>NC_066364.1:104947640-105580974 GCF_013377495.2 Cygnus atratus | reverse complement strand
CCAAGCACCACGTCCAACCTTTCCTTGAACAATCCCAGGGACGGTGACTCCACCACCTCCCTGGACAACCCATGCCTAACTGCTCTGAGAAGAAATGTCTCCTAATTTCCAACCTAAACCTCCCCTGGCGCAACTTGAGGCCATTCCCTCTAGTCTAGTCCTTTTCCTTCCCACTAGTTACCTGCGAGAAGAGGCTGACCCCCAGCCCCCCACCACTTCCTTTCAGGTAGTTACAGGGAGCAAGAAGGTCTCCCCTGAGCCTCCTCTTCTCCAGACTAAACAACCCCAGTTCCCTCAGTTGCTCCTCATCAGAGTTGTGTTCCAGGCCCTTCACCAGCTTCGTAGGATTTTCTGCTATATCTGCTTTTTCTTTCTTTTAATGGTTTGACTGAAATTATTTTGATTCCTCTAAACAATGGTTGGAGATGCTCTCCACTTTTCATAATTCATCTCAAAGAAATATAATAATGGTGCCTTAAATATTACTTTCATATGGTTGTAAGTCTAAATGAATTAAAGTTCATATATACATAGAATCGAAAATGTCTCCTGATTTTCTCCAAATAGCAAATTCATCACAAATATATTAATCATTTTGGATGACCTGAATATTTGTTTTTCCTCAAATGAATGTGTTGTTTGAAAAACTTTGCCTACCTTGAATTCAGAAGTCCATGAATATACTGAAGGATTACTGCTGAGTCAGCAATAGGTATTTTGACAGTCATGGTGTGTTTCCATTAATGATTACTGACGGGAAAAGCCAAAAACTAGTAATAATGCAGAGGTATGGGAGAATCCTATGCTTTTCTTTTATGTATGCAGTTCTGAGCAGCTAGTTCACATCAGTGTGAAGGACTCACATTTTGAAACATGCAATACGCTCTTAGATTGTGAAGGAGTCAGTGTGTTTATTGCAAACTGCTTCTGGGATTCTTAAATGGGTCAGATGGGTGACTTTTTTCATGCTGTTGGGAAAAGGTCCGTTTTGGATCAGGACTGACAGCACTCCAAGCCAAACTTAAGTTTTTGTTCCAAATCATGGATGAGTTGCAGTTGTTAAGCATTTCTTTATCGCTTTATGTTGAACGCTGCCAAACTATTTTCATTATCCTCACTGTAGGCTGCATCTTGACTAGAGCAAACTTTCAAAATGTATTCAACATCAGCTTCAGTGGTTAACCTTTATTTTTAAGGTTTATAATTTTGTCAGAGGACTATAATCAAAGCATTAGGAGCCTTAATGTAAGTGCCATGTCTACTTTACCCTAAAACCCGCAATATCTAAATATAACAGGCTAAGGTTTGAACGCGGATGTTAATGTGCTTGTGCTATGCTTTGTTTGCTGTTCCTGTTTTTTCCAGAAAAGCATATGTAGAATATATTTATCTGATAGTGTAGCTGAGATAACATTATAATTTTGACAAACATGATTTCTGACAGCAAATTTTGCTATAAAGGTGCTGATTTTGCATTTAGAAAAAATGGATTTGCTTTCCTTGACTTAATCTAAATTATTTTCTCCAAGTTAGAATTGCTTGTGTTATATTATACAATGAATCTAAATAGATAGGTGTTAATGGATTACAAAGTACTGTTTTGAGGTACCGTTTTTATACAGTTACTCAAGAATTAGAGACAACTGAGAATGAAAAATAAAATAAACAGGAACTTCCTAAAGATATGGATTCTCAGATTTCATATAACTTGTTCTAGTTTTTGACAGATTTTTTTTTTTTTACAGAAGTTAAAGAAAACAAACAAACAAAACAATTTCCCTTTCTCCTCTACTATTCTGTCCTTATTCTGTCTTTTTTATTGTATCAAGGGAGGTTCAGAAAAGGACTAGGAAAATTTCTTCACCGAGATGGTAGTCGGGCACTGAAACAGGTTCTCCAAGGAAGTGGTCATGGCACCAAGCCTGCTAGAGTTCAACAAATATTAAGACAATGCTGTCAGATATATGGTTTAATTTTTAGGTTGTCCTTTGTGGAACAAGGAGTTGGACATGGTGATCCTTGTGGGTAATCCTTGGGATATGATTCTAAGATTTCAACCTTAGAGAAGAGTAAACAAAGTCTGTTTTTTAAAAGTGTCATTTAGATTTCATCTGGTAGGGAATTCTTTCATTCCATATGTGTTCTTAGATGTTCTGCTATTTTCCTTTCTTTATAAATATATTTTGTTTTTTAACTGCTTCCCAGAGCAAAGTGCAATTGACATTCAAATCCCAATGTGTTGTTCATATTCTTCATTATCGTTTAAAAATTGCATTGGTTGTTAGAATAACCCCACTTCTCCTTCAGGTACTCCAAAGCGAGTAGCTTTGTCCTTTGTTCCATACTCAACCCCAAAAGTTTGTTATTATATTAAAAATACTAAATGTATATTTTATATGGTTTCACTGCAAATACAGAAAAAAAAAAATCTAAGGAACCTTTTCTCCCTGAAATAATGGAGGCATGCTGAAAAGTTGGTCTAAAATTATTTTGAATGTTAAGTGCAAAGTACTAGCAGACCTTAGTAGTCATAAGTAATGTGAAAGAAGATGGCACTGCAGGAAAAAGACTTCTACAAAGAGTGATAATAGGCCATACATCTAACAAAATCCCTTCATTTTATTTTTTTTACCTTCACTCAGAAAGCAATGTTCAGTTAGATCCACTGTGAAATCTGTTTTCCAGCTCAATAGTAATAAAACTAAATAAAGCCCTATTCCTGCAAGCTCACATGTATTTGGCATTACTTTTAGCATAAAATATTTACAAGCTAATATGAAAAAGTTTCAAGTCATATTTGAAATTGCTATAATATGTAATTCTTAAATATATATATATATTCAACCAACACAATTAATTCTGTGTTTTAACAAACAAACAAATACTCCCACTTCCCCCTTTCTCAGGAATTATAAACTTAATTATGTTGGGAATAAAGCTGTTTACAATGTACATCATTATGTGAATAAATTGCATATGACCTTACACTAAACTACTTGTTTTCACACTAAGAGATGACCTAACATTACACTTCAAAGTATATTCTGAATTGAGATAAATGGACAAAGATTATCTGTAGAGCAGGTCTCACTCAATAGTACTCAAAACTGAAGCTGACACACAGAGCTAGTTAACCTTTTAGAACAGTTCAGTTGGAAGGGACCTACAGACTTTGAGTCCAAGCTCCTGACCACTTCAGAGCTAACCAAAAGTTAAAGCATGTCATTAAGGGCATTATCTAAATGCCTCGTGAACACTGAAAGGCATTAGGACATTAACCATCTCTAGAAAGCCTGTTCCTTTGTTTGACCACCCTCATGATAAAGAAATTTTTCGTAACATCTAGTCCGAATGTCCCCTTTGTGCCCTTCCCATTCCCTCACATTCTATCAGTGGTTACCAGGGAGGAAAGACATGTTGTATGGGAACAATAAGGTCACCTCTTAGCCTCCTCTTCTCCAAGCTAGATAATCCAAGTGAACGCAACCTCACCTCATAGGACATAACTTCCATCCCTTTTACTAGTTTTGTTGCCCTCCTCTGGACATTTTCAAGTATCTTAATATCCTTTTTCTATTGTGGAGCCCTGAACTTCACACAATATTCAAGGCAAGGCCATACCAATGCTGAATATAGCAAGACAATCACCTCTTTTGATGGCTGGCTATGCTGTGTTTAAGGCATCCCAAAATGTAGTTTGCCCTCTTGGCTGCCAGGGCACACTGCTGACTCCTGTTGAGTCTGTTGTTGAGCATCATCCCCAGATCCCTTCTGGCAGAGCTGCTCTATAGCTATATAACTGCTCATCTCCTAATCTATACCTGACTCTAGCATTACTCCATCCCAGGTGCAGCACTCAGCGCTTACCTTTGTTGAATTTCATGCTGTTGATGATTGTCCAATTCTCCAAAATATCTGGAACCCTTTGCAAGGGCTCTCATCCCTCCAGAGAGTCAACTGCACCTTCCAGTTTAGTATTGTGAGCAAACTTGCTAAGGATGCATTCAACTCCTGCATCCAGATCATTGATAAAAATGTTGAACAGAACTGTTCCTAGAACTGAGCCCCGGGGAACACTGCTAGTGACTGGCCGCCAGGCAGATGTAGCCCTGTTCACAATGACACTTTGAGCTCTACCATTGAGCCAGCTCTTCACACAGCATAGTGAGAACCTGTTTATCTCACTGTTGGGCAATTTGCCCAGAAGGATGTTGTGAGGGACAGTATCGAAGGTCTTACTAAAATCCAGAAAGATTACAGGCGCTGCCTTCACTTCATCCACCAAGCAGGTGACCTTGTCATAGAAGGAGAACAAATTACTAAGGCAGGATTTTCCCTTGATGAATTCATGCAGACTATGCATGATAATAGCTTTGTTCTTTAAATGCCTTTTAGTGGCACCCAGGATAATATTCTCCATAACTTTTCCAGGTGCTGTGGTTAGATTGACAGGTCTGCAGTTTCCTCGTCCTTCTCTTCTGACCTTCTTCTGTCTTCTTGTATTACACTGGCTGGCTTCCAGTCAGTGGGGACCTCCCCACACTCCCAAGACCTTTGATAATTTTTTGAGAGGAGTCCAGCTATAACGTCTGCTTACTCTCTCAGTACCCTGGGGTGAATCCTGTCAGGCTCCGTGGACTTATGGATGTTCAGCTGATACAACTTGTCCCTTCAAATTTTAGTAGCCACAAGTGGAAGGTCACTGCTGTGTCAGACATGGTCCTCCAACTCAGAGGACTAAGCAGCCCAAGATCCATCATTAATATTAAAGACTGAGACAAAAAGGCATTAAATGCCTCTGTCTTTTCCTCACCTTTGTTAGGTGGCCATCTTCATCAAGTATCAGTCCAAGATTTTCCTTAGACCTCCTCTTGATGCTGACATACTTTAAAAAAGCTATTTTTTTGTCTGATGCCACACCGGCCAGCGCCAACTCAAGTTGAGCTTTGGCTTTTCTTCTTTTTTTCCTGCAGATGCAAACTGCAACTATGTAATCTCCCTGCGTAGCCAGACCTTGCTTTCAGAGATCATGTATTTTGTTTTTTCTGCCCAAGTTTCAAGAGCAGTTCCCTATTCAATCAAGCTGGCCTACTGTCCCACTTGCTTGACTTGTGACACAGTGAGATGCCTGCTCACCAAATAGTGAGGCCTGAGCAAATTATCTGAGAATCTCTAACCTGTATTTCAGTAGAGATCAATCCTCTGTGCAATTGTTTAACTAACATGTGAGGCTTCTCTTCATTTATTTAAACAACTTTAAAAGAACAATAGCATTCAACCAGTTTTGTAAAGAATATTCTTTAATCCTGTAAAGTCTAACATTGTGACTTTCATATACAAAATATCCTATATTTTTTGTTCCCCAAACTTTTTGCCATAGTTTACTTGGGTCTGCTACCACTTTGAACATTTATGAGTGATACTGAGATATGAGTGATATGAGAGTTGTACTGCTTTGTTTTCCTCTACAAATGAAAATCCTGTGTTATTTGATAGCATGAGTGTCTTATGGAGCCTTTTGAGTATATCTTATTTTTAGATATGATATGACCATTGAGAAAGTTTTCTGATAACATCTTGTCTGAAATAAAATTATCTTCTCCACGCCAGATCTATGTGTGTGCGTGGGTACCGGTTGTTGGTTTGTTGACTAGGTAATCCATTTAATAGAACAGACTTGAGGTAAAATAGTATTCCAAAACATTTCAGGCTCAAATTATCCACCTCCTAGGATGAGGAATTTGATAACTGTTTCAGTTGTTTTTCATTGACTCTGTATAACCATGCTTATACTTAACCATAGTTAACTATCCTAAATGCTGTTTGAATATATGCAATGTAAGCATTTACTTCCTGATATAACTTCATTGAGAAAAATTGCATAGAAATATATTACAAAATGAAATAGTTGTTTCTATGATATAAGTGCTCAGGAAAATCTACGTTTTCCTCAGATCCATGCTGACAATTTTTTTAAAGTCAAAAGTAGACTAAAAATAACAGTATTCCATTAAATCTTTGCATTGATAACTTAATACAGAAATTTAAACACTGAAGGTGCAAACCCTAGTGTACCTAGGAGACATACATCATTTCCTCCGTTTTCCACACTGATGAACCGAGGCACTGTAGATCAACATATGCATCACTGTGCAGATTGTTGAGAAGGTTAAGACAGAGATAAGGACATGTACACTTTCCCCTAAAATATACACTATCCCCTAAAGCTGCATGTGGACTTTCAAGTAGTAACTTGAATGATCTTGGTTTAAATACCTCTTTCCCAAAACCTCTGAGACGTAACATGAAGAAAGGAAGAGAGAACCTCCTTGAAAATTTAGAATGTTTAGAGAGCCCATAGTTTTGCAAAAGGAGAATCAATGTATTTTGAAATAATACTTTTGGATGACTAAATTATCTTCGTTTTAACATCTTTCACAGAGTTGAACAAAATATGGTTTAAGTTTAAGGAATGATGAAATGGAGGAAAACAGGTGAGAATCAAATCCCCACTGACAATAGCTTAACTTTATTAGATTAACGTAGCCTTTAATTACATCCTTTTCTCACGTGATGCAAATAATCTGTGATGCTCTGAGGGTTTGAGATTTTCTAAAGCTGCTTTAGAAACAGCTTCTTACATTTTAAAGGGTGTGTGATCAATGGGCGTTGTCATCAATTGAAAGTTGGAAAATCTATGTCAAAATCATTACCATGATTTACTGCAAAGTTTACTAGACAGCTATGTTGCCTAGCTAAGTAAAATTAAGTAAAGGTCCTGAGTAAAATCTTTGCCACTATTTAGGCATGTATAGGGTTAGTGTGGCTATGACATGCATTGTTCCATGACTGCTAGGAGTGTCACACAGGTTATCAGTAATATATGGGATTATTAAAATGTGTATGGGGAGGTTGTTTGAATCTCAAGAAGTCATGAGTCATGGTTATCTTGTTTATGGAAGGCTAACAGCTTCCATAAACTAAGTTAATTACTGTATGTTTCATCTGTATTAGTTTAAAAACAAAATGTTGTATTACTTGTATTTGGGTTTGTAGAAAGTCCTGCCTGGCTCAGTGAAGTGCTGAAATTTAGAATGCTTGTGCAGACCTGAAGCCCAAACCGACCTTTTTAAGTTGCTCATCACCACTTAGAATAGAAAGATTTTACCGTAATCATATATATTTGATCTTCTCCTGATCTTTAGAGAATGTGGACATAATTGTGTATCTGGAATGTCAGAACACTGAATGCTGGCAGTGAATGCTCCATCCTTTCTCTGCTTTTTTTTTTTTTTTCCTAAATTTCCTAAACACATGTCACTACTGTGTTTAGTTATACCATATATGTATGTATTGAAACAATTTGTTCTGGATCCCTCTGAGTGAGAGAGGCTCTTGATGCACATTAATGGATTTTTTGTATGAGTCTGTTAGAAGAAACAGTTCTTGGAAGAAAGAATAGAACCATGTAAAATTGAGCAGAAATGGAACATTTTTGAAATCTACAGTAAGTTCTGACTGGAACAGAAGTTCTAGTCAGAAGAAACTCCATTCAGAACTTTCAGAAGTTTTGCTTTTAACTAGAGAGGCCAAAATGTTTATTTTTATTTTATTTTGTTTTATTTTTATTTTTTATTTTATTTTTTATTTTATTTTTATTTTATTTTTTAATGTTGATGAAAATATTTCAATGCAATATAAAACTCCCCATCACTGATGGCTAAAACCATGGAATCTGTAGATTCAATGAAACTACTACTTTTCATTTTGCATATGAAAAATACATAATGTCTGGAAAGATGTGTAACACTTTACAATCATAAATAAATGTATATTATATATAAATAATATGCATTCAGAAATACTATATACAAATACAGAAATTATGCATACAGTCATTTTAAAATTATTAAATTACAGTATTTTTATCTGTTACATGCTGACTCCTGGGAAATGTCTAGTAAATATGACCTAGACATTTGTGGGCTCAGGGACCTCTCCTGAGGAGAGCAGAATCAGAGGACAGAAGACTAATAAATGTTCTGTTGCAAAAACAAGCAGAGAAGCTGGTGTGTTAATGTGTAAGGAGGCATTTCAATGTTAAGGAGATGTAGTTTATTGAGAAGGCAACCACTAAAAAGTGTGTGTGGTTTTTGGAGTTAGAGAATGTGTGTACTTCATTCAGCTGGAGTGAAGTAAATCTGGAAGTGGGGAGGTTATACCTTTCAAAATTCATCCATCTATGTTTTTTGAAAAGGTCAGGTTTTGGCATTAAAGCTCTCATGTAATTTATATGCATAGAATAATAACATACTTTGAAATACTGTTTTGCCAAGGAATGTTCTGTATTTTATAAGTTATTACATGGCAATTTGTAAAAGATTTTATTTTCATAAACATATTTGAAAGCAATCAACAACTGGGGGATGCTTTTTTAAACAAGTTTTCTTCATTGTACAAGCTTCCTCTGAAAATAGGATGACCCTCAAGAAAGTGTAAGGAAAAAAATAAGGAATGCTAGTAGGGAAAATCTATCCTTGACAGCCATTACAACTAGTTCTGTGAGCTGTGAAAGCCCTACGTCAGTTCTTTATTTATCAAAGTAGCAATGTATCTTTGATCTCTGCTTTCTGATAGTCTCTTAGGTACAGATGAATGTAAACCATCTCTGTGTACAGCAGTGCCTCTATTGGACATTCTGGGGGAACTCAGGAAGATTGGAAACTGCAGCTGCAGATTTCTATACTCTTGTGTATCAATACAGCATGCTTATGAGAATCAGCCAGGTTCTCATTTTTAAATGTTTCTGCATTGATATGGAACAGCACATAGGATGTAGATCTACTTCACAAATTATAACAATAGGTTTAAAAAAAAAAGCTATCAACTAAAGGCTTAATGTAATTAAATTAACTGAAGATTAATGTTTAAAAGTGTCTATTTAAAATACAATGTAAGGGGGAATGATCTATACTGGTAAGAAAAAGAAATTATTACTGTAAGGAGATCATGTCAAAATATTGCCCTTTGACAACCTAGAATCTTTATTAACCATGAGCAGATAAGGGATTACTAGGTTGTGAGATCTAGCACAGCTCAAAAACCTTGTGCTATAAACTTATATTAACCTCGGTGGCCTATCTACCAAGGTTGTCTTTAATTCTTCTCCACTCCCAGCATTATTGAAATGCCTGCTGTCTCTTGAATTCATTGATGGCTTTTACAGCCATGGCCACGAAAGGTAATGTATGCTGTAAATTTTCTGCTCGTAGACAAAGAGCAACATGCAAACACCTATATTTGTGCTGTTACCTTTATATTATTAAGTTTTATACCTTGGCCTTCAAAGCTTATCCTTATTGTTGCAGTTAACTTTGCTTTTTTTCTCCAAAAAGCTTTCTTAGCATTAGCTTTTCCTGCAAGACTATTCTTGTTCATTTCTATTTATTTTACTGTCCTCTTTTAAGTGTTACCCGAACCTGGAATTGTACTTTTTTGCTTTCTCAGATCTTTTGCGAGCATCATAACAGAGCATATGTCAAAAGTGATAGGGAATCACAGAATTAATGTTCAAATGATCTTAGGAATGATAAATTCCAGTTCCTCAATCTTTGCCACCTGTTCAGACTACTCAGGGGCTGACAAAAAAAAAAATAATAAATTAGCAGATTTCTGTGAATCTTTGAGTCAGTGCTTATAGAAATCTACTTACTTATTATCAATTTATATTTTAAGAGGGGCCTGAAATAAAACTTTGAATACAATCTCCAAAGTATTTTGTTGGTAGTAAAGAATGGATTTTTGAGAGTTAAAATTTTATTGTTAATGTTGTTTATTATCTTATTTTAATTTTCTTAGTTTCCATTTCATTTCAGTCAAATACAGAGATCACTACTTAGAAGAAACATTGTTTAAAACATTCTGGTTAAAACACTGGAGGTTCACTGTTGTGGACTTAACCTGGACTTTGCTAATTTGCAGTCAAAACTATTCAAGGAATTCAAATATCTGAAACTTTATGCAAGAGTCTGAGAGGGAGGTTTTTTGTTTTGGTTTGGTTTTTAGCAAAATATGTAAGTAAATTATTTTGTCAGATCACACTCATTCTCCTAAAGATTTCATTTGCTCACTGTCATATCTACATATTCATCAAAACGTCTAAGTATCTGTCCTGGATTTCCTGTACTCAATAGAAAGACCAGAGGGTGCCAGCTGTTAAGTTCTTGCTACATCTCTTAGGTTCCACTTGTCTGACAATAGCAAATTAGTCTTTGGACTGATTCTTTATACTCATATTTGAGTCTGCAGTATCTGCAGCTGTTTGGCACGTTTACTTATTTATTCATTTGAAAGATATGTTTGCAATATATGTCTCCCTTTCCTTGTTTGGCTAGTGGTAAAACGAATGGCACGTGATGCACTGCAACTGCATTACCTTCCTCCTGTGGTCAGAATTCAGTCTTCTGCTGGGAGTTGTCTGTGCTGTGTTCCTGCCAGAGTGCAGGCTTTCTCCTCTTAGCAGAAACAGCTTATTTCTCAGTTTTGCAGCTGTGAATGGTGTTCTGGGAGCAGTGTCCCAGAAACAGCGTCCTTTGTTAATAGGGCAGGGCTTTCTTTTAACCCTTGGTCTTCTAGTTCTGCTACTGCTTTCTCTCACACATATTTTTAATTGTATTTCATTCATAGCTGTCTTAAAAGTCCTGTCACAAATCTATTAAATTATGTTAGTGACCTACATCCCACTGAAATCTAAAACTGATCCTCAAATCTATAAGTCAGATGGTTTCTATCCATAGAGGTGCCTTGGGATTTTGGAAGTTGTGAGGTAAAAGTTCCTTAAACCTTTTTAGTGAGTGCTTACAAAAGTTTTGATGCTTAGATCTCAATTCTGCAATGTTTGAACACCTGGATGAAACTTATATGTATATTTGACTGAAATTAAGAAGCTCGGCATTCCTTCACCTCCCCTCTCTTTGCTCTGGAAGGTGTGAATCAATAAGCTTGCAGTAAAAGCTGGCTCTTCACAGATTACAGTGACAGACTTTTCATGGTCCCATGTGACATTTTAATGTCCAAATTGGAGAGAGATGGATTTGAAGGGTGGACCATTCAGTGGTTTAGGAATTGTTTTGAAGGCCACACCCAGATAGTTGTGGTCAATGGCTCTGTGTTCAGGTGGAGGCTAGTGACAAGCGGTGTCTCTTAGAGGTTTGTCTTGGGACCAGTGCTGCTTAATATCTTTATCAATGACATAGACAATGGGATAGAGTCCACCCTCTGCAAGTTTGCAGATGACACCAAGCTGACTGGTGCAGTCAATATGAAAGAAGGAAGGTATGCCATTCAAAGGGATTGGACAAGCTAGATAAGTGGGCCCATGTGAACCTAATGAGGTTCAACAAGTCTAAGTGCAAGGTGCTGCACCTGGGTCGGGGCAATCTCAGACAGAAGTACAGACTGTGGAAAAGGACTTAGGGGTTCTGGTGGACAAAAAGCTTGAAATGAGCCAGCAGGTGCACTTGCAGCCCCGAAGGCCAACTGTGTCCTGGGCTGCATCAACAGAGGAGTGGCCAGCAAGCCAAGGGAGGTGATTGTCCTCCTCTGCTCTGCCCTTGTGAGGCCCCATTTGGAGTGCTGCATCCAGGTCTGGAGCCCCCAGCACAAGAAGGGTGTGGACCCGTTACAGTGGGTTCAGAGGAGAGCCACAAAGGTGATCGGAGGGCTGGAGCACTGTTCTAAACTAAAAAAAAAAAAAAAAAAAAAAAAAAAAAAAAAAAAAAGAGAGAGAGAGAGATTTAGATTAGAAGTTAGGAGGAAATTCTTCTCTCAGAGAGTGGTGAGTTACTGGCACAGGTTGCCCAGAGAAGCTGTTGATGCCCCAACCCTGGAAGTGTTCAAGGCCAGGCTGGATGAGGCCCTGGGCAACCCGATCTAATGGGTGGCGTCCCTGCCTATGGAAGGGGGGTTGGAACTGGATGATCTTTAATGTCCAAGCCATTCTATGATTCTTTTACAACATGGGCAGAAACAGTGATGATTTTTTCAGTGTGGCGGAAGTGGGATTCAGTTCTTTCAGAGAATAAAACATCCATTCTACCTTCTGGTGTGAGCACAGTCAGCACAATCTTGTTCTCTGTAGAGGGATTGCTGGTCTGTCTGTTCTGCTGAAGCCACTGTGCTGTGTGGAATTCAGGTTGGTTAGGCTGGTGTAATAGTGCTAGAGAAGGCATGACTAATGGCCAAAGCCATGAGGACAGTGAAACTGTCCCTTCGCTTTCAGGACTGGTTCTGTCTTTTTCCTGGTGACATTCATGTAATTATTAAGCTTTAATAATCACCCACCTGTTTTATTTCTCTTCTGGGTAGCTGGAAGTAGCTGCATGCAAAATATTCTGACTCTAGGTGGCTGGCTTGTTAACATCCCCCCTGGGAGAGGTTTTCCTGTTGAGGTGCCTACTACAAGACATGCTCTTTTTTTTTTTTTTTGGTCTGTTTTTGGTTTTGTTTGTTTTTGTGTAGGGGGTATATAACGAGTGTACATTTTCTCCATCTGTAAAACAAAATAATAAAAAGAAATAGTACTGCATATGTGAAAAGCTTGTTAATAGCTAAAATTATTACTGGTATTGTGATTTTATGGTGTTACCCTCAGGAATGACAGTTGGAGAGGAAACAAAAAAATAGCCTTTTCACAATAGGGCCCTATTTCACAGAATAATTCCACATACTTCAATGCAATATTAAGATTCAAAGCAAGAAATAACCCGAATGAAAATAAAATGATCTCCACATGTTTATTTGGCATAAGTAATTACTATATTTTGTTCTTGCTCACAATATCTAGTTGTGGTTGGAAATCATTTTGAAATAGATTAGCATTAAAGAGGAAAAATGCTAACTGATTTGATCAGTCATTGATCTGATTTGCATCTTTTTACAAATATTTTTTTTGGGGGGGGTATTTTTGAGCACTAAGTAGCTACATTTTAAAGACCTTTTTCAAACAAAATCTTCGGTTTTCTCAAAGTAAAGACTTTAGCCTATATTTTTAAAATCATAATTTCTATTTCACAGACAACATTATGCCAAATTTGCAAGTATTTCCAGGTGGCCTAAGGTCACTTTGGCTGAGTATGTCTTACTCATCTCTTAACACCTTCAGTCATGGTACGTGAATACCTTAACTTCTTTTATTCTTAAATTATTTTTGCATGCACTGCTGAACTAAAACAGTGATATCAGTACTGCATGCCCACATTTATCTCGTTATCTATGCTTTTCTACTATTGAAGAACAAGCGTGACAAGCAAAATACTGGATATCTGCTTAATCATAGAATGATAGAATCAAAGATTCATTAAGGTTGGAAAAGACCTT
Organism: Cygnus atratus; assembly: GCF_013377495.2. Taxonomy (NCBI): domain Eukaryota; kingdom Metazoa; phylum Chordata; class Aves; order Anseriformes; family Anatidae; genus Cygnus; species Cygnus atratus. The sequence goes on along the minus strand of NC_066364.1, from coordinate 105,567,597 downwards.
CAAGATCATCTGGTCCAGCAAAGAATGACAAAGACGGTAATTAATGGAGCCCTAAATTAAATACAGGCAAAGGGACATGGTAAATACATGTAGTGGGTCTGTGTAATAAATGGTTCATCTTCTCAGAATTATTCAGTGCCATGGAGTAAGGTGATGACAACAGCCAAACAGGAACACTCATAAGCACATTGCATATTTCTCTAGAAATATTTCCAAACACTAGGTGAACAAAAAGTCTTATCTAGCTTTATATATTGAAACTATATGTTTTATATTCACTCCAAAATACATTTTTGTAACTGTCCCTGCTAATATGGTTTCTGAATTCTTCTTTGTTCACTGTAGGTAATGTAGGTTCATTTAAAGTTTGAAGTAACAACAGCATGTGTTTAGTCATGTTAAGAGAAAGCATTCTTAGTTTATGCAACTGTTATAACCCTCCATAAACAAGCAAACAAAATAAACTTCTGAAGCTTGTTTGTTTGTTCTGCTCCTTTTTACCTACAAATTCCTGAACTAAAGAGGAAGATCAGCTATGATATTGGTATTGATCAGTATTTCCGTGTATTTTTAATAGAGTATTAGATAGAATTGATATATAGAGAACCTTCAGAACCTTCTGAGAGATCTTTCAGAACTGACAGAGAGCAGGGGCATTCTTCTAAATGAGCCATGTGTTTCTGGCATCTTTTTCCTTGTCTGTTAAAGGATGAAAGAGTGCTCTATGAAAAAAATAAAATACGCTTGTGAATGATAGGTTCCATAGATTGAAGTAATAACACTGATGTCCATATGCTGATTTCCTATTTGTGAGCCTATTGAATAAATATTGAAGAAAGTTGGCAGGCTGTAAAGAAGGATTTTGTTTCTCTTTGAGTTTTATTTGTTTGTTTGTTTGTTTGTTTCTCTGCTTGGATAGTTTGTTTTGTTTTGTTTTAGTGTTTTTTTTTTTAAGCTGTGAAAGTTTTCTTTCAGGCTTCCACTGTTAAATGTTGCAAACTGAAAAGCATACAAAGCAAAACTGAGGGTACATCTGACTTCCCAAGATCAAAGCAACCTTTTTAAAATATTAAATTATGCTACATTCCTGCAGATGTCACAGGAACAATAGCGGATTCCTGTGGAATTCATTCAGAATTTTAGTCTGAGTGTTAAACAATATTGACTATTTGTATTAATAATTTCAAATGGACAAAACAGCAGAGGTATATAGTTAGCTGTTCATTTTTCTTCTAACAATTGAAACATTTTAAAGCAAAGATGACATTGAGATACCGCTGAAATTATGCTAGAGGTGATACTTCCATTCATTCTTCTTTATGTTCACTTGTAGTCTGGACCACTGCACCTGTGATTCATAGAATTATACAATGGCTTGTGTTGGAAGGGACCTCAAAGATCATCAGGGATACCACCCTGCTCAGAGTTGCTCAAAGCCCCATCCAACCTGGCCCTGAACACCTCCAGAGATGGGGCATCCACAGCTTCTCTGGGCAACCTGTTCCAGTGCCTCATCACACCCTGGATGAAGAATTTCCTCCTAACATCTAATCTAAATCTTCACTCTTTTAATATAAAATCACACCCACGCACACCTTTTCTGAGTATTATCTGCCTAAGCAAAAAGTTGCTCTCCATGTGTTTTTGTTGTTGTTGTTTTTTTGTTTTTTTTTTTTTTTTTTAGTAAGCCCCCTTTAAAATATTGAAAGGCCGCAATGAGGTCTCCCTGGAGCTTTCTCCAGCCTTTCTTCATAGGAGAGGTGCTCCAGCCCTCTGATCAGCTTTGTGGCCCTCCTCTGGACCCACTGTAACAGGTCCACATCCTTCTTGTCCTGGATGCAGAACTCCAAGTGGGGCCTCACAAGGACAGAGCAGAGGGGGACAATCACCTCCCTTGACCTGCTGGCCATTACTGTGTTGATGCAGCCCAGGATGCATTTGGCCTTCTGGGCTGTGAGCGTGCACTGCTGGCTCATGTTGAGCTTTTCATCCACCAGAACCCTCAGATCTTTCTTTCTACTGACAGATTCAAGTCTGATTCTTTAGTGTCCTTACTGACAGATGTGTCTAATGTGTCATGCAGCTTAATCAGGAGCGAAGTACCTCATGGGTGATATGTCTGACAGAGGATTGTATTTCTTACAGGAAAACTTGGACTAAAGAGACCTGGAGTACAGTTTTCTTGAGGTATTGCCAAAAGACACCATTTAAAAAGGAAAAATTAATTTTTTTTTTGGTTTACAACAGACCAACCTGAAATACATAGTTTTATTTTATTTTTTAATTATTTTTATTTTTATTTTAAAAGCTAGCAAAAATACGATGTTATTTTGCAAGGAAGCAACATTATTTAGGAAAGAGGAATTAGGAATTTGGTGTAAAGTGAGAGTAGAAGGGATAGCATGGAAGTTATTTAGTGATTTTTTTGAAGTTATCTGTATGAAACTAGAAATTCATCTTTTGTAGGTCCATTTACAAAGAAAAATATGTGAAGGAAAATAGCTCTTTTCAATGTTGTGTGTCATATGTGGAGTCTTAAGAACACAATGGGAGCATGTCTTATCTTTTTGTTTACCTTTTTATCTTTGTTATCAACGTGTTGGATATTACACTGAGCCTGATGGAAAAGTTAGAAAAGAAAAACTGAAACTGTGATTTCAGATGAAATGTCAAGATTTTCATAAAGTACATATTGAGCATAGACGTGCTCACTGACTTTCACTGAAGTTTGTATTGAAACTCATTCTGTCTTTTAGTGAGAGCAGGATTCCTTAACTGAGTCATTTCAGTAATTTTATTTTATTTTTTTTAAGAGAGAATTACTGTTTCTATGGCATTCCAGGTCTCTTAATAAAGTAGCTTTTAATTATTTTTTCCCCTCTATGCACCTACTTCTGATATTTATTACTGGGGGAAAAAAAAATAAAAAAATGTTTGTTTAAAGAAGAAGAAAAAGTCATGAAGACCTATTTGAACTGTCCCTACTTCCCCAAAGAGCTGTATACATTCACGCAGTAAAAACCTGTCCTTTTCAAATATTCTTTCTATTATGTGCAATACTTTTCTCTAAAAGTAATTTTAGAGATGATAGTAAAATCTACTCATTGAATGAATTGTTACTCATTGTAAAACACCAGAAATGATGGAAGTGTTTTAGTTCATACTCTACAGATGATAGTAACTCTGAAAAACCTTCTAGCATAGTATTTAATTGGTTTATATAGGATTTCATATATTTGGAGACATAGGATTTAATCTATTTTGTTTTCAGTTTATTGTGGTCATTCAAGAAAATGGACAGAGTAGATTCATTAGAAAGAAGGCACAGAACTGAACTGTAAAAATGAGTGCACAAAACTACCTGGGTTTTTGTAGATGGATGCATTAATTTTGTGAATTTGCTGATTAAGTAGTTTCATGTATAGACATATCAATTCAGGATAGCTTCATTTCAAATATTCAGAGATGGTATTCTTCCTGCCTTTGTACATTTTACATGATTTAGTAGTAAATACAGAATGAAATCTCTGGCTGCATGAAGCAACTTTTAAGATGAAGCTGTGGTATGCAGAGCATCCAGCTTTTCCAGCACTATTTACTTGACTGGCATAATTAGCATACTACAATTGAGCATGTCCAAGGGAAGCATTTCAACCTTATGACATTAAAATCAAAGGAAAAAAAAAAAAAAAACAATTTCAGTTAATTGGCATGGCAGTATTCTATTCTATATTCTGCTTCATTGGTTTTGGTGCATCCAATAAAAAGAAATTTAGTAGCATTCAATATATTGCAAAATAGGACTGAAAATCTAATCTCAACCTTTTAATAATTTCTGTATCTGTAGCTAATGATGAATAGAAAGAAATGTAATACTAAAATGCAAATAATAGTGATTCTAATTAAAATTATATTTACAACAGTGAAACTACTGTTTCTCACAAAGTCACTCTTGTTTTTAAGTTAACATAAAAGAGGTGTCTCTGTCAGTGTTGTTTTTAAAGTCTGTGGAATGAAGTATATTATATGTAGTATAAAGTATTTCCCCAACTGGCTGGAGATAAAAAATAAAATAAAAAATTATCAATAGACAGTGAAATAATAAATAACATCTGATTATTTTTGTGCTGTTCTAATTCATTTCTAATTTAGGTGATAATTTGTTCTTTAGGTAGCTTAGTTACAATTTCACCGTACCTCTGTGTGGAAAGAACTTAAAGATGTATCTTGGTCTAACCAATGAGATTTTTTGACTGATTTCAGTGAAAATTGGTAAAGTCTCACAATCTGTTTTAAAGATGTTTCCCTTCATTGATCATAAGTTTATGTGAAGGGTACATTTTTACCAAAATGTCCTATATATTAACAGATGCCAAAGAGTTCAGGTTCTTACTCTCAGAGAATAAAGTATGGCAGTTCTTTCACATAACAGTGGTGTTTTTGTCAGTGACACTTTCATCTGATGACTAATGGCCCTGCTTAGATATGTATGCAAAGAACAATGGTAATTAATTACTGATGTTAAATTTTATACAGGTTATAATTGATGTTATATTCTCATAGGCAGACCTCATTCATATTTCCTAGAATACACTCAAGTTTCCTTACAGATAAGAAATATCTGTGCTGTTATATATCCATTTAATGTACATTTGATATACAAGTGAGTAGAAGGGATTAAGCCCTTAAATATCTTGTATGCTAAACATAACATCTAGTATTTGGCACATAATAAACTCTTCCTATGACACATAAGCTGTATTCTGGATGAGAAGGCAGACTTTGGAGGTAAAGAACTGCCAAATTTACCATTATTTCTCTTGTAAATTGAATCTGTGAACGGCCTTAAATTTATGTGTGACAGTCATAAAATATTATTTCATGTCTAGTTTAGTAGTCTGCCAAATTTGAAGTTATTAATACTTTGTAACTGGCTAGACATGGGATGTCATGGACCAAAGACAAAAGAATAATCTATTTTCAGGCCTTTCCCTGATGAATTTATAAAGCTTATTGCAAGAGGCAAAAATGCCAGTGCTTATCAAAAAAGAACATAAATATATATCTGAGTAGAAGGTGTTGGTCAGCTTTAAAATGGTTGTTTTTAACAGCTCCATACATATAAAAAAATAAACATGACCCTGCTATTTTTAATGTTTTATTTAACATTATTGAATTTAATTTTACTTTAAAAAAAATAATTTTAGATGTTTAAGTTATATTACTATCATAGAAATTAGGGGGTATACGTAATTATAATTGAAATGAATAATACAAATACACAGTTGAGTCTGATACCAATTTGATATGAACACCAGATTACCTGACTTTTAACATGACTATTGATTTTTAGATCATGGTGATAGGATTAGTTCAGTACAAACACTGTGTTTTTTGTACAAACACTGCTGAAAGAAGTACTACTCGGTATTTATGATTATTAACAACATGTATAATGGTACAACTAATTTTATTTAAATATAAGATGCTTCACGTGCAAGTCTGGAATGTACAGCCCTATAAAACATCTTAGAGTTTGTATTGATACCGTACAGTATGACCTATTGTGGTAGCTGCTTTGTTAAAGGAGTGAATCTCCTCAAAAAACTTGTCTTATGCTCAAGTAGGAATTGAGGCTTTGATGCAGTTTATTTGCTGGTCCCAGGTCTGCAAGCTGCTATATTCAAAAAATAATATTAGAAAAATACTGATTCTAGTCATAAAACACAGTGTGTTTTATGTGTATACACTGTATGTGTATTTGTAACTTTGTGCTTTGTAGCTGCAGTGGATAGAGATATTAATATTCATCATTGCAAGTAGGTGAAAAAGAGAGAGATCTCAAGACTGGGTAGATATTCCCTAAAAATCAATCATTCACTTTTCACTGCATCAGTTTATTGGGAATGAAATTATTCCGACTATGTTTGTTAATTGCTTTTTTATTTCCTCTCTCTACCCATCTGTTGTAATTGCTTGTGATTGCTTTTTCAACACATGAAAAAAACAGTATCAATAGAACTTTTATGATTATCATGTTTGTAATTCCACAGATGTATTTAATGTAGTGAAAAAGTGAGTACACATAAATCTAGATTTTGCTGCCGATGGGAAAGTAGCTTGTCCCATTTTAGTTCCTTTCCCAATGCTTCCCCCCAGAGCGTAATACTATGGAATGAAAGTGTCATGGTCAGGTTTCTGTGTGTGTGTTAGTTTGTTTGGTCCCTTAATGCGAAGGAGACTACTGGGTATAGTTTGTCCTCACCCATGCAATGAAAATTGTTTTTCTCAAGGAAGTAGCCTATCCATTTGGCCTTCAGCATGCAAACCTTTGTACAGCCTGGTGTATGTCATCAGGTAGTTTTCAATGTTGTTCACCTTCATTGTGTCAATGTTGAGTCATCTACAGGAACCACGAAGAACTTATTTCCAGGAAGTGTGAGTACAAGGACCTTAGGTTTTTAAAAAAGAGGGCTTCTCCTATTGTATTTTTTAAAAAGTTGGAAAGTTTGCATGTTTACACCAGCTGACTTATTGTACAAGAATGAGAATCTAGTATTAGCAAGACTGAATCCTTTGCAAGAAAATTGGATTGCTAGCTGGTAGATTTCTAGCTTTGGGGAGCACAGGTAGAGCCTCTATGGATATGTGCCTAGGAATTATTCATTGTTATCCATAGTAGTTAAAACTTGACTTATATTATACTTCTACCTTACATTAGAATCAGTTATACTTACATTATTTCTGTAATGCATTACTTGGTTTTTATTGGCCTTGACCCTGTTTACCACTCAAAAATGGAAAAGCTCCCGTTGATCTCAGCAGTACAGGATCAAAGATGCCTTCATCACAACGCACTCAAAGAGCATCTCAATTACTAAGTAGAACGTTGTCTCTTTTGTAGCACGTAAATGGGATCCTTATGTTTAGGTCATGAGGCATTATGGTCGTGAAGCATTGGGATTCTGCATATCTGGATGCTGTTCTTTTTCTTAAAAGTTCCACATGTAACTGCTAGGCTGGTTTGCAAGGCACTCTATGAAGGCTGTGTGTGCCTTTGCAGAGTGCTGGATGCATCCTTTTTTGTTTCATGACCTGAAGCTCTATAACACTTGATTTTCTGTGGCTCATTTTCTGGTGATACATACAGCATCTCATTCCAGGTTGCAAAATACTATGAAATTCTCAGATGGCTGAAACCATAGGTCTTGTGAAGCAGTAGATTGAAGGCAGAAGAATGCAGGTGTTTGTTGTAGATGACAACTTATTCAGCTAACATTATTCATTATACTTTCTTTGACCTTTTGAGTCTTTTTAATTCTCCCTATTTTTTTCTAGTTTTAGATTAATATTATGTGTAAATTGTATTACCAAACATATTGTTAAGCTGACAGTACACCCTCAACGTGTTTTTTGTTTGTTTGTTTGTTTGTTGAGGTTCCTAGGCTATTCAGGATTCTTTTAACTTACAGGGTTCAAATTTCCATCCAGAATACATCTATGTGTGTATGGAAGAGTGACATGGTAAACACTAATAAAATTAAGGAGAATATTTAGGTGTATGATACACTATTTTAACTCCCGGCTTTTAAGTATGCACATTCAAAATTTAGCTGTTACATCTCAGTATTTTTTCCTGCATCTCCTAGATCAATCAATATACAAATCTCCATCTAATTAAACTTGATTCATAGTCTGTTCATGTAATTGATACTGACTCCCACTGACCTTAAAAGGTGTTATGTCAAGACTTTACTGTGGAAAATCTATAGACTTACACATCAAAAAAACTCAAACTAAAGCAAAAAGAACCCCATACGACTTGTGTATTTCTGCTGCTCATTTTCAGGAGTCAGATTGTGTCAGCTTTGGACTGGCTATGGTCAAACTATGTTGAATGGCATATTTATTTATTGTTTCTATAGTACTCTGAGACCTTTCAAGATGTTCAAATAAGTATTAATTTATATTATCAATATGAAAACATCTAAATGCATTTATTGTAATACTATTCTCTCCTAAAATCAGAACATTTGATTCTCCAGTCTATAAATCTTCATAACAGTCCTACAAGGTTAAAAATATTACTCTCTCTGTTACAAAGGTGAAGACTATAGCTCTGCATATATTTGACAACTTGTTAATTTGATGACACAGAAATTTTGTAGCTGAAGCAGGAACCTAGTACCCATCTCTTAACTTCTATCTATTGTTAGTTATTGCTTTGTGTGCATGCAGGTAAGATTGTAGGAGCTGTATGTAGAGAAAATAAATATATCAGTAAGGTATGTGTTTTACAGAGCAGAATCATAAGGATGCTTTTTTTTATCATAGAATGGCTTGGGTTGGAAGGGACCTTAAAGATCATTTTACTTCAACCTCCCTGCCATAGACAGGTATGCCCCCCACTAGATCATGTTGGCCAAGGCTCCATTTGGCCTGGCCTTGAACACCTCCAGGGATGCTGTTTATGCCAGCTGTTTTGCTGGATAGGAATTTTTGGTAAGGTAATTAATTTTGAACCAGAAAGCTGTAATGTTTTCTCTTAAGAATGTGAATGTGTGCAAAAGAATTGGAAGCTTACTCTGAGACTCTCAGGGATGTTGACAACTTTACTCTAGATGCAAAGCTATTTTAATATTTTTTTCTTGAAACATCTTCAGTATTATCAAAAAATAAGCCTTTTGAATTAAGTTTCTCATTTAAGCACACTAAAAAAAAAACACATTCACACTCTTTCAAAAGAAAAAGGAGAGCTGAACAGTTTAGATTTAGAAACACTAAAATGCAATGACAGATGTCTCAGAAGAACTTCGTTAGGTAAGTGCCTTATAGAAGCTTTTAAATATCGAAAAGAACAATTTGATTTCAACCGTAGTTGCAAACTTAGGTCTCCAGCTTTGTTCTGCCCTTAATAACTTTCCTCCATACTCCAAAACAATTGAACAAGAAAAAACAAGTACCTTGAATCAGTGACTACATGTTTGAGTATTTATTATTTGCTTCCTGAATTCAAAACCTATGTGGATTGTTAAGTGACATTTAAGGTAACTAAGAAGTAGAGTAAAGGAAACAGAGAGGGATCTGGGGGTTGTGGTTGACAGCAAGTTGAATATGAGCCAGCAGTGTGCCCTGGCAGCCAGGAGGGCCAACCGTATCCCGGGGTGCATTAAGCACGGCATTGCTTGTCGGTGTAGGAAGTGATTGTCCCGCTCTACTCTGCGCTGGTGCGGCCTCACCTCGAGTACTGTGTGCAGTTCTGGGCACCACAGTACAAAAAGGGCGTGAAACTGTTGGAGAGTGTCCAGAGGAGGGCGACAAAGATGGTGAAGGGCCTAGAGGGGAAGACGTATGAGGGGCGGCTGAGGTCACTGGGCCTGTTCAGCCTGGAGAAGAGGAGGCTGAGGGGGGACCTCATTGCAGCCTACAACTTCCTCGCGAGAGGGAGTGGAGAGGCAGATGACCTATTCTCTGTTATCACCAGTGACAGGACCCGTGGGAACGGTGTTAAGCTGAGGCAGGGGAAGTTTAGGCTGGACATCAGGAAGAGGTTCTTCACCGAGAGGGTGGTCGCACACTGGAACAGGCTCCGCAGTGAAGTAGTCACTGCACCAAGCCTGTCTGAATTTAAGAAGCGATTGGACTGTGCACTTAGTCACATGGTCTAAACTTTTGGGCAGACTTGTGCGGTGCCAGGAGTTGGACTTGATGATCCTTAAGGGTCCCTTCCAACTCGGGATATTCTATGATTCTATGATTATTTAATTCAGATGGCTTGACATACACATTCACTTTCAAAGTAAAAGTGAGAATATGGAGGTATCCTGAAAGCATTCAGAGCCACGAAGCACCTTTACTGTAAGTACAGAAAATACCCAGAAAGAATATGCAAGTTTTCTGTGAAAGTATATGTGGACTGTTAGCAGGTTCAGATGAACCTAATGAGACAACTATTTTAAAAGACATTAGTATAGATGAGAGTAACATAATTTATATAAGGCAGGTAGAAATTGAACAAGAAAATAGGTTAGCATTACGTTTAAAAATTTTTACAGTGCTACAAAAGCACTGAAAAAAATTCCAATGAGGAAATCCAAACAAAGTAGACTAACATTTGGCATGTTTCAAGTGGCAGAGAAGAAATAATATCCCTACTGTAGATACTCAAACAAATCAAGTATTCTCAGCCACTCCTTATACGTCATGTTCTATAGTCCTCTCAACATCCATACTGGCAAATTTAAAGCTATGACTTTTCAAGATGACTACAAAATAACTACAGTGAGTAATGAATAGTGAAAAACTAATGTTAAAATCCACTGCAGAAGTAACATCAGTTTACTGTGCTAGAATGATGAAGAGCAGTGTGCTCCTCTGCAGTTTTTACGGGTAGTTTAGATTACAAATATAGAAACCTTTGGAATACATCAGTCACCCTGAAGGGACATTAAATGAAAGGTTAATATTTAAAGCAGCTTTAATGGGGAAGCTCAACCTCAAAGTTATATCAAGGGTCAAGTATTATCAGTCTCTTCTTCGACAGACTGTGGGTATAAGCTCTTGAAAAAGGAAACCAAACTTGACAGTGATGAATGGGGGAGACATGCAAATGTGTAGTCTCCCCATCAATTGTTAGAAGATTGATTACCAAGTGATTCAGAAGTTTATATAACGAAAAGTTAACCTGAATGAGGTAGATAAGAATACACTGAATGCAGACACAAGATAAAACTAAACAAGAGCATGTTGGAGAAAGTCTAGGAGAGGAAAAAGTGGTGCTTATCATAAAGGTATTTAAATTGGCATTTGGAAGTAAGTGTGTCAATCCAATATCAATGTAATGATCTCTGAAGTGTGAAAGGTGAAGGATTTGGTATTCTGAGTTTGGGTCTCTGATGAAGATGAAGGCAATAATGAAGAAAGGGGAGATGGAAAAATTATTTTCCTTTTTAAGCTTCTGTTCTAAAGCATTTGAAATAATAATGGAAAGATCCTTATCATAGCTGACCAAAGCATAGCTGACCTCAAAGTTATTCTCAATATGCAATGTTTTCTTAATACATAGTTTATGGTTAGGAGAAGGTATCCAAAATCGTTATATATGGGGGTTGGTTTTGTTTGTTTGTCTGTTTCTTTTTTTCAGTAAAATGTCTGGCTGGTAATTTGTTTCCTTTCCTTTATCGGAAACTCTAAACCTTTTTTTTTTTTTTTTTTTTTTCTAAAGCCTTTTTGATAATGTAACAGCAGACTAAGGGTGGGAGTGTTGGGAGAGGGAAAGGAAGTTCATGAGAAAATGTGGGGGAGCCAGGAGAGGAAGGTGTTTTCTGTATAGGGTATTTTTTCCAGCAACAACAAATACTAATTTCTCTGACAGTTATTTGGAATGTGTAAAGAAATACAGCAGTCCAAGGGAGACTGACAGCATTCAAACACAGAGAAACTGATATGCTGAAGGAAAAAATGACTGCTTTTTTCCTTAATAATAACTATATATATTTGAAGAGTGTAAATACTAAAGCATAGAAGCACAAGGGGAGTAGTGCAATGGGATTACTAAAGTGAAAATTTAGATTGGCTGAACATTAGGAAAAAATGATTGACAGTGAGAATAGATTATGTAGTGGAACACTCTCCTGAAGGTACTGGTAAAAGCCCCATCTCAGTCTTCACTAATACTTCACAGGAGGTTGCATAAAGAAGCAGAAGCTATTCTGTGGGGAGACCCGCTTTTCTTGGAGAGGTGTGCTAGACGACTTAATAGATTTGCTGCAAGTCATTTTGGTGAATCATTTAGAGATGTGTTACAGATTTTTGCTTGTTGAAAGAAGTTCTGTAACATTTCCCACATTCCCTACTCAGTGAATACTAATGAGTTCATCACAAATTTAGTAAATCAATATCCCATAACAGTGTTTTGTATACATTATTCACTAAAACGTTTTGTGAAATAGACTGCTTAAAAGAAGAGGTGGAAATAGGGGAGTATGAAAGGTGTAGGATGTTTGTGTTGTGGCAAGGGGAGTATTCAGGAAGGAAAAACTGGAAGCTTCCAGACCCACTGATTTTATTGGAACCTGAGTTTCATCCTTTATTCCACGTATGTTTCTTTCTATGTTCTAAGATTCCTAAGTAGTGCTGATACTAATTACTAACTTGAAATCCTACAATTTATAAAACATACAATTTATAATGATCCAAAGAATATGAACACAAAGGGTTTTAAGAAAATATTTATTTCAGGGAGCTGACCTTCAGAAAAAGCATTTTCTCTCCCAAATGCTAACAGCATTTCTTTGAGGGCTTGTGTATGCTTTGCATAGACGCAGGCTAGAACTAATAGAAGGGGGCTCTGGGGTTTTTCAGGAACTAAATCCTCTCCTAACCATAGGATTTTCTGAATGTTTACTCTTTGAAATACTAACAAGAAATACGCCCATTTCATACTGAATGTCCTCAGCATCCATAAGCTTTTAATGTTCATCTCCTGCTGTGGAGGCTGGAAGCAACATATACTGAGTTATTGATTATGTATATATGTAATGAAGACCATAAGGACCAATATGTTCCTTCGCCTTCAGGCAGTTCTTATGGTTAAAAAAAAAAAAAACAAATTCCAGTCTTCCTCCCTTCTCATCTTGTGTCCAGTGTGCAAACATTTCTTAGATGAAACAAGTTGCAGGTCAGCCACTGCTGTGTTCATAAATATTCATACATCTATAGATGGGTTTGAAATAAATATTCATCAGTACTCAGCGACATCAGGATTAAAATGGAAATATGCAAGATACAGGAAAACTGCTCCAAGAAAATGTTTAATAAGAAAATTCTTTTCTATATTTCACCAATTATTCTATTTGGGGAAAAAAAAAAAAAAAGATATTTTGCTCTGTATGAGATTAGGCAAATTAAAAAACCACACACAGGATTTCCAGGGACAGCCAATAAGCAGACAAAAGCAGCCAGAAAATGGGAAGAAGATGTTGAATTTGTTTCTTCAGAATCATGGAATAGAAATTCTCAAATTGGACATTATATGGCTGCAAGCGTTGTTTGAGAGCAACTTTCATATGTATTTACATTTGTATATATTTACTCCACTACTTTAGTCAAGATTGGACTATGCTCTGGCATCTCTTCCATATTATCTAGTTTTATGTTGTATTAGCAATATCTATTTGGTGACGTGTTACATTAATACATTACAACAATAGAAAGATATGTGAGAACATATTGTAATGCATCATCAAATTCCAAAAACGAGTAGTAAAATTGGCCAGTATGAATGGTTATATGTCAATGCTGAGGTCCCTACACCATTTGTTTTCAAGATATACTAATTTACTAATTGGTAGTAGTATACTTCTCTTTCTGTTAACTCAGGAGTTAGCTGTTCTGTTCTGTGCTTCTCTGTTGAGACTCTTCACAACAGATTTCACCAAATTGATCAGAAACCTTTCACTGCTCCAAAATGGCATTGAATATTAATGTTTGTTAACTCTGAGTTTAAGTTCATACAAAGTTGTTTGTTTGAAGGATGTTCTTGTTCATGTATAAGGTATGAAGCGATCAGATTTACCCAGACTTTACAGCATGTTTCCATATTGGTAGTTTAAATTTTGTTTGTATAGCCATTGTGATAATATTGATAATATTTTTATTTATTTGGGCAATTTCTTTGAAAATTTTTAAAATGATGTATACTTTGTCCCTGAAAAAAAAAAAAAAGTCATTAAGTGAATCCTTTGCTCTGAATTTATTGTTTATTACTAAAAACAAACAATCAAAAAACATAAACAAGACAAGACAAAACCTTTCAAGACAGGGAATATCTCACAGAGCAGAAAAATTACTTGTGTGTTTGTATGCATGTGTCACTTGACAATTAGAGGTGGTGTCCTTTCCTACCTTTTTCTGGATCTAACGTGATCCAGACCAGCTGAATCTATTAAAAGCAGATGAAATCTTCTTTTTTCATTTGTTGAGTAGAAAACAGATTTTAATTATGATTATTGCCATAAATGACTTGTTCCACCACTTGCCATTTCTTTCTTTCTCAGCATTCTAATAGCAAAAGTAAATGGAATTTTTCTGATTAATATTTTAGGATGAATGTAACATCTATTGTTGCTTGCTGGATTGTATTTTAAAAGGCAGAAGTTAAAGTTGAATGTCCACACACATACACACATGCATGTAATTATTAGTTTTTTGTTTTGTTTTGTTAAAAAAAAATAAAAACAGCAACAGTTGGAATTTGAAGGGTTCTCCCCCCCTCCAAAAATAACAGAAAAAGAAACAAACAAATAGTGCTCATTGTATTTCTTTCAGAAACTTGTATATTCTAATATTGGACTCTAATAAGGAAATAAGCTTGAAACAGAATTGTTATTTAGGAAATCAAATTCTTTAATTCTCCTTTAATTTAGTCAGGTTTTTAAACAAGAATTATAATATGCAGTTACTTAAAATACGGTGTTTGTGCTATTAAATTAATACAGTTGTATAAAAAAAAGTCAATTTGTTCTCTTTCAAAGAGTGATTTCAGCCAGACAATTTCTTATGCTTAAGAGCTGTTGAAAACATAGGATGCTGCTTTGCTATCACATGCTGAATGCTTTCCAAATCTTGACTGGACAACTTGAAAGGCATAATGAGACAGAAAACTACTATTTCTTTTCATTTAATACATACGCTTCAAAATATCTTGTTTAATGAATAGAAAATTTGTAGAAGTATAAAATTCTGTATGTCCTTACTGAGCCAATCTCAGTGCCATCTAATTGTCAAATTAAAAATACAGGTATTCTTTGGCTTTTTACAATTATTTTTACATATTTGGTTGAAAGTTAAACTTATATTTTCCCCAGATTTTCATTTAAAATAGTCTCTATACACTTAAAACATTCAGCAAATATCAAATGGAAGTTAAAAATATTTCTCCTAAGTCAGTTATATAAATACCTTAGTATTCTAGAATGCTCAAAGGGGCATTCATTGCAAAGGTCATAATTGTTTTTTCAGGTATTTGATGCTCTAGTTATTTCTAAAGACTGCTTATGTTGATATCAACTCAGATAACTATTAATTATAACCATGATAGCTTGTACATGTTTATTATTTTTATCATTTATTATTATTATTATTATTATTTTACTTAAGTGGAAAGCTCAGGTATCTAGTGTTGAAAAAAAAAGAAAATTAAACAGGGTAACTTACATTGGTAAAAGCTTATGTATTTTGGGACATCTGTGTACATGCAAGCAAAATGATTGAGACAGCTTACACCATAAAAAGCTGTAGAAATACTGCTGTTTTATCTGCTGTTTGGGGGTCCCATTTTTATCAGTTTCAAGATGTGAAAACCTGATGTGCTGAAATAGGTAAGAAAACTTCTGATCAGTTTTATTAAATATATATATATTATTTCTTATTACAATCTATTTTTTATATCTAAATAAAAATAGGAGAAATTAGTAGGAACACATTTCTTTTTTCCCTGAGAAACAAAATAAAACAAACAAACCCACCAGATTTAGTACTTCTATGATGTTTTGTAAATTGGTCCTAGTTTGGTGATAGTAACCTATGATTATAATCCACAATGTCAGTTGATAAACTCAATAAAAGTAAGTGTTTTGCAATCCCTTATTCAGGGGTGAAAAAAATAGCAAACTTAAGCTAAGTAAATGTTAAGAACAGATATTCCAAGGTTAAATAACTCATGTTAATCAGTTTGCCACGTTCTCTTTTCTTATAAGTTTAGAGGGAGCTGTTAAGAAGCATAAAAGTTGTCAAGTTCATCATTCCCATGAGACAGATTTAGAAATAGCTTGACTTACAGAAAAAAAATCATGCAATAAAAAGAGTGTATCTGTTGAGTCAATGACTATTAATATCAGGGCTGGCTAAGGATTTTACTTTCCAAGCTTGTCTTTTGAAAGCATTTTGCAGTAGTCAGCTAGGGGACCATGCTGAGAGCTCAGAGATGGAGGAATGTCAAAAATATCCTTCAACATGTAACTGGTTGTTTCTTTCACTTTTTCTAAGGTCAGCCATGTTCTTTGTATCAAAACAGTCGTCGTAAAGTAAAGAAAGCATTTTCAAATTTTCAAAGTAGAACAATCATTGTCTTGATTTGTAGTAATCTGTTTTGAAATATCCTTGCATTGTGTTTGAGGGAGAATTTTCTTTTAATCCAAACTGAAACAATTCATTTTAAGGAAAGGGAATAGCTTTTATTACAGTTTTTTAATAGTTAAATTTGAAAACCTGGACAAAAAAAAAAGGGGGGGAAAAAAAAGCGTTGTGTTGTGTGCATATTTTCATTCAAGGTTTTATTTTATAAATCTGACTGGATCTTAGCTAAAGGGCCATATTTTTGAAAGAATACTTGAAGGTTGGGTCAAAGTCTTGTCCAGGTGTTTGTACATACATGTTATGCCTGGAACGTTATCACTGTTTTTTGCATGAAGAGTAAATCTGTCACTTATATGTGCAGGTAAAAGCCTTGTAAGCTTCTGAAAAACAAAGTGGCGCAGAAAAAGGAGTGCATGTTCTAAAAATTCTCCTTTTGCTTTTAAGGTGAAGCTCCCAGGAAATGTCAGGGGTGTTTGTTCATACTTCTAAACAGCCCTTTCCCCTATTTATCTGTAGTGGATGGGCACCTGACACCACAGACAGAACCCTTTATGCAAAAGAACTGAATATAAACAGGTTTATATAGTTCAGGTTTTACAGGAGCTAATTATTAATTTAACAGTTTCCAAAAGCAGTGTTAGCCTCTTGGTAACTTTCATCTTCATGAACTACCTGTTAGAAAGCCAAAGCAGTTCCAGACAAAAGACTGGATTATGCCTTGGGTTCAAACATACAGGTTGTGCCCTTACTTTTTCTGGCAAGATCACATGGTGAATATGGTAAGATTTAGATGCCTGGTTAGTGTTTATTGGTATATGTTAAGGCTAATATCTTACACAGATGATTTTCCACAGTTTTAAAGCTGTCTGCTCACTGCATGTTTTCTCCAAATATGCTTTTTAGTCTATGCTAAAATATGTTTTTGAGACTATTCTCAATTCATTTTAAAGTTTTTATTAGGCATGATTAACAGCTTGATACTTAATTCTGAAACAGACCTGATATGTCAAGCTTTTTTATCAGTCTTTAACCAGTAAGTAGTGGCTTCAGTGGAACTGAGACCCCACTATGGATAGCACAATCTTGAACATAATCTTGGTAGACTTTTCCAAACAAAGTTCATAGTGCAACTCTTTGACTAGCCTTGTATTAAATTTTTTGAATGCAGTTGTAATGGGATGAACACAAACAATAGTTAATAGTATAGATTTGGCTGTCAAAAGTCTTTCTTTATGCTTCATGTATATTCTTTTATGCTTAATTCAGTGCATATCCTGCATTGTAGGCCAAATATAATATTTTAGAGAAAATAGTGAGAAAATTATCTTTTTTTTTCATGAGGAAAAGATGAATTTTCCTCCCACTCTTCTGATGTGATATTTCAAAATGAGCTTGATATAAATGGCAGCTTCAAGTTGAATAGTTTATTTGAGATGGGGAAAAAAAGGATTTAAAGGTGAAAATAAACATCAGATCATTGCTAAAACATTCAATTCCTGTATGCAATGACATGTGGAAGTGAGAAGCGTTTAATTGCACTGTC
This sequence comes from Cygnus atratus, assembly GCF_013377495.2. Classification (NCBI taxonomy): domain Eukaryota; kingdom Metazoa; phylum Chordata; class Aves; order Anseriformes; family Anatidae; genus Cygnus; species Cygnus atratus. The sequence goes on along the minus strand of NC_066364.1, from coordinate 105,549,917 downwards.
TACCCTTTACTAAGAATTAATGATCTTTATAAGTATTGTGCGAATAATGCTGTGAGGTGTGTTTGTTGTGACAGACACACTTCTGTGAGCAAAAATATTTTAGGAAGCCTATAATATTTTCAGAACAGTACACTGGTAAAAGTTTGCATATATATTAGATATCAATAATCACTCATACCTTTTTTGAAGGTACTTGTTGGTAGTTAATTTTATTTGGCAAGCTGCTCTTGTTGAATGCTTTTACACGAAGTTTGATGTACTGTTATATGTTTTTACTGATTATCTGTCAAAAGAATTGATTTTGCTTGAGGATGAGGAGTCAGCACAGATCCAAATGGGAATTTTATTATCTGACATTTCTTTAGCGTTAAGCTGACACCAAAGCCTCAGGCTTGGAGTCTATCTGTCAGAATCACCATACTTAAGTATGCGTTCTCAGGTTCATTCTCTCACTACAGTGGTATGCCAAATCTTGAAAAGCAAGTATGTATATTCCTGTTCCTTACTATAATAATGATGATGGGATTGGTTCAGTAAGCTTATTTGCGTAGAATCATAATCATAGAATGGTTTGAGTTGGAAGGGACCTTAAAGATCATCTAGTTCCAACCCCCCTGCCACGGGCAGGAACACCTTCCACTAGACCAGGTTGCTCAATCCCATCCAACCTGGCCTTGAACGCATCCAGGGATGGGGCATCCACAGCTTCCCCGGGCAACCTGTTCCAGTGCCTCACCACCCTTGTAGCAAAGAATTTCTTCTTTATATCTAACCTAAATCTAACCTCTTTCAGTTTAAAGCCATTACTCTTTGTCCTATAACTACATTCCCTGATAGAGTCTCCTTCCAGGGGGAGAGATAGGACAGCTTTAACCTCAGTAAAATTAATATAAAATGTCCCACAGGTAGGTGATAACTTAAAGGTGCCTTAAAGATAGAAGAGATGCCTTAGAAATATCCCATGAATCAAATTGCTTTTAGTCATACACAGATCAGTATTTGAGGTGGAAGAGTCCCAGTTTTCGTCCTACTTCTCTGCTGAAGTACTACACAAAATTTAGCTTCTAATTTTTTAGAATTTGAGAAGGCAGCATGCTTGGAAATGCCAATGTGAAGAGTTTTACAGAAACTATAGTATTGAAAAGAGTAAAATAAAGATAAAAATTATAAGGATTCGTTAGAACAGGCAGTTAAAAGTAGGGAGCAGTTTTCCTGGTAATATTCCAGGAATGTGGACGTGAAAAGAAGACGAAAGTTATTGGTATGGCTGGGAAATTTATTTTAAGACTTTATAGCTGTCATGGCAGGGCAGATTTTAGCCAACAACTGTATAAACTGTTTCTGTATCAGCATCACAAACAGAAATCAGAGTTGCTAACCTAGCTAGGTACTGTCCTAGCTACCCGAATGAGACAAGGAAAGTTTCTATAGCTGGTCAACCAGTAGCCAACTTTACTGAATAGACAGCCAGCTAACAAAGCAGAAAAGGAAGGACACTATCTACATGGAGGCTAGCTGTGAGTTCATACAATAGCCAAGGCAATTCAGTGTAGGATTAGAGGGCTGTTTGCTCAGCAGTGGAACAGAAGGTTCTTTCAAACAAGGAGTCAGGAAACGGAGCAGATAAGTCCAAAACAGAAAGCAGCCAGAAAAAGACACAGCCAAGAAACATGCAAGTGAGAGAAGGGGAAGAAAAAGACAGTCAGTAATTTATTATTATGGAGTAGTATTAAATTTAAGGGACATCAGTTGGCAGCTATTAATGTACTGATGGGAGAGGCTGAAGGAAGGAAAGTTAGGGAGAAATGGAGGAAAACCCCCTTAATTCCACCAAAGGATATGCAGAATTGATGTTATGTAGTTAATTGCAGACCATAGTTGCTTGTATGTATGTTGTAAAATGTTTAATATGAAAAAAAATGTTTAGATACTTGAAGACATGTAGGTTACATATATTGGTTATTGATTTTTTTCTCAGCATGTTTTTGTCTCTGTATATCTTAAGATCACTGACCTCCCAAATTTAGATTCTGTGTAGGGTCTGTTTTGGCTTTTATCTTCAATTTGAAGCTCATTCTTTGGCTCCTTTTTTGGAAAACAAAATGGAAAAAAAATCAATTTTTGTTTTCCTCGTAGGAGTCCTACCTTAGTTAAAGGTAGTTCTATTTTCCAATAGCTCTGCCACATTGCTTTCAGATGCACTTGAGTCAAGATGTTAGCATGAATATTTATTTTAGATTTACATTCTTGTTGCCTTTTCCCATAGTTTGTTTCTTTTATTTATGACTTTGAATTTAAAACTTTAAGTGGTAAACATTGGAAAACTCTGGTATTTAAAGAATATTAAGCTAAAGAAGCAAGACTTGAACCCTATGATGGCAATCACTGTGTTTTGCTTTACGGTATCTCTTTCTTGCAGTCCCTTGAGAGTTCTCGAGTCTGATCTTGAATAGGAATAATGGGATGTATTGGGCTTATGTGGGAAGCTTTTGTGTGTTTTTTTTTTTTTTTTTTTTTTGGGGGGGGGGGAGCGAGAGATGGACAGGCTGCAGGGGTGGCCTCTGTGAGGAGTCCAGAAGCTGCCCCATGTCAGCTAAGAGCTAATTCCAGCCAGCTACAAAAGGGACCGACTGCTGTCTGAAGCTGAGACAATGTGAGATGCTAGTTATGCCTCTGTGAAAGCTTGTTTAAGGAAAGGAAAAACTGCTGCGCAACACCAGCTGGGAGAGAGGAGTGAGAAACTGTGAGAGAAACAACCCTACAAACACCTAGATCAGTGCAGAAGGAGGGAAGGAGGTGCTCCAGGCGCTGGAGCAGAAGTCCCCTGCAGCCTGTGGAGAGGCCCCTGGTAGAGCAGGCTGTCCCCCTGCAGCCCATGGGTCCCACATGGAGCAGATCTCCACGCTGCAGCCTGTGGAGGAGCCCCCGGTGGAGCAGGTGGATGTGGCCTGGAGGAGGCTGCGGCCCATGGAGAGCCCCCGCAGGAGCAGGCCCTGGGCCGGAGCTGCAGCCCGTGGAGAGGAGCCCACGCAGGAACTGGGTGGTCTGGGTCTGGGGGGAGCTGCTGCCCGTGGTGGACCCGTGCTGGAGCAGTTTGCTCCTGACAGATGGACCCCGTGGTATGGAGCCATGTGGGAGCAGTTCTTGAAGAGCTGCTGCCTGTGGGAAGCCCACACAGGATCAGTTCGGGAAGGACGGCAGGACAGAAGGACCCCATGTGGAGCAGGGGCAGAGAGCAAAGAAGAAGCAGCAGCAGAGACAAAGTGTTATGGACTGACCATAACATCCATTCTCTGTCCCCTTGTGCTGTTTGGGGGGACTCTCGTGAAAGTGTTGGTCTTCCGGAGCAACTGTTATGCATATTGAGGCCGTGCTTTCTGAGAAGTGGCTGAGCAGTTCTTGCTGATGGGAAGTAGAGATAATTGTTTTCTCCTTTAGCTTCTGCAGTTTATCTTTTTTTTTTTTTTTAATTCTCCTTTAATTAAACTGCTCCCAACCCATGAGCCATTTTTCATCATGTTTTCTTCCCCTCCTCTTTTGAGAAAGATGAGTGAGAGGGCAGCATGGTGGAGCTTAGCTGTGTATCAGGGTGAAACCACCACATGGGGAAAGAGAAAAAAATATAATGTTTTTGTCTTATATAAAATTAGTCTTTGGTAATTCCAGATGCAATGTGAAGGAAAGGGGAGGAAAAAACAGAAAGCCAGCACAATTGAGTGTCCTGTAGTGCTTCTATTTCCCAAACAGTCACTGGAAGTAGTATATCATTTGTTTTCTTCCTTTGACTTTATGTAATGTTTTAATGTGAAGCTGCTTTCGCATCAAGTAATATATTTTGTTTTTCTTTTGGTGATTTTTGTTTCTGTTAGTTTTAGTTTGACTTATTTCTTGGTAGAAGCTCTATTCCAGCTTGTGAGCTGATAGAACTTCTGTGGAACCAACTTGTTCCTAAATTCTGCAATTTAGATGTTGCCAAGAAATTTCTATGAGTCTTTGCCACGGGTAATTAAAATAAAAGAGGAGGGTGGGAGGAGCAGACAGAAAACTTGAACCCAGTTCATAAAAACAGAAAACACAGCAACCGCAGTCAGAAACATTTAGCAGTCTGGCAGCTGACAGCAGGACTTAAAGAGAATAACAAAATAGTTTATTGAAGAGGGAAAAAAAGATCTTCAAATGTCTTGTGTCCACAGCAGGGTGGAAAATATAACAACAATCCCATTATTAAGGTTGTTGTTTTTCAAATTTCTGCTAATATAAGATGTTAAACAATATGCCAATAACCTCTCTCTCCATGAAAGCACCATGTAAAGCTTTCTCTGGCATGCTTTCAGATGTCTCTATTCAGGCAGTCAAAGCAGGAAAGAAAAGCAAGCAGTTCTGATGTCAGTATTTGAAACTCCAGCAGAAGAGCCCAGTAGAGCTGCAAAGTCAGCTCTTACCATTGTATTAATTATGCAAACAAGTGACCGATGCATGAAACAGAGGTGGTTTTCCCAGTGCTGCACAGTGAATTTAAAGCAAAGCAAATAAAAAGTTTCTCAAAACAGTGTCCTGTAAAACTCATTATGCCTTACTACTTTTACTCTATTTCCATTAGTACAGGATTACTTTCTAAAAGTGTATGTACCCATTACCACTGTTTTATAGTCTTATAATAATTAAGATATTTTCCCTGTACCAAATTTTGAGCTATTCGTTGTTCAATTCCTTACATTCTTTTAACATCGTTTGGTAGGACAGTGACGCTTTACGGTAGTCCTAGTCATTTCATAGCAGAATTCTGTATAATTATGCTGGTTTATATCCATTCTTTTTTTGGTACCCAATTGCCTACCTAGAATTTGCAAGGATATGATAATAAGCAATTCAAATAGAACATTTATTTGTTGTGTGTATTAAGTATATCTGTTTTGTGTGAACAGAAGTTTTAAAAGTGTCTGTTCTGCAATATATCCTGTAATATTAAGGAAGATGAGTGCAGAAGATGTTCATGTTGCTTAGTTACAGAAACAATAAACATCACAAAATTATTATCTCTAGTTAGCCATTCAAAGTGTTATTAAAGCACTAGCTGAGTGTATTATCATGGTATAGCATAATACACTCTTAAGTTTACCTTGAGACATGTATTGTTCAAGTCGAATCTTTATTGAATCTACTTTCTGACAAGATTGAGTATATTTTATTTTCCTATTTGAATTGCTAATGTGTTCTGTAGTCTGTAGTTGCGTGCTAGAAAGTCAGAATATCATACTCTTTTGTCGTAGTGGTATCCATCTTCCTTAAACAGAAAATGAGGAGGATATTTGTTATCAGAAATGTATGTGTAGATAGATATGACTGACTTCAGATGAGGTTCCACTGAAGCCAATGCCAATGATGCAAACTTCAAGCAAGTTTCTAATTTCTAGCCTGTGAGGAAATGATGTATCCATTGTACAGGGAACCAAAGAGAAGTTCTCTGTCAAGCATTCAGATCCAGGTTAAACCCAAATCCCTAGCATCCAATAGCAAGCGCTATTGATATCTTTATCAATGACATAGACAGTGGGACAGAGTGCACGCTCAGCAAGGTTGCAGATGACACTAGGCTGAGTGGAGCAGTTGATACAAGGAAAGGGAAGGGATGCCATCCAAAGGGACCTGGACAACCTCGAGAATTGGGCCCATGTGAACCTAATGAGGTTGAACAAGTCCAAGTGCAAGGTGCTGCACCTGGGTCAGAGCAATCCCAGACAGGAGTACAGACTGGGAGAAGAACTCATTGAGAGCAGCCTATCCCCTTCCCTTCCCTTCCCTTCCCTTCCCTTCCCTTCCCTTCCCTTCCCTTCCCTTCCCTTCCCTTCCCTTCCCTTCCCTTCCCTTCCCTTCCCTTCCCTTCCCTTCCCTTCCCTTCCCTTCCCTTCCCTTCCCTTCCCTTCCCTTCCCTTCCCTTCCCTTCCCTTCCCTTCCCTTCCCTTCCCTTCCCTTCCCTTCCCTTCCCTTCCCTTCCCTTCCCTTCCCTTCCCTTCCCTTCCCTTCCCTTCCCATTAAATCAACACTTTGAGCTGAAACTTGTAGAGCAGCTTCCCAGACCATACTAGTTAACTAAAATAACGTAGCAAAATGCACATGCTATCGTTTCCTCCAAGTATTTCTAGACTGTGGAATCCTATCCTGTTGTCCTGAGACTTACCTTCCATTTAACTAGGACTCCATAGACACTTCTTTTTGTTTAGGTGATCTGAATGAACCCCTTTCTAAATGCCCCACCCCTACCACCACCACCACCATCATACATACATATCCACCTCAGAAAAAGAAAAAACATTTCATCTGAGGGTAAATGAATTATTTCCTCATAGCTTTCATTCTATCTGCTAATCTTTTCTCTATTTCAGAAAACAAAGCCTGTTTATAAAGTTGCTTAAACCTATAGGTTGAATAGCTGATTTCATTCATATTATGTTCAGAAATGCAACCCATTGCAAAACTTTGAACTGGGGCTCCTTTTTTTCCATAAATAATCTGTAGTTTATTGTATTGCTTGACATAATTATTTTGGAGCTTGGAAGTTATTTGAGACATATTAACAAAATGGCAAGTCTCCTCTGAGACTTGACATTCATGGATTAGTTCAAAACCATTTAGTGAATTCCAGAAAAATACATGACAACTCTCAACAGTCAGTTTTGCATTTGGAATTCTGAAGAATATAACACTGTATACACAAGGTAGCTCTCAATGAGTATTGAGATTCTAGTGACTGCTAAAACAAGCTAATAAAATTGCCTCAGGCTTCACTTACTGTAATCCCATTGCTACAGTTTCTGACATCAGTAAGTTATCTCCTACTGACTACACTGTGCAGCATAAAATTGTAGGTTAGCAGCACCTACCTGAGCCATTTTGGATTGTACAGATCTCCATTTTAGAGAATTAATTTCCATTGTTAGCACTGAAGTTGCAGTAATGAACACAGTGATACAGGTTTCATGAAAATATGAAAGTATTGCTTTATGGTAACATAAATACATCTATATTGCTTTTTTTTTTTTTTTTTTTTTTTTTTTTTTTTTTTTTTTAACAGAGCCTGGATTCATTCAAATTGCATTTAGAAAAATATTTTTTCTCACCTCCCACTTAGGTAAATAGGTTCTTCAGAGCAAGATCCAAATGTAGGTGCTCTGAACTCCTGTTTTATCTTTGATTCTAGAGGAAACCTAGTTGCTACAAATTAGACAATGTGATTAGCTCCTTAGGGATCCTGTTTTGTTGTCATAATAGAGTAATTTGGGGAAAAAAAGTGCGTCATTGTAATTTAAAGGCATTTAATCACAGTGATTGGAAGCTTGTTGCTAACACAGTGGTCAGTCTTCTGAAATATTTATTTTACAGATAGTATTTATTTCTTCACTGATAATATTTGAAGTATGGAATACAAAAGAAATCTTTCATGTGGAAAGGGCTGGACATTGAATTGAAAATGGTGTTGAATCTTAATGCCTTTGCATTTTTTTCCTGGTTTTAAACTTCATGGAATATGGTTAGGAAAGCAGAAAGAACCGTTAAGGTTTTGTTCATACTAGTGTTTTTATTATATGAGCTGTTTTAATCTGATAGTCGACCTGTTGTGTGTTTAGTATACATCTCTAATACCAAAAGTACATTCCTTGTTTTCTCCTTCACCTTTTCTCAAAGTCCTTCATACGTTTATAGGTTACCAACTTATTAATATATTATTATTGGCGCTATACTAGATTTTTGTTGTTATTGAAGGCACCATGACCACTGGCAAGATATGTAGTGAGTTCTTTTTTTCTCTAGAGTCCATTGCCTACGAGGGTCCTGGCTCTCAATAAATTATTTACATGATATACCTTTGGGAACCATAAATTAGTTCTACTTGTGTGCCAAGATGACAAAAAGCCACGTTAAGGAGAATGCTGAACTTAAGTCACTATTTGCTGTCTCTTAGCTGGATTTATTTGCTGAAACTCAGCACTATCATATGGCCACCACCTGGCAGGTGGTTGGCCTAGATGGTAGCAAATAGGCCTATATAGGCATACCTATATATAGCATATCTTGATGTAAATTGCTATATATAGGTATGCCTTTTCTCCCCTGGAAAACAATTTTATCCCTTACTTTGGATTTTTATGTTGCAAGTAACAAGGGGAATCACTAACTGCTTTTTTTATCTTGGGAGTTGAGGTGACCTTTTGCAGTTTCCAGGAATTAGGTTATTATATATTTTAAAGACTGGTGTCTTCACTCTTACTTAATATTTAGAGGAATGAATACAGTGAATGAAAGGCAAATTTGAGGTGCTCTTAATAGCACAATACAATTCCCTCAGGGCCTGCAGTTTCATTGACAGGAAAATTATATTGGTTTTGCTTGGGAATGAGAGAGAGCATGGGAGCAAGCAAGTTATTTACTAGGGCCAGCCCTGTAGACGCTAGTAAAGCACATAGAGACTGCAAAGATACTGAGTGGTAGGTTGTGCAGGAGTGAAGGTGAATGTGACTCAAAGATATTTCTCCTTTCTATCCAAGTGAATTACCTTCACTTGATTAATTGTGGATCCTTATATCTATTTGAGGGAGAATATACTGAGTTAAAATTAAAGAATGTGAAGGTTATCTTGTGTGGAGTTAGCAATGGATAATATCAGAAACATGTTTATCCTTATGTACCCTGAAGGAAAATAAATAAATAAATCCCTTGAAAATAAGAAATGAGGAGTGATAAAATAAGAATTTACAAATTGAATTTACTTGTACCCTAGAGGCTATCAGTCCTGAAGCATATACTAGCCTCATAATTATTCTTTACTGTTCTTTTCTCCACATTTAATGACTACTTCATTTTGTGAACATACTGCTTTTTCTTTCTTTTTTTTTCTTCTTTTTTTTTTTTTTTCCTTTTTGCCTTGCTTCACTGATGAGTGAGTACATCCTTCATGGACAGGAAGGTGGGAAGAGGAGTAAACCAGGAATCAGGTTTCCAAATGCCAGCTGCATTCAGTCAACAGTTCAGTTCTTTTCAGTTATAGTTTTCAGTTATGGTTCATATTTCTTTTTTAATACTGCTTATCTATGAGAATTCAGTTTCAAATTGTCTATTTGTGAGACAAAAATAACATAAACATCCTAAGACCTAAAAAGAAAATAAACATACTAAAATATAGATTAGACTTTATTCTGTTTGCACACAAGGAATGTAATAAGATGTAATCATACACATTTCAGCAGCTACAAAAATTTTAATTGAGATAAATTTCAGTTCTTGCATATTGGAAGAGACATATATGGAAGGAAGCAATTGTATGATACAATATTTTGGGATGCCAAGAATGTTTTACTATTGGTAGTATAAAACTCCCAATATTTGCCTCTTACTAAAGTGCTCTAGCAATTTTTCCCCCGTAAGATGTGTATTAAAATACCTGTAGATCTGGTGACCTGTTCTTGAAAAAATATATTTCCGGTATTCCTGTCTGCACTTAATTCATCAGATCTTTAAACTATGTTCAAAATTGTTGTTTCTGAGTTGGCAAGTGATTTCAAAGCCTATAGAGTTATTTTAGACATAAAGTAAAGCTTAGTTCTCTTTTCAGCTCAGGTTTTCTGACATAGATGTTAACTACTAGTTTTATTATTCAGTCAACCAGCTTTCAGTAATATCAAACAATTTGAATTTATGTCCATAAACAAGCAATTCCGTTTTTATGTTTATTTGTATTATCTTGGTTCCTACCTTTGTTTGGTTGTCAATTAGAGAACATTTTCCACTTGTGTTCTTAATTGCCTTAATTACTTTCAATGTGAACACAATGATTTAGTTCTAATAAAAGCCCATTTATTCCTTCTTTTTACTATATCCTTCAGCCTTATTTTAATGTTTTTCAGTCTATTCTAGGTTGCCCCTTGCAACTCATTTGGAAGAAGTGGAAGCTATGCAAAATCCCACCACTTTCTTGCCATAGAAAGTGGTCAAATGTGTTTTAGGACACATTTCTAATTCTGCATTGGTTTATGTAGAAATTTGCTGGGTTGACATTTGAAAAAAAATCAATTCTTAGAGTAAAAAAATTAATGATTATCAATCTCATTTTTAGTACTATATTATCTTCAAAGAGAATTTTTCAGTAACAACTGTTTCTTGTGGGGTATGCCACCTTAGGTTGTTTCTAACATTAGCACAGCTCTGCCATGCATCCCCTGTCTCTTGTCCTTACTATATGACTTCCACTTCATTTGCTCTGTGGTTTCATCTGTGTTCAGACTAGGTTTCAGAGGAAATGAATCCAAACATTCTATCTTAAGTAGTCATCAAACATTCTCTAATAGGGACATAAGGTCTAAGCCAATGACCTTCAGTCCGCATCAGACTACATTGTATAGTTGAAACACTGGATAGGAGGTCAGATGTGATCCAGTCTTGACTGGTATATGGTCTGTAGATGAAGAATTCTCAGCACAGACTGCTCTGATCTGCTGAGCTGTTGCTCTCGCTCCAAATTGCATGCTAATTAAGGCATAACAGAAAACAGAAACATAGAAGAAATTTTTAGCTTATGTATGTTACAGTGTCATATTACCCTTGAATGGTATTTTAGCATAAATCATTTATTGAACAAATAAAAATAATGACAAAGTACTTTTGCACACTTTTGCTATTGAAGACCTTCATTTAAGGAATCCTTTTATCCTTGACAACACAGAAATAGTGGTGATTTCAAAATACACTAATAAAGACTAGAACCCCAGGAAACAATTATATCATGTCAGCTTTCTCTGGACAGAGTAAATATGTGATTTGAATCAAGAGCATTTGTTGTGGAGATCAATTGCATTTAAAACTAATATTGTCTTTCATTTTTATCATAAAACTCTTCAGTCAGGAAAAGTATGTAAGTGGTTTTATCTTTTGTCCAATTGAACTGGCACAAAGATTGTTCTGGTTTTTGTCTGTTTTGATCTGTATGATACTATTGTGTCTATTTTATGGCTTCATGAATAACATGGATGCTACTATTCCTCAGCCCCAAGGACAAACTGAAAAGATGTTAAATTATAAAGTATATGACCTTGGTGCATTTTCTGTACATGAATAGAAGAGTTGAGACAGTGACAAAGGGTTAGACGAACAAGAAATCTAATCCTTCTCTAATGTAGTAGAATGACTGTGCAAAGAAAGCTTTTAAGCAATGAAGGCCACACAAGCTAATTTGCAATTGATAGTAGGAATTATGTACCGATTCTTTCAGACTGTTTGAATTAACTCTAAGGATATTTTTAGAACAACTTTGTTCAGTTTAATGAAAACTATTATTAAATCATTAGTCAATAAATTATAGTTATTATTTTTTGTATGTGTAAATTATCATATTCATATGCCATTATTATTCTTCTTTAAATTATCTGCTCTTTTTGGATTATATTTGTTTGGTAAAAGAATTCAAGTCCCCTTAGTAACGTCTCTACTTTGCTTGCAGGTTGTATATAAAAATAATGATGTCAGGTTGGAATTATCTCGACTTGCCAAGCAAGGAGATCCTAAAATGAAGATTCATGGGGTTGTAGCCTTTAAATGTGAGAATGTTGCAACCTTAGATCCAATCACATTTGAAACGCCAGAGTCTTTCATCTCTTTGCCAAAGTGGAATGCCAAGAAAACAGGCTCAATATCATTTGACTTTCGTACAACTGAGCCAAATGGTTTGATTCTTTTCAGTCATGGAAAACCAAGGCACCAAAAAGATGCCAAACACCCACAGATGGTGAAGGTTGACTTTTTTGCCATTGAGATGCTTGATGGTCACCTCTACCTGCTGTTAGACATGGGCTCAGGTACTATAAAAATAAAAGCCTTGCAGAAGAAGGTGAATGATGGTGAATGGTACCATGTGGACTTTCAAAGGGATGGACGGTCAGGTAAGTTTTCTGTTTTAATATTAACTATGTTTTTTCATGTTGTATCTGACAGAATATTGGGTATATATGATATTAACACCATTAGTTGCACATCATCTGAAAAATAGTCATTACTGTCAGATTCCAGAATACGACTTTCAGAGTAAAATATCTTATGTTAACATTTATTGGGTAATCAGGTACTTAATCTTGCAAGTAAGTATGTTGTGTACTTCAAAAACAAACAGTAATCTCCCTCTGTGCTTACTTACATCAAATAGCTGACGTGGCAAATTTCAGGAACAAAAATAAAGGAAAAAAAAATAACTGTAAGTAATCTCCAGCACTGGGAGTAGTCTGTCCACAGAAACAGCACAGACCTTGCAATCATGTCAGCAGACCTCAGCATAATTAAATGATATGCTAATGCGTGGCTAACAACACGTCAGCAGAAATGGAAATTATGTCAATATGATTCGTATTTTACAGTAGTTGATGAACGATCTCTCTGAAAATGGTATAAATAAAATAAATTTCTAACCTGTTCCTGATGCTACTAAAATCTGTCATAGTATGTAATGCATTTAACTAGTAAAACTGTTCTTGTGTTGCAGCTGCATCTGATCTTGAGTATATAAAAGTTGACTTCATTAATATATATTAATTGGAGGACAGACCAATTCTGTGGTATCTTTCCTGTAGTTCCTGCCAGAATTTAGCAGGGTGCTGGAGGGAATGATGTACAGAACCTGTCATTTAGTTCGTCAAAGAATTTTCTAATTAATATCCAATCTGAAGTTTATATACATTCTGAAATTGCATGTTGAAAAAGCAAACTTTTCCCCCTTCTTTTGGCTTTCATGTTTTTCCCCCACTTCCTTCCTTCTGCTGACTCCTTTTCCGTTACTTGTATTTATAACTGTTTTCTGAAACTTTTCATCCCGTCATTGTTTTATGACTTACTTTCTAAATATACACAAATCAGATTTCAGATTGAGCAAATGTAAGCGCAGGTCTAAACTGAAGATTTCAGTCAAATCCATGCTGAAAGTCAGATCAAATTCAATTGATTCATCTGCTCTAAGATTGAGAAAAATAATGATTTGATTCCTGAGTTTTGCAGCTTAGAATTCAAACAGTATGTTTGATTACAATATCGATAGGTCAGTTAAGTATTTGCTTTTCTTCAGTTAAAAAAAAAAAAGTCTTAAAAACCTCAATTTTGATTGAACATCCAGTGGTGATATTATTTACACTACAATCTTCATTTCAGAAATCCTTCTTAAATGCTGTTTCAGTGATTCATGAGGCATAAATCCTGTAATAATCTGCCCATTGGATTCTGCTGAAACCAAAGTTTATTCTTACATTCCAAGTGAACACAACTATGAAGAAAATAAATAAATGCTTAACAATTGTTTACATTTGAAGATATGTCCTGCACTTTTGCTTCACAAAAAACTGCAGCTCATGACTGCCATTAAGAGAGTTTATGTTGTATTTTTTTAAACCTTTAGAACTGTTGTTGGACTTCAGCAAGAATGTGTACTAATTTTAGGTAGTAATGTTCACCTAAAGATAAGGATTGCATATTATTTCCAAGTAGAATTATAAATAGTCAAATATCTTCATAAAAGAACAAATAATTCTATTAACAGCTGAACTTTATATACTGTGTTACTCTTGCAGAGCACCATATCACCTGTTTGCACTGACACATTAAACTATTACCAGAAATAGCAAATAGATATGTGGGCATATGAATTGGTGTTCTGAATTTTTATCTGAAATCTGAACCAGACGTCAAAAAACTTTCTGTGATTTTAATACATACAGTAATACTTTACAGTGTGAGAACTACTCATAACAGTGGCAATGATGTTGTTTTTCTTGATGAAAATACTGACTGAGTAGTATCTTAAACCATCAGATTTAACCAAATAAAATGAATGCCTAATGATTAAAATATAAAATGAAGTATATGTTGCAATTTTTTTCAAATTGAAACAGGAAATACTGATATGTTATGTTTAGATTATTTCTTCATGACTTATGCATGTTGGTCTGATATGTTTTCTTCTATTAATAATAAAACCCATCTTAATATTCCAGGAAGCTTTTTCATTTCTTTTCTCTAGCCCAAACCAAATATATGGGAAATCATAGGAATTTGATCACTTTTCAGTTGCTCATCATCTGAATTTTTGTATAAATAAATGAATATACCTTATATAAAAAAACTTGGCTTTTCCTGAGCTATCTTGTTGCTGCTGATAAAATACTTCCAACCTTTCAAATATAAATGAAGAGATTCTCCTGTTGATGAATAAATAGCTCAAATAATCTCCCTCTCCTTTCCTTCCCACCCCACCTCCCATATGTTTTGCAGCCTTTTACTCCTACCCTTCAATCCAATGCAGAGTGGCTCCCTCAGATAATCGAAAGCTGTGACATTTCTCAAGGAGCTTTGCTGATTTCCTTGACTTTAGCATTAGCTGGATCAGCAAGTACTCAATTTATTTTTCATTCTTTGCTCTCTTCTGGACTCTTAGTCGCAGGGAGTATCTACTCTAAAAGTACAGACTTTGTCCTGGCCTTGTTGGGGGCTGGGGCAGAGGGAATGTAAGGAATGAAATTTATTTAGACCACATTTTTTATTTGTACTCATCCAGGCACTATTCAGTAGTAATTCTGCTGATGCCCTGAGATTTTGGGAGATACAAGGAAGAGGAACAGGTGGTGCCTTCCAATTTCATTTGCTGTTGGAGATCTTAACCTCCTATCTTCTACACGTTTATCACCCACAAATCCCACCATGCTGCCTGTAACACCTTCTCTGAGTGCTTCCTTACATGACAAGCTGATTTTCAGTGAGCAGCAACTCCTGAGCCCCTATTTCCCAGTATTAAGCAAGCCCATCTGTTTTGCTAGGTATGCAAGAGAGGAAAGGGAACACACCTTGTCCAGCAGCATGTCCTTTTGGCTAAGTATACATCAGGACACAACCTGGTACCAAGTGCTGCCTCCTGTCATGTGAGCTGGTTTCCCTTCCAGCATTCATGGCTATTCTGAATTCCTGTGAAGGACAGTGGCTTCAAAGCTGTGACTTGACTGTTTGCTGTATGCTGTGGTCACAGTCCTCATGACAACTACTATATTATGCTTTAGCACATAATGTGTAAAGGGTACCTAGAATACCTTACTCTTTTCTTAGATTTTTCAACACTTTTTAATGAGCAGGAGCAAGTGTTTTGGGTCCACAAAGAACAACTAAATAGGCCAGATGAGGTAAGCATAGAGATCAGAATAGCTGTAGCAGCTGTACTTACAATCCTCATTTTTAACTGATCAGAACTGGTGAGACATGATTTAGAAATATGTTTTGGTTCCTTATACCAGACTTATGAAAAACTAAATTGCTGAGATAATGAATATGATTGAAGAGGCTCATTAACTCATACCTAAGGGATTTTTTTTTCTGTTGTTAACAGTACTGCTAACTCTACAGTAAAAGGAAAAAGCGAAAACAAAACATGAAACAGTTGCAAAGGTCTTTGCTCTCATTGTTTTCTGTGACAGAGTAGAGTTAGGCTAGTAAGTGTTTTCTGATGTTTGAGTATTATTTAAAATTTTGATAGACTTTGCCATATTCAAGGATAACCTTTCAAGTATTTTTTTGACTGCACTGCCATTCATCCTTTGGATGTCATTACACATTGAAATCAGAAAGGAAACTTACTCTTCTGGTCAACCTCCAATGGTGTATGCCAGTGTAAAACAGAATATATCAGAATGTATTCATAGGTAAGTAACATTTAAGGGTTAAGGAGTCACTGAAATTTTGAACTAAAGTTAGAGTTTCAGTTTAAATACCAGACATTATCTCTAGAGTATGTAATTAGAGCTTAGATATAATCAGTATCTCTGTAAGTAGTGCTCTGAAGATATCATATGCAGTGTTGTTGAAAGTTTTTTTACACATGCATTTCTATGTGCTCCTTGCTTTCTGTCTTTCCAGCGTTCTTAGAAATGACACATGTACATGTTCCTATTTCAACAAAAGTTAATAGTTTACATATTTGAGATTCTGTGTTTACATTACATTTTCAGGAAAATTGTTCCAATGATCCTGTTACTGCTTTTCATTTATTTATGAGCTCAAGGGAAAATTGAGAAGGTGTGGCCTTGAGAAGTCCTCTATTTCAAGCCTCCAACTACAGTAGTGATGGAATGGCATCAGCCTTAACAGATGTTTGTTCAGTTACCTCCAACACTGCACACTGCACAACCACCCCATGCAATCCATTCCTAAGCTGAATCTTTCTATATGTAAAACAAGCCAATTTGTGGATAATTTCCTTGTTGACAGCAGGCAGGAAACACATTTTATTTGATGTCTTAGATCTACTTTTTATGATTTGAACGCTGTTATCATGTTAGTCTTCATTTTTCTTTATAGACCAAGAAACCTCAGACGCTTGCTGTTCTTATATATCATGTTCTATAGCTGCTGACCATTTTCATTCCCATCTTCTGCAGTGTCCTGTGCTGATCTGCACCTTACTCAGGTAAACCTTACCAATACTTTTAGTATAGTGATATGATAGGCTTCCTTATACCTCACCATAGATTTACAGTTTAACAGAATCATATAATCATAGAATGGTTTGGATTGGAAGGGACCTTAGAAATCATCTAATTCCAACCCCCCTGCCATGGGCAGAGACACCTTCCACTAGACCAGATTGCTCAAAGCCCCATCCAATCTGGCCTTGAACACTTCAGGGAGGGGGCGTCCACAGCTTCTCTGAGCAACCTGTTCCAGTGCCTCATCAGCCTCATAGTAAAGAATTTCTTCCTTATATCTAATCTAAATCTACTCCCTTTTAGTTTAAAACCATTACTCCTTGTCCTATCAATACAATCCCTGACAAGGGGACCCTCTTGTGACCCTCTGGGCCCCCTACGGGTACTGGAGGGCTGCAATGGTATCTCCCCAGAGACTTCTCTTTTCCAGGCTGAAGAACCCAAACTTCCCCAGTCTGCCTTCATAGGAGGGTTTCTCCAGCCGTTTGATGATCTTTGTGGCCCTCCTCTGGACTCGCACTAGTGGGTTCATGTCCTTCTTGTGCTGGGGGCCTCAGAGCTGAATGCAATACTCCAGGCCAGGTCTCATGAGAGCAAAGCAGAGGGGGACAATCACCTCCCTTGACCTGCTGGTCATGTTTCTTTTGATGTAGTCCAGGATGTGGCTTGCTTTCTGGGCTTCAAGAGCACATTGCAGGCTCATGTTAAGCTTCTCATCAACCAACACCTCCAAGTCCTTCTCCTCAGTGCTGCTTTCAATTCATTCTCCACCCAACCTGTATTCATCTTTGGGATTGCCCCTACCTTGCTGAACTTCATGAGGTTTACACTGGCCCGCCTCTCAAGCCTGTTTGGGTACCACTGGATGGCATCCCTTCCCTCCAGCATGTAAACCACACCACATAGCTTGGTGTAATCAGCAGACTTGCTGAGGGTGAGGAATGGCATTTGTATTGAATTTACGTGGCAAAGTTTTGGTAGTAGGGTCTGCAGGGGTGGCCTCAGTGAGAAGAGCCCAGAAGCTGCCCCATGTTATATAAGAGCCTGTTTCAGCTGGCTCCAAAGGAACCTACCACTGCCCAAAGCCAAGCCAATAAGCGATGTTTATTGATCCGTATGATCCACAAAAGCAGCTGGGAGAGTGAGGAGTGAGAAGCAGCAAGTGAGAAGCACTGACCAAGGTCAGTGCAGAAGGAGGGCAGGAGGTGCTCCAGGCACGCAGCAGCAGTTCCCCTGTGGCCTGTGGAGAGCCAGCGCAGGAGCAGGCCCCCGGCCAGAGCTGCATCCCGTGAACAGGAGCCCACACAGGAGCAGGGGGTCTCAATGTTCTAGCTTGTAATAGGTAATAAATTATGTTAGTCTGTCTATGCTGAGTCTCTTTTGCTTGTGATAGTAGTTGCTGAGTGATCTCCCTGTCCTTATCTCAACCTTTGGACCCTTTTCATCATATTTTCTCCCCCTTTTACTTTGAGGAGGGGAGTGAGAGAGTGGTTGTGGTGGAGCTCAGTTGCCCAGCTGAGTAAAATCACCACATCACTTGTCACTGATCTTCACTTGGACTCAGAGTTGTTGAACACAACGCTTTGAGTGTGACCATTCAGCCAATTCCTTATCCAGCGAGTGGTCCATCCATCAGCTCTGTATCTCCAGTTTAGAGACAAGGATATTATGCAGGACAGCATCAAATGTTTTGCACAAGTCCATGTAGATGATACTTTTAATCCCATCGTAGAAGGCCAGCAGATTTGTCAGGCACAGTCTGCCCTTAGTGAAGCCATATTGACTGTCGCTAATCACCTCTCTGTTTTCCATGTGTCTTAGCGTAGTTTCCAGGAGGATCTGCTTTGTGATCTTGCTGGGCACAGAGTTGAGACTGACTGGCCTATAGACCATTTTGCTCATATGTACATTGTTACTGATTATGTTGTTGACTCTTCCTTTTTGAAGAGTTGCTCACTAATCAGTTATCCTTTATAAGTCAGCAATTCTTGCTGAAAATAGTAATTTCATTAGTTTTTCTTAGATTGGTCCTCCAGTACTTAAAGATGTTTTTGAATGTTTGAATTGCATTTTGCTCTTAGGTGGAATTCTATAGAATCAGTTCACCTGTTGCTCATTTTAGGGCCCTTAACTTTATGGTCAATTTTTGGAGGTACTACCTGGTTTCGGAGTCTGAAGTTAGACCATGAATTTTGAGACTAAAATCATTCCACATGTTCTTGTCTTTCACTGAGTCTTCCACCCACTTTTTTTTTTCTTTCAGGCCTGACAATTCATATGCTATTAGCTCCCCACCTTCCCCTCCCCCCCCCCTTTTTTTTTTTCTTTTTTCCTTTCTGGAAAAGATAGTATCTCCTATTTTTTTTGAGCATAAAAACAAGATTTACAAGGAAGCTGACTGTTTCCCACCAGACATTATTACCTCAATGTTGCACTTTTCAAAGAAATAATATAACTGATCTGGTTATGGTTGCTGTTATGCTGGGTACTATGCAAATACATAACAAAAATTATGGTTCTTACTACAGAGATGTTACAAGGTTATAGTTTTCTGTTTCAATTGAGAGGTTCTTCTGAATTTGTTGCTTCCTCCTCATATTCTGTTGTTTAGGTTATTCTGTAAAACCAGACATGTCCTAGTCTTTTCCCTCTTATACAACTTAACAATTCTAGGGAGAGATGGATTGACATCATATTATCTTTACAGGCCAAATTATTAACCTTTTCCTGTCCTGGCCTCATAAGACATTTTCATGTTCCACTAGCTTCCCTTCTTCCTGCTTCTCTGGAAAGTGATGTCTCTTCACATTCATAAGTAGAAACATCCAAATGGATTGGAACACAATGGTGATTTGACAGAACAATTCTTTTTAATCTCTGTATAATTCTCAGAGAAAGTAATATGGAAATGCAGAAAAGAATCTGTGTGTGTTACTATCCCAGGATTCTATGGTATCATGCACGGTTGTTGTGGGGTCCAGCCTGAGATGGGTTTCAGTAGAATTTAGGAAAATTCTACCAAGAAAGATGACAGGCCTAAAAAAAAATTTGGCTACTCTGCTTCAGCATCACAATTCTGGATGCACCATGGATACAAAAGTGTTTCTAAATACATTACTTATTTTCTATAGGCTCGTCTTTTATGAACTTCATTTTTGCATTTCATTTTGGGTTTAAACAAAAACAAACAAAAACTTTTGATGTATTTGGAAGTTTTCTTTCATTTCTTTCATTACCCTTAATATGCTTTTTGCATTTTTTCACCTATATTTACAAAGCAATTAGTGAGTAAAATTTGCATTCCCTCTCAGAATTACCTACAAAAAGGTAATTTGGACACCAACAACAGTGATTGTTGTATGGCTGCCTAGTCATGCTGTTAGAAGTTCAGCCAGAAACAAGGATACTTGGTAAGTGGTAGCATGAATCTCCTGGTGCATAAGTATGGGTTTCTTGCTATTAGCTAGACAAAAGCCTATTTGTATTGTAGTCATAGTTTTTGTTCTAGACAAAAAACTATATATTGCTGTATGATAGCACATTGAGCTACATGATATGCTATGTAGAAGCTTGACCTGTTCTTACGTAGCAGCTGAGCCAGAGCAAGTTATGCAAGCCTTGAGTCTACTGTGGGTATTGTTTGACTTAGTGTAGCTCTTAACAAACAGGATTGAATGAAATAAAGGTAACTTACTGTTGTCTGAGTAAGTCACACACATGGTATGTAGTAGGTCAGCTGAAGTGTCATTGATATGTCCAGCAGTAAATTGGAGATAGCCCAGCAGGGTTAATGTGAGTTCTACAGTCAGTCAAAACATGAAAAAGGTGCACAGAAAATTTGCTGTCTATTATGTTTTTCTACCCATAGTCATTAGATGCCACAATTACACTGTAATTTACGAGGTTTTCTCCCGAGTATATATGTGTCATTTCTTGGGGAGGGGAAAGGTTCATTTCTTTAACAAGCTGTTGCTGTCTATTCAAAATAACACTTGAGCTTTGTTTGGGCTAATCCTTTATAAGATACAGAACGAAGTTTTTCTGCTTCTATCTATCACATAGCTGTAATTCACAGTCACCAGAGTATAATGGTAATCTACAGTTCCCTTTATTGTTCACCTTATATTTTGAACCTCCATGTTAGTGTCTCAGGTACACTGGCTAAGATTTGCCTTTCTGTTCCTTTTCATTGAAATCCATCAAGATAAAGTTTATTTTTAATAGCAATGAAGCCCTAGATGTCTTCTAGTATCAAGATAGCTTGAAAACACTAGTGTGTTTACCCATTAGAAAACAGGACTATGCAAATGCATGAGCTTAGGGTTGGAGGTTGTACATCTTTGGGTTAATTATGAGTTTGCCTGAGTTAATTTATGTGGGTGCAAGTGATGTCTAAATATAGGTTTAAAGCATTTGGTTCTAAATTAACCTGTGCAGCAAGAGGTGAGATTAAGCAACAATAGCAGTAAGGAATATTATGAGCACAAATATGGTTTATGTTTGCAGTATCTTTAATTTATTTTTAGAGGAGAAATGGTCTATTCTGCAGGCATGAAAAGTTCAGCTTCAAGAATCTGAGAAGCAAGGAAAATATTTAGAAAAAAAAAGTTTATAATTTTTAAAAAGTTGGAGGTTGGGAAAAAAGAAAAAAAATTATCTTGGTCCAACATACCTATTTTTTACAGCTAAGACTGAAATTTCACTTTCAATCTGTGCAATTATTCAACTGACACAGTAAACATTTCTGATAATGCATAAAAAAATGAAAACTGGCAACATGCTCAAACATTCCTTAAACATGCTTATAAAAATGACAAAAAGGCTGTACAAACCTGTTTTCTCTTTTTTGGTCTCTTTGAGACTGTAGCAACAGTAATATCCAGCCCTTCTAAAATCTATACATCTCAAGTCTTGCATGGGAGTCAGATCTCATGAGACTTCTGGCCCAAGAGGTTTTAATAAATGTCCAAACTGTTTACATATTCACTCTGTCCATGTTTTTGAAGTTAGCCTGTCAAACCAACAAAAGAACAAACAAAATATAAAGCTCTCAAAGGACTCCATTGCTGGAAGAGAAGCCTGAATTTCAGGATGTATCCTTATCAGAGAATAATCATCTTCTTGAACATGTCTCTGTTTGCTTAAAACTCGCATTTTAGTATTTATGCTATTAAAATTCTGAATTCGTTATTTTCATGCACCACTCCAACCATAGTGGAAATGCTTTTGAAAATCAATGTTATCTTCTGAAATCTGTCATATTGACAGTGGAAATGGTGAATTATATAATATTTATGCACATATATGTAATAAATACATTGTGGGAAATGTGATTCTTAACTGCCCTATCATTAATACACATTTGAAAGTGTGTCCAGTAGATAAGCATTGCATAATGTGTCTGGTACATTGTATTAATCTGGTGGTCTATATTGTTTTGATTTATATTTTGCTTGCTTTTACACCCATATAGATTGGTAAGAAGGCACTTCTGTGGAGATCTACATGAAGATTCTTTTTTCAGCTGACTTTACTTACTAAATAAAATGTGGTTGACATAAATGTGTTTTCTGATTCCATGCGCTAATCTGTTTTTCTGTCTATTCCAGTTGTAAAAATTGGATACTTCATTACCTTTAAAAATACAGCAAAGAGGATCTTTACAGTTATCTTTTTCATTATCTTATATATAAGGAAATTTCTGGTGTCTCTGTTCAGACACTTCGTAGAAACAGAATTTTATTTTAGGCTTAATTTTTTTGTTTATTTTTTAACTTAAACACAAAAGATATTTCTGATTTCCTCAGGTTCTGTATACTTTGTTCTCTCCCTCTCTTTGTAACATGCATGAATTTTTAGGTAAGTGTCAGATGCATTGATTTTTCCCTCTAGGAGCACATCACTATCTTCTTAATGATTGCCTGCCTGGCAGCTGATGAGAGTATTTTCCTCCTGCACTCAAAGGGGGAGAAAAAAAATCTTACCTAAAGCCCACTGAAAGTGGTGAGAGTCTTTTAAAATATTGTGTCTTTGGATTCAAACCAAAGACACAGATTTGCCTCCCAGGTTGCAACCTATCAATGAAACCTCAACCTTTATGCTTTGAATCACCTGTGAGGTAGTGAAGAGTTTTTGTTGCACGAACAGGATATTTCTGCAAATAACTGAAATGCATTCCCCCCTGACCCCACAAGATTGGTAAGAAGAATTTTACTTTTTTATGATGTGACCATGCAGTAATGTGCATAGATGTGTGTCTATTATTGTATAGATATATAGAATACCTATGTTTCATTTATAGATATTTGCCTGGAGTTAATGTGGCACACACATTAATGGTTAAAATAACAGTACCAAAATATTTAAATGTCTTGAAAATCTTGAATTTTGTTGTCATTTCTTCTCAGGGACCATATCTGTGAACACATTACGTACTCCATATACTGCACCGGGAGAAAGTGAAATCCTTGACTTGGATGATGACTTGTATCTTGGAGGTTTACCAGAAAATAAAGCAGGCCTCGTCTTCCCAACAGAGGTGTGGACAGCACTTCTCAATTATGGATACGTCGGCTGCATTAGAGATTTATTTATTGATGGTCAAAGCAAAGATATTCGACAGATGGCTGAAATTCAAAGTACAGCTGGAGTAAAACCTTCATGCTCAAGAGAAACTGCAAAACCATGCCTTAGCAACCCCTGTAAAAACAATGGTGTATGCAGGGATGGGTGGAACAGATATGTTTGTGATTGCTCTGGGACGGGGTACCTTGGCAGATCTTGTGAAAGAGGTAAGTTCCATGAGATGGCCATGTTTCTACTTTAATCATCCTGTACGATGTTTAAAATGGTACATTATCATTAACTCTTCTGATGCAGAAAAAGTGTCTTTGATTTCATTTGGTGATGACGGAAATGGAGCGCTGCTCTAGACTGAAAGAAGTAACACTAGAAGAAAGACCTTAGATGACTTTTTAAGATGCATAGATATTAGTTGACTATGACAGAGCTAGTACTTGCTAAATGTCTCTAGGAAAATGTCTTGCCTTTTGTCATCATACGCTGATGAGTTATTAAAAGATTTGTGAAAGTAATTTCAATTAGTATTGCGTAAGTGAATGCACATTCCAGTTCCAAACTGAGGTCTCATTCTCTGCCACTTTACATCGATACCACTGAGTAATTAAATTTCATTTAGAATTCCACAGTATCACTTAAATTCACGGCCAGAATTTCTGCCATGAATCAAAGCAAAAAAACCTGTGTAGAAATCTATATTTCTTACTTGACATTTTTTCTAAAGTTCCTAGTTCCCAAGGAAACTGTTTCTACTCATCTTAATTCACTGAGTAGCCCTCTGCCCTAGAAAAGGTAAATGTAAAGTTGACAAACCCTATTTATTTAATTGAAAAGGTGGATAGCGGAAAGGAAGACAGAAGTTGAGGTTAAGAAAAAAATAGGAAAAAAATCTGTAATATAATTAATGTATAGAGTATGCCAATGGAAGATTCTAATACAAGTAGTAGGACAGCAATAAAAAACAAACAAACAAAACCTTAGTTAACATTTTAGGTGTTTATTTGTATTCTTGTTTAGAATAGGAAATATTTGAATGCCAGAAGTTGTAAAGTCTCATATTGCAGTTGACAGAGTATAGTTTTCTTCAAGCTGAAATCTACATTTCAAGGTTATTGGATGGCAACTTAAGTTATGCCCCTCTAGTTTGGTTCATTTTAATGGGTAATAAGATAAACCAAAAATGTATTATTTTAAAATTAAAACCCGAAGTTGTATGTAAATAGACATGTGCAATTATGTAGAATTAATGTCATCATATTATTAGCATTTGCAAGTAGATTCTCAGTCTTTTCTCTTTTATTTTCTGTATTTTTCGAATATATAAGCTCTTGGCGCGTGATTTTTATATCTCCAGATTGTTGTGTTACTGCTGGAGCGAAGCTCGCAGAGGGCATAACTGAGCTGTCGGTTGGATTACAAAAGCCTTCAGTTAACCATGTCTGGTGTACCACCCTGTGGCAAAATTCTGCTATTACATATGGCAGAAGTGAAAATAGGACTTTTTAGCTCGAGATCTAGGATGCATGTACAAAGAAAAAAAAAAAAAAGAAAGAAAAAAGCAGATCTGCAAAGAACTTAAAAGCAGGCTTATTCATACCAATTTTCTATAAATATACTTGACAGGTGGTAATATTTTATGTAAAAAACCTTTTAGTCTCTCTTATTTTCCATACTTCAGCCGTACTTTCCATACTTTTCAGCCATCTTCCAATATAGAGCTTGATTTCCCAACACATTCTCCTGGTGGCAGTGGTGATACTAGAAAGGTGTAATTGGTTTCTTTACCGTTTGTGTGGCACTTCAGACAGTATGTTATTGTTTCCTACTCTTCTTGGTTTTCCAAAGGAAACCACACAAAAGGAGGTCTCCTTACAGAAAGATTCATATCCCAAATAGTCATGCATTAATGCAACTATAGCTTTTGGGATTCTGAAAGCAATGTGTTGACATCCTACCAAAGATATTATAACTTCTACTCATGTGCAGTAACTGATAAACTATTGTATTTGGTGATGTAAATAACACAATTATAATTGTTCAAACTAATTTAAGCAAAATAGGAACATGTTCATTTCGACAATACAGTTCTACACATAGGGCAATTGTTAGAATAAAATATTAGAGATTAAGCAACTGGGATATTTAAGGCTAAATGATTAAGATGACAGCACTGAACTTAAGTGTGTAACTACCATTTACTACAATTTATTTTTTTATATTATTTCCCCCCAAATAGGAGTACTGACATCCATATGTGGATGTATCTTGTATAATGCAACATCCGAAATAAGTCTGGTGCACAAAAACCATGGCGCACAACTCAGTTCAATTTTAATTTCTGGATACTTAATATTTTTCATATCTAATTACTTTTTATCTTGTTGCAAGTTATTCTTGATATTATGCTTCTTTGTAAGCTTAAACATCAGTATAATCTGTAGATTGGCTTTAGTAGATTATGGAAACTATAGCAGATGGACAGACAGCTGTCACAGCAATATAATTTGGTTTCCTATCTTACTTCCATTGTGACCACAATATGTGACTGCCTTTTGCAGGTGTATGCTTTTTGACTTGATAGCTAGGAACAATGTACAAGAGTAAATTCATCAAACAGTAGTAAGGAAAAAGTAGGTCTGCAAAGATTTGTCGAAGTGGCATTTCTGAGGAGAAAATATATTTAAATTAGTGTGTCTGTGTACATGTATGCATTGCGCATGCAAAGCATCTGCATATACGCATATACATTAAATACAGTTTTCATTCCTTTACATTATCTCTGGATGCTTTAAATAAATAATAAGTAAATAAATAAACAACGACAACAAAACACAAAGGAAACCCACAGGTGATATGATGACAGATTTTCATGAAGAATTGTGTGCTATCATCAAAATATGATTATGGTAATTATATCCCTGTTTTGCATAAAATAATCAGTCTTGAGTGTTTAAGTTCTAGTTCCTTTACTGTGTAGCTTAGGACCTCAGTCCTGAAATAGTACTGCTGTAGAAATTGGGATGAATCACTTTGCCTTCTGTTTATAGATTATCCAGTAATTAATCGCATATCAGGTATTATTCCCGTCAGGTCGATGGAAAGGTTCCTCATGTTTTATCAAGGCTGAAGCAAAGGGCCCAGATGGATTAAAGTAGCCATGATAGAAAACACACAAGCAACAGTTAGCTGAGTGTTGTATATGAAAGTGCATAAAAGAAAGAAAACAATAAAATAAAATAAAATAAAATAAAAACAACAAACACAAAAAAAGTTTGTCAGTAGGCATTGATATACCTGAATAAACCCACACAGTTGATAGGATTGTAATTTTATATATATATATATATGTATCAGTGTTTTTTTTTTCAGGGCAGGATATTGTTGCTGTAACTACACTGGTAACTAAAAGAGAACAAATCTGAATAGTTAATTACTGATGCTTTGGATTGTTCACATATTTCCTGACATGGCTCTGGGCTGTATCATTTATCATTTTGAGGCAAAGTTTGTATGTGATTTGATAGACAGCACACACCAAGGATGATTTCATGCTTTAAAAATGGCTCTGTGGGCTGTAAAACAGTCCTGGCATTTACAAACACTTTGAAACTGAAAAAGCAGGAAAAAAAATAATTTTGACTTGACTTTGGAAGCACCACAAGGGGTCCAGAGGAAACAAGATCCGGTTTTATTTATTTATTTATAAAGTTGCAGTAAGCATTTATGCATCATGTTAAAACCAACACAAACCTGACTGTAAAACGTAAGAAAAATGAGGATCCTGAATCTCTTCTCATACTAGTATTAGCTGATGTGTTTGTGGTGACTGACATGTTGCTGATTTAGGTAATACCTGTATAGGAAAGAATAAATTAGAATAGAAAGAATAGCCCTGGAGATTTTAATCAGAAACAATCTGAAGGGGGAAAAAAAAAAAAAAAAAGGAGAGGAGAATCCTCCTGTGTTTTTGTTGTTTGTTGTTTTTTTTTTTTTTTTTTGGTTGGTTGGGTTTTGTTTGTTTGTTTTTTTATCATGGAAGTAGCAAGGGTTTCCAATGTCAGCTTTACAAATACATTGAAGAAGGAATGTGTAAGATCTTTTTTTATCAGTCTATGCATGATATCTTACTGTTCATTTCTTGTGAATAACTCTACTGCGTGCACTTATTTCCTGCCCCCCAAAAATGGTTGATAAAGTGTGATAAGTTTTTTTCTGATATTTCTCTTTTCATTGCCATGTTTCCCCACTGAATTGATAGTAAAGCTACTGTTCTTGCCATGGAGACTCTAACTGTATCAACAAATAGCACGTTCTGAGCAAGAATTAGCATGTAATCTAATAATTACATGAAGATGAACAAGAAGAAAAAAGACACTGTCAACCTTTACATGAGTAAAGTAGTAGAGTAGATCTCAGTGAGTAGCAGTGTAGATCTCAATGAAAGATGAGGCACACAAGCCAATAAGAATTAGCTGGTCCAAAGCAAGTTAGGCAAAAATGAATACATGCTTATAGCCAAAGTGTTTCTTTGAGTTTCTCATGACTGGTATAACCCTTGCTGCCGCTCCAATGCTCAAGTCGCCATCTTACTGAATAGGCCTTGCAAATTAATAGTCCATTCTAGGCAGCTGAAACAATTGCAGGGTGGAAACAATTGTGTTAAACAACTGAAACAAAATCTCTAGTTATAAGAAAGTCAAAACAAGCACATTTTGTTTTACCTTGACAACTATTTTTTTCTTACTGTCCAAATCCAAACCTCTCTCTCTGAAGGATTATAGTAGTGTAGGCATATCCATGAACATTACAAGACATCTATGAGGGGAGGGAGAACTTAGTGTACTGTCAAAGGTCTCTTACATGTACTACTAGATGCCTTCTATCCAGCCAAGACCAACAGAATGTGGAAATTTGCAGACCTGAGAACAATGTTGAGTGAAGTGGAAATGATGCTAAGTTGCATAGATGGCAAATCACAGCTTGCTGTCCTTAAAGGGAAGCACACTGTTGTCAAAAGACCATCAACTTGTATGTATAACGTAGCAATCATTTAATAATGATTTAACAATATAATAATAATTTAATAATGATTTAAAAATAGGTTTTCCTAGTAATGTATTTACCAGAAGATCCATTTCAAGTGAGTGAACTAAACATTATTATTTTTTCTATTTTAGGGATATGTAGTATCACTGATCTTCAATTATGGTTCTCAGGGCAGTGCTAAATCTTGATGGAATCCCTGCTTCCTGCTATTTTTTTTTATTTATTTTTTTTCTGTGATACCTTTATATCTTAGAATATATAAGAGTTTATATATTCTAAGATATAAGATATATAAGAGAGAATATACTCAGAGCTCCCCATTCTGAAAGCAGCTAGTTGACATGAGGGGGTTTCGTGGTTGCCCCAAAGTTTTTAAGTCATTTGATCTTCTCTTCAGTCTCCTTGGTTTGTTCTTGGAACATCTGTTTCCAAAATAGCTGGCACAGTAAGGTTTAGGAGGATTGAGTATCTAATCACATCAGGTCTGTTCACCATGATGTTAAACACTCACAGGTCATCTCTGATTAAATTAAGACAGTTCCTTCTCTCCTTTTTCTTTCATTTTCTAAAATACTGAATAATTATAGAAAAAGCCATCAAATAGTACCAGTGCTGATTGTAACACCTTTTATATTATCAGATGATAATTTATCAGCAAAGACCTCTAGTGTTGCTGAATGTGGTTCAACTTGTAACATTTAATCTGATTTTACTTAGTTTATGAAATACACGTTGTACTAATGTCTTTTTTAATAGAAAATAGAAAATACTTTTTGCTTTCTCTCATGTAACCATGTAACTTAAATTTTTATGCTTGAACTTCTTTAATTACCTAAATCGTGTTTACCCTGATTAAGATCTTGAGAGGTTTTTGTGCCAGACTAAAGATTGAGATATAGGAATTAATTCTAATTCATCTCCTCCCTCAGCAATCCCCAATCAATCAAAATAACCAATAAGTAAATCAATAAAAATCCTCCCTCCCTCCCTTCCTTCCTTCAAGGAAGTAAGTGCTATTTCACATTTCCTGTGCCTTCCTTAGATCTGCTGCCTGCCTGCTCTTTTTGCTTGTTGCTCATTTGTGCTAGTATTGGGCGAGTAGATTTTTTTTTTTTTCCAGTGGGTTTATGTTGCCTCAGGATTGCATCTTTTCCTAACAAAGACTGGAGGTCTGGTGTAGTCCTCATGACTCTACACTTTACTTTAAGAAACAAATATGGCCTTCACTTTCTCTGAACTGCTGTGTCCTACTGTAACCCTTCTGCTTCCTTTCTTCCTTTCCACCAGTGTGGTCCTTCTGCTTCCTTCCTTGTTACCAGCACTGAGTCTGGGAGAAGACGACTTGTGGCTGGTTGCTCTGGGGTCTAACGGCCCACCACTGCTCTGTGCCAGAGACTATTGCTGGGAGCATTTTCTGCAATGTCTGAAGCTGACAGTTACATGCTTGTCTCAGGGGTTTTCATATCATACCCTCAATATGCCAAGTCCAGTCTTGATCCTAAGGTTGAGGCTGTTGTCATGTCTGTACACACATTTTTGATTCTCTCATCCTTGAGTCATCATGGTTGTGAAGCAATCTGTGCTTTACCCAAACTACTTGTGATAGTCACCTTTTTCACCCTAATGACTTAAGGCTTCTTTTTGCTAACTGGATGATAATCTTAACTGTGGTAGTAGCAATCTGAATAGATTTATACATAAAGTATCCTAAAGCACTTATCTAGGTAGATGACAGTCAGACATGACCTTCTAAGAAATCGTAATGTTTACCTGAATACCTTTTACAGGCTTTGATATATTTTGCATAGTACAGGCCCCGTCTGGCAATCATTTATTTACAGGTGATTTTACCCATCTGTTTGAAGATGCATAAAAAGCATTAAAAGAGTAATTGTAGAATATTTTGGTGCTTTTAAAAGAAACACAAGTGTGTTGTTGTTTTTTTTTTTTTTTAATGTTTGACAGTAATAATAATTGTAATGTGTAATTTTTCTGTGTCATGCTGTGTGGATATACATTTATCACCTTGTATTTGAGCAATGATAATAAATACATTATACTTCTTTAATAACTGATTTTCTACTTTATGTTTTCAGAGGCAACAATTTTAAGCTATGATGGAAGTATGTTTATGAAAATACAGCTCCCTGTTGTGATGCATACCGAGGCAGAAGATGTTTCTTTACGGTTCAGGTCTCAGCGAGCTTATGGCATTTTAATGGCAACTACTTCTAGGGAATCTGCAGATACCCTCCGATTAGAGTTGGATGCAGGACGAGTTAAACTAACGGTCAACCTAGGTAACAAACTCTTCCTCCAAGAAATTATTATTTTCTTTACATTTTTCTTTTTGCTTGCAAACATTTATGAAACAGCCTGTTTTAACATTAAAAGTAAACTGAAATGTTATATAAATACATGTTGATGCAACATTTGCATATGTACATACACACACAAATACATGCCCATTATTATACTTCATTTCTTTTTTTTTTTTTTTTTTTGCATTTTTGTATTCTTTATATAGTCTTAACATATTCCATCACAATATTTTTGTATTATTGTGTATTCTAAAAAGAGAAGACTAGTTCATCAGTGGTACTTTTAGGCCAAATAATTTTTCTTCATTGTGGAAGACTGGTGTCCCTCCTCAACTTATCCATAGTAGAAATTCCACAATTTAAATGTGCAAGAAGAAACAACATGTACATAGTTCAGTTCATTTTTAGGTCCACCAACTAATGTACAACATACATATATTTTAAAGAATATCTATTTTTAATGCTGAAAATATTGCAATTAACTATAATTTCCACTGATGGATTTCGTGGTCTCCTTTTTTTAGCTGTCAAATCTATAGTAAACTCATCTTCTATTTTTTAAACAATTCTGTGGTGGTATTTTTGTAGTTTCGAAAAATAACACAACCCTTCAATGCCCGAAGACTGCGGCCCTCAGCAAACAGCCATGTGAACACAGGAGGCACAAACCCTTTTACAGAAAACAAAAAAGAAAGAACAACAACAACAACAACAAAAAAAGAAAATTGGTTTCCTATTTTGAAATATGATGGACAAAATGTTAGGTTATAGTTTTCTCTAGTTAAATAGTACTAATAATAGTAAAAATAATAAATTTAAAGTCCTTTTGTCATGCTTATGTATAAATCTAAGAAAGGACCTGATGGAGAATAGAAGTACACTTAGGAAAATGCATGTTCAACGAAGTCATTCACACTCTGGAGTGATATTTTCTTTAAGGGAATTAAGTATATATATATAAACATATTATTAAATCATAGCAGATAAAATGATTCCCAGAAAACATAAAAAAAAAAAAACACCTATCCATCCACTTTATGAAAAAACAAAACAAAACAAAAAAACTGAACACTCTCGTGGTGTTTAGGCTTCTGCAGAGTGGAGAAGCAAAGGGTTCTCCCGTTTCCTCCTTTCTTGCACTACCCTCTAGTGTCGAGCTGGGGATCCTGCAAGCGGCCGGGTGCTGCGGCGCCGGGCGGCAGCGCGGAGCCTCCCGCAGGTTCGTTTTCTGTAAAAGGGGCTATGCCGCTGCTGGTCCTTTGCTGTTTGTAACCACTTTTCTGATGCGGTTGACGACACATGACAAACTCAGCTATATGGAAACAAAATCTAGGTTTAATGGTACATCTGTTCCTCAAAGGTACATACCAGAAGTAGCTGCACAAATCAAATAGCATGGCAGAGATTTATTTTTTTTTATTATTATTATTTTATTTTATTTCAGTGATAAAGGCAGATAACCCAGCACAGTACAGATCAGGTCATTTTCTTTCTGTACAAAATACGCTACGTCTGTCAGGTTTTGCCTACTTACATAGTTCAAGAAATCCATGCTTTAGCAATATTGTTTCTTCTTATCTCCCCCCCCAACCCGTTTCTTTTCTTTCTCTTTTTTTTGTTGTTTTTGTTTGTTTTGCTTTTTTTTTTTTTTTTTTAAGTCAGGCAAGTAAATAATCTGAAAACAGTGTTCTCTAATTGTCACTTTACAAATATGTGATTATTTTCTGTGTATTAATGTAGCTTTAAATATAGTCACTGTTTTTTATTACTTCTATACTTTAAAAAATAAAAAATAAACAAGTGCCAATCCCTATTTATAGGCCTAGAAAATGAAATTTGTGTTATACTATTTAGTTGTTAAAGATCAGCCTTTGAGGTATACTATACAAGAGTTGTCCAAGGTGTCTGACTGTGGCCTGGCTTGCTCTATAACCCATTGTGACGGAGCACTTTCTAATTGCGCTAAGAGAAATTAACTGTTCTTTCACAGATGGGGAAAAGGTTGCAGCCTGCCTCAATTAAGCATCTTTGACATTTAATCTGATTTTTTCGCTTAGATTTGTCACCATGTAGCTTTGTTTGAAATTGGCCATTTTTACCCTATTTGTCGTTTCTATTTATAAAGATTTATCGCAGTATATCTGGGTTATAACAGTATGTAAAGACCGATGATATAGAGTGGCCATATTTGCATGTGTCTGTCCCCGGAAGGGTGGACTGTGATTTTATTGGATGTCTGCAGCTATTACCTTGAAGGATAAATTTTCATTTTTCATCTATTCTTCCCCATCTAGACTGTATCAGGATTAACTGTAATTCCAGTAAGTGCCTATTCAAACTTTTTAAAATGTTATTCCACCATTATAAAATATGCAAACTAGATGAAAAAGATTGTGGACAGCTTGAAAGTGCTTGATAATTTATTAATGAAATGTGATGATTAATTATCGGTGTGTAAAAAGTCATCATATACATTAGTGGTTTTTTGTTTTGTTTTGTTTTGTTTTGTTTTTTGTTTTTCCTTCCTATATGATATAACTTTTAACTGGAATGTTAAAAAAGGAATGATTCTACAGGCTGTAAATATATGCAGAGGAAATAGCACAGTAACTACCTGCAGTACTGCATTCTGCTAACCAGCCTATTTTATTGACAGTAGCTATCAAATTTTTAAACCAACATTTCTGATAAGCTGTCACATCTTCTCCCCCTCGTCTTCCCTTTCCTATCAAGCTTTCTTGACATTTTACCTCCAACCTGTGGTGAGGCTGTCAGAACATAGTACGAGAATTTCTATTTTATAATCTTCCTAGACAATTGAATGTATTAACTGGCTGCTTATAACAATTGGTTTTGCTAAGCCATTGTTTTATGGGAACACAATATATTAAAGTAAGGACATAATTAACTCTGAGAATAACTGTATTTCTATGATGATTTTTTACACTCTAATCATGTAAAAACCTTAAATTGAACATTTTTTCTCTGTGATATGCATGTTTATAAAACAGAGGGAAACATTTGCCAGATGAATGGACTAAATTTTAACTTCTCTGATATTATTTGGATTAAGAGGCTATATTCTGAAAGGAGAAAAAGGACTGTGATTTTATTTTGAGTCTATGGAATTCCTGAATGGTGTCACCAAAAGTACTGATAGTAAGTATGGTAGATATGAGTTTTGGGTTGTTTTTTCTTTCCCTTTCCAACAGGTTTTGCAAGCCATGGACTGGCTTTATGCAAATAAAAGCAAAGCTAAGCAACAATAATAGTTAGAATTTGTAGTGTAAATAGCTTCCCAAAAGTCACCAAAATAACCTCCCATAATAGTTTTATAGTCCACAAAGAAAAATAGGGATTGTATTAAATTGTCTTTAAAAACAAAGTTTTCTTGGGGCAAGTTTTTAGTCTGAACCATGCTTAAATCCAGACAGATTTTTCAATACAGTACAGGAAATGCTTTCAGGTACCAAGGCATAAATATAGCCTCCTCATTTAAAATTAAATAAATTAATAAATTAAATCGTTCAATTTTAAAGGTGATTAGTTTCCCTACTGTCCATTGAAAAAAAAAATAATAATTTTGTTGTTGTCAGTTGTAGGACACTTTTTCTCTGGATCAAGTCCCAAATAGAAAAAATAAAAAATAAAAATCCAAGTATAAGGCAAGCAGCTTTTTTAGAATTATAATTAGTTGATCTGCTGCTGCTAAATTCTTTTTTTTTTTCCTAGCAAAAGCAGTCATTCTTTTTTTTCTTAACTTCCTTAATAAAATTCCTCTGAAAAAGAATAAGGTGAAAAAAAAATGTTGATAGACCCACAACACAATAAATATATTTTTAAATCTCTTTCAAACAAAATGAAGTGTCATAAAAATAAATTAAAATGATTTCCAGGATCCACTGCCAAGTAAGTTTTGCATCAAAAGAGAACCTGCAAATACAAAGTAAGTAATAAGCCTCCAATTAGAGGACTATAAACAGCAGGAATATGTTTACTCAACTGAGCTAGCAGTTGTGAATTTTTCTTGGTCTCATACAAAAATAGCATAACTTCTGTACAAAATATTCTTGGTATCAAATGCTCAAAGTTATTTTTCCTTACAGTTTGTTTGTAACCTTTTTGCTATTATAAATGAACTTTCATGATTAGTTCCATCTCCCTTTGTTGCTTGTGTACTGGACAGATTTCTGTGAGCTTTTGGTACCTATTTTGGTAAGTACTACAATACTTTCTTACCAGTACTCGCTGCAGTTTTTCAACAACCAGATAACATTTCATAAGTGATTTCTGTGTTTTAATTTTTAGATGATGAAGAATTATTGCTCTAAGCATTCCTTAGAATATGTTTTCTTATTAAGCAACATAATGGATTTTAGTGGAACACACACAATTTGTCTCAAAGCAACAGCATACACACTTTAGTCTTAATTTGCTAAAATCTATAATAGTTCAATGGCTACCCTTTTGTGGCTTTCAATCTATAGAGAGCTGGATGTGTACCAATCCTGATTTTATGTTGCTAGAAGTAAATCTGTTTTTCATGTTTAGGAAGCTATTTTCAGATTTTTCCATTTCTGTTGCTTAGAAATTAAGAATCTTAATGTAATTTCAACAGTGGGACTGAAATACCATTTATTTTAACTATAGTAGCAATAATACAGTTAAGATCAGGATGAAAGTTTCTGTTTTGAATTTGGAGAAAGAACTTTAAAAAAATGTAAAACCAAACATAAAAATGGTGGTTTTTTATGAGAGAAGAAAAGGAAGAAAATGAATGTAAGCACGTAGTTTCCTCCAGTGAATTGAAAAACTAGTGAATAAAATGTTACGCTTCCTTTTCCCATTCTCCCTTGAGAGCAGCCTGAAAGTTGGCTTCTGCTCACTGCAATCAAATGACCAGCACAACTGGCTAGTCAGAGCTCAGAGTTTCGTAGCAATTTGTACTACACTTTGTCATAGCATGACTTCACCTCTAGCTAATGTCCTGTGTTGTAGAAGAGGTGGCATTTTGTGGTCTTACTTATATGAAATAAAATATATATTTTTTTAAAATTTCAAAATGTTAATAATATGTCAGGTTATTACTGAGCCTGCGTCTCATTAAAAATATTATGGGGACTGTTCACATCATGCCATTTTTGAAGAAATGGGTAACATGCTAAAGTCAAGCTATTTTTATTTTGTGCTAGCTTAAAAGATTGGTATCTTTATAAAACCATATACCACTAGAAATTCCTTCCCATGTCAATCAGAAAATGCCATTCCAGAAATGTTGGCTTTGTTCACCCTTAAATCACTACAGTATGTTCTTCAGACTGAAAGTTTACTAAATAAAATTGTCCATCAAACAAGTGAAATAAATGGTCCTTTTAAACTGCAGGTACATTTAGGTCAATGTTAAGACCAACATCAGAAGAAAGGGGAAAACTTACGTTACAAACAAAAATGGCTACTATTGTTTGGCTACTATTGTAATGGCTACTACGTGAGGGAGCCGCCAGTCACCGGCAGCCCTCGTGAGGGAGGCTGACGAGGCGTAGGCGGAGCCAGCAGCGTCAGCGACAGCTCCTCCCCCCGGCCGTTCAAAGGCAGCCCTTAGGCAGTGCGAGCGACCAGGAGCACGGCAAACAGGGAGTGACGCGGGGGGAGTGACGCGGCAGTTAGCGAGGCAGTTAGCGCAGGCACGGCGGGCAGGAAGGGCGGAGCACTCACACCCGCCCATAGGGACACCTCCTCTAAGGGCACTCTCCCGTCAGCTGGGCTGAAATGGTCTCCACCAGGCACGGTGCTTTCTCTAGGAAGTCAGTACACACCCAGACCGACTGCCCGTCCAAACATGTGGCAGTTCAGGTCTCCGGGTGCGGGGAGTGTCTGAGCCTCTTGCTGCCATCGGCGGGAGGCAGAGGGACTGCTTGCGTGAGGTGCGAGCAGGTGGACGGCCTGGTCCGCATGGTGGCGGAACTCAAGGAGGAGGTGCAGAGGTTGAGGGCTATCAGGGAGTGCGAGCGGGAGATAGACTGGTGGAGTGACTCCCTGCAGGACCGGAGAGAGAGGGACCGGGGTGAGACGCCCCAAAGGGGGGTGGACCCCCTGCCCTGTTGCCATCGGGCAGAGGGAGGGGACCTGCGAGTTGAGGAGGAATGGAGACAGGTCCCTTCTCGACCTCGCAGGAGATGCCCTCCCCTTCCGGCGCTGCCTTCCCAGGTGCCCTTGATCAATAGGTTTGAGGCCCTGGAGCTTGAGAGACCGGTGGGTGAGGACGAGGTAGGAAGCCTACCCAGGAGGATGCCTGAGGTGAGGAAGTTGACTCCACGCCTCAGGACTGCCTCCACCAAGAAAGAAAGAAGGGTGATTGTTGTGGGCGACTCCCTCCTCAGGGGAACGGAGGGCCCTATTTGTCGGCCTGACCCCACACATAGGGAAGTCTGCTGCCTCCCTGGGGCCAGGGTCCGAGACGTTACCAGGAAGCTTCCAAACCTGGTTCGCCCCTCTGACTATTACCCGCTTTTGATAGTCCAGGCTGGCAGTGATGATCTTGAAAAGAGAAGCCTGAAGGCTATCAAACAGGACTATAGGGGGCTGGGACGATTGGTGGAGGGAGCGGGAGTGCAGGTGGTGTTTTCGTCTATCCCTACGGGGGAAGGGAGAGGCACGGAGAGGACACGGAAAGCTCACGTGGTTAATAGGTGGCTCAGAGGCTGGTGCCAGCACAGAAATTTTGTTTTTTTTCACCATGGGGAGCTTTACTCGGCACCCGGCCTGATGGCCCCAGACGGGTCCCTGTCTCAAAGGGGAAAACGGATCCTAGGCCAGGAGCTGGCGGGGCTCATAGAGAGAGCTTTAAACTAGGCAAGAAGGGGGACGGGGCTCAAACAAGGCTTGTTGGAGCCGTGCCGGGGGAAGCAATGGCTAGGCTGGGGAAGAAGGCGATGGCCCAGCTGAAGTGCATCTACACTAATGCACGCAGCATGGGTAACAAACAGGAGGAGCTGGAAGCCATCGTGCAGCAGGAAGGCTACGACTTGGTTGCCATCACGGAGACGTGGTGGGACCGCTCCCACGACTGGAGTGCTGCAATGCCTGGCTATCGGCTCTTCAGGAGGGACAGGCAGCACAGAAGGGGTGGTGGCGTGGCTCTCTACATTAGAGAATCTTTTGATGTTGTGGAACTCCAGGCTGGGAATGATAAGGTTGAATCCCTGTGGGTTAGGATCCGCGGGAAGGCCGGCAAGGCTAGCGTCCTGGTCGGGGTCTGTTATAGACCGCCGAACCAGGATGAGGAGACGGATGAGGAGTTTTATAGGCAACTGACAGAAGTTGCAAAATCGTCAGCGCTTGTCCTCGTGGGGGACTTCAACTTCCCGGATATATCCTGGAAACACAACACGGCACAGAGAAAGCAGTCTAGGAGGTTTCTGGAGAGCGTGGGAGATAGCTTCCTGACGCAGCTGGTCAGTGAACCCACCAGGGGTGGTGCCCCGCTAGACCTTCTCTTCACAAACAGAGAAGGACTGGTGGGAGATGTGGTGGTCGGAAACTGTCTTGGACAGA
This sequence comes from Cygnus atratus, assembly GCF_013377495.2. NCBI lineage: Eukaryota > Metazoa > Chordata > Aves > Anseriformes > Anatidae > Cygnus > Cygnus atratus. The sequence goes on along the minus strand of NC_066364.1, from coordinate 105,511,924 downwards.
GTGACCACGAAATGGTAGAGTTCTCTATTCTTAGCGAGGCCAGGAAGGGGACCAGTAAAACTGCTGTCTTGGACTTCCGGAGGGCTGACTTTGAGCTGCTCAGGACGCTGGTTGGCCGAGTCCCTTGGGAGGCGGTTCTGAAGGGCAGAGGAGTCCAGGAAGGCTGGGCACTCTTCAAGAAGGAAATCTTAATGGCTCAGGAGCGGTCCGTCCCCATGTGCCCAAAGACGAGCCGGCGTGGAAGAAGACGGGCCTGGCTCAACAGAGAGTTGCGGCTTGTGCTTAGCAGAAAAAAGAGGGTTTATAATCTTTGGAAAAAAGGGCGGGCCGCTGAGGAGGACTACAAGGATGTAGCGAGGCTGTGCAGGGACAAAATTAGAAAGGCCAAAGCTCATCTGGAGCTCAACCTGGCTACTGCCGTTAAAGACAACAAAAAATCCTTTTACAAATATATCAACGCGAAACGGAGGACTAAGGAGAATCTCCATCCTTTACTGGATGCGAGGGGAAACCTAGTTACTAAGGATGAGGAAAAGGCTGAGGTGCTTAATGCCGCCTTTGCCTCAGTCTTTAGCGGCAATACCGGTTGTTCTCTGGATACCCAGTGCCCTGAGCTGGCGGAAGGGGATGGGGAGCGGGATGTGGCCTTCGCTATTCATGAGGAAATGGTTGGCGACCTGCTAAGGAGCTTGGATGTGCGCAAGTCGATGGGGCCGGATGGGATGCACCCGAGGGTACTGAAAGAACTGGCGGAGGAGCTGGCCGAGCCGCTTTCCATCATTTATCGGCAGTCCTGGCTATCGGGGGAGGTCCCAGTTGACTGGCGGCTAGCCAATGTGACGCCCATCTATAAGAAGGGCCGGAGGGCAGACCCGGGGAGCTATAGGCCTGTCAGTTTGACCTCAGTGCCAGGAAAGCTCATGGAGCAGATTATCTTGAGGGTCATCACGCGGCACTTGCAGGGCAAGCAGGCGATCAGGCCCAGTCAGCATGGGTTTATGAAAGGCAGGTCCTGCTTGACGAACCTGATCTCCTTCTGTGACCAAGTGACGCGCTTGGTGGATGAGGGGAGGGCTGTGGATGTGGTTTACCTTGACCTCAGTAAGGCTTTTGACACCGTTCCCCACAACATTCTCCTCAAGAAACTGGCTGCTCGTGGCTTGGACTGGTGTACGCTTCGCTGGGTTAGAAACTGGCTGGATAGCCGGGCCCAGAGAGTTGTGGTGAATGGAGTCAAATCTGTTTGGAGGCTGGTCACAAGTGGTGTCCCCCAGGGCTCGGTACTGGGGCCGGTCCTCTTTAATATCTTTATCGATGATCTGGATGAGGGCGTCCAGTGCACCCTCAGTAAGTTTGCAGATGACACCAAGCTAAGTGCGTGTGTCGATCTGCTCGAGGGCAGGAAGGCTCTGCAGGAGGATCTGGATAGGCTGGAGCGATGGGCTGAGGTCAACTGTATGAAGTTCAACAAGGCCAAGTGCCGGGTCCTGCACCTGGGGCGCAACAACCCCAAGCAGAGCTACAGGCTGGGAGATGAGTGGTTGGAAAGCTGCCTGGCCGAGAAGGACCTGGGAGTATTGGTTGATAGTCGGCTGAATATGAGCCAGCAGTGTGCTCAGGTGGCCAAGAAGGCCAACAGCATCCTGGCCTGTATAAGAAGCAGTGTGGCCAGCAGGTCTAGGGAAGTGATTGTGCCCCTGTACTCGGCTCTGGTGAGGCCGCACCTTGAGTACTGTGTTCAGTTTTGGGCCCCTCGCTACAGGAAGGACATGGACGTGCTCGAGCGAGTCCAGAGAAGGGCGACCAAGCTGGTGAGGGGTCTGGAGAACAAGTCTTACGAGGAGCGGCTGAGGGAGCTGGGCTTGTTGAGCCTGGAGAAGAGGAGGCTCAGGGGAGACCTCATCGCTCTCTACAGTTACCTTAAAGGAGGCTGTAGCGAGGTGGGGGTTGGTCTGTTCTCCCACGTGCCTGGTGACAGGACGAGGGGGAATGGGCGAAAGTTGCGCCAGGGGAGTTTTAGGTTGGATGTTAGGAAGTACTTCTTTACCGAAAGGGTTATTAAGCATTGGAACGGGCTGCCCAGGGAGGTGGTGGAGTCACCATCCCTGGAGGTCTTTAAAAGACGTTTAGATGTAGAGCTTAGTGATATGGTTTAGTGGAGTACTTAGTGTTAGGTCGGAGGTTGGACTCGATGATCTTGAGGTCTCTTCCAACCTAGAAATCTGTGTCTGTGTCTGTGTCTGTTTCAGTCAGTTTTCACAGACATTCATTTAAAAACGTGACTAAGGTGAGTGATGATGGTTAAAATAACAGAAATCCTTCATGTGCAGGATTGCTTGACACTTGGTGTTCTGTACAAACAACTCTACATTGGTTGCTCTACAGCTCTTAGACATTGTATACAAAACTGATGAGCTAATTCTTAAAAATTTCCTACAGAGAAATGCATAAAAAATTAAATTTCTCCCTTGAAGAGGGAAGTAATGTCTGTGCAAGTTTGTGTGAGAGATACTGCATAGATTGCTATTTATTTAGATATTCAAATCTTAAGTGAACTTTATTACACCTAATACAATGCTCACTTTTCTCCTTTTTGCATACACCATTTTAAGATCAAATCCATCCTGTATTCCTTTATATACTCAAAATACCACTGAAGTATTTTGTTTGAATATGGCTTGCAGATCTTGATCCTTCCTAAATGATACTCAATTTCACATGGATTCTAAATATCAGGGTAGGATTGTTTCCATTATAATTTATGCTTTACAGTCTGTAATTAAAAGACCAGTAAATCCAGTTGAATAGAATGGATATTTTTTTCCTAGTATGTTTTAGAGACAGATTTTCATCCTGTGAAATTCACATGACATACACAACAGATTTTGAATGCCTAATGAACAAATATAGGTATGCTATATTTCCATAGAGACTGTCATCTGAATCTAAGCAAAACAAACAGGTTAAAAGACATGTGAAACAGGAAGTCTACATCTATACTCAAAGGCTGTCCCACTGGAGTCCTTGGTACTTAGTCCTGAATCTGTACTAACACCATCCAGTATCTATATTTCTGGCACTGGCGTTTGAATTAAGGCTGAAAACAACTAGACGGGAAAAAAAATAGGTTTGAACATATTCAAGGGGACTAAAACATTATTGGATAGCCTGTAATTTATTCTGTCCAGTCACAGAGGCCAATTAAGAAAGATCCTTCTGATTCCTCAATTCTCTGTAAAATACAGGGTGAAGATGCTGCGCAAGTTATGCCATTGACTCCATCATACTGATTGCTTACTGGAGTTGTGATAACAAAGCAATTCCCCTCTTCCAATAATCTGTTTGCCCACCTTTCTTTGATGAAAAGTAGTTTCTGTTTCCCCTCACTTGTAACCTGCTTCTGCTCCTTGGGAGTACCTACGGCAAGGTCTATGACCTGACCTGATGAATAAGCCTTTCATCTTGCCCTCCTGTTAGGCAGGAACAGTTGTACTTTCATTCGTGTTACTTACTATATGTGGATTTTGTTTTAAGGTTGACTTTCTTTAAATAACTATAAAAAATATGTAGCAGTTATTTTTAGAATTGTCCTTAGCACACATAGGCTTGGGAGTTCTGCACAGATAGTTGAAAATAACATGTTTTGGGAACAGTGTTGACATGTATAAGAATCTCAACCAAATACATGAAAAGTCATAAAAATGCAGTAGGCTTTTCACAGATACTGATAGATGCTAACACTTAAAAATATTTCTGAAAAAGTCATCTCTGTTCCTTGAATGGTAGGAATGACTTAGATCAGAAGGTAATGGGAACTGGCAGGGCCATTGCTGACTGTTTTTCAATGCTCTGTATACCGTTCTTTGTGTTTTGTACTGCAGAATTTCATCTATCTTTGAAAAAGTTTGTCATTTACTTTAAAGTTGTGTTGTTCTAGCCCTGCTGTCTGCTGGTCCTGTCCTTGCATTGCCTATTGCTTTGTTGACAGCACAAATATTCAAGCATCCATATGGTGAATTTGACTAAAGAAGTGACCGATGAAGAAAATTGTTAATTTTAACTTACTGAAATTTTCTGAGTGGTTTTATCACATTACCATCTATGGACACCTGCTATAATATACAGTAGCAGTGGCAGGAGGCAGGAATGGCGTGGAGACAGCAGAAAAGCAACCGCTGGTAGAGAGCGTTTGCTTTTATTTCAGCAATGCAAACCTGTGCTGTTCCAAAGTGAATATATCTGGCCCACATCTAAGCAAGAACAAAACCAAACAAACAAACAAAAACAACAACAACAACAAAAACATATGTTAACAGAAGGGCAAAGGCATCACTTCTTGAGATGTTGAATGCTTAATCTGTATCGGTTAAGGAAAAGCAATGTCAGGCATCTGAAGAGAAATGTTGGTAGGGTTTCTGGGTAAATGTCTGCATGTTCACTTGAGCACATCATAACTACTTTCCTTCTCTCCTGAATGTGTCTCATGAAAAAAAGCTGTAGGTTCAAACTAGGAAATAGTGAGGCCCATTTAGGGAGTTTTGAACTTGAGGAAGACCAACTGAGCATCATGAAGTATTTACATACTACAAGATATAAGCTGAGGGGATACTGTGCTCTTTGACCATTCACATAAGGTAATAAACATTTGCAGTCTGTTTTGTTTTGTGTCTTTTTGTGAAATTTCATATGGATATAGTCTGACAATAGAGGATTCAGTATGCTTTTTTCCTTTCTTTTTACTCTTTTCATCCATCTTCTTTCTCTCTTTTAAGGCCTACATTCTGCTTGTGGTACTTTAAATATATAATTTATTTAACAGGAGCCCCAGAAATCAGATATGTAGCATTAGTGTATCTGTGGCTTTCTCAAGGCAAAGTGTTGTGCTCTGTAATAGCTAGAAACATTAAAAAAAAAAAAAAAAAAAAAAAAAAAGAACATGGTTATGGAAGTAAATTTGAAAATTATGACAATAAGGAATCTCACTAATTACAAGGTGAAAAAAATCATTGGGTATCAGATAATCAGATACTAAGACTTACTTTTAAGTACTGCCACATGGGTGTTTCCAGAAACCTTAAGATTTTGCTGAAAAGCAGTAGACTTTCCAGTTATGATATGTCAGCATATCACTGAATTTTACAAGGCCAGGTATAGATAGTTTTCCATTTAGTATATATGTAGGGCTATATAAAACACGTCTGTTGTGTGGATCAGCTTTCTCTTTAAACATTGGTATACTGCCAAAATATTTTCAACAGAGCCCAAGGGCATGGTCTGGAGTAGACTGAAGTTATTCTCCCAAAACTTCAGGCTCAACTCTTGAAGGAAAATGGGGAGCAGATCCCTGAAATACTGATGACAAGAGGACCACTAGAGGATGGGAAAGCAAAATGCCACAAGCATGTAACAGACTGTTTTACCAATGGGGGCAAAGTAGTCTCCAGGATGTGCTAAGTGTATATGAATAGATTGTCTTGAATTAATAAATCTAGATTTATATGAATGGGTCCTATCTCATCTTTTGTAAAAGGACTTTTCAGCAGAAGTAGACTTGACCTTTCTACTATTCTAATGGGAAGAAGCAGTAGAAAGCAAGTTTTTAGTGAATAGCAGGTCCTAAATTACTCTTATTCTACTTTTATAATTTTCTTATTTAGCATTTGAGAAGCAAGATGATTTAATCACATTCCAGGACTGGTGATTTAAATTATCCTCACCATTTTTTGTCATGACAGAAAGTGGCTGTTATAATCTAATCTTGTAGGGCTATTGAAGAATTATGTTCTCCTCAGTAGTAGTGTGCAATTATAGAATCATAGATTCATTTAGGTTGGAAAAGACCTTCAGGATCATCAAGTCCAACCATCAACCTGAGCTACTGATTCCCATCACTAAACCATTTCCTTTATTAAATGCTTTTTCTTCTGGAGAAGAATATGTAAAAGCTCATGTAATATCACTCATATGTTAATAAACTGGGCTGCCGTGGCAGTCATTTCACAGGAAATCTCTGCTACTAATGGTCCCACAGGAATCTCTACTAACATATTCATACATGATTGGGCAAAGAGAAGGAACACTGAGATAACAGTATTTGAAGCAATTAGATAATTTAGGAAAATCAAATAAAATGCTGCACATGAAGGTTTACTAAAAGGTTTCAAAATGCTGAATGACTGGATAGTAAAATGGTGGGTGGAATTGAATATCAGTATGTACAAAGTAATGCATACTAGAAAAAGTAATTTAATTACAGCAATGGATTCTGTTAGTACTGAGCTGAAGAAATTGTGCTGTCATTGTAAATATATCTCGTGTAAAACAGTCCAGTTCTCAGAAGTGACCAGAAGTCCCAAGGGATGTTAGTAACTATGGGAAAAGGAGGTAAAAGCAGAACAGAAAAAAATCTTTATGCTATTGTACAGTCATTGTCCACATCTTGAATGCTGTATGTGTTTTTAGTTTCTGTTCCACATGATGAACTAAAATAAGAAAAATACAGTGTACTGCAACAAGATATTGGATTGGCTTTCCTACATGGAGGAGCTTGGCAAGATAAATAAATAAATAAATAATCCGGGAATATATTTTGGTATGTTATGATTACACAGCCATGAAAAGCATCAAGAAGTTAATAGGTAGTATGAAATTGAAATACATGAGGACTTAATGTGATAAGGCACTTCCTGTAGCTCTCAGGGAGTCCATGAGATGCTAGTCACTGGAAGCTGTAACTGCATTAAATTAGCAATTACTATAGAGTGGCTATTACTATAAAGTTATAGTCTATTACTATAGAGTTAGCCACCGCTGAACACATAGTACTGGGGTAGCTGGGCTTCTGGTATTACCTGGCCAGGCCATTGTTACATTCTTAACAGTATTTCATGGAAGAAAGGTTTATCATCAGCATTAAACCTGATGATCTAGATTCAGCCTTAGCTCAGACAGTCTGTAAACTACAATCTGCTAGAAGCTTGCAGCATACAGTCCTCTCTAAACATCAGTTGCTGGTCATTGTCAAACCCAGAATGTAAGACAACACAGAACTCAGGTGTAAAATCCAGATTGGCTGCTTTTGTTTTGTGCATCATTTCCTTTCCAATTTTGCAACTTCGTTTCCTAATCATTTTACCATCAGTTTATACCCACTATTCAAAAAAAGCAGAATACTGCCAGTGAAAGGAAGAATATATACATCTATCTTGCATATAATCATTCTAAACTATGTAATCAGATTCTGTGAAAATCAGAGTGTTATCACAGAGATGGCAGTGGAATTCACAAGAAAATATTTCAGTGAATACTCAAACAACAAAACAAAACAAAAAAAACAACATTCTTAGTTAACAGTTAAAAAACAGTCAAATAGTTTGGATAAACCATTAATTAATTCTACTTCATACTTACCAAACATTGAGAATAATTTTTTGACTTAATGTCAAGAGTTTTCTTGATGGAAATTTTGGTCTGTAGCGCTTTTAAAAGAAAATCATTTTTAGCATTCAGTATTAAGAAAAAGTAGCAACAGTAACTCAACATGGCTCAGATGATAATGCTTCTAAATTTATATTTATATTGGAAATGTTGTCAGATTTCATGTGTAAATACCTTTATTGACTTTTCAGTTCATTTGTTTCTTTCGTAGAACACTGTTTCTAAGGAATGATGCTGTTGTAATGCTCATTTGTTAATGCTTTTGTGGAAAATATTTAAATGTGCTTATAAATTAGAATTTTGTGGAAAAACACTTCAGTCTTTCTGTTACTGGATTACAATTTGAAGAGGTTATTTCAGGTGATAGAGACTTGGTTAGTATTTTTCCAAATGAATCTGCCTAAAAAATAGTAAAATCATTAATATTTTGATTCAGAAAGCAAGTAAGTATATTAAGAATATGCTTAGGACTTTTTCCAAATAGGATGCCTTACTAAATCAATGCTACGGTACTTATCTCCAGAACTTTTCAAGGAAAACCAAACAAATTGCCATTTCTTCAGGTAGATACTGCTTTTCTGATGAACAGATCACAGGTTCACAGCCTTCATTGCGTCCTAGTATATAGTTGTAAAGAACTCATATGATGAGTGTTCATGTTTTTTTGCTTGTTTGTTTTTTGATGTTTTCTTTTTTATGGGGGGGGGGGAGGAGATTAAAAAAAAAAAAAAAAGGTTCATGTATGTATCACTTAAGGAAGAGGGAAATTTTGACAGAAGGAATGAGACAACTGGTTTTCAACTGGTGAGCATTCCAGTAGGTCTGAAGTACGGTAAGGTGAATTGCTAAGTTTGTTCCTCTCACTAGATAATAGATATTATTAATAGAACAGTTCAACATTATTAAAAATAAGTGCTACTGACTTCAGTGGAAATCTGATCAGATTGTATTTCTCAGTTTGGTGTGATTAAAAGAACCAAGCTGCATAGGGAAAGCTTGACTACCTCTTGTTCAAAGAGGGCAAAAAAAAGTTACCAAACTGCAATTTTGCTTAAATTAAAATGATTCAGGATAAATCCCTGACAAGCAATTATTTTACTCCTTGAGCGTAAAGATCTATGAGATTTGATATAGACAATAATGAGAAGTACATGCGCAGAGAGCTTTTGTCCTTCTATATGTAGCGCTGTAATGTAGAAATAGAGTTCTCTGCATATTTGTGTAAATACAAGTTTGCAGAACTTGGTTTCTGAGCCATCTGTGGCATTTTGATTTCCAGTTCTTTATTTCACCTGCAGAAAATATTGTGTAAGTATGTATTAGCTTTAGCTGTATAACCGTTTCAAAACGGTATGTTACTATATCATTGCTTCACTTCTCTGCAGTCATCGTTACATAAGTTCAACTTTGATGAAGTCTAGTAAGCACTTAGCTACAATATTATTCTTCATTAATGATATAAGAATGGTAATTCATTTTTCAATGTGCTTTGCTGAAGAGCTAACAGTGTTAAAAACATCTACCCAGAGCAGTTTCTTATATTAAAAACACACCATATCTAGCACATTTTGCATTTGTGTCTGTTAAAATGCATGAAACATCTATCATAACATTTTAAGCACTCAGTAGCTTATTACTGGAACCACATAACTGCTTCCTTATTATGTCTTCGTGACAATGACTTTAACAAATTATATTCAGGTAGTTGTTAAAATTTCCATCTAAGCACAATTCTCTTTTGAATGACATGTCAAGAGGTTAACTTATGCTCCCTTACAGCTGATTTCTAGGCCTCAATCCTTCAGACAAGTCACTTCAAAGGAGTTATGACTCTGTTGAGTTGAGACATCAAGATAAAGTTGGCTTTCTGAAATTCAGTCCCCTTTGGGAAGTGTGCAAAGAATTTTGCAGTTATTTGTCTAGGCAGTACTGAAGCAACAAGACACAAGATGAAGACCAAGACATGTAATGAGGAAAAAGCTATTAAAGAAAAAAGGGAGCTCTGGATAATGTAGCTTATACTAATTTTTTGGTATTATTTCTCATTCATTGTACATTCTGTGAGATTTTCCTCAGAGGAGTGAAGTGCATGTATGTAAAGATATCACTTAATTAGAAGTTCCTCTCTGTCTCTGCACCTTAAGACTTTTCTTAATAATAGTAAAATCTATCTGGAAAAGAAAGACCAAATAGGTAAGTCAACAATTCCATCTTTCACTCATATGCCATAAACTGTTTATGGATGACCTGTGGAAATCAGATCAGCAATGGAGAATAACAAGAACAGAGAGTATGTTTACAACATCTAAGGAATTCTAGTTTTACCAAAATGTAAGAACTATAGCTGAAAGTATATGTGAAGATTACCTACTGAATTTTTGTCATGCTTACCATTATACTATGACTGTCTGTGCATTTTTACTATGTAAAATTACAGCAACTTTGAAAAGAATTTCTTAGAAGGGAACAATGCAGTAATGTACACCACAGGCTATCAGAGGAAGAACTTTCCTTGCATCTCCAGTTAACATTTTGCAGATGACAAACGATACTTAGGAAGCCTGTTGACAAGCTAATCAGCTATGAATAAGAACAACACTAGCTAGAAAAGACTGGTGTGGATTCTTGATTTCATAAAATGACATAAATCAAGATACAAAGCGCACTCTAAGAAACTGTAAGTAGGAACTTCTGTCAAGAAACTGACCTTTTTTTTTTTCTTTCAATAAGAAAACTGTCATTTACTGACACTGAGCACAATTCTTAAGAGAAAACAAATGGCAAAAAACATTTGAGATATTCTCTCAACATTGTAGTCAATTTCATCTAATTAATTTTAAAAGTCATTGTGTTCTTGAGCTTTAGTTTCATACTACAATGCAAGAGACAGAACAACAGCCTGGAGATAAAGATAGCAAAAAAAATGCTTGACTGTATATATTGTTATTCTCAAAATTTGCAACTGAACAGTGAGAAAGTAAAACCAAACCTCATTACTGCAGGTGTCACAGTTGCCTACAGCTTCAGTTGGTCACCTTAAATATATATCTGGGAAAATGATAGAAACAGCCGAAATGTAGCATGAAAAGCTTGATATAGAATGCTGCTTACTGTTACCAGAAAAAAAAAAAAAAAAAGCCTCATTTGCAGAAAAGAAACACACTTTGGTCTTCTGGGTAACAAAGCTGGAAGAGTTGCTGTAAATTTACCTTTAATAAAATGCCATATTAAATATATGCAAATTGTCTCAAGCAGTCTCAAACATAAGTGATGTCTGAGACAGTTCCATACTTTTGTTCCCAACAAAATCTTTATTGGAATAAGTATCTAGTATTTTTAAAAATTGTATTTTAGGCTCAAGAATACTGAAAAAGTATGTCCAAAAATTCCAGTTTGTATAGGGAATAGTATTCATGTTGGTTTCCTACAGGGAAGGAACATCAGACCTGACTTCTCTCAATTGAAAGAAATGTTTAAAGAACGTATACAATATCACCACAATTATATATTGACAAAAATGTGTGTTCTTTTTTCTTTGTAAGAAAGATTCAAAGAGCTATTGTTTACCCTTTTGATAATACTGGAGCATTTATATCTTAAGATACATATACAATTTATATATTCCTGCTACTGCGAGTATACTGAGTGCTCTTCCCTGTGTCCCATATCATCAAGAACATTAAGAATCTTAATCCTGGACACAGTCTGGTGCAGCCAGAATGGAGGTTCTTCAAAAGCTGAAAAGGTCTAAATGCAAACAATCGTGAACTCACTGCACTCATAACTGTAGTGAGGACACTACAAGGATCATAGAGCTAAAAATGACATGACATAGTAATGAAGAAATACACAAATCAGCAAAAGTGTTTTTGCGAATATTTTATGATATAGTTTAGGAATGTACAGGATAAGAAGCCTAAATCTTGTATGTCTTCTGTTGTTTAACCTGGAAAAATCAGAGAACAATTCCATACCCATCAAAGTCAATGGAGGCTGCTCTTTATACAACAGAGATCGCTCTCTGTATTCGTACATTTGTAATTCCTGAAAATAATCTAAAATGTCCATTTGAGTGTTCCTTGCTTTAATCCTGTCTATGTCCAAGATTAAGCATCCAAGAACAAGCAGTCTCAAGAAATTGTTTTTAATCCATGATGATTATAAAAATATTTTAAAACACTGCAGACATAAGTAACAATTGTAAATCTTTAAACATATTCTCTTTACACTTAAATAGACAAAATGTTATAATTTAGTATTTTCATTAAAAAGAAAAAAAATATATATGAATGTGAGATTTAGATGTTACATAGCTTATAACAGCTGTGCCTTGGGATGAAGACACCTGTACATTAAGAGGAACTTATTCTTAAAATGAAGTCACAGTCCAATTTTTTTTTCCTTTGCGTGCCAACTAGTTACCAATCTGCTTATTCTTAATACAATGTTCAATATGTAATGATAAAATGAAATTTTGTGTGCTTTTTTTTCTTTTCTCTTATGTTCATTTTTGCCTAAACATAAAGGTAATGTTTTTATAAAAAAGGTAAATCATTGAGAAGCATACTTAAATTGTACTTATGTTTAAAATGTACTTTAGAGTTTTGACAGTCACGGCTTGATATAAATGGGCACAGTCAATATCAAAGTCAGAAAGCCTTTGTGATCAAAGCTTTTCCCACTTCTTCCCATTTGTCAGTTATAATCTAACCAAAGCACACCATATATTCCAAGTCTCTCAGGAAAAAAAAAAAAAAAAAAATGTGCTAACATTTTCTTCAAAAAACATTGTGAGTTAGGTTATTTTTCCTTCACTGTGTTTAAATGGAAAGAAAGAGGGCAGACCTAGCAGGAGGAAACAGTAGCAAAGGACCTTCAGACTCATATCAGGTTCCTCCACCATGAGGGTATGCTTAGGGATCTATTGCTAATATTGTTCATTAGCCTTCATAAAGCAGAAAATGAACTTATATTGGGATCTTTTTCCCCCTTAAAAACCCATATCTCACAAATCAGAGTAACAAATGAAACTCTGTTAGTCACACAAATAATGAATATTGGACATTCAAGTCATTTCAGAACAATAATAATAATAAAATAAACTGAATTACATTGTTGGTTAAAATTGATGTTTCTTGTTAGTCTTGATACTATTTTACACAGCAGTTTCCAAGTCAGTACTTGTGATTTTTAATCATATTCATATTCTAGGAGGGAACACAATAAACACAGATAACTTCAGATGAATTAGACAGAATTCTCTACCAGTTTTACAAATTTTTTTATTATATAGGAATTGAAGGGAATTTTTAATTGAAACCAAATTCCAGTATAAGAAAGTTTTCTATAATTAAAACATTCTGTATATGCATAGGGAAATTTTTATATTGTAGATTTATTAAAATTTGCCACTTCATTCTTCCATGTGCAATATGCTAGCTTACACTGGATCATCCTTAAAACCAAAATCAAAACAAAACCAAAACGGTTATCAAGATAATTTGATTTATTCAGTGCTTCTGTATGTCTAGGTAAATTGTTGCAGTGATTCTGTCTATGTATTTCAGATCCCTCCACTCCTTAGTGGCCAGACTTTCTGTCTGGTTTCTCTTACTGTCAGGTTTCAGTGTTAATAACTCCAGGCTCAGCTCATGTGGTGTTCTGGGAACTGGGGAGCTGGATGAGAAAATGGGGTAGCAGGCTTGTGAAATGAAATGGCTGCTTTCCTAATGCACTGAAATAGCTTAGGTAAAATGAAGCTGAAGATTTTGATTTGAAGGTGTTTAAGTGTTAAGTGCACCTTATTTTGTCAAAACAAAAAGCTTAAACATATTCAGTTTAATATTTTAGTGACAATGTCAAAACTAATGCAAAAAATAAACTAGGGTTTACTAAAAGCCACACAAGTAGTGTGTGGAAGTGAATCTGCTGATTCACAAGTCAGAGTCCTAATGTTTGGGTGCACTTAAAAAAAATTAGTATAATTTAAGGCAGGTTATTACCTTATGGTTTGTTTGTAATGCTGACCTTTTTATTTTTTATTTTTTATTTTTTTTTACCTACAGTAAATACAACACAAATAATCTTGAATTGAAGCCTACTTTAAATTTGCAGTTATTTAGCATAGAATTGTTGTGTGTTGCACTTGCCTTATGTACAGAAAAGTCAATTGTCATGCTCAAGATAATTTCTGAAAATTTGCCTGAAAGTGTTCAGCAGTAGAATGAAAAAGCAAGAACCAAGATCGTTGACTTTGGTGTACTTTTGTTCAGGTGGATTCATAAAACCTACAGTACCTGTAGCATGTTTTATCTGATAGTTATGATCCTTAGAGAATGGTACAAAGAGAAGGTGTAGGCTTATTAAAAATCCATAGATTTAGCTGTCTTCTGTTTTTTAGCTGTTAAAAGATAATTCTATTTCATTATTTCCAAGAAGAAGGAAAATCACCTGTTCTTAGGGCTGTTTGTGTTTCACTTACTTAGACATGGCTTACAAAATTAAAATTAAAATGCAGCTGATTCCTAGCAATAAATATTTTAAATAACGGAATGAGTAGAGAAATGTCTCTGAGCTAGGTTAGGCATTTCATAATGTAATAACAAATCAGGTTTATCCTCTCATATACTCTGAGTTCATGTAGCTGTGACTGCAATTTCAAAACCATCTTTTCAAAAAATGTGGCTATAATAACATATACCCAGTTATTAACAAGCCAAACACACTTCAGATTTTCAGTGTCTTCTGTGTATACTTTTATGTAGCAAGGAAGTCTAGATGCCAAGACTTACAGCTCAGGAGTTTACTGCTTTCTGGAGAAAAAAAAAATTCACCTTAATTTTTTTCTCCATGTAGGTGAAATTAAGTATTGGTTCTAGTTCTGTTTGTAGTGAATGGGTTTTCACAAGACAGTGGTTTACCATCAGCACCTTTCTCAGCAGGCACCAAGAAATCTTATGTTTAATCAAATAGGTCTGCATATGTTCTGTCTTCCTTACTTGATCCACTGACTGTGTAAACACTTGTGTCAACAACAGTTAATATCTCACAGTTCTGAAGACATTAATGGATGGGTATGTCCCCTATCACAGCCCGAGTTAAAAGCTTGCCTTAGGCAGAAGATAGACAAGGCTGGGAGAGAGGAGATACTTAGCAGTTCAGATTGTCGGCAGGGAAAGGAAGTTCATAGAAAATACAGAAAAGTGACAGGCAAATGCCCTCAGACCTGGTTATGGTATTTCATTCATTGATTTGTTGTTTTTTACATGTTTCTGTGCATTATTTTACCCCAGTGCGTTCACTACGTATGCTGGCTTTCCTTACTACAGAACATTAAATGTAGTCAGCTTGTAGTTTGGTCATTTAAAGAAATCCAACAGAACTTTCAAAAGTACCTTGTTTAGCTTTCTGCATTTCTACATGAGTGCATGTACAGAAACAGATTTAATATTATATTTCAGTTTCTCAGGATAATATGGGAAAACCTAATCTACAAAAGGAACGAAGGCTAATGAACAATATTAGCAACTCTAATCTGCTGTTTTGATTTACAGAATGTCAGGTTTAGTTTTCAAAACTAACAATAACACCCTAAAAATACATTACCTAAATTGCCAAAGGCAATTCTGCCTATAATAAATCTATTGTGGGATGGAACATTGTGAGCAAGCAGAGCAGATATGTTTTGCTTGATGTGATTCAGTGAATGTACTGTTCTTGTGCAGGTATCTGTTTGACTCTGTTAGGAAGAAGATACACTTGACAGAACTCCTTTGGCCTGAGATAAGACTTTCTCAAGTTAATTTGTCAATTAGTTTTAAATGATAAACTGATACACATCACTGATTTTTAAAAGGCAACTAAATTTTTCTATTAGTAAGAAACATGCATAGTCAAGCAATTTCTGAATGATAAATCCAGATGCAGTCATTTAAAATACAGTTGATTCACTGTAATAATTGACTTTTTAAATTAAGGTTTGCAAATGGGTGGGTCACAAGATCAGAATCATTTCTGCAGCCAACCACTATAGAAACTATAATGAAGATTAAGAGACTTCCCCCGATTTGTCTGTGTTTCTGCATCTGGTTCTGGAGGAACCCTTTCTGAATACTCTCCATGCTGCAGACTTAGCCACTTACTCTCTCAAATTTCAAAGGGAAAATGCCACCTGAACTTGATTGTGGTATTATGAATAGTTGTCGATTAGCAAACTAGGCTAATCGACTAACATCGACTTTTCTTTACTGACCAATGAAGAGTTACTATTGGTTTTCCTGTAACTGACTTGGGTTCAGTAGGTTAGTATAGCATTTCCTGACTCATCCCATCTCCTTTCCAAGTCTCTTTTTACTTAGTCTTGCTTTTGATATTTCACTTTTGATACCTACTTTTGATCACAGAATTTAATGCTTCAATCAAGTCTGGGTGGCATTTGTTACATGCCTCCCTAGTGGGGTATGGCATTGTGGGAGCCAATAATACCATCTTGGTTCAAACAAATAGTTTTGGATGTGTTTTTGTACAATGCCAAAAGCTGGTATCTCATTTCAAAGTGACCATTTTGGTTTAGGATGTTCTGTTCAAACAGTTGATTAAATGTTCTCCAAACTTGAGTATAATAGGATAAAAGTCTATAAAAGAAAAAGTGTATGTGTCACTATTAATTAACAGGCCTATTTGATTTCAGCAAATTTTCAGTTCTTGGACTAGGCTGGGCAGGCTATCCACAGGCTAGTACATAGAACAGGAATTTCCACAGGATATTTAGAATATTTAGCCCATTGAAAAATTATCTTTATCCTTTGAAGGTTCATACTTCTTTCCATTAACTGTTAAAAGGAACAAAACCAGTTAGATTCTAGCTGAGGTGCCAAAACCAAAGTGAGTTGAACTAGGACCTTATAATCCTCTTCACTGGATCTCAGTAAGGACATAATTTAGGATGTTTAAGGCTTTACATTTTAATGTCCTGATTCATAATGAATTGCATCATCAAGATTAGTACCTCTCTTGGCTGGCCACACATTCTGTATTTTCCCATGGCGGGGGAGGGAAGATGGCTGTACAAGCAATTATGTGCTTTTAAATGGATGTGCAGGTTTTACTGCCAGGATGGACTGTGAGCAAATGTGGGAGGCATAGAAGTGCCTATATTTGTTTATTTGGTACTATCCAGTAACTCTAGGGATGCATAAAATCTTGTAGTTATTTAAGCCCTTAACATAGAAAGAGATGAACATATATATTGATAATAAAATTTTATTTAAGCAAGAGGAGATAGTGGATTTATGTAGGTTACAACCTGTCTGTGAAAGGAAAAGTTTAAGACATGTTTAAGGTATTGGTATTTGAATCAGTAACTCACAAAAGTGAGTGAGGGGTGGGTACATAAAGCAAATGGACTGTGTCCTGTCTAGAAAGAGAGAAATGAGTTCCAGGGGAAGGACAGCATGGGAAATACGTTCAGATTGGAGAGACTTAAGGTCAGAAGGGTAGTATCAATCCACAGAAAATGCAGGAAAAAATCCATTGGGATTTTTTTTTTTTTTAATAAGGACTCTTGGGTTTCTTCCTATGGGAGACATTTAATGTTTTGTGTTTTTGTTTGTTTGTTTTTTACCCCTGCACATACACATGCACGCACACACACAACATGGTATTACGCCAATTCTTATTTAAATATACTAGCACTTTCTGCTGGTGTGATCTGACTGAGGTAAATGGAATCAGATGAGTGTAGTTATAATAAGACTGAAGAGTCAATCCTTTAGTGGATTTAGATTTATAGTAAATTCACTATAAACTAGAGCACTATAAACCAGGACAAAAGAAGAGTCTGAACTATTATGATCTGAATAGTATTGTGATCTAAATTAAAATTCAGGCCAATATATTTGAAAGTCACTGAGGAAAAAATACTAATTTAAACTGTTTGAGGTAGCCAATGTCATCTAATAAGATATATAAAGAATTTCCTACTGCAGTCCTTTCACCCTTGTATGGTATCAAGGGATTTCCATGTGTGTTTGCGACTGGATGTGTTTAAGCATTTAGAAAAGTTTGTCCTAAATATAGTGCTCACAAGCACATTTACTACTTTGATATGCAAAAGCATATTCTTGGCCAGGAAGCAGCCTAAGCCCTACATTTTCTACAGGAATGGTGAACACCTGTTTTTCCCTATCCACCTCTTCAACCTCAATGGGAAACAATGCTAATTTGCAGAGATGTGGCAGGTGTATATATACAATATCTAGACACCAGGTCTTACTATTTTGTGGTTCCATGTATTCTTTCTGACAAAGAGGAAATCTCTCTTCTCTCTTAGAGGGCAGCTTCAGGAAAGGAACCCTCTTTTCCATACAAAGTATCAGGTTTCTACAAGGCCAAGAATGCTTTCAGTGCATTGCTTCCATCATGTGTTATACTCAGTTTCATCCCTGTCATCCTATTTCCCTTTAATTCCAACTCTGGATTGCATTCAATGCAAATGAAGGCAATTCACACAGGCAGTTCTCACATGATTTTTAACTGAGAGGGCAACTACAAAAGGAAATAGACCGATACCTGGGAAAACATACATTTAATATTACAGCAAAAAGGGTTTACAAGTCCCTAACCATTAAAAGGTAATAGACGTATTTGACTGTATGAATGTGAGCAACTCAGTTGGATTTGATATTCGTATACACTGAGGCTCCTTTACATGAGTAAGATGCTATAGGGGGTTGTTAATGTGAGAGCAAATTAGAATTGCATGTGCTTTTAGGTCTCTTTAGAGAACCATGTGAAATAAGGATTATTAAGCAGTCCAGCTCCTAAAACGTAGAAAAAAAAATGAGTTGGAACAAAAAATGAAGAAGGATTAACATATTTAAAATAACAGTAAATGATCTGTTTCTACACAGGCCTATTCTATCTAACCAAGAATTTTACCAATGACATTAATTATTTTTGGTAAGTCCCTCTCTTGTCTTCCACATGTAGTTAGAAACCCCTTCCTTTGCTACCTTTGAAAACCCCAATAAAATGTAGAATAATAGAAATTTCTTAAAGAGAATTATTCGCTGCATCTATATCACTGTATCAATAAAGAACAATATTTACTTAAGTTTTGTTCAAAACTGTCCTTTCTCTTGTCAAAGAAAGTTAATGTAGAAGGAACAGAATAATTCAGGTAGTTGACACGAGTGAGTACACATGAATCTCTTTCTGCTGTGTTTGCATACTTCCCCTACTCTTGTGTAAATACAGAGGATTAATCAGAGAGAGAAGGCAACATGGTATCAGTAGAACCTTGTTGTCTTTGCTGTAGCTATTGTTTTTATTCCAGGAGATACCTTGACAGGCTCAAAGATTGTATACAAAGGCAGAGCAATCAATGTCAATTAAAAAATGCTGATAGAAAAAAAAAAAAAAAAGTTTGAAACAAAAACTGTCAAAATCACTGAACAACCACATCAGGCAGTTTCCAGTATGCAGTCCTGAATTCAGACAGGCTTTGATTTTACAGAATGTTCTATAGTATACCCATCTATTAATCAACCTGTCTATCACAGTTAGTGTGTACCAGGTCGTGAAAGGTTAAAGGAATCCAAAAAGAAATGTGCGAGAGTCTCAGAACCGGTGGCATATTGGATATAGTCACCTGGAAAATTACAGTGGAGGTAATGGGTGCAATGCTGAAGTTCTAGTGTCAAGTGTTACTACACTGTATTTCTTTCTTTTTGTAATCATAAGCCTCTATTAAGTTACAGGAACTGAGAGGGGAAAAAAAAAAAAAAAAGAAAAGGCATGGGAGGTCTATCTTGTGAAAAGGTAATTCATTAATTGCAGATTAGCTTTCACTTTTGGACAGTTACCACATAGTGTCAATAACTCAGGTATGAGCACAAAAGTTGTGATTGATTATTTCAGTGCTTGGTCAATCTTTGATTCGTATCAGAGAGAGTTCTCAGTCCGTATTTCTCTGTCTCTTTCTCTTCTTGGTCAATAGTGCAAAGGATGATTTCCATAATCCTTTTATTGACCATACTTCAGTTGGTGTGAGTACATTTTACCATATATAAAATTATATTTGCTTCAAAAGTACTTGTTGAACTGCTTACAAAAATAGATTACAAGAAAAAGTAAATGAGATGAAAAAGGAAAGTATAATTTGGTGGTCAGCTCATATTAGAAGGAACTGAATATGAATATTAAAGAGTCATCTAGACAATAAGGTAATAGATAATCTTCTGAGAATCCAAATTAAAAAACGTAGGCTGATGTAGATAAAGAAAAACTTGACATACACACATGCACATTTACTGCTTATACCTTTCACCCAACCTATTTTTAATGAAGGAACAAAATGCAGTGTTGAAAATCCATGCTGAAATTTTCCTTCTGGCGACAGTAATCCCATTTCTTAAAGGCTTGTTCATGACTGTAAAATGTATAACTAAATCCATGTTGACTGTGCCCATTTATGACAACCTGATTCATTTATTTTACATATATTATACATATATACAGTTAAATAGACAAGAGAAATGTTTTAAAATAGTAGCTCTATGTTTTGAAAATTGCTTATACTTGGTAATTTTCTTGCTTGATAATGACTTTTGGTGAGTTTTGCCCAGCCAGTCTCTTTCTCTCTCTCTCTCTGTGAGGTTCACATGTAAACTGATTTAAAGATTGCATAATGACTGTTTGGCATATCCTACAGGCAAAGGTCCAGAAACCCTTTTTGCTGGCTATAACCTCAATGATAATGAGTGGCACACAGTGCGTGTGGTTCGTCGAGGAAAAAGTTTAAAGTTAATGGTGGATGACCAGCAGGCCATGACAGGTAGTATGACATTGTGACTTCCTGTTACTTAGGGGGGTTGTGGAGGGAACACACAAAACAAAAAATGACAGAAGTAAAATGCCTATATCTGAAAGCAACAGACACTTTACTTGGGTAAGATACACATTGTACATATTGAAATACTACTACTACAAGTGCATTTATTACACTTGACATTAATATTACTGTAACACTGCTATTGAAATTAAGAAAACCTTCATGCTGACTTAAATGAATATTTTTATACAGTAATTGGAGAGAAGTCATTTGATACATCACTAGTGAAAAGGCAAGTAAAATGCTTTTGCTAATGTACTAAGTTTAAACTAGGACTAAACTCTAAGCCGTTGATGTAAGAGGGAATTTCAAAAACATTTGAAGGATATTTTATCACATTTTCAAGTCTTGCATCATGTTTTTCTTGAACACTAGAATGGTAGTTTTGGTGTGAGAATAAAAATGGTATGAATGCTAGCAGATGTTACAAATACATTCCTATGATGTCTCAAAAATGATAACAGAGAATATTTTTTTTCTGCTAAATATTTCTTACATGTGTATTGTTAATAGGAACAGACCTAGTTCTAGCCTTGATTTCTTGCACAGTACATTGAGCCTAATTTTGTTTTAGCTATTTAGTATTTTCCTTTGTTTTTATGTTTAAATAGCTTCTATCTTTTGTTTTAGGGTTTGTTAAAATGGTAACAATTTTAATGTTTTTTAAAAGGAAAGCATGTCCTGTAGTCCTTTTTCACTCCAACTGAACACTCAATACCATGTCACTGGTAGAAGAATAATTACGAAGGTATTCCTGGAGCTGCAAAAATATTTCTAGGATCATACATTACCAATAGATCTTCCAGATGTGAAGCAAAGATTTAATCTGTGTATGTGATGATGCTTTGGGTCATTGTTCCAAGAAAGCTGATGGCCTAAATCTGTTATTTTCTTGTCATGAAAATATATGTATAGTATGTGAGGAATTAGGTCAAAAATATCATCATCTTGCTGCGTCAACTCGTGACTGAAATATTAAAGTTACTTTTGGGACTCTTTCTAGTTAGAGGAAGCTGTTTAGAACTGAAGAAAATATAGTCTTTAAAACCAAATTTGTATTTCCTTTGCTCCTTATGGCAGAGTTTACATTAAAACACAATACAGGTTACAAAGTCATCAAGAAGGATTGGTTTTGCCTTTGGGATGAGTCCAAACTGCTTAATAGAGCTGTAGAAATCTAAGATATATATGAAGGAATAAAATGAAAATGAGAGTTTTCTGTCACGTATAGTGTAGTTAATGAAGTAATAAGCAAGGAATGCAGGACTCCACTATTTTTTAGTCCTTCTAAATTGTGGATAACTGTATTTACAATCAGATGTCATGATTGCAGCAAAGAAATGTTAAAGCCAGTGAGTTTTTTCACTTCGGTTGCCTCTTAATCCAGGGAAGGTATTGTCTGTCCATCCAGCTTCTTATACAACACTTGTATCCACTCCAGATGTCAGTACATGTATCAGAAATTGTGCTGTTAACTCAAAATAATTCTCAGGTCTTCAAGCTGGAAGTTGCCTACATATGCATAATTCACAGATTTTGATTTTTCTTCACCCAAAGGGAGAAAGTTGTCCCAGTACTTTGGAGGGAAAAAATCTTCCAAAACTCCCTTCTGGAAGCTGTGTGACCATTCTGTGGCTGCCTCCATCTGTGAGGAGGAAACTGGTGTGAGAGAAAGAGCTATAGGAAACTTGAAACTCTGATAACAAGGGAAATCTGCTGTTAATCCCAGTAATATTACATTTTCTTTATGGAGCATTTCTGTTGCCATATAGAAACAGCTGTTTTTTTAGAACATAACAAAATTTTCACCAACTTAAATTTTTACTCCCATCTTTGGTAGACAGTCAAATGTATACAATGCAATTAAATGTAGTAGCTTTGAATTCCCTAATGAGGTACTGAAAGAGTTGCCATATCACATTAGAGTTCTCTTGCTTTAAACTGCTTAGAACTTCCTTTCAGATGTCCCAGCAATCAGAAATATGGTTAAAAAATAACCTGGTAGTTATTCTTGTGAAACATTATTATTGGATAACAGAGAGCATGAGAAAAAAAAGAATGGAGTTTCTCCCCATAATTTCAGTTTCCCCTGCATTACAAAAAAAAAAAAAAAAAAAAAGAAAAAAAAAAAAAGAAAAAACACCACAGGTCAAGAAAGCTTAAGCTGGAAGGGAATCCATTAAGTAGTTCAGCCTGAGTTTCCATTTTTACATGTTATAAAATATCACCTATTCATCCACTTATTGAACACTCTTACTTACCTTTGATAAATGCATAATTTATGCATGGGTAAACAATCTTTCAAAATCATAACTAGCTTTCATTGGAAGTCATGCAGATAGTTTTGAAAATTTTGCTCAGCGTAGAAGAGTTTAAATACTTGCAGTGCATCATTTTATTTCCTAGAAATCTGTAGAGAAAAAAAGACGAATGAAAGACATTGCTACAGTTGGATGTTAGAAAAGATACCTAGCTTATGATTATGACAAGACATTCACTAGGCCTTTTGTATGATGTTCCATAACATTACAACAGGTAATGCATTTTGTGCACCAACCTGGCAAGTTTAAACAACAACAGCAACACAGCCATCCACAAAACAGCCCAGCTTGTGAGAACAAAGTGGAGTTTCTTTCTTCGTTGTTGTAGCTGCAAATACTGTGGAGCATTATGTGAAGTCTCAAGTCCCGCTAGCAACTTTGTACAACTAAAATGTTAGGAGGAGATTTGGGATGTGAGCCCAGATTTCTAGAACATTTTTTATTACTGTGCTGGAGAAAGAAATACATTTAAGCTAGTGAATGTACAGAGGATACAGAGCTACAGGCCAAAGCTTAGTGGATTTTTGCCATGACATTTACGCAATGCCTTCTGAAGTGATATAAGACTGGAATATGTAATGTTCCTTCTCTAAAAGATGAACTTCAGCTCTCTCTGGCTGTGATCTAATATACAACTCTTGGTCTTGTGGAAAGTTGTGGATCTGGCATTTTTCAAGACATCTCCCTGGCTGGTCATTGTAAGGAAGAACCCACCTTCACTGATATATGAGGGAACAAACATATTTAGAACTGATGTTTGGAAAAAAGGCCACCAACAAGACTGTCCTTGGGGATTAAGAAGCTTCTTGCACTGCTCAGCCTGTATGACTACTGATTGCAGATGCTGATGGTGTTTAGTGGTATCAGTGAAGTCATATTTTACAAGGAATGCATCCTGCTTGAAAAAAAAGTTATCATAAATTATTAGCTTTTTTTTTTTTCTTTTTTTTGGGGGGGAAGGTATTAAGGTATTATTCACTGTAACTTTAGTGATATATGTATTCCTATCTAAGTGCTGTGACTGAACCACTTTGTGACTCCATGTTGCTGGGCAAAACCCAAATATATTCATCTTGCCCTAATACTTGTCCTGTTCATGCACATATACACAGACACTTGCTTATAAAAGCTATGAAAGTCTGAGCCTGCTGCAGACATATCCAGCCCAAGTCAGAGCTCACTCTCTTCTCTTGAAGTAGTACATTCAGGAAAGAACAGAGGGAACTTGGTCTTCAACACTTTGCACTGCAACTGGAAGAACATTATAAAGCAGCTTTATGCCAATATTTGTTCCAGCTTGCTGTTAACCCTCTTTGTACTACATGAGAGCCACAGAACTCCTAAGGAACAGGTAAATCTACCCCATAGTTTATAAAAGGTAGATTAAGTTGTAAAATTGATTTATAATGAAATGAATTTTGTCATCAGACCTGTACAATGTGATGACGAATTTTCCTTGTACTGTCCTGACTCTTTAAAATGAGCCTGGAGAAAAAAAATCTATGTTTTGTTAGAAAAGGGAGCTCTCCAGTGGACAAAATTTTGGTCTGCTGGATAAGTTGTTTAATAAATAGCTTAAATACTGAACTGTACAGAGT
Organism: Cygnus atratus; assembly: GCF_013377495.2. Taxonomy (NCBI): domain Eukaryota; kingdom Metazoa; phylum Chordata; class Aves; order Anseriformes; family Anatidae; genus Cygnus; species Cygnus atratus. The sequence continues at coordinate 105,487,676 of NC_066364.1, read as the reverse complement.
GTGCCCTGGCAGCATTGATGCTTTTCTTCAGGCTAGGTATACAGTCAGCAAATTTTAGACTTTTGGCTATGCACAACAAGGAAGGACCCAAGTGTAATTGTCAGGCTTGCTTGTGTTCTCCTCTGTGATGTAATCGAATCCCTTGCTATTTTCAGGATTACAAAAGACACTGGCATATACCTTACTGCAGGCTTTCAGCTTTGTTCATCTCTTGGGTTGTGACTGCCTTCACCCATGTTTGTCCCCATGATAAAAAGCTTTCAAGGAAGGTTCTATCTACCCTTGCAGGACAGGGATTTTCAGGACTGTTTAAACAAGAATCTTTCCTTCTTCCTGCCAAATCATGCCCTTTCAAGCAAAACATGCAGAAACACCCCTCTGACTCTTACACTATTTTGTGAAAATCTAGCATTGTAGTTTTAGCTCTTAGATTTCATCCTTGTATGCTTAATGTTGTGTTAATTAATTGTTCTTGCTTATAGTAAAATCAAATATCTGATTAACTGTAGCCAATGTGTGGAGTTTTATTGGCAGTTATTGGCACTGGTCTTCAGTTTAGAAAGCTTGCTGTTGGCCTTATCCAAACAGAAAAAACTTGGTGGAGAGATTCCCAGATGTTTAACAGTAGTATGAATGAATTTAGAAACATCTTCTTCAGAGTCAAGGATTGGCCTGAACATTCTGAAAAGTGTGAATTTTTTGCAGACGCTTAGTAATGTGATGTGTTTTTTGACTTCCCATTTCAAATGCTAACATGTATTTTCTTGTTACTGTTTGAAGGTCAAATGGCTGGTGATCACACACGGCTGGAATTCCACAACATAGAAACAGGAATAATAACTGAACGGCGCTACCTGTCTTCTGTGCCTTCTAATTTCATTGGGCATCTGCAGAGCCTTACATTTAATGGCATGGCATACATTGACTTATGTAAAAATGGAGACATCGATTATTGTGAGCTAAATGCAAGATTTGGGTTCAGAAACATCATAGCAGACCCTGTAACCTTTAAAACAAAAGCAAGTTATGTTGCATTGGCCACGCTACAAGCATATACCTCTATGCACCTTTTTTTCCAGTTCAAAACAACCTCTCTGGATGGATTGATACTTTATAACAGCGGTGATGGAAATGATTTCATTGTGGTTGAATTAGTAAAAGGGTATGTATGGATGACTTTAATGATAAAAAGAGTCTAGACAAAGTATATAGTCAGGAGAAAGACAAGGGAAAGTTTAGGATACAAATCTTTATCTGACTGGGTATATCTGATGGATGAATGTTTCCTCATGTTAAACTTCATATGAGTTTTTCTTTCAGATGAAGATAGATGCATGAAAAATATGAAATTAAATAATACGCATAACTTCTATAATGTTTACCCCAAAGAAGCATTAGATGATAGCCTTCCTCTTGTTCTCTATGTATGTGTGTACGTATGTGTTGGTACAAGGAATTCTCATTAATTTCCAGAAACTTGGGAGTTCATCTCAATTCATGTAAATGAACAGTGATTTCTCTGAATTGAGGTTGCTTGACCATTTGACATTCAGTGTTATCTTCCTGTTTTACCAGTACTACTGAGAAGTACAAGGAAATAGAAATATACGACATATTAATTAGTGCCCCCTTGATATGTAAAGAAAAGGAAACTTCCATTTTTTTTCCTCTTTTCACAGCTATTTGCACTATGTGTTTGACTTGGGAAATGGTGCAAATCTCATCAAAGGAAGTTCTAATAAACCTCTGAATGACAACCAGTGGCATAATGTGATGATATCAAGGGATACCAACAATCTCCACACTGTGAAGATTGACACAAAAATCACAACACAGAGCACAGCAGGAGCCAGAAATTTAGATCTGAAAAGTAAGTACAGTAATTCCTGTATAAACTGCAGTGAGGATCATTACAGAATGATAACCTGAACAAGTCATGCATGTATTGTAATACCAGGTAGAATATTAAATTTGAAAATAATTTGTATTTTCACACAAGATGAGATTTTGTTAGCCTGACAATGCCAATTCAGTAGTAGTTCTGCACAGGTAGGTTCAACTTTAAATGTAGAAAATCTAATAACACAGAGTGGACAAATATCATACCAAAAGATGACTGAGGGAATAAAGGAGCTCTTAAAAACCTTGACTTTATGTGAACATAAGTTACGTTAAGTGGCATGCAGAAACCACAGCCCAAGCTGTACAATATAACTAAAAAGGCTTTGAAGAATTGATGACTTCTGTGTAAGAGGTTTGGGGAATATTTTGTCCTGATTCCCATTGTTAATTATTCCACACAAAACTTACCTTTCATTGGGAAACTAAATACGATGCAGTATTTTTATATAATAAAATATGTGATAGGTAAAACAATCTTATGTGGCAGTCCTCTAAAGAAATTGTCAGTTATAAATACAAGTTGCTCTGTGTATTAAACTATATACTATATACATATACTCACTTAAATATCTATTGTAATTTCAATTGCAGGATGTGATAAACTGTTTTGTAGATCTAAAACTACATTTTATAGGTCCAGATAGATTCTTAAGTTCCATTTTGATAAACCAAGCTCATATATGTATTTTAAAACAAGTAATAGTAATTAATTGTCAGGATGGGCTTCTGAAGAGCTCATTTCCATCAGAGGAAAACATAATTTTGAAATGCTGTATAAGTATACTTTTTAAATACTGCCTACTTAATCAAACATAAGAAAAAACATTCTGGTCACATGAAAAAAAATATCATATATTTTAACATGCTTTATAAAAGTTTCTTGTTAGGAAAACAAAAATTTTCTAACAGTCAAAGAAAATTTAATATTTCAAAAGCTGGAATGTTCAAAGTAGACATTAATATTCCATCAAGAGCTTGTTCCTTGCTGAATTTTCTTTTATCTACCTCTGAGTCACAGATAATGAGCTAACCTTAGTAATTATTCTGGATTTTTTGATATTTTACATATTTGCTTCACTTGAAAGTGCTATTAAGATTGTTAGGAAAACTGTATCTTGATATGTCATAGTCTTCAGTAAGAGCCTTTTTATCAGAAATGCTTGGTTATAAATTAAAGCTTTTTGGATGGCTCTTGCTCCATTCTCAAAATTGTACTTGAAAATTGTGCCACATTCTTTCTCATTTTTGCCTTCCTGTAAACATAGTCGATGTTTCTTGAGGCAGTGTGATACTTCAGAGAGATTTTTGGTATTGTAGAGAAAGTGTACACCTTATTTCTTCCCCATTTTTTGCAACGTTAAGTACTGTTTCTGTTTATACATATGCACTGTATTTTTTTTCAGTATATTAATTAGACATGAGTGGAAAAAATAATCCTGATTAGAACTGATAAGTAAGGTACCACAGCCATTTTATTCTACATCTTTTTCAAACTGAAGTTATGTGTTGGTATGTTGCTTTCCTTTGCTTAAAAGTTTGTACAATGTGCTTAATAAAGACACTAGAGGGCACTGTTATTTCATGAAATGTGCTGCTTTGTGCCTTGCCTTCATAGAGCCAGCTCACCAGCTAGGATAACCTACAAAATCTAACATTCCTTTGTTTTCTTCACTTTGAAAATTCTACTTTTGCTTTACCCTTTTGAAGTAAAACTGTATTCATAGCTGGTGCATTTTATAACCTTGAATTCCAGTTGAAAAAAACAACAACAACAACAACAAAAAAACCTGAAGAGCATGAAAAAACACACTGAGAATTGAAGTGAGGAAGGTGAATTGTATTAGATGCTGATTTTCTGTAATTCACCACCCAGGAAATATGGCTAGTAAAAGAATAACAAACCTGACATTTTCAAACAGTGATATATAGTAAACATCTTCCTCAAACTGGGCTAGCATACATAGGTCCTCAACCTCTGTCTTTTAATAGTGGTATGTTTCATTTTACTTTTTTAATGTATTCTATTATATTTTGTGCAGTCAGCTTCTTTAAATATGTCACAGCATTTATCATGAGAACTTTGTTTTTCTGGAGGAAGTTCAAACATGCATTTTAGCCAGCAGGCTAGAAAGGAGAAAAAATTACCTTTCATTATTGTTTCTTCTTCTTCTGCATTCAGTTGAAATGCTTTCCTGTAGCTTTTTCTTTTTTTCTATTTTATGTCATTTTTTCTTATGGTGACATATCTCTGTTATGCTGTAAACACTTACCCCATACACTTGACTTTACCAACAAGAGCAGACATTGTTAATTGATTGTCCTGTATTATTTTAGCACTAGCAACAAATAAAAATTAAAATTTTACTTCCTGCTAGTGATATCAATCATTCTGTTTAACTAAAGTTAGTATTAGGTGAAAAAAATATATATATAAATGTGTACAGGCAATACAGAATATCTGCATCCTTTCTCAGTAATTGGAAAGTTACCAGATTTTAGATGCTGAAATCCAAGATGATCCTGGAAAGAATAATCACATAAATGCCATATATATATATATATACATATATATATACATATATATAGTGAATTCAGTGCAAAGACAGATTGTGTTGTAGAGCTTGCACAGGATGCCAGTTGTCTGGGGAAGAAGACAGTTGTCTCAAAAGCATGTGAGAAAATTTCCACTATACATTTCTTTCTGGGTGTGCGATTTGGCTATTTAACATACAAAGTCGATTATTACAGAGATGCGTTTCCTTCATAACATCTGACACAATTTCAGTGGACTGATCTTGAGTACTTGTGGAAACACATGCACTACATTCTCCAGCTTAATTACTGCAGTTATTTGATAGATAAATGATAAATTAGAGACAAATAAAAGAGTGAAAATAGTTCTGTGTTTGGATTCCAAGAACCGTGTTTTTCTGAGCAGAGAAAATTAGCAAAATGTACTCAGGTGCAGTTCCAGCAGATAACCTATGAAGACAAATGAGATTTAACAGGAAAGGCAATGCAGTTCAAGCTTGCCAACATGCACTTACACAGCAAATTTGCTTTTATGTATTTCACGAGCAGTTTACCTGTTCTGCTTTCAGTATAGCTTAACTGGTTAGTTTGGCTATAATTCAAGGTCTTCACAGAACAAAATAGTTGGGTGAAGAAAATTCTCCTCACTGTACTTTGATGTTGTGCTGTTACAGTCTAAATAGCCTGAAAGGGGCAAACAAAGGCAAGTGAAGGTGGAATTTGACTCATGTTCTTGTTCCTCACTATTGCCAAATGAAAGTCATCTCCTTCATTCAGGCTATGTAGGTATTACAACATTTGGAATGTCTCTTCTGTCTCCACACTTTCTTCCTGTGTTGTGGGAGACTGAAGTTTTGTCAGTATATTTTTTTTTTTTTTGGAAGACACACAAGCTGCTTTCGAGGAGCAAGAGGAACATCCTCAAGCATAACTTTGTATACCCTTACCTACTAGGGTTTAATCTTCATTTTGCTTCTCTCCTATACATATGGGCACCATTTTGAGATAGTAACTTTTCACCCACTTCATTTAAATTGCAAACATACAAAAACAAACAAGCAAGCAAGCAAACAAACACAACAACTACAGAAATCTACCCATAATTAGTATCCCAGTGAAAATTCAGATATTTAAACATTTCATTTGTTTATAAGTTGGGATGAAAAGGTAAAATATTCCACACTTTTCTAGGAAATTTGTAGTTTCAGTACATCTGTATCCCATCCTATTCCAAACTTTTTAGCTATACTGTATCATCCAGGATGAACTGCAGTCATCTGAAGTCAGATTTTGGGCTATCTGTATTTTCTTTCAAAACAAAAATTATCATCACAGAAAATTTCTTCCCAACTCTACAGTTTTGGTTTGATTTTTACTGCCTGTACAGCATTTCATACATTTTTAAGACCTGCTTTTCTGAACTGGCATCCATACTTCCAGCGTTTCACACTTTGTTATTCTCTTTCACATGGCTTTCCCAAATGTCATTTTTTTCTAGCATCCATTTTAAACAATGTTATTTCTGTGCTACTGTATCACTGTATTCCCCCCCCCCCCCCCAAGGCTATTCATATTACAACCTAAGTTAGAATCAACTTTATATTTAAAAATCCTTATATTTAAAAATCCTGTCTAGATCTATTGTTTTCTGTGTTACTTTACTTCTGTAGCCTTTCACTGGCCTCCACCTTCCTCTACGCCTTTGTGAGATATGGCTGGTATTGCTATACAAATTTGCCTTTTCGTTTGACCTTTTGTCCAGTAATGTAAAAACAGCCTGTTCTGAAGCCTCTCAAAGGAAAGTAATCACATTAATTTCTGGTATAAACACAGTGGTTTCATAAACTCACTGAATTATATTTCCACATATGTAAAGACTCACTCAGCAGTTAATTCATCTTTAAAAACTTTTTATGTAATTTACTAAATTATCAATAGATCTATTAGGCTGGTTTATGCATTGATGATTGATAATAGTGATTAAATTCATTTGATGTTTCATTTGCCTGTCAAAGTAGGTTATTCAAGCCATGCAAAACTGAGCTCAATTAGTCTTGATCATAAAGCAGGTTTCTTATTCCGGTGACGGAATTTGAAATAATTTCAATTTTAGGTAATATTTGTCCCTATTGTTCTATATCGAGCCCATTCTTACTGTTGCTGCATTTTATGTTACTTTGTGTATTACAAGGCCTCTCTCAATGGCAATGGTTCTTTATATTTTTATTAACTAAGAAACAAAGCTTTATGAAAAAGCACAGAAAAGTATTTTATATATAAGCCCAAATTTGTTTAAATGAACAAATGAACTAAATGAACTAATACTAGTGCTTTAATTTCTCAAATAAGCATGCATGAGTTAATTGTAACGACCTTGCCAGTGGGCTGTGATCTCCTCATGTAGAAAAACATTCTGTTTCAAATACAAAATACCAAATACTGTCACCAGTAAATAGATCTTCCTAATGTGACTTGTTGGAATAGACAACAGTGAATACAGCTGCTGTCTTCCTGATAGTTTGAAAAAGCAGCCTCTGTACAGAGGGAAAAATATGGAACTTAAAACTGAGAGCTGTTCTTTTAGACTTCCTGTGTTGCAAATATATACAGGCAGATTAACAATAGGTAATTGGACAACTTGGTCTAATGCAAATTCCTTTGTCTGCCTTTCTTTGGAACTTGTCATATATTGCTTCAAAACAGCTATGCTCTCTACCAGGCTATGTAAATAATTTTGATAATTCTAAACTTTCAGAAATTGTATCCAAATTTCCAAGATTATAAAACTGGAAGAAATGAAAATTCTACTGCAGTACTTCTGGATTAAATAAATAATTTAAATTAATAATAATAATAATAATACTCTGGTGTTTATGATGAGCTCTGTGAGGTCAAAAGCATTGCAGTAGTCTCTCAGGTTACCCCATGGTTAGATAAACTTTTTGCTTTCTGCCACTTCTTCCTGTTTCTTACAAACATATATATATAGATGTGTCTATGTTCCTACAGCTGTTCAGCATGAATGTAATACCATAGGTGGTTGTGGAGTTTCTTTCAAGCCATTCTGGAATATGAAGTAAAAGTTATGCTAAGGCTAATATAGGAAACATACATAATCGTAAAACATGCGTAAAAATCTAGATATTTATCTTAAATACATCCCACTGACAAAGTGGGAAGACACCTTTGTTATCTGCAAGTTGTAATCAGATCATGGTCTCAACTCAGATGAAATGATAATTTTGTCTGTCCCCCAGCTGCATTCACAGGTACTATACCGGGTCTCTCTGGGGCACATTTGTTGAATCCTGGTATCCTCCCTGCCCTAAACTTGTATTCAGAATGTGCTACCATAGGTATGGTATGGTCCCCATAAATTTGGGAATTCTGACCATCGTTGGAAAAAAAAAAAAAAAACAACACAAAACTGCCTCGTGCAATATCCTCAGAGTCTGGAGGTAATTGTCTGGATCAAGAGGATGGTAATATAATATAAAATATTTACCTCTGCAAACCTACCTTCAAAGTGAGACCATATTTAACCTCTGTTGGCTTCCTTGTAGCTTTATGTGGAGAATCTTGCCTGAAGTAATAGCTAAGGGAAGAGTTTTGTAGATGCTGCTGATCCCTGAGGTCCAGGCTACCTGTTGGAAGGAAGAATCCTTCACTATTTTGAAAACAAACTCTGCCTAAGAGCATGTATTGGCTGTTGAAATAGAGAGTGAATAAATGATTTCAGAAAGGTAATTGTAGGAGGGGAAATCCCAATACATTATGGCATGGAAATTCCCACCTCATTAAATTTATCCATTTTTCAGATGCATTCAATATACAAAAATGGTCAGAACAGGAAAGAAATGAAGGACATTTGATGTGCTTGAATGCCTCACCTTTCTACCACAACCATCTCCCTCATATATGATGTAATTAATATAGCATCAGTTCTGTGGGAGATGGATTACCACGCACATTTATATGGCAATTAGATTTAATTATTTACTGTTTCACATGCATCACCAACTTTCCTCACAGTCCATTGGACAAGCAGACTGTTTCAGTTTTAAATCTGTTTAATCTTTTTTTCAGTCCCAGTGCCCTCCATCTAGTCTTTTGAAAAAGAAAATTAAAAAAAAAAAAGGAGTGTGAGGGGGTAGAGGTTGGGACAAAGCAAAATAAAATGACTGTGAATCAGAATTGTTACTGTTGAGAAAATGCAAAATGTTTCTGTGTAACTGTTTTGTGTTTGATATTACAGGTAATTTGAGAAAGGGGGTGATGTTTTCTAGGGAAATGGTGGATTTTAACGTGGAGAAATTTGGGGAAATGTTCAGACATAATCATGTACCTTTTGTGTATCTGCTTTTGTCTATCAAAAACTCAGCTGCTAAGGCCATTGTTGCATTGTTGTTGCCCTCCACCTCCACCTCTTTTCTATCGTACAGTTTTTTTTTTGTTTTGTTTTGTTTTTTTAATCTGGCATGTTTGCATAAGAATTGAGCTAAATTAAATAGAACCAAAAAGCGTAATAGGAGTGAAAAGTGAGCACTAGGAGCTGAAGTGCAGAAGTGCACGTCAGGCAGAGCCTGACATGTAAAATAGTGTGTAACATAGCAAGAGCATAAGAAGAACTTTCTAGACAGATGCATAATCATACCAATTGCGGAAAATCTTAGATGCAGATATATGAACTGCATGATGCGATTGGGAGACTTGGAGAAAGGTAAAGCAGCAGGTCTATCTCCAGTGTGGACTGCTGTAGAAATTAGTAACAAGAGAAAATTTTCTTGCTGCACCTACCAACCCCACAAGCTCCTTCTTAGTCATCTGTCTAAGTCTTCACTGTCTTTTCTTCTGTGTGGACTGGGGGCCAGTACTACAATGGGTAAAAAGAATAAGCAATAGCAGCCAAGGAAGGAAGTATTTTCAAAGTTCAATTCTCTAGACAGATAACTACATTATGTCCTATGTGCCAATAGCGATGACTGAAAACAAACAAACAAACAAACAGTGTTAACATTTCAATGCTTGTGATTTCTCTCTTTTTTTTTTTTTAATACCTTTAAAAAGGTATTCAGAAAAGATGCTAAAGGCAATGTAGAATTGGGCTGAAAAGATCAGATTCTCTTTTCCTTCCTGAAGGAGAAACTTCCTAATCCATAAATTATTTTCTTACCTTTGACTTGCTTGGTTATCAGTACAGGGACTGTGGAAGACAGAAGGAGCCACCTGTCACTTCATACAACTGCCTCTTGCCCAAAGCGTTTGAAAGGACAGATAACTCAGGAAAACCTGGGCTAGTAAACTAGCCACCCTTTCCCTTCTTTTATGAAAGAGAGTCTAGAAGTGATAGAATTCATTATTCCAGTAGGAAAAATATTTGAAAAGTCCACTTTTCTTCAAAAACAAAAAGACATACATACAAACAAAATGAACAAAAAACACATCAAAAGAAAAGGAATTCGGCCACAAATCAATACTGAAACTACAGAACGGACTCAATGAGTGAATAGGTAGATATAAAGCACTAAGCTTACATTTTCATGTCTTCCTTCAAATGCCTTGCAAGTGGTAGACAAAATTCAGTAATGCTTGGTTCTAGCACCAAACAGTCCTGTGAATGTGCAGCAAGTGCAAGTGCTCTCTACTGTAAAGGGAGATGTGAAAAGCCATATGCTGGAGCGTATGTTCTGCAGAAGCTGTGTGGATGTATCATCTAAGTCTATGTCAACTGTCCTTCAGTTTATAACTTGGGTTATGATCACAGCAGGCTTTTTTATTTATTCATAAAAGTACAGTTATAGTTCATCAACTTGTTTTAATTTTTAAAACTTTTTTTTTAATATGGAACAAAAAGTGAACATTTAGTGACCAAAAATAAAAACGATGAGAGACTCTAGAATCACCAATCTGCTCTTTAGAATATGCATTTATTCTGTGCAAGGCCTGAGGTTCAAATCTTTGTCCTCATTCACACCAGGACGGTTGAACCTGGCTTTCCAGCTCTGGCATTCATAGTGCTCCAAGCCTTTAGAAAGTGTGTGATAGTCCATTATAGTCCTTTTTTTTTTTTTTCTTTTCCTAGTCAGATAATCTGTTCTGAACATAAAAATCCGTCCTAATTTTATTAGACCTTTTTCAATAGTGGTAAGTTTAATGGAACTCTTTTTTTTTTTTTTTTTTTTTTTTTTTTTTTGTTTGAGTGTTTTTCATAGTGGTGTTGCTTGTAGGTAAGGATAGAGAAGTTAACCCACTCTGACTGTAGAAGCAATTCCCTCTCCTTTCTGCTTCTATGCCCAATTCCCTTTTCAAAGTGTTGAAACTCCACATCTGAAAACCAAGCCACCATCCTGCTCTGCCTATTGCACAAAGTAAGTGGTAGGTGTTTTTGTATGTCAGAGGGGGGAAAAGGCCATTAAAGACAAATAGGCTCGTATATTCATTGACTCTCAAAGGCATCTGGGATCTAGGTACCTATATGGCATTTGCATTTGAGACAACATCAGTTGATTCAAAATTGGGGTGTTACCTCTTTATTGTGTTTAAATCGGTGTGTATTCAGGTTGTGTGAGAGTGATTTACTTGCACCTTTCAGCTGACTCAAAAATACCATAAGCTAGGTCTTCTCGTATTGACACCCACCCGGTAATTAATTGTGCAACTAAAGAAGGCACTACAAAGCAATTTTAATTGATCTTGTAACACTAAATCATCTGCTTTGTGCAGAACTTGAAGAAAGCAAGCACTTTTTTTTTCTTTTGAGATTATGCTTTCCCTTTAGTATTTCTCAGTCTGCAATCTTCAATCCTCTTTGCCTGCCTCAGGGAAGAAGCTGTTACACGGTTGATCATTCTGAAATAGCATATTTAGAGAAAAGCTTGCCTGACACTTCAGCCTTACCACAGCCAGATACTCCTTTGTATTTTTGTATGTCATATAAAGGAATGTCAGAGATGCATGTTGTGCTTTCAGAACCCAACATGTTATGCCAGGACTATCACTTTCTAGTACAGTGCAGAAGCACTCTTGTTCCTAGAAATAATAGTGATTTTGTACAATATAACATTAGAAACAAGACAGAAAAAACTTTTATAATGAAAGAAAAGAAATAAAGAGAATGGCTGGAAGTACAGTTGAATACAACTGTACAAGAAGAGAGAGAAAGTCCACTTTTGGAGAGTGTTGGATTTATAAGTGCCATGTGGCTAATAATTCCCTTTCTACTATTGCTGCAAGGCAGTGGTAGTCCTTAAATTAAACAAATTGGTTTTGCCCATCAGGACATATCCTGTAAGAATTCTTGGGTTGGGACACAACTCAGAAAAGGAGAACAGTTTAAGGAGTGACCTGTCAGCAATGTCAGTACTGCCAGATAATGTTACTTCTGTTACTTATTCAGAAAATAAGTATTTAGAACAACATCTTCAATTTTTATTTTACATTTCTTTATTTTAGCATTAGCAAAGATCTTATTCTTAAGAAATGTAGATACTTGTGATAAAAAAAAAAAGTTATTACAGAAGAATTTGGCAGCATTTCTTTCACCAACAGTTGTGTGTGACTCATGGTGTTCTCTACTTTTTTTTTTTTTTTTCATAACTGTGATTCCAGTAATGACTACATTGACAACCTGGGTTCGTTTATTAACTAGCAAATCACTTCTGTGTTAATTTCACATATTCCTCAATGCAAAAATCATCTCTAAATCAGAAAAGAGAGGTGTGAATAGGATAGCCCCTGTAGGTATCAGTGAGGTTCAGCATTACCTGTAAAAACAGATAAATTAGATAGATAGATAGATAGATAGATAGATAGATAGATAAAGCCCACTGAACTCTTCTCAGTCAGAGCTTACGATGTAACAGACCAGCACTATTATTATCATGGTTTGTGTATGCAGCTCTGAGGGTTTTGCCTTCCGGGTGATTCCTCTGGCACACAATATACAATCCAGTGAGAAACACTGTAGCATAGGGTTTATTTTTGTCCTTAGAAAAAATGAAGAGAAGAAATGATCTTCCTTGTCTAAATGAAAGGGGATAACTCTAGGTAATGACTCCTAGTATAAATAAGAAGAGTTGTGGGATTAAAGAGTATCTATCTGCTCTCAAATAAAGTTTGAAGATACTCCAGCAAATTTGAAGCTTATCCAGAGATCAGAAGGAATTTCTGGTGCATTCCACTCCCTCACGCTTTTCTTCACTATCTTTGTTTATGTCAGTTAATGTATTTTATATAAATTGGCTATTTTCCAGCCATGAAAAATGAAAGTCAGGAAAGTTGTGGAAAAAAAAAAAAAGAAAAAAAAAAAAAGGGGCCTTTTTCAGGAATACAATTAAAAATCAAATTAAAGTTCTGAAGAAAATATGCACAAAAGTTAATACTTAAATTTTAGTTCCAAAAACTATGGTTAGCACTGTAATAATAAATATACAAGTATATTCCTCTCTGTATGCACTGGTCATCTATTGAAAAAGAAAAGAAAAGAAATAGAATTGCATTTTCTGTTGTGCTCAACTCATGAAATGCTCATCTATTCTCAGTAATAGTAGCATTGGAATATTATTGGTTTTAGGCTGCAGATAGCTTTAGTAGTGTGAAGTAATAATCTCACACTATTGGTTTAATGAACTGTGGTATCTTGCTTTATAGATTAATTTACATGCAATTCATGAAGGTGCATAGATATACAACTAGAGATTAATCCTGAAAGCTTTCAAAGTGTGACATCTCCAGAAGTAAAGCTTTACTACACAAGAAATGAACAAGAGGGGAAAACCTGAGAATTTGTATCATACTGTGTTGATTCCTCTGAACTCTTTTAGTGAAAGCAGGGATGAGCTTTATCTTTTCTATTATCTTATTCTTCTGTTAATGCATGTTTAATAGACAAACATTTTCACTTATACTGTTTTTTTTGCCATTCTGTCTCACCTGAATTTCTGATGTGTTGAGTTTTGTAGGAAGTGAATTATTCAATGTGAAGAACACAAATTCTTAGTGTTAAATTATTTACTGAAATAAAAGTAGCTACGCAAAATATTTATTTTGTGATGGCTGATAGGAAAAATTGCCAAGCAAAAAAAAATATATATATATAATTTTTAAAACAACTGTTGAGTTATATTTCCAGAGCCTACCCCTTAATAAAGTTTTAAGAAAGTTTTTTTTATACTATCAGTAGCAAACTCAAACCACACTTAATATTAAATCTAGGAAAGTTTCAGCCTGTAGCCATAAGAGATACTTGTATATACTGTTAGAGGTTGAAATCCAATAGTCAATATGGCTGCTTCCTATATACTACATATTAGTGCACTACATTAGCTAGTATGAAAGCAGAATTCAAGTTATTTTTGAACGTCAATAAAGTTAAAGTATTGCCCAGAAAAGGTCTGGTTTTGTGGAAACTTTATCTTCAATACTACATAATGATCAGTTCTAAGTATCAGGAGTCTTAAGGAACTGTAAGAAGTCTGAAGTTGTGGCAGTCTGGTGAAGTTCCCATTGACTGGAAGAGGGGAAACATAACCCCCATTTCTCAAAAGGGAAAAAAGGAAGACCTGGGGAACTACAGGCCAGTCGGTCTCACATCTGTGCCTGGCAAGATCACAGAGCAGGTACTCCTGTATACTGTGCCAAGGCACATGGAAAACAGGAAGGTACTGGTGACAGCCAACATGGTTTCGCTAAGGGCAGCTCATGCCTGACAAATCTGGTGGCCTTCTATGATGGGGTTACAGCATTGGTGGAGAAGGGAAGAGCAACTGATGGCATTTACCTGGGTTTGTGCAAAACACTTGACACCATCCTACATGGTATTTTTGTCTCTAAATTGGAGATACATGGTTATGATGGATGGAAAGAGCTGTGGTCAGCAGCTCAGTGTCCAAGTGGAGACCAGTGACAAGTGGCATTCCTCAGGAGTCAGTATTGGGACCACAGCTGTTTAACATCTTTGTCAGCAACATGGACAGTGGGATTGAGTGCACCCTCTGCATGTTTGCGGATGACACCAAGCTGTGTGGTGTCACAGAGCTTGCAGTAGTCGAGGCCGGCTGCCTTGGAGCCGGCACAGCCGCACCCACCGGCTCTCACAAGAGAGGCCGACGGGAGCGGGCACTGCCAGGGCAACGGTGGCTGTGCCCCCATCCTCTGCCTAGAAAAAGCCCCCAGGTGGGCAGCGCAGCGCGGCATGGTGCCCCCCAGGCACGGGGAGGGGCGCCCAGCACGTTACAACTGCCTGCAGCGTGCTGCGGTGGTGGCTGTGGGAGCTTGTGTGGTGGGGCACAGGGTTCTGTTCCTCCTCCCTTTCGAGTCCACCCTATCTGCTGGCAGTCTGTGTGACAGCACTCTTTGCCGTGGTCTCCCCCAGGTCTCTTGCCCAAAAAGACAGTGGCAACCCAAAGGGAGGGGCTGTCCAGAGCCGTGGCTGTGCAGGTCTCTGGCTGCAGGGAGTGCCAGAGCCTGCTGCTGCCGGGGGAGGCAGGGGGGAGGCAGGTATTGCACCTGTGTGAGGTGCAAGCATGTGGAAGGTCTGCTCAGCAGGGTGGCAGGGCTGAAAGAGGATGTTGAGAGACTGAGGGCCGTCAGGGACTGTGAACGGGAGATCAACTGGTGGAGTAGCTCCCTGGTGTGCCAGAGGGAAAGGCACCAGGGAGATACCCCACAGTTGGTGGTGGACCCCCTGCCCTGTCCCTGTTGGGTGGGGGGGCAACCTGAGAGATGGGGAAGGTTGGGAGAGGGTCCCTGCTCAGCATCGTGTGCAAACCCCCCCTCTGCTTCCCTCACATCCCCAGGTCCCCCTAAGCAACAGGTTTGTAACGTTGGACATTGAAGGGGAGGTCAGTGGGGAGACACGGGAAGGTTCCCCAAAGAGGTTACCAAGGATGAGGCAGTTGACTCCGCATGTTCAGACTGCCTCTGCCAGGAAAGAAAGAAACGTGGTTGTGGTAGGCGATTCCCTTCTCAGAGGAACGGAGGGCCCCATTTGCAGACCAGACCCCAGCCGTAGGGGAGTGTGCTGCCTACCTGGGGCCTGGGTCAGGGACATAAATAGAAAACTCCCGGAGCTGGTTCACCCTGCTTATTATTACCCATCGCTCATAGTTCAGGCGGGCAGTGATGAAATCTCTCAGAGAAGCCTGCAAACTGTGAAGAGAGATTTCAGGGGTTTAGGGTGAATAGTTCAAGGAGCGGGAGCTCAAGTCGTGTTTTGTTCTGTTCCTTCTGGGAAGGTGAAGGACACAGAGCGGGCTATGAAAGCACAGGTGATGAATACTTGGCTGAGAGGCTGGTGTCAAGACAGGAACTTTGGTTTTTTTGACCATGGGGCAGTTTACTTGACCCCTGGCCTTTTGTTGATGGATGGAACTCACCTGTCTCAAAGGGGAAACAAATCCTAGCGCAGGAGCTAGCAGGACTCATCAAGAGAGCTTTAAACTAGCTATGACAGGGGAAGGGGATAAAACAGGGCTCATCAGAGAAGTGCCTGGGGGAACAATGCTGAAGCTGGGGGTGAGGCAGGTGTCTCATCTGAAGTGCTTCTACACCCATGCATGCAGCATGGGAAACAAACAGGAGGAGCTGGAAGCGATTGTGCGACAGGCAAACTACGACCTAGTTGCAATAACTGAAACATGGTGGGATCACTCCCACGACTGGAGTACTGTGATGGACAGCTACAAGCTCTTCAGAAGGCATAGTCAAGGAAGGAAGGGTGGTGATGTGGCTCTTTAATATAAAGGATGTTTTGATGTTGAAGAGCTTTTGGTTGGGAATGATAAAGTTGAGTGTGTATGGATAAGGATTGGGGTAAGGCCTGTAGGGGTGACATCTTGGTGGGGGTCTGTTATGGACCGCCTAATCAAGACGAAGAGATGGGTGAGGCATTCTATGAGCAGCTTGCAAAAGTTACACGATCACCAGCACTCATTCTCACGGGGGATTTCAATTTCCCTGATATATGCTGGAAGTATAATACTGTGCAGAGAAAGCAGTCCAGGAGGTTTCTAGAGCATGTGGAAGATAGTTTCCTGACACAGCTGGTTCAAGAGCCTACCAGGGGAGGGTGACCCACTAGGCCTGCTCTTCACTAACAGAGAAGGACTGAAGGGAGGTGTGAAAGTTGGGGACTGTCTTGGGCAGAGTGACCATGAAATTGCGGAGTTTTCTGTCCTTGGTGATGTCAGAAGGATAACTAGCAAAACTGCTGTCTTGAACTTCCAAAGGGCGGACTTCGACCTGTTCAGGACACTTGTTGCAGGGGTCCCTTGCGAGTCACTCCTGAAGGGCAAAGGGGTCCAGGAAGCCCTGATGCGCCTCAAGAAGGGAATTTTAAAGGCACAGGAGCAGGCTGTTCCTGAATCCCATAAAGTGAGCCGGAGGGGAAGAAGACTGGCATGGATGAACCGGGAACTTTTATTGAGACTCTGGGAGAAAAAGAAAGTATACATCCACTGAAAGAAGGGACAGGCTACTTGGGGTGACTACAAGGAAGTTGCTAAGGTATGCAGAGAGGAAGTTAGGAAGGCAAAAGCCCATCTTGAGCTCGGATTGGCCACTGCAGTAAAAGAGAACAAGAAATTATTTTACAAATATATTAACAGCAAGAGAAGAACCAAGGAAAATTTCCATCCTTTACTTGATGCAGCAGGAAATGTGAATGCCTTTTCTCTCAGACAACTAATGACAGGACTTGAGGAAATGGCCACAAGTTGCGCCTGGGGAGATTTATATTAGATAGCAGGAAAAATTTTTCTCTCAAAGGGTGGTCAGGCACTGGAACGGCCTGCCCAGGGTGGTGGTGGAGTCACTGTCCCTTGCGGTGTTCAAGAAATGCCTGGACAAGGTGCTATGAGATATGATTTAGTAGCTGAGTGGGTAGTACTGGTGATAGGAGGACGGTTGGACTAGATGATCTTGTAGGTCCTTTCCAACCTTGTGTTTTTATGATTCTATGAAGTTCAAAAAGGACAAGTGCAAGGTTCCTGCACCTGGATCAGGGCAATCCCAAGCACAAATACAGGGTGTGTGGAGAATGGATTGAGAGCAGCCCTAAGGAGGAGGACCTGGGGATGTTAGTTGATGAGAAGCCAACATGAGCCTGGTAAGTGTGTTGCAGCCCAAAAAGCCAATCATATTCTAGGCTGCATCAAAAAAAAGCATGACCAGCAGGTCGAGGGAGGTGATTCTCCTCCTCTATTCTGCTCTCATGAGACACCACCTAGAGTGCTGTGTTCAGCTCTGGGGCCCCCAGCACAAGAAGGACATAGATGTGTTAGAACAAGTCCAGAGGAGGGCCACAAGGATGATCAGAGGCCTCGAGAACCTCTCCTTTGAAGACAGGATGAGAAAGTGGGGTTGGTTGTGTCTGGAGAAGAGGCCTTATACCCTTATATTGACCTCCCAGTATCTAAAGAGGTCCTACAAGAAGGCTGGAGAGGGACCCTTTATCAAAGCATGTATTATTAGGACATGGGGCAATGGCTTTAAACCAAAAGAAGGTAGATGTAGAATAGATATAAGGAAGAAATTCTTTACTAGGAGGGTGGTGAGGCACTGGTACAGGTTGCCCAGAGTATTCTTGGATATCCCACCCCTGGAAGTATTCAAGGCCAGGTTGGATGGGGCTTTGAGCAACCTGGTCTAGTGGGAGGTGTCCCTGCCCATGGCAGGGGGGTTGAAACTAAATGATCATTACAGTCCCTTCCAATCCAAACCATTCTATGACTGTCATTCTATGATTGTATAATAATGTGTCATGGTCTGCATATGATACCTAGTTGATAATATTCCACTGCTATATTTTCAAGAATGAATATTCTGAGTTCATCTTCATGTGCTGCCACAGTGGCAGAACTTTTTCTTCTCATTCATCAAAAGTGACAATTGCTATATTACTGTATATATCAATCTCAATATGCTGGAGGGAATGAACAGGGGATCAATTTGAAAGTTTGCAGTTTTAAAGGTTTAATTGATCAAAGACTAAAAATGTTTGTTTGGACAGTATATGTGTTGAGAGCTTTAAAAAAAGATTGCACTTTCTTCAAGTAGAAGAAATCTGACCCTTTCAGCATAGGTATGAATTTCTTTGTATTGTTCTCTGGAGTTCCCTTCTTTTTAGTCTATTGCAATCAGTTGAGATAAATTATCTCTATATGCAGAGCTCACAATGACTGAAAAAAAACAGAACTTCAGGAAACCTGTGAGGGTTTACTTTCTAAATGTTCCACCTGAGGAAAAGATAAAAAAAACCTCTATGATGGGGCAAGAAATTTTACGTTGTTTCCAGTACAGATGGTTGAAAAATACTGAAGTTTTTTACTGTGAATGAATTATGTCCTATTTGTGGGAACATATGGATCACCATATATTAATCTTTTATGCCTAATACCATGTTTCTGAGATTTATGCTATACCTTAAAGCTCTAGAGGAAAGCAATATCTTATTTTTGATATAATCTATGTGAAAGGAGAAAGCTTGAGGTTTCTTAGTATATTATGCCAGAACGATTGCTGAGATTTTTTGTTGGATGTGTTATGAGATTAATAATACGCATATTCCTAAGCTTTTTGGCTCCACTAATTCAAATACAGTTGAGTTGTAGGGCTGGTATGCAGTGACTAAATTTTTTTCACAGTCTGATTGCATTTGTATAATTCAGGCCAGTTCCTTGCATGCAACGTGTAAGCCATTACAAACAGCCCTGAAGAGCACTCCCTTGCAAACAAACGAGTATGCCAGGAGAACCAGGAAAAGGTGTGACTGCAGTTTATACTGATAAGAGGGAGATTAAAATTAGCTACATGGGGTAATGACGATAGCTAGGACATTCTACATCCTGTTGCTATAACATCTGCCTACCAATCTTGGTAAACGTGCTGGAAATGAACAATATTGAAAATGAATAATTTTACATTTGAGGTGACTCAGAAATACTCTTTGGTACATCCTGTAGCCTAGGCTCCAAAATCATCCAGACTGGGGTGCTTGCTGGAAAGCACAATGTGGACAATAATGTATATTCAGATAGTCTATTGAAAAAGTATGCAAATCATGATTGGTGAGAATTTAATACATAGATAGAGTAAGAGTTTTGTCCCTAGTTGATGCTTGAGAGTTGGATGCTCCCATAAGAACCTTCCTTCAACAAATTCATTGCTTCTCAGAAGCTCATATTGTCCTTTTCCTGTCTATCTAACGGGGCTTGCCTATAGGCATGCTCAGAGCACTCCCACCAATCTTGCAGAGAGCTGCTTTTTCTGATTTAGGAGATAAGAGAATGGGACAGTAAATTCATGCAAGATGTTGGAAACCATAGTTATGTTGGCCTGAAAAGTAGAGGATCAGTGTTCTGCCCACCAGAGAAGCAAAATGTGTTGAAGAAAGGCACAGCATAAATTGTTTCAAAACAAAAAAAATGTCCCCTCCTCTGTGTTTAAAAGTTATAGATATGTCCATTCAAAGTAAGTATCAGAACTATGAATTACTCAAAGGAAGGAAAGCATCAGCTTGCAGCCCTAAGTTGCCTGAGGTTCAACAAAGAGTGGTTTATATGTTAGCCATCAGAAGTATTTTTGGCAATTAAATTCTCAGTGGGCAGACTGCCATTTTAAAGGCATCTAACCACCCCTGATCCCATATGACTAATACAGGGTACAAATTTAGGAGGGGAGGATCAGTCATTTTGCTGCTTAAGAGTGGTATTCCTAAGTTTCTCCTCAGATGTATCTCTAAACCTGCTTTTGTTGGCCTGATTTTAAATGGATAGTTATGGATATGTGTGCCTTAAGTCAATCTCAGTGTTCCACTTATTGCCTTAAGAACACTTAGAGTGTTCTGGATCCATAATCAGGATGATCTGCGGTCAGGTTTTCTGAATATGCATGCAACATGTGTCCATGCTAAACACATTTCTAGAAGGAGATTCTGTGACTAAATCCTCAGCTGTGAAACAGATCAGTGTTTCCTGTATATGAGAGTTGGCACATAGATAACATGTCTTACATCTTACTTACAAGTCATACAAATATGAAGTATACAGGTAGCTTTCACAGTACCTAGAAAACTGCTGAATTAAATTATCTTGAAGCAAAGTAGGGAGCAAGTAGTACAACTTCTGAAAGTTTATAGAGATCTCAGAAAAATTTTGAAGAGTATTGCTTTTTGAAGATCGTGCAGGTCAAAGATTCTACAGTTTTGGTTTTTTTTTTTTTTTTTTTTTCCTGTGGCTAATACTTATTTCTGCTTAACAGGTGATTTATATATTGGAGGAGTGGCCAAAGAAATGTATAAGTCCTTGCCAAAGCTGGTGCATGCAAAAGAGGGATTTCAAGGCTGTCTTGCATCAGTTGACTTGAATGGACGGCTGCCTGATCTAATCTCAGATGCTCTCTTCTGCAACGGGCAAATAGAAAGAGGGTGTGAAGGTACTGAATATGCTGCTATCTTTTTGTATCATTGTGCAAGTATTGTGCTAACCCTCCTGAGTTTTGTTTATATGTACACAATGCACATGGAAAGCCTTATATCTTACCTGCTTGTAATTTACCCTGTTTTACCCTTTCTTATATAAAGACCACATTTCTGTTAGTGTTACAGAGACAAATCTGTACCTGTCCTACAGCACAGATTGATGTGAGAACGAGTAACTTCTTAAATGTTAAATGTAGGTTCCATCCCTCTCCAGTGGCTAGATATTTTGCATGTATTTTATTTACTTACAATGTATTTTAATCAATGATAGAAATAATAAAATTTAGCTTCAATGGAGTCCTTTATAAAGACACTTGCAAAGCTGACCTTTTGTGTTTATTAATTCAAGGCTAATATATGATACTCTTGAAGATCAATCTACCTTCTCTATTTATGCTTAACCCTGAGATTTGCATTGTCATGAATCTTCCTATCTGAAGTCAGTAACAGTCAGATATGTTTTATCTCACATTTTGACACAACTGAACTATTGTGGAATGTAAGTCAGGACAGAATTATAAGAGGTGTATTTGTAAATTAGGGGTATTAATCTATCAATCAATCAACTTTTCATCTTGTCTTTTAATCCCACATTATTTTACCTTGCTTTATGAAATAATTTAAATCAATTCTCTGTTCCCACATATGTATTTTGTTCACATAATTCTGAATTTTGTGGGTCTGTTCATTTTTACGTTTCCCCCTCTCTCAAGTGCCACTCTTCTCCGGACAAAAAATGTATAAATGACATAGCAGAATTTCAATTTAGAATCTTGATGTTTTTTATGTCAAGTTGATTAAGTTTGTAAGCAGACATTTTAGACTATCCAAACAGAGCTGGGGGAGGTTTCCTCAAGCTTTACCAGACAACGCTTTCTGGCAGATAAAATTTATCTTTTTTTCTACTGTCCCTACAGTTAGTATATAAAGGTGGAACGTGCTCATTCTTTGCTTGTTACCTTTAGTTACCAGTATAAATTCTATTGATAGAACATAGATATGTGCAAATTTCATAAGTTACTTTTCTGTATCTTTAGTGTCTGTATTTTTATCAGGAATTGAAAAATATGTATAAATTAGTTTGCACTGAGTTTGCAAAATTAGATTATACTTTCTGAATGATGTAAGTTCCATGCCCATACCATCCCTTTAAAAAGTCAAAGTACACTTTAATTCCGTTATGCATTTCATAGCTTCTTTTGAAATAATGTGATTTTCTAAATGAATTTTATGTAGTTCAAAGAAATATTGCCATAGGCCTAGAATGCAAGCTCACCTTTTAAACCAGTGGCACAACTCAGCTATCAGTGAATTTAATAAAGCTACCAAGCATTTACTAAAGTCAGTAAAAATATTGTTCTCTTTGGTGGAGAGTCAGCTTTTTCCCAAAATTACCTGACACAAGCAGAATGGTTAAACCAGATGTGCCAACTGCCTCTCAGAGATCTGCCCTGTCAAAAGTTTTTGTTTTGGCCACAGAAAGAAATCTTCAATAGCATTGAGTGAAATATCCCCTTTCAACCTTTCTGTTTAAATCTTGCAAGTTAACAACTTGCAACCCTTCCACCTTACTCGTTTACTTCATGTCTTCCCCGTCTGACCCATGTGTTGGTCTCTTGTCTGAAGACCGTGGATCAGATATATAAAAAATATTCTGACACCTAAAATACTATTAAAGTCACTTGCAAATTTAGCTGTCTCCTAGAAATCTGTTATATGCCTCAAGAGTTCTGTTGCTGTGTACATACAAGACTATCTCCATCCTTAGAGCTGAGCAGTTTTGCATCTCACGCAGCAATGGGATGTGTAGTCTGTAAGTCCTGAGTTGTTGAGTCCAAGGATCTCAGGACACATAGTAGCAGAAGTAAATTCAAAACAAAAAGCATTAGTTGCCATCACTCTCATATGTCATATGTCATAGAATCATAAAATCATAGAATGGCTTGGATTGGAAGGGACCTTAAAAATCATCTAACTCTAACCCCCATCCCATAGACAGGGTGCACTTTGTTAATACTTCAGACTGAGAAGTGAGACACTTAGATTTGATGTTCTTCAGACTCGTAAGAGATTGAATTCCACACCTCTCCATTGTAAAAAAAAAATGAGCTAAAAGGTCTTTATCTCTTTTCTGTCAAGCTTGATGCCATGATGTACTACTAATTAATTTGATCTATCAGGGCATTGTTCTTAAAAGACATATTTGTCAATAACTTTACTAATATAAATGCATGTTAAAAATTCTTTCTTTGGGATATTTTTTGCAGGCCCACACACAGGGTTGTGGTGGCAAGTTGTAAGGCTTACATTTCAAAATTTCAACCACAGACAGATAGATATCTGTTCTCTGTCATTGAGTGTTGAATGTAATTTAAATGTGGCTGGATTCACCTTGTTGACACATTTTCAGTGGATAGAATAGATAGAAACCAACAACTAGAAATATAAATATGCTAACTAGCTCTTTGAATTGTTAACAGTAAACCCCAGAGCCAGGCTGTGTTGGCCTTGTTTTCCTGTAGTCAGATCCATTGTACTTTACACTTTAAGTAAAGCAGAATTATAGAAAATACTGAATTATAAAAGAACAGTTTTAATATACTGGGAAAATAGTGCACTGATTGCATGTGTGCGCATATATAATATGCCTTAAATGAACGTTTAAAAGGTTCATAGTAGTTCTTAACATATATGAAGATTCTTGGTAGTGAGATGTGGAACTTATTTTTGTGATATATAGAAAAAGATTGTACATGCTACCTAAAATAATGTTTTTTTCGTGTGTGTAATATGTATAGCTTGTAAGCCCTCATTTTAGACAAATGTAAATGAGAGACCAAATTCAGTCAATTAAAAAGTCTGCGGTGAAGACTGAATAAATTA
This sequence comes from Cygnus atratus, assembly GCF_013377495.2. Taxonomy (NCBI): domain Eukaryota; kingdom Metazoa; phylum Chordata; class Aves; order Anseriformes; family Anatidae; genus Cygnus; species Cygnus atratus. The sequence goes on along the minus strand of NC_066364.1, from coordinate 105,463,882 downwards.
GAATATTTAAATAGAATGTGAATCAAAAGGTGAGTGCTTAAGAAGAGTGTATTAAAATATTTACTAAATAGTTTAGTTCTGTAACATATATATGAATATATAAACTTGTTATGATAAATATTATAGTACCTTAAACATTAAAATGTCCTTTTCCATTCTTTTTTTTTTTTTTTTTTTTAAGGCTGCCTGTAATTAAAAAAAAAAAATCTTACATGAAAACCAGTCATGATGGCAATTTTTGAGTAATGACCACTTTAAGTAAACCAAAAATGCTAAGAAAGCCATTTTTAAAAAGCAGGATACCCTGCTTTTTACCAAGATCCTATCTGTATTTTTTCCATATACACGTATTTGAACATGTACTTTTAATGTGTCTACAGGGTCCTGCAGATTTATACTTTTAAGTCCTTGTGACTTTTGCTCTACTTTTGCAGTGATGAGGAAACTTAACATTGCATAACTAAAGTGTAAATAAATGCATGAATATATAACATTTAAACACCTACAGATATTTTCACTTCATCTTTGTAAAGTTTCCGAGTAGCAGAATCTGGTGAGAAAAAAATGTAAGTGTCTTGTCAGCTATGGGATTCTGTCATTATAATCCCCAGCTCAGGAAAGGGTGATGTAATGCCCAAATGTTTAAACTTCTGGGCTCAAAACTCCTAAGAAAGGGAAGTCACCATCTTATGACTGCATACTGCAGTCAATGTGTTATGGATACTGTTATTGCTATTTGAATAGGAGAAAAATATAACAAAGTAGTTAATAGTTTTGCCTGAAAAGTAATGCAGCATATGCTGTTCTCTGTTCTTAATCACCATGGTGACTGTTCAAGTCCTGGTTCAGTGGTGTGCTCAAGCAGGGCCTCATTTAAAGCAAGTGGCCATTGAACTGACTTTAGCCACAGAGATTTGGATTTTTCTGAAATAATGTCAAATCAAATGAAAATCCCACTCTCAGATCTTTGAAGAAGCTGTAATATGAAAGAAGGGTTAAGTGGATATCTCTCTCCAGAATAATTTAGGAGATTTATATGAACTTTGGGACAGTTTTGCCTCATCATCTGTAACTGGAAGTAGGAGTTTCAAATGGATATAGATGTATCTTCCCCAAAACAATGTAGGAGTATTTTATAATCCCAGAACCAAATTTTTCATTGCAATGTCAAGAGTCAGTGTGAAATGTCTGTGCACCTACAGAAATCAGTAGTTCATGATCTATATTTCAGTTTTTATTCACCGTTCATGAAGAAAGGGCTAGAAAAGGAAAGACCAGAGAGGATGACAGAGCTAATTATACTTGAATTCAGTGTATCTGAACATGACAAATGGCTAGTCAGGATTCAGCCATGCATTTATTCTGCTAATGCATTCATATCTATCCAAGGAGAAAAAAAAAAAAAAGAAAAAAAAAACTTTTAATTTTCCTTCATTACATGTCATCAGCTCAATTAACCATTATATTTGTAGTAAAATACTGGCAAATTACTGCTTTCTTATTTTGGCTTGCCTGAAGATTTATGGCTATTAGCATTAATTTGTTTGCATTATATGGCATTTCTTTCTCTCTTTAACAGCAGCATGCACTTTATTCTGAATGTTTTTTCTGTGTTTGCTGCCATTTCAATATTGCTTACTAACATTTAATATATTTTGCTTTTTTATTTTGCTGACAAAGTTGCATTGATGAAAGCTGATTTGCAAGGTAGATAGCCCTGTGTGTATTCAACAAGACTGAAACCCCCAATGCACAGTTGGATTACTGCAATAAATGCTCTGTACATTTCAGAACTAAAGTGTGTTATTTTATTTCAGATTTTGTCTTTCACACCTCTAAAACAATGTGCTACATGAACCTTCATTTTCCAGCATAGTTTGCATAAAGGCTTTCAGTCTTGAATATGTTTTGTATAGTGACTGCTTTAGTGCTTTGATCATACTTTTTAAAAATTTCTTTATATTTCAGTAGTCTAGTTATGATTCTCTAGAAATAGAGTAGTTTGTTTTTCATGTGTATATCGCATTGCGGCATGCCAGTTCATTAGTAATCTGATTTTCTTCATTTCCCTTTAAAAAAGGAATCTGCATGGGATCCCTGAAGCATGTGAATCAGTACTTGCCAACATTCATGCCAAAGAATGCCAAACTTCTCTTTATTTCAGACCTAAATAATTTAAAACAATATCTGGGATTGAAAGCACTGTATAACATAGCTTCATTTTATTAGTTTCTTATTTTGTTTTGGTTTGGGTTTACCTTATGTTTGAATCTTTAGTTTCATCTCCCAGAACTTTGCTTTCTCTGGCATCTGACTTTGCTCGTTGAAATGTATTTACAGGAAAAATAATACTGAAGTTTTTAGAAAACATTTAGCCAGTTAATGGTCTGAGATGAGAGTGACAAATAACTCGCAATAAAGCTAACATCCCCACTGTACCTGGAATATATCTGCTTCAGTTCTTGCATTTTTATGTGTTTATGACATATAAGTCATAGAACTAAAGCAAAAAAGTCCTTTTAATATTACATGCTGCTACAAAAAAAAAAAAAAAAAAAAAAAAAAAACAGCAAGTTTATGTGTGTTTTCCTTGGTAACTCTTTGCTCATTTGATTTGAGATGTTGGCAACTAGTTAATGTGATCCAGTGAGAAATACATTTAGTTGGAAGGCAAAGTGCAAGTCCTTTTTTGTATGTTCTCATCAGGTCCAAGCACAACATGCCAAGAGGATTCATGTGCAAACCAGGGAGTGTGCTTGCAGCAGTGGGATGGATTCAGCTGTGATTGTAGCATGACCTCCTTTAGTGGACCATTATGCAATGACCGTAAGTACACTAAAATGTGCTGATCTGAAAGCTCTAGAGCTCTAAGGCAATGTTTGAAGCAAGTGTCTTTAGCTTTATATTACTTTAATATACGATATTTAAATGGACTGGCAAACCTTGTGAAAATCTGTAAGGCTTCTGTGAAGAACATAGCTAAAATATACAGTTTAAATTTTGGACAATGTGCTGTATGGAACATTGACAGAGTTTGGTTTTATTATACTTGATTGTATGTCTAATATACTGATGGTTACCTGTTTGAAATAAGCCCTTTCTTGCATAAACGTTACAAATATATTTTCTTTTCTGACTGAAAAAAAAAACTTTTACATTTTATTATCTTAAGCTATATTGCAATTTTCTTGCATTATATCATGAGGGCTATAATTACTGTGAAACCGTTGACAAGGCTTATTATCTCCCTTTGTTGATTTCTTCAGGTGACACACTAAGCATTCCAATAATAAAAGCATGCCGAATATTTTAGTTCTTTTAAATTTCATCTCAATAAAACTACATAATGTACACCAACCATCTGGTCTTTCAGGAAAAGCTTAAATGTGTCATAAATAAGGTCCCGATTCACCAATGTCATAATCTAGTTTTATTCCAATCTAGTTTTATTGATCGAAATAGAATTATGCAGAACTGAAAGTGGAGCAGTAATGCAAGAGCCATGATGGTCCGCGGTAACTAGTTAAAGAAAACTAATGATTTTTCTTTTTAACTCCAGACATTTGAAATATCCTCATGCTACGTGTTTTTGTATCCATATGAAAAGGGAATTTCTTTAAGTGTAGGCATTTTTATTTTCATTTGTATACATGTCTCTGAATGAATGCCTGATGGTAGGAAGTGTTAGTATAACTATCTATTCAAGCATTTTGGATTTTTGTGTCTTGTTCTGATTCTCCAGTCTCCAGCAAGGTGCATCTTCGTGGTCAAACTCTTAAATAAGAAAGTAGCTAACATCTCATGAGATTTTGGCTCAAATTATATCCGATCACATGCTAAAAAATTAGTTACATGCAAAAGCTGAAAAAAAAATGATTCTCATGCAAGTTCCACTTTTCTACTCTTGACAACTTTTTAAAAACTACGGGAAAGACTTATGTCAGTCTGTTTCTTTACAATTGTTGTCATGGTAGAGATGAAATGTGGTATGAAAAAGCTTTAGAAAATTTGAACAAAGCTTTGTGTTTATTGGGTTTGCGCTTCCAATAATATAACTAGTTATACTTCTAAGCATGTATTTATAAAGATTCTAGCTCCCTATCTAATACAGTAGAAAATTTGTTTCTATTTTTTTTAATGTCATTATTTCTGTTCTTCTGTGACCTCTGATTTCTTTCAAAAGTAACTAAAAGCTATGAATAAGAAATTCTATATTTCACATCTAGCAACACAAAAACTCTGCTTATAAGTTTGTCTTAATAGTAACTGATGTCTGAACCCGGAATATTCTGTGAATTATTTTTTCAAGAAATTTAAGAACTTACATAAGAGAGATATTCACCTGTCAGTGAAGGCTCATTCATACAGTAATGTGGATGACACTGTACACTATCAGATAACTTTCAGTATACTATTTTTGATGCTGGTAGAGGAGTATCTTTAGTACATGGCTGCAAAAAAGGCTTACTTTTTTTTTCCCAGATAAGTAATTTTGTAATGTTCTGTCACAAACATGAAATATAAATTTATCCTAGATATGGATGCTTTGTGATCAAATGCAGAGTCTGGTAACTATAATTCATCTATTTTCTGCTTTATCTTGGCTCCTTAGATTAGTTTACATTCCAAAAGTCTACCAAGCAAATGTAATGAAAGACTTTTTTTTTTGTCACAATACATATATATATATATACACATAATATAATATATATATATATATATATATACAGGGAGGAAAAGGAAGAAAAATTATGTTGTTGTAATCTCAGTGTCTCAATGTCATCTGTATGTTCCTAGACCTCTCTCTGCTTTGTTTGGGAAGAGTACAATGGAAAGAGAAATGATGAAGTGTTACTACGGTTTTTAGTAACTTCCATAGGCTACAAAACACAGGCTAAAGTTTTGCAGCAGTGAAGTAAGCCCAATTCCTTTTGCGTCAAGTGAGGTGTTTTCAGTGACAGCTCCGGAATAGTACCTGCTTGCTGCTGAAAAACACAGCCCCTTTTGAGCAACTGAAGGATGCTCCTCAGCAGTGACACAATTCCATCGCCAATCACACATGGAGCAAAGTTAATTGACAGACACTGAAACCTAACCCAGTATTGTTACAGCAATAGTGTTCTTACATAGACAGACTGCCTTTACATTTGAATGAACCAATTTATATTTTTAGTGTTATGTAAAACAAAGTATTAGTGACACATCAAAATTTCATAGCTGGTGATTTTGTTTTAACAAAAGCAAAAATTGACCATTTGAAAATAAGTGTCACGTCATGTAACTGGCTTATGGAGGATTGCATCCTCCTGTATTGAGTGTCCATGTCCAGATGTCGGCAGCAGGGGAGTTGCAGGGGACCCTATCAGGAAAGGTTGGGGCTGCCCCACACTAGACATGGCTGGTTCCAGCCACTTCCAACAGAGTCACCACAAGGCACAGCCCAGCACCTCAGCCACGCTGTGGCACCTCTGGGAAAACATAGTTAGAAAGGGCAAAAACACTGGACAGGAGGAAAGAATGAAAAGAGAAACAGCAGAGGCAACACCACCATCAGAGAAGGGGGATTGAGTAAACATTTGGGTGGGAGTTTGGTCTTTAGCCAGGGTTAACCCACCATGCTTCCCCGTTATTTTGTTCCACCAGTTCTTAGTGAATGTATTTGAGTAGAAACTTCAGAGTGATAGAATGGCTGAAGGAAAAGAGAACCTGTGAAGACAGTATAGTCTAGCCCTTCTGCACAGAGCAGGGTCACCTAGAGCAGGTTGTTCAGGACTGTGTCCATTTGGGTTTTTAGTAACTCCAAGGATGCATCTTCACAACTTCTCTGGACAACCTGTGCCAGTGCTCAGGCACCCACACAGTAGAAAACTGTTTCTTATATCTAAAATGAGATTTCATGTATTTTGGTTTGTGACCCTTGCCTCTTGTCCTGTCACTTTCACCATCAAAGAGAACAGCCTGGCTCTGTCTTCTTTACTACCACCTATAGATACCTATAGGTATCTATAAATCACAGAATCATAGAATATCCTGAGTTGGAAGGGACCCACAAGGATCATCAAGTCCAACTCCTGGCTTCACACAGGGCTACGTAAAAATTAAACCGTATGTCTGAGAGCACTTTCCAAACACTTTTTGAACTCTGGCAGACTTGGTGCCCTGGGGAACCTGTTTCGACCAACCTCTTGGTGAAGAATCTTTTCCTAATATCCAGTCTGAACCTCCCCTGACACAGCTTCATGCCATTCCTTCAGGTCCTATAGCTGTCACTAGAGAGAAGAGATCAGCACCTGCCCCTCCGCTCTCCTCATGTGGAAGCTATAGACCATGATGAGGTCTCCTCTCAGTCTCCTCTAATATCAACAAAGCAAGTGACCTCAGCTGTTCCTCATACATCTTCCCCTCCGAACCTCTCACAATCTTTTTTTCCCTCCTTTGGACACTGTAATACTTTTATATCCTTATGTCATGGTGCCCAGAACTGCACACAGTACTCGAGGTGAGGCTGCACCAGCACAAAGCAGAATGGGACAGTCACTTCCCTCTACCAGCTAGCAATGCTTTGCTTGATGCACCCCAAGATACGGTTGGCTCTTTTGTCTGCCGGGGCACACTGCTGGCTCATATTCAACTTGCTGTCAACCAGAACCACCACCCTTTCCGTGGGGCTGCTTTCCAGCCTCTCATCCCCTGCTCTGTAGATATACTCAGGATTGCCCTGCTCCAGGTGCAGAATTGGGTACTTGACTCTTGCTAAATTTCACCTGGTTGGTGAAGGCCCAGCCCTCTGTTTTGTAAGTATCTCTGTGCAAGGCCTCTCTACCCATGAGGGAGTCAACAGCGCCTCTTAACTTAGTATCATCTGCAAAATTACTTAGTATTCATTCAAGGCCTGCATCCATATGGTTTGTAAAAACATTGAAGAAAACTGGCCCTAAAATGGAGTCCTAGGGAACCCCACTAGTGACTGAACACAAGCCTGATGTAACCCCATTTATTATAACTATTTGGGCTTTACCAATCAGCTGATTGATCACCCATCCTATTATGTATTTGTCTAGCTGTATGCTGGACATTTTTTCCAAAAGGATACTGTGAGAAACAGTATTGAAAACTTTGCTGAGATCCAAAAAGATTACATCAGCTGGCTTCCCTTGGTCAGCTAGATGGGTAACCTCATCATGAAGGGAAATTAAGTTAGTTAAACAGGACTTTTCCTTCATGAACCCATGGTTCTCTGTGAATTATGACTGAACTGTCTTCCAAGTGTTTTTACAATAACTCCCAGAATAATCTTTTCCATAAATTTGCCAGGCACTGAAGAGAGACTGATAGCCCTGTAATTACCAGTCTTCTTTCTTGCCCTTCTTGAAAACTGGGACAACATTTATGATCATACAGAAACCTGGGACCTCTTTGTATTCCCAAGACTGTTGAAAAATAATTGAGAGAGATCTCGCAATGACATCAGCCATATCAGCACCCTGGGATGAATCCTCCATAGATCTATGTGCAATCAATCCACAGACCTGTGTGCATCCAGCTTGCGCAACAATTCATGTACGACCTCACAGTTAGCTGGGAGTCCATTGTTTCTACAGTTACCTTCCTGCTACTCAGGGCTGTGATGCTCCCAGGACACATCATTGGTGTTAAAGACAGGTAAAGAAGGCATTAAATGTCTCTGCTTTGTCTATTTGTGAGGTAACCATCCTCATCAAGTAACAGACCCATGTTATCTCAATGTTATCTCTGTTGCCTTGTCCACACTGCTTATCCCTCCTGAAAACGTTCTTCCTCATACATCCCAGGAGGCTGTTGACCTTCTTTGCTGCAAGGGAACCTTGCTGACTCATGTTCAACTTGGTATCCACTAGAACACACAGATCCTTTCCTGCAAGGACTTAGCATTTTTGGTTGTTTCGTGAGTTTCCTATTAGCTCACCTCTCCAGCCTGTTAGTGTCCCTCTGAATGGAAGCACAGGCACGTGGTCTATCAGCCACTCCTCCCAGTTTTTCATTGTCTTCAATTTGCATAAACATGTATAAATTTACTTCCTGAGTTCAGCTAAGACTTTCAGCGTGTTTCCTAGAGTAACTGCAGTGCACAAAGATTTGACATGCATATCATTCCTGGGCTTCACAATGTAAGTGTTTCATATGTATCGTTCTCATCTTTCTTTTTAAAGTTTGGGGGAAATAATGAAAGAAATAATTTCTTGAAAATTGTTATAATATATTCTATTGATGTAGAGTGTAAGAAGTATCTTTAATCTTTTCTACAACAGCAAATTATAGTTCCTCTACTGCTCACTATGTTATTCTAAGTGAAACTGTGCTGAGTTTAAAATTAAGACTTCTTAAAAGTTCACTCAAAATAAGCAGCAAGTGAACCAGGTTGGTTTTTTTTCCCAATCCAAGAGTGTTGTCTGTGTGTCAGCTAGAGAGGAGGAGAAGTTTATGGAATTTACTCCTACAGAAAATGACCTGGGCCAGCAAGGGTAAGATTATAGCTTTACAGCTGTATTTGGGAACACACAGTTTAATTCAGAAAAGTTTCTATTGGTTTTAAATCTCAGTACCTCACTACAGTGAATACAGAGTGCCAGTAGACCGTAAGCCTCTGTGGTGTCACAGGTAGAAATATTCTATGTGTTGTCATTTTCTAAGTAATGAAAGAGAGACTAGGCAGGATAAGTTTTGCTCCCAAGACGCCATGTTGATTATCATTTTCTCTTTTGATTTGATATGACACTTAGAGATTCGAAGCAACAGTGTTCTTTAGATGTGATAGACAGAAGTGTTATAAGTGCAAAGGAGTCCAGTAGCAGATCTTCTTACAAAATAGCATTATGTAGAAAACTGTACTAAAAGGAAAATTAATGACTGTTCTTACAAATGGATGGCTGCATGCAACTCCTCTGAGAAAGTACATCACAAATGTTGTAAATATTTTTAACAGCAGGTTATTAGATGAGAGCTGTCCTCCCAGAGTATTCAGCTTTTTCATAAGAGTGGGGTTGAATATGATTCTGGCAAAACAAAACAAATCTATAAGAGATTGTCTGCTGTCTCCAAGTTTACATGTGTTTTTTACTCACACAGTCTTTACGTATAACCATATTAGTGAATGTAATGCCATGTTTGTGGAAACAAATACTGCTATTATGGCATGGAAAATAGCAGACATAATAACATTGTCACATTATATTACTATAGAAATGTTCTGTGCCAAATTACAGGGCAATGTCAACACTGTCTGTTACCATAAGGGAATAATGTATTGGTGTTGTATTTGTGATGGTATAGCTAACACTGTGTCAACACTTCCATTAAAATGTATTTCTGAAGAGTTAGAACTTCACCATGAAGTCTCTTCTGACTAGGAATTTGACATTTTCAACCACTGTGAGTAATGAAACTTTTTAAAAAAAAAAATCTTGTATTTTATTTTGACTTTTCTTTTGCCACGAAAAATCAAAAGCCCTCATTTAAATGGCAAGCTGTGTTGAAATTACAGTTTCATATAAAGCTCTTTTTTTTTTTTTTAATTTTGGTGGCATTATAGAGATACTGCTTTTCAGCTAAGACACATCTGTAACAATGGTTGGATTTTATTGCAAACCTGTGGGCAAGGAATTTGAAGAAGACCTACTAGGATAAGATGAAATCTATTAGCTAAAGTTGTATAAAAGCATATTTGCTAAGAGGCTGGCCAACCTGATAATAAGAGAACCAGGCCTGTAAATAGTCTAAAATAGAGAAGACAACCCACAATAAAGTGAGGAAGTAGTAGACTGGGTTGAAAAGCAAAAGGGGAGGTCCTGAGAGGAGGGAGTGAGTCAAAAAGCAGGAATACAAGCTTTGGACTTCAAGAGAACAGATTCCAGGCCAGGGTCTGCTTGGAGGAATTCCATGGGTTCCATGTTATTCAGGGATCGCTTCCTCCAAGCTCAGGAGCAATTAACCCTGATGCACAGGAAATTAAGCAAATGTGGCAGAAGACAGGAGGAGCTCCTGACAAAACTCAGACATTAAAAGGCAGCGTGCAAGAGGTACATGCAGGGCCAGGTAGCACAGGAAGAATATATTAACATTGTCTATGTGTGCAGGGATGGGGCTAGGAAAACCAAAGCCTTGTCTGGCAAGGGATATTGAGGGCAACAGGAAGATCTCCTGTCAGCAGTGAAAGAAAGTGCAGGAAAATGTAGGCGTACCACTGAATAAAGTGAAGGGACCTCATGGCAAGTAATGCATAAGAGACAGTTACTCAGTGCCTTCTTTGCCTTGGTCTTTACTGCTAAGACTGGCCGTTTAGCACTTTCAGCAGTCCCAGTTATCTGAGAACAGACAAAGTCTGGAGCAAGGAAGACTTACCTGGGTGGAGAAAGATCAAGTCAGGGAACGTTTAAACCAAGTGGACATGCACAAGTGTATGGCACCAGATGGGACACATCTATGTGTGCCACTGGTCATCATGAATTTGCTCTAGATTCTTTGAAAGGTCATGGCTATTGGGGGCTGTTCCAGAGAACTGGAATAAAAGGAAACATTTTCCCTGTCTTCAAGAAGGAGAAAATTACAGACTGATCAGGCTAACCTCACTCCCTGAAAATGTGATAGAGAAAATCCATCTAGAAGCTATTTCCAAACATACTAGGGGCAAGAGGGCAAGTGGGAGTAGTCAGCATAGACTTACAAAGGATAAATCATGTATGATTGTATGACAGTGGATTCATTATTTAAATATTTGTCATTTTCTTGCTAAGCAGACAATCTTTTTTCTGATTTGAAAGGATGATGAGCATTCAAAATTGGGATTGAAGCAGGTATCTTTCCAGAAAATCAAATAGTAATTATCTCAGATTGAGCACACCAAACAGTAGATACTCTTGGCTGTTATCGAGAATAGACCAAGAACTTCCTTGTCACAGGACATCGTTTAAAAAAAAAAAAAAAAAGTTAAAAGTTTGAGAGATTTGGATGTTAGAGTATTTGGTGTTATACAAATTCCAGAAGGGACTGAATAATTCTCTTTTCTGTGTAGTGCTTGGAGAGTGCATTAAGTAATATTGAGGTTATAATTTGAACTACAAAAAAACAAACAAACAAAAAGCAACTAAATATTGAGTCAGCAATTTAACTTTTGCAATATATGAGCAGTTTTATAAGCACCAATCTTGCCTGCAGAACTCTGATCAGAACAGGTGCATTTTTTGCACTGAATGAGGCAAGAGTCTTATACTATGTGAACACGCAATTAGCAATTATGCCCCATATCCAAGGAGGGGTAACTTAATATTTCACACAGAAATGTACAGGTGGCTTTCCTTAGACTTGCAGTACTTTATGCTTGAAATTTAACGTCATTTGTATATATATATATTCACACACACTAAAAAAGAATATTTATTATTTTCTCTTAGCCATGCAGCTAACTTTTTACAGTTTTCTGATCATATGGTGTTGACATTGGATAGTCATTCTCCTCTCACAATGTCTTTCTTCTGAATTGCAAATCTTAGGGTGATATTCACATAATCCCTTTTGCATATCACTCTGGTGCTACCCAAATGATGGATTTAAATCCTTTTGCCACATATATTTCTTTCACGTTTATTAATTGACTTGGCTATTCTCGATATTGCATCTTTTGGACCTTTTAACACCTAGATTGTAGGGTCATTCTTAATGCCACTTTTATGAGAAAGATATGCACAAAATTAAGAAGTTTAATTAAACCAGTGACCAAAACCTAAACTAACCATATGAGTCACTTAATAGTACTTTCCAAAATAATAATTTTCTGGCTAAGTCTTTGCAGTTGCTAGCTAGTAATAAACATATAACCTGTTATTAAGAAAAGGGATAGAGAATTCCTGTGAGTACTTTACAACACATTTGATTTCCATTTCCTGGATCTGAGAATTAAAAATCTGTACCTCATAACATACCAGTCTAAATACTTCATATGATTATTTTGCCATGGAGGCTTACAGTACACAGGAGAAATAAAGATAGCTGCACACAAAATTACAATGCAGGGCAAGCTTCTGGAATGATCTGATTGAAGAAATCTCAATTTGTTCCGTTTATCTTATCCAGCCTCTCTCTGTAAGGAATATCTGGATTTTTTGGTGACAAACATCAGTGGCCTAATTTGTAAAAACGTCAAAGGAAGGAGGATTTCACACAAGCAGTCTTGAAAATGCAGAAATGTTGAGGTGTTTAGGAGAATTAGAAAAACTGTTAAAAGAACAAGGAAGGCAAGAAGTGCTACCTGGGAACCATGGCTGTGGAACAAGATTTTTAATATATGTCCAGTCTATCAATTATGTAAGTTAACAGGCATGCTTTTCTTGACAGTCTGAAAACAAGCTTTAGAATTTTTGTTTATATAAAAATTCTGGAGTAGTCAAATGACCTATCCATATCTAAAAGAGTTAAGAAATTTCCAGATTCCTTAAAATGAATAATTAATTAATTTAAAAAAAATTGTTTGAGAAAAAAGATTGTTTGATAGTGATTGTTGAAACTCATATATGTGAGAATATTTCTAACAAACAGTAACAAGGAAAGCTTCAAGTGGGATAACATGATACAGAGGAAACCAAAATGAAACTCAAGGTAGCCAGAATACATTTTTATAGCTGTGCTTGTAGCTCAGATAGAAGCAATTATGCAACTTTTCTGGCCTACTCAGAGGTATTTTCTATTTCACAATATTAAAAATGGAACATATTGTCAGAAAATTGCAAACTTCTCTTTGCCTCTGGAGGAATCAAGGGAGTAATTAAATTGAATTTTGGTATGTCAATAATATCTTTCTCTTATTAATGGAGTAATAATTTTGTAAATCAAATCATAGAAGTGTTTCCAGTGTCATAAAGGTGAAAATAATTAAGGGGTAATTAAATATATTCTCATGGAATGAAAATTGTTCTGCTGGGTATTGTTAGATTCCTTTCTCTTGAACTTTCAATTATTACAATTTAATAGCATGCTATGTACAATCCAGTCTGAAATTTGGAATCTGTTGCAAAAGCTGTTCACATTATAGCCATTCACATTATAGCATAGTGGATAAATATCGTCACTGTTCTTTCTCATAGATTTCTCTGAAAAAAAGATACTAATACAGTCTTGCAAACTGCAACATTCCAACAATATCATGTATTAATATCAATTTTAGATAACTAGTAGGTTTCTGAGCAAGATTAGTCATTATACATGGCACAACTGCAGTAGAAGTTTTACCTCAATAATAGTGCCAGTCATTCCTCTCTAACAAGCCCCCCAGAAAAAGAGCAATGAGCAAGTGCTATTTTTTTTAATTTTTATTTTATTTTTAATAAATGAGAGCTGCAAGGATCACAAATGGTAGGAATGAAGAAAAAGCTTTCCCAAGCTGTCTCTTCTATAACCCATAGTATGAGAAGACCTCAAAGTACATACAGGGAGTTTGGTAAAAATATATCTATTTTATGTGTAAGATATTTAAGTACAATAGCACAGTGATGGGTGACACTTCAGAAAGGCAAAATTACTCAGTCTTTTCTGAAGTCTGTACAACTGGACTCAGGTTACTAAGGCAACCTGATCTTCCCCAGCATGTATTCTTGCTTGACAGATAGATAGGTAGGTTAGATTCTAAGTAACAAGATACATATAAGGAAATCCTATACTCATTTAAAAAAAAAAAAGACACGTTCTTTGGAGTCTTATGTGTTTTCATTTTTGTCAGGTACTGTAGAAAACCAAGGCAAAGAAAATACTTTTTATTAAAAAAGTTATAAAAATTACCTGAATCTTATTTGGGTAAATCAAGGTGTTCTGGAGTCCAAATTAATGATCTGTGCAATTCCTCAGCAGCAGAGAATGGAAACATGTGCTTGCTTAATGCAGGGCAAAAAGAAAGATAATTCAGACATTTTTGTAGTTTTCATGCTTTTATTCTCTTCCCATGCGACAGAATGGATATTGTACCTGTTTTTGATCACTTATTACTGATGATTAGATGGAGCTGGCAGGTCAATCTGAATGAAATTTCAATATTCTTGCTAGCACATACATCCATAAACGTGTTTATTCTCTCTTAATATCACATGTGATGTTTAAGATCCTTCAACGTCTCATTTTGACTGAAGCTTATGAATCTTGTACACTGGTGTTTGTTTGAAAGTCTTTGTAGCAATGTTCTACTTAGGTATTTCAGGAAATTTTGAAAGAAGGAAGAAGGTTTAATAGTAGCTATGAAAAATAGTGTTGGAAGCATTACATTTATGGGTAAAGGAATTTTACCACATTTTAGTCTCTGCTTGATTAATGAAGCCATCCAAAATACAGTCCCAGCCTGAGGAAAACTGTTCCATATTGAAAGTGGTCAATAGTCAGCTTTGGTTCTGACAAGCTGGATTTCAAGAAAATATGGTGAAGAACATCTAACGTTCATGAAGCTGGTGCCCACAAAGACAATTTAAAGACCGTATTAAGGAAGTTTGTTCATTTGTTGCTAATTCTGGAGGAGTGTTCATGCAGCTAAGCTTTATGCTGTCACTCCTTGTAATGAAGCCATACTTTCAATTGAAAACAGACATGCAAAGAAGCACTTCATTTCACTGTAAGCATCCACACACTAAAAAGCAGTTAAAATGCATGACATGCAGTATTCAATGTCAAAAAGCATTAATATTTACAGATACCACTTGCAAATCATCATAAGCTCTGAGTCTGTTGTACTGTATAAGCAAGTCTTGTCTGTAGTGTGTGGTGTTCTAAAATTCTCTGCCTTTTAAACAGTGAAAATCTTCAGAAAAAATCTGGTAAAATCAGTGGGCTAATGCTTGGTTTATATAAAATATTTTACAGAGAGGCCAGGTTACCTTGAATTTGGGAACTTAATGCCACTCAGAAGTATTAGCTGTGGAGGACCACTACCTCTTTTCCAGAGATCCTAAAAGTAGGAGATGATGTTGCTCAGTCCCTCTAAAAAGCAGGTTTTTGATCACTTGTATAATACAAACATTGCAGTGTGCTGGGTATGAAAGGTATGCATATGCTTTCTAAAATAGGACAAGAACAGATGCGTGCTACCAGCAAACTGGAATTTAGTTACAATTCCAATCTCAAATCATGAGTTCAGTGAGCAATTTCAATATGTTGAAATCCAAAGTGACCACATGTGGTCATAAAAAGCATTTTCCCCGTCCCCCCACTATTAAACAGAAATATGTGTTCGAGTTTTTGAAATAGTTTGAAATACTTCCTCCTCTGTGTTTTTGCCTCTTTTAATCCTATCTTCTGGATGTTAGCCTGGGCTCAGGTTGATTACTTTTATAGATTTTCTTCTGGTCCAGTGGTAATTATAGGTTGGCTTTCCTGCCTGGTCAAAAAATTCATCAGAAAGTTGATTTTAATCACTGATTTTGTAAGTGGCAGATGGTCATATCTTTGCTCATGTTAGTTTGTTTGCTTTAAATACCGTGTTACTTGGTGCTTACTGAAAGTACCCTTTTCTTTTAATTTCATGAACTTTAATTGTAGCTGCTGTCACATATCTAAACAGGCTTACGGCCAGCTCATGTGCCTGGTTTTGACTTTGGGCCAGAAGTCTCCTGCAGAGAATCAGAAAGACCACAATGTTTTGTCACATCACAAGAAGCTGAAGGGCCTCTTCTGTCTTTTTCTGTTCCCCATGTTGTAGAATTACCCTTGTAATTAAAGTCCCCTGTCCTCTTTCTCCTTCAAGTAATTGAATGTCACTCTCCTGGCCCATAAATCAATTTTAGGATCGCCTTATTTCTGTGTATTAAACAGAAAAGGCTTTCATATGTGCAGTGAATCTATTACATTTGGAACACAGTGGACATATATGGGATATGCACAGCATATAAACAACAGTTACTCCAAATTTTTGAAAAACATCAGAACCCCTGCACAAATATCCTGACGTTTTGCATGAGCAGCAAACTGGACACATTTTAAACAAGTCAGATTTACTATGCATGAAGAAAGCCATGTGTATAGCTATTACACAGAGGTTTCTAGGCTGCTCAGAAGTGTCCATCTCAGCACACATCTGCTAAAGATCCAATATGCATATAAGTAAAGGACAAGTTTGGGATTCAGAATCTCAAAATCAAACAAAAAAAAATGTTCAGGAGGCCACTTACTTCTTACTTAGATCTGTTCGGTAATCTTCTCCCATGTTTTCTTTGGCCAAGTTCTGTCATAACCTTGAGTTCCATTCCTTCCTGTTTTATTCAGTCTTTCTTATTATTATTTTATTTTGTCTGCTGCAAGAATGGGGACACATTTTAATAGCCTTCGTTCAGTAATCCCTGAGGGGAAGTCTTTGTGGCAGAAAAATATTCAAAATCATAGTATCTCTGTAGTTGAAAACACAACCAGGAATAAACAAAAAATGTTTCCAAATTGTCTGGACAAGTAGTGGAGTGTCAGATCAAGTTCAAATACTTTCAGAACAGAGTGGATTTTACTTTTGTATAACAAAGGCCTAAAAATGACTAAAAATCACAATTCTGGGAAGATTTTACTGAACAAACATAATCTTATTTCCCCCAGAAATTCTACCCCAAAGCTTTTATCTTTCTAGCCTCTACTTGCTACCAATGTGTATTACTACTGATATTTAATCTGAACAACTTAATGCAGCTTTACTGGGATGACAGCCAACTTCAGAGAAAGCATTCCATCTTTAACCCCAACAAATACACAGGGACAAGAGATGATACTTTCACTGAAGATTAACCTTTTCCTGTGGATGATACAGTATGACAAAAAACAGGGAAAAGCTTGTGGGTACTAGTTAATAAGCCTATAATAGAAACGCACTGCATTGTAGTTTCAGATATCTAGAAAAGGTATTTTTCATAATTTCACTATTTCTGTACCAGACTGTTTTTTGTTGTTGTTGTTTTTTTGTTTGTTTGTTTTTTGAACCTGTTGACCAAAAGATAGATAAGTCTTCTAAGGAATTCCTCCAGCTTGCTTCTTAGTCCCACTCTCTAGAAATTTCAGAATGAAGAAAGGAATGAAATTATGTAATATTTACAAAGTTATAAAAATTATTGCTGAATTTAGTTTTTTGGAAAATGTCAGGTTTGAAAGTCAAAATTGAAGGGTCTTCTCTGTATTTAGAGCAGGAACAGCATCCTGAGTCGCAAAATAAAATTCTCACAACACCCTGCTAATGTACATAGAAACTCTCCAAAAATAGGAATATTGTTCCTTTTTCCAAAATTTCCGTAAACTGCTGATGGCAGATATCTTCCAGGCTACTTGTCCTTGCTTCACCCTCTGTAGGCCTCCTTTTTCTGGTTGTGTTTGGCCTGGAGCTCCTTGTTCATCTATGCAGGTCTCCTGGCATCTTTGTCTGACTTCTCCTTTTTTGGGTGCATCTCTCTTGAGCTTGGAGGAGGGTATCCTTGATATTAACCAACTTTCTTGGGCCTCTCTTGGGCCCCCAGAGCTTTGTCCGAATGGTATTCTACCAAGCAGATCCCTGAAGAGGCCAATGTCTGCTCTCCCAAAGTCCAGAGTAGCGAGCTTGCTGTGCTCCCTCCTTGCTGCCCTCAGGATCCCAAACTGCACTATTTCTTGATCACCAGGTATGTAATAAGTTACCAGTGTTGGTGGAATTGTATGTCATATAGTTTTTAAAACTTGAAAGTGTAGAAAAGAAAGCATACAAGAATGTAGAAGGCAATAGGCAATGATGACTTTGCATATAAGTGTTTTGGGCATTCTTCTGGGAAATACCAGTTAGTTTGGAGTAGAGTTCTAAGTGATTTTAACTTGTAAACCGGGGGGCCTACCGATTTGTAATCATAGAAGGCGTTGGGAAGAAGCTGCATAGGATATCTGCACACAGCCACGTTCACTTTAAAATATATATATATATATATATATATATATATATATTTGTGCATCACTCTATTAAATTATAATGGCATTTTAAAAGAAAAAAAAACACATAGGGAATGGGAAATTTAATCAAGGACCAATAACAAAACTTCGGAAAATTCTTCTCTGTCATACATATATACTAGTAATCCCCTTTTCATATTAAGATATCTTCTAAAATTCTCAATTGAGTCTGGTCTTTTGACAGTCTGAACATTTTTTATTTTTACTTTTTTCTGCTTCTTTATGGATGGAAACTGCTGAAAAAAAATATAAATCCAATGATGAAGTTTTATGTGAGTTTTCACATTGCAGATGTTCTGTTTTCTAAGCAGTTATGTGTAAATGCAGACGTTTCATTAGATGGATTCATCTAGCTGGGAAAAGTCTTCATCTTTCTGGGCAAGTAGAAATGAGAGAGGAAGTACAGAAGAAAGCTCAGGGGTCACTGAAGGCCTTTCATATTTAACCTTCATTTGCTTTTTCATCTTATAATTATTTATTGTTATGTAGAAGTATATGGTTTAGTTCTTCAAGTTGAGAGGTGATATCAATCCTTTAATAATGACCGTTGTTGTATACTGCCAATAAACAAAGGGGAATCATGGTAATCCACTCCACTGTGTTATTACGGGTCATTGCACATTGCTCATTCTTTTTAGTGTAAATCTCATTATAGTAATAAAATTATTGAAGTTAAGAAAAAAAAAAAGCATTTCTGAATTTTGCAGAAAGTATCATAAAATTGTTAGGTATCAGATAACACTCTGTCATAGATAGTAATAAAAACAGTTAATAATCATGAGGAACACACATTCTTGACTAGGCTGTCTCTGTTTTGCCAAGGCTCAGCTTTTTAATATATAAATTATTTAACCTACACTTGTCTTTAGAATATAATTTTTTCATTATGTTCAGTTTAAATCAGTTTAAAAAATGAAATTATTCACAATAATATTTGTTTCCTTTGCCATCTGTGCTGTAAAACTTCTATTTATTAGTACTCTTGTTACGTTTAGATATAATATGATTTCTCTCTTCCCTTAGCTTAGTAAACATTTGGGTAGTAATTCTCTGTAGTTATTTATGACTGGACTTGGGCTGTTTTCAAGCAGTTCAAGACCTTTATTTTTTTCTTATTGGAGTGGCATAAAAAGGCCTTAGGTCAAAATCCAATGTATTTACAGAGAGACAGTGTAATTACCTTACAAAGACAGAATGTAATGGTACTTTTGGGACGGGAAGTCTCCTCTGTGTCCCCAGACCCCAGGTTAACAAGATAAATGAACAAGAACATGGAAACAAAAAAGGAGATCAAAAGTGTTCTTCTGACTCTGCCTATATTGACCTGGATAATTGTCAGGATTCTCAGATATACTTTGGTGGCGATGTGTCCCCCGCTCACTGTCCACAATGGCTTTTCTGCCAGCATAGGTAGGATCAGTTTGGGATTCATTCCTATGGGATGTAAGTGGAAGACAAAATATTGCAGTATTATATTGAGAAAGTGATAGTCTATCCAGACTATTGTGTTACCCAACAAATTGAAGAGTATAACTTTTCAAGGAAAGTCTGTCAAACCTTAGAGGATATGTCAGAATTAGCATAACAATGAACAATTGTGTCCACTCCAAACTAGCAGCAATATTTCATATCTCTTTCTGAAAAACATCCAATATACTATGACATCTGGGACCTGAGTTTGTAGGTGATAGATACATAACAAAAAGATGATGCTAGCAAAGTATATTATTCAACTCCAGTGTCTGTTTTTATGTGCACATTTTTTCTGAAGGGTTCTATGGCATCCCAAATGAATGTTTCTGTAGCATGCTGCCCCTTCATATTAACGTTTAAGACAGACATTAATGACTTTATTTATAAGAACATGTGTCAATTCTGCAGACACTGAAATAAGCATGCAGTGATGTTGTGGCTATCACGATCATCTCTAAAAGTTGTTTCATTTCAGTGCTGATATTTGCCCTGTGTTTATGCTGTGGAATGTCAATTGCAACAATCAGACTGGAAGCAATTTCTTTGATGTTTTTAAAAGTAGGAAATAATTTTTCACCTATCTGAATGCCAGTTTGCTGAGACTAAATTAAAATGTTCCAGAACTGAGACTGGCAATTATTGCCAATTGTAACTTGGACGGCATGTTTTCGAATTAGTATTCCTAGCAGGGCTTTTTTTCCTTCTTGCAAAATGTAGTTCTTGTTTCATTGTATCAGTTTAAATTGGGGGAGATGAATATAGTGATCAATCAGAGGTAGTAAAAAAAATAAATCCTTCTGATATTAAATTTTCTTCATTTCTATCTTTTTTTGTAATATTTCCCAATCTGCTTTTTTCCTTTGGCATATTTCAGTCACCTTCTTTATGGACCAAATTGTACCTTGATTTAAATTAATGATAAAGGTGTCTTAAATTAATTGGGAGTAAGATATAGGCAGCTATCTTTGTAGAGCACTGTATTATCAACACCTATTGAGACTGAGGCCTTCATTGCTCTGACATGCTTAGTTTCCAGGGTTTAATGTGCAGAGCCTATGCCTGGATATGGATCTGCTGCATAGCTGTATAACCAAGGTATGGCACGGGGCCATTATTAAATTTACTTTATGCCTCTGCGGTTCCTGGTAATGCATTCTCTTCTACTGAGAAGACATTGAAACAAGCTCCTCAGGCAAAATATCCATTAAACTTTTTTCTTTAAAGAAAAAAATCTTCTGCTAATCTGCTGCAATTTATGTTTGCTTTGTGATTCTGCAGCCAAGCCTGTCAATAAAACTGTGCTAGTCATTAGGAAGTTAGTGGCTGTATGCATTCAGACATCCTACAAATAACGCTCCATAACTAAAACAATATTCTGAAAAGGTTTGGTTTTGTTTTTCTCCTGCATGGTTAGAGTCTCGCAGCATGTTATTTTGCTCTCTTTTCTCTCTTTAAAAATCCTTGAGTATTTTGTCTGATGAAATAACTGTTCTTACAGTGTGCTTTTTTTCTTTTATATAGTGTAGTTTAATGATAGAAAATGGATGTCTCACAGATAAAATTACATACTACATGCTACTGTGTCCTGTCTCAAAGATTTAAGCCCTGTAATCTTTTAAAAATTGATCATTAGTCTCTTACCTTCCATAATGTTACTGTTGCCTAAAAATTTGGAAACCAGTTAAATTTAAAAAAAAAAAAAAAAAAAAAAGAGAGAGAAGAAGAAGAGGCAGTAGGTAGCACTTTGTGGGAAGACCATTAGAAATGAATAGGGAGTGGGTAAAAGTGTATCTTATAAAAGATTTCAAGACCCCAGAAATCCAAGATGGGAAAAGAACTTTTCATCCATTTAAATATATTGGGTCAATTTTCCATGTTTTGGAGATCTACTTAAGTCTGTGGACCTTGAGGTGTAAACCTTATCACCTCATAAAAAAAAAAAAAAAAGCTATAACTCCATTCCAATTTTGAATAAGCAACTTGTGTTCCTTTGTATTCTCTCATACTTGAAATCTGTGTATGTTGCTCATCTGAGAAACTTCTTGTTACAATGTTAATGAAATACTATTTTAATCACCACTTTGGAGTCAGGCATCTCAAGAGTGTGATGGTTTCTATTGATATTTTAGTATTTTTTTATGAAAATGGATAAATTCCCACATCAGACAACCATGCAAGTACAGGGATGAGAATGTAACTGTCACATCCAGCAAAGTTTGCTCAAGAGCCAGATTTTTTTGGAAGACATGATGAATCAAGTTAATAGCAATAGCTAGCATTTTTTTTTTCTTTTTTGGCATTTTTGACTGCAAGAATATGCACTATCATGTGCAGTGAACAGTAATACACTGTTCATATAATTCATATCTTGCTTTTTTTCCCAATTGTTTTTAAGTCCTAGGAAGGATGCTGAGAGTAACTTTTGGTATCTGAGGACAGGAGAACTTACTTTTTTTAACATTGCTTTTAGCTAGTGAAGTCATTGTGAAGAGCCTATCAGAATATGCTCTATTTTACATTATTCTCTTCTGATTTTTTTTTCTTGTTTTGTCTTTCTGCATCATAATTAGTCCAGACACTACCATGGTGGAATCACCCATGATCCATCTCATCCACTCTTCACTACTGGCCAGATAACAGGTGCTTCTGACAAGAGCTTGGAGTCTGAGTATTTGTGCTACCTATAGCAAATACTGAAAGTTAAGAGATGTATTTACATTTATTCCTGGGTTAGTTTTTGTTTCTTAAGCAATGAAATATCTAAAGAGAGTTATATAAGGGAAGGGTGTATAGACTTAGTTGTTCTAATTTCATACTGGGTGGTGAGAGCACAGGTGTGTTTTGCAGTCTTTATCAAAATAATGAGAGATCTGATTCTTTAATACCTGTTTACAACTTCCAGTGATCATGGTTTTTGTCTTCTAATGTAACAAAAGCTGATGCTTTACTTTAGCTACAGAAGTTCTGGATATTTTAATTAAATGCTGTTTCTGATAAGCATTTTAGCCCACAGTACTTTACATTGAAATTTCATTTCACTTAGAATTCAGTAGATATAATTATCAAGGTACAATTGCAGCCTTAGTATGCTCTGGTAAGGATGGTGAAATCGCTTAGACTGAAATGATTTGTAAACTTCTGTACATCAAGGTGTAGCCTGCCAAGATTTTGCTTTTCCCAAATGTAGATTTCACACTGTGGGATTGCATGTGGTCAGATGCTCTCTGACATATGCTTTACTGTCAAATTTATTTTCCCTAGCTTGATGTATTCCCATGTTAGCTCCAAGTGCCTGTTGTGGACAGCTACATCTGACCATCTACAGCATCTTTTTAAGTAGGGTTGCATTCCTTTTGAAACTTGGTAAATAGCCATTTTTGAGAGACACTTCATGTTTTCCACACAAGACAGCTTGCTGAGCTGGCTAAAAAGAACATAGCATCATGGTTGGAAGGGACCTTAAAGATCATCTTCTTAAAACTTGATCTTAAAGATCTAATCCTTCTGCCATGAGCAGGGACACCTCCCACTAGACCAGGTTGCTCAAAGCCCCATCCAGCCTGGCCTTGAACACTTCCAGGGATAGGTCATGCACAACTTCCCTGGGCAATCTGTTCCAGTGCCTCACCACCCTCACAGTAAAGAATTTCTTCCTTACATCTAATCTAGACCTACCCTCTTTTAGCTTAAAACCATTATTGCTTGTTCTGTCGCTGCAGTTCCTGATAAACATGTTTGTATGTCTCTCTAAAAAATGGATTGGAAACAACCAAAAGACCAAAACAGCAGGATTCTGGGAGAGGAACAAAGAGATGACTATATAGAGAGAGTCCCCACCTGGAGAAAAATAACTTTTGGGGAGATCAAAAGATGCCACTGCTTTCAGGGAGCCTTCTGTAAACTGAAGGAATAATATAAATTGAGAAGTGCAGACATATCCTCTGATGTGAGGTTACCGATACCAGCCTTTAACCTTTGCAATTTAAGTCTCATGATCTGTGGAGCGCCGTCATGCTGCATGAAGAATGACTGATTTTCCTTTCTTCTGTCTTTCCCCTCTTCCACTTAGTTTAAAAACAAAAAAAAAGGAGAAAAAAAAAAAAACAGCTAGCCAAGAAAAATCCCCACACTCTGCTGCCTTTATTATCAATATGTTTTGGACCTAAGTGTTAAAATTTAAGGTAATAATTTTGAGAACAACTTAGGAAAGAAGGAGAAAGCACCTGTTTTTAAAAAGAGAAGGAGTTTTCCTGTCTGGATGGTTGTTTTTGAGCAGAGACACCAACCAAGTTATTCACCCCAAAAGGTTGTTGCCACAAAAAGAAGCTAATTTTCTTACAGCATGCCACAGAAAAATATGCTACAAATTTTACAAAGGGCAATAAATTAGCTTCCAAAGGGCTTCTGACCATGAAAATGCTGAAATAAGGTGATTTGTTCTTGTGGTGTCACATAGCACTCCATAGGGACAGCACTTGTTGCACAATGTCTTTTGATTTCATTACTGCTGTGCTGTTTCAGCTGGGGTTTGGAAGCTGAGGAAACACTTGAATTCACCTATCTGAATGTATTGTTTTAGTAGAAATCTTTTCAAACCTTCTGTGTCTATCCTGCAAAAGACATGAAGTAGTCAATAGCTCCTAGGTAGCAGATAAAGAAAGACACAATGAATGTGTTTTAGGAGTTGGTATAAAAAATGAGAGGAAAAAGTTCATAGGTACCTCAGGCTTTAACAGTTCCACAAATGGTACTTGTTGTACAGAGAAAATTGAGGCAGCCTGACATGCAGAAAACTTTATTCATGGGGCCTGTATATGACAACATACATCAATTTCCATGTTACCTTAGGAAAAATCAGGCAGAGACAGAGAAAGGAAAAGTCTAGTGGCCAGATGGGAAGAGAAGCAATAGTGGTCCCCAGGTGAGCATTTTCTCCTGGGTGTCCTGTCCAGCACAGCAGGGAATCACAATAATGTCAACAACCAGGGTCATTTTTTCCTCAGTAATATTATAGCTTTCATCAGTACCTGCTCAACCTTCTTCTTGGTGGTCTTTTTTTAATGACACATTTGCCGTTTTTACTTTGGTTGAAATTTCCTTAATGAAGGTGTAAGTTTTGCACACTAATTGACTGCTGAGCCTTGTGCACACTTGTTATTTGGTAATATTAATCAGATATTAGAATTACTGATTGCTTTCTTTGTTGAAATATAGACTCAACAATTTGGAAGATCACAGGAGGATGGGGTAGTGGTGGGAATCAGTGCAGAGCTAGAAACTGAAACTACAAGGCAAGAGGTTGAGACAGATGAAACTGTGAGACATCAAAAAAAAAAAATCACTGTCCCAGAGACTATGACAGAAAAATGATTCAAAGTGCAACAGCACAAGGCTGCAAGAATAAGAGTAGTTGGGACACTTAGGTGAAACCACATCCACAGTTATAGCCTCAGGGTGAGCAGGTGGAAGGTTGAAGTGAAAAGACAGGCTGAAACAGCTAATGTGAGGCCTTCAGCCATACATGAATTAAAGCATTCTGCAGCAAACGGAAAATCCTGTTTCTGAATGTGTCCAAAAGCACTTTAGTTTTGACAGTACAGAGCAGATAGTCACCTATTTTGGGCACAAGTAGTCCAGAGCATGTGCTATAGTAGCATTTAATAACATATAGTAGCATTTATCGTAGCAATTGTGTGGTCTCTTTCCCTCTTCTTGCCCCTACACATCTGAGAAGTGATAGTTGCAAATTTCTCTCTAAGCAGTCCATATTAGATATGTCCCCAAGTATCTAACTTAAAATATTAGAGAAATCAGCCAATGTTCGTGCACCCTGGAGAAAATGAATACATCCTTCCTTTATTTGTGTCTGTCTTAAAAACATTTGTGTAGAGGTCTGAAGTATAAGTCCCAAGATCCACTATATTCATAAAGAATGTTTTTTATGGAAATGAAAAAGTGTAAAACTGAAATTCTTAATCTACTTTTTGTTTCCTTTAGTGGGTATACAAATGGGAAAACAATGAGAATGTGAAAAGATTATTGCTATCATTTAAGTTATTTAAAATCATTCATCACACAAAGAATTTACCATTTAGAGAAAACATCAATCTGAATAAGGAATTCCTGTAATTAAAGGTGAACATGGCTGTGAGGTGTTTCTCGGTGCAAAAACATTTTTTTTTTTCTACAACAATCTTCCCATGGAAAAAAAAAAAAGCCAATCCTACAAACAGGATTATATTTGGAAACTCTTGAGGCATTCCATATTGCTGTAAAACTGCTGTGCAGTTTTTCTGTTTCCATCCAGTTTGTCAATTAGCTGCTTGATTGTGCTGAGAAACAATCACCTAAACTGTCAAGACTAGACCCAGAAAACTAGGAGAAAATTCAGAACTCAAATACATGCATGAACACACTCAGTGTAGATGTGTCCTTATTCAACAGCAACAACTCACTTTGCACTATAGTTCACAAGAGCTCAGTGACAGGTACCTTACATGGCACACAGTTTGTAGGTATCAAATCCTGCCAACACCAGTAACGCAAGTAGTGTATTCTGCACATCCAAGATTTTGTTCCAATGAACTTCAGCTCCCAGATTCCTTCAGTTGATCTTGAAGTTGCACTTCACCTACTCCAATGTGCTTGTTACTATAACCAAAGCAGAAATGCGCAAGTGCTGGTCTGCATGATATAAATATTTCCTTTTTACCAGTTCTCAGGTAACCTTAACTGCTCTTCAGATTGTAGTTGTCTGCCAAATTAGGACTGCTTCTTGGAAGAGCTGTCACTGGCTTTTATTGTTATTCTTCTGGTCAAGTTTTATTTTATTAATTGCAGGTAGATTCAGCCAACCTATAATTTAAACAACCATACATCATTACCTTCCTTTCTTTGTTTATTATTTTTATGAATGTTTGCTAACTGAACACCCAAATGACTTGCCTCCTGAATGACTCTGTTCAATTCATAGCTATAAATAGCTATAGAAATGTAATTTGTTGTTGTTGTTATTAAACAATTGGCACACATTTGTATTTTGTTACAAAAATATTTTTATAAAGTTTATTCTTATTTTAAATTCAATTTAATTATACTTGAGGGTCCCTCTAGGATTAAATAAATACAAGAAAGCAGGGCAGAAGACTGGCCTGTCTGAACAGGGAACTCCTCCTGGAAAAAAGAAAAAGAAAACATCATCTCTGGAAGCAAGGTCTGGCTTCACAGAGAGATTATAGAGCTTCAGTTTGCATCTGCAGGAAGAAAATAAGAAAAGCCAAAGCTCAGCTTGAGTTGACACTGGCCAGTGAAACATCAGACAACAAAATAGACTTTTTAAAATATGTCAGCAGCAAGAGGAGGTCTAAGGAAAATATTGGACTGATACTTGATAAAGATCAAGTATTTAACAAGTAAACATGAGGAAAAGGCAAAGGAATTTAATGCATTTTTTGCTTCAGTTTTTAATATTAATGATGAATCTTGGGCTGTTTAGTCTGAGTTGCAGGACGATGAGTAGGGGGAGCAGTGACTTTCCATCTGTGATCACTGAAATTGTAATGGAACAGTTGTAACAGCTCAATGTTCATAAGTCCATGGGGCTGGTGGAATTCATCCCAGAGTACTGGAGGAGTTAGCGGATGTTATAGCTGGACCCTTCTCAACAATTTACCAAAAGCTGTGGGAGTCTGGGGAGGTCCCTGCTGGCTGGAAGCTAGCCAACGTTATCCCCATCTAATGTAAAGAGTATTTAAGATTCTTGAAAGCATCCAGAGGAGGGCAACAAAGCTGGTAAAAAGATTGGAAGGCGTGTGCTATGAGGAGAGGCTGAGGATGCAGTTTGTCTCATTTGGAGAAGAGGAGGATAAAAGGCGACTTCATTGCTCTCTATAACTTCCTGAAGAGAGGAAGTGGAGAGGGAGGTGCTGATCTCTTCTCCCTGGTAACTAATGATAGAAAGCGAGGGAATGGCACAAAGCTGCACCAGGGGAGGTTCAGACTAGATATTAGGAAAAAAGTTGTAAACGGGAGGGTGTTTAAACACTGGAACAGGCTTCCAGGTGAGGTGGTTGATGCCCCGTGGCTGTCTGCGTTCAAAAGACATTTAGATAATGTCCTTAATAATGTTTTAACATTTGTTTAGCCCTGAAGTGATCAGGAAGTTGGACTCAATGATGTTTGAAGTTTCCGTCCAACTAAATTACTCTATTCTACTCTATGCTCTATAGTCTATACTTCTGTGCTATGCTATTCTATTCTATTTTTAACTCATTGCATACTTGATTGTAAGCTGTTGAAGATAAATTTTGTGTCAGAGTTCTCTGAACTGGTGAAAATTTCCTTCTGAGAAGCCCTCATTTCATCATTAAGATGCAGTATTAAGCCTCTACTAGCTTTCTCTCTTTTAGAGAGAATTCGAAACTAGACGTACATCTAGGAAGACAGAATGCCTAGTTCATGTATAAACTAGTAGTTCCACATACCTTACAGATGCTCTAGATGTGCTTTATTCACTTCCCTCTCACTGTATAGTGCTGTCTGAATTTTCTTTCTTGTGCCTAGCCTAAAAATTTGACGCCTTATTTATTACTATTTGACTTATTGTGATTTAAAGGCATATCACATATGATGTGACTACTTTACCTCTACTTCCTGTGTTTGCCTACATAAACTGGGCCTGTCTGTAGTGATCATTAACTTAGACAAACCTGACGAAGTTACATGTAATGCTGACTAGATCCTGATCACAGTTGCTTCTAGTGCTACTTTCTGACATTTCATATACCTCGCATTTGTTCACTGGTACTCTGGTGCAGTTTTACTCTGCAGTTTGTATAATTTTGTCTGAGATTAACTCTTCTTTCTCATGTTGTAACAGAAACATCTTCCTTTCTTTTCTGTATTTATTACCTATTTAACTGTGAAAACATGGTAACAGGGGCTTGGTTAAACTACAGTGCAGACTTTAGTTTTATTTTGGAGGTCAGAACCTCTCAGCTTTATTTCTCCATAATAATATTTATGCTGAAGGAATGCTAAGAGAATTTTAGCATCTGTAAAGCTTTGATTCACAAGGCATCTCAGCATATGCTTAGAACATCTGGATGAAAATGAGGACTTACAAATCCTACAGAAAAAGTCTTAATAGAACATACTAGACAACAAGGTCTATGAAGAAGGAAAAGCAGGGATGGGCAAGGCAGAAAGAAAAGGAGAGAAAAGAAACCGTTAAGAAGAAAAGACAGGTAACAGAAGGATAGTTGCTGATAAGGAACAGGTAGCTAAAAACCATTATTCAATAAATGAAAATGCTAAAACAAAGAACACAAGGCTAAGACAAAAAAGAGGGAGAGAACAGATTAGCTGTCTGTTATAATTAAATACATGCTTTGTATTAGTAAAGGGAATTAAAATAGTTAAAATCATATTTTTTCAATAGATTACGCTTCATTGTGATTGACAAATAGTTATTGCCTGTAGAGGTGCATTAATATTCTTTTGATAAGATTTGGGAAACAAAAGTAGCTTTGCTTGGTTGTACGTAGAAAACAATGGTGTTTTTGGCTTATCCACATATGGTATGCTTGAGCTTTTGAGGTAAATATTAGGTATTAAAAATCATTATCACCAGAGTTTAAAACAAAATCATGAGTTTTATGTATGTAAAGTTTCACATCATACAGAAGTATTTCTGGTTTTATGGACTTATTTCCCCTGAAAAACACGTATGAAATATTTTAATTGTGCCCCCTCTCCAATCCTCTCCCCCAAATGGCATGGTAACTGTAAGGATAGAATATATGAAAGGCCACAATTGCTCCCATAAAATTCCAGCCTTGTAGTCTTTTCCGATTTTCATCCAGCAGTTTCCTTATGATACCTATGCCTTGGGGGATTTATTCTGTTTAAAATTAAAGCAAAGAAAAGGAGATTTACCTTGTAGTTCTTTGTCAAGGCAAGACAATTCTATTATTTATTCATTTTTAATTCCTCTGTTACATTTTAAGATACAGAAGATTTGAAGTTACATCAAATGGTTCCAAGCTACTATTGTTTAAAAGCAAAGAATGAGGAAAAAAAGCTTTTGATGTTCTCTAGTAATTTGATAGAAATCCATAATACTAATTCTCTTCAATAGCTAAATAAATACAAATAAAATGTCATAGACATTAAATAACTATTTGGAACATCTGACATTGCACCTCAGCAGCATATAAAACCTGCTACTCAGGTATCTGAGTACAATGGAAATCTCAGTACAATGGAGAGAACAGTGGTTTTTTGTGGATGACTGCTGAAGATCTAGGAAGTGACACTGAACTAGTTCATGGAATGGGAGAGAAGGTAACTGTTCACTGTGTTAGAATTCATACAGTGGAAGTTTACCTCAGGCATTTCATAGTACAGGATAACCTAAAACTTGGTCCATGACACTTAGTTTGGTTTGTTGACTTGTTTACTAGTTTGTTTCCCTTTTTGTCTTGCTTTATATCTGTTGATTCTGTTACTCTTTGCAAACACTTTGGGTAGAAAGGACAGTGTAAGTTGATAGAATATGGTGTCAATAACTGATGAAAAATCACAGCTTTGGATATACATTCTTTTTCTTAACCCTTGTAGATAGATAGTACTTATGTGGGTAAAAAGGTAAGAGTCTGGAGGTGTGATCAGAAAGCTGTACTCTGGTCAGTCAATGGTACTAAGTGATGATCAGTAAATATCCATTGAGAGTTCATGATGCAAGAAGTTCCTACTAATGTTAATGATATTGGAACTTTGACTTTCAGAACGCCATTTCTGATGACTGTAGCTGTTGATCCCTTATAAGTTAAATCTGGTGATCTAATTCGATAAAAAAATCCTGAAGGCAGTTATCCTTTGAGATCAGATCAGTTTTAGATGTTCAAACAGTTCAGTTCAGCCTTCTCATGGTGAACATTAACATTTACTTGCAGTACAGAGTTTGCCTTTTCATCAGGGAAGATCCATGCAGCAGTTAGCACACCATATATGACACTTTCGGAGTTCTGTTTTTTAGAATGTCAAGGAATCTCTTTCTGTTTTACCAATACAAACAAAAATCTCTCATCACTTCAGTGTTTGAAATTATACTGGCAAATTAGTCTGTTAGGAATAATAATAGGATATGAATCCTAATATTTCTGGTGAACTATTGTGTTTCTAATTTGTCTGTGGGATGTGTAGGCACTTGTTCAGGTCTATAAAACATTGCTTAAAAACTTCAATGAATTTTATGAAAATAAAAGGTGTTATTGGGAGTAATAATATGCTTTTATCTCTGCAGAGGCTTTATAGGGTATTAGAAACAGTAAAATTTATCTTTTTTATTATGTTTCTCTGATAACCTGCTTGTATTTGCTGTTTAGGACAGAGTCAGTGTAATTCAAATAGACCAAATATTTCTTTTCTGAAGAATAGTACGAAGTGAGCAAGAATTAAGTTATTAAAAAGTCTGTGACTGTGGCCACTACTTATGAAAGCAGACTCTTTTAGATATTGAAAGGCATAGGAGGTTCTGAGAAGATTTGTCATAGAGCAGGTTCTTCCAGATGCTGCATGAAAGCAAATGTCTATTATTAACTAGCATCCCTATCATGGGTACACATTGGTTAACGAATCTACCTGTGCAGAGCCACAATCACTGAATTGCAGCTGTGAAGGAGGCTTTGTTTCCATACAAGCTTTCTGTCAGAACCAGTTCTTGACTAAAAGTCCTAAGTACATGGATGTTAAATTTTATGGTACTTAGAGCACTGGGGAGTACGCTTTGCTAAATATGCAATTTCCAGTGCTTTTGGAAAACTATTCTTCTCTCCGAAACACAGAGTCAAGTGTTGTTTCATATATTGTAGGTTTCTGCATCAATCCAAAAAAGTACCAGTGGCTATGCAGTGCCGTGTTAGTGGTTATATTGTGCCATATGGGTGGCAAATTCCCCCATATGCTATAACCGTTGTGTCTAGGGATGCTCTGGGAAGCACTGTAGAAATGTAGGTCATTATTGTTATGTCATTTGCATCCCCTGTTCCAAGAGTGTTTGCTTTAAACCCTGTAGTACCATGTAAGTGAAAAAAGAAAATCTAAGTGAAGCACAAGGGCATCCGATCTACCATAACGAGAAAAAGAATTGTTAGGGTAATCATAGTTCTGAGTTCTAAATATTTCACAATTAGGATTAAGCATTCATTTGGAAAGAGCAGCTGCTGTATATCCTCCACATACTATTTTGCTTATGCTGTTTAATGATTACAAAACACAGAATATACTTTTATCGACTATGTTTTCCCCTACAGTCTTCCAGGAGCGTAATAATGAATATTCACATAAGAAACAGCTTCAAGGTGCTAGCACCAGAAGCAGCTGTGCTTCTTACAATGTCTGCAGTCATTTGGGTTGGCTGGATGTAAATAATTTACATGTGCTGTATATAGCAGTGCTTTTCAGATCTCCATATATTTATGCTGATACATAAGTTAGACTTTGCTGGCAACCACTCTGTTGATAAAATTGAAACAAAAAGTAGGTTGTAGCTGTTCAGGGACTAGTCTCCCAGTTGCCCCGAACAACTGCCATGTGTGGTACACAAGCCATCATAGACAAGTGTTGAATCTCAAGATCCCTAAGGAATATTTTAAAGCTAATTATTGCTATCAAGAAAGTCCTTGAGGTCAGAAGGCAGTGAAATTCTCTTCAGAGTCTGTCTAGTTACTCATTACTTCAGAATGTATTAATATCCAAACACATCAAGAAGCAGACAGTAGGCTCTTTTGATATACAAGAGCAAGATTGTTCTCTCACATTCTTTCATTAACAATATAAAGCTGTAGCAAGTATAGGAAAAAACGATTTTTCTCTCAGTAGCTGCCAGGGAAGTTTTGCACCTTATGGCAGATCCTTAAGTTGATAGTTGTAGTATAAAGATCTGCATGCAATGCTGTGGAAGATCAGACTGGTTACACAAAGATACGAGGAGGCTCCGTCCATTTAGGCTGTGAACTCACACACCACTATGTATGAATGTATGTCTTTTGTAGATGAAAAGCACTATGTGTAAGTAAAAACAAACAAGATGGCTAGCACATATTCTTCTAGCTGTCTGCTACAGCATACAGGTGATCTATTTACATAAACAGGTAGGGACTGCTTTTAAGGAAAAATTCATGTATTGTCTTTGAAGTTTAGTTAAAAGAGTTAGTGGCTAGATGCATGTAGCTTACCTAGTTGTCACTTTGTTTTTCTGATTTATTTAATAAGATCTCCTGTATTTACCTCTGTTGGCATTCCTTTTGGATTATGGTTCTGTCTGAAAGTGCCAAACAGAACTTGATACTACTAAATTAGGACATATGTGATAAAGAAAATCCCATTGTGGAAAAGTATGTTGCAAAGCAATATGGTGTATACTCTGCAGTTTTTAGCAGGAAATCATCCATTGTTTTCTGCTTAATTTTAAGTTTCATTATTTCGTCAACCAGCAGATACACATTTCAATATTCTCTTTGATTATTCACTGTAATTAGCTTTAGCTGGGCAGATAGGTTTGTGTTGTTGTTTTTGTTTCTCAAGCTGAAGGGAAAAAGATAATTCTCAACACTGTTGCCCAGAAGAGTGGTGAGAACATTTAGATGTCAGTGCCTTGGTGCCATAACACCTAGGCAAACAGTAAGCAATTGCTTTTGCCAGAGGGATGTCACTATCTGGCTAATGGTTGCTGAGGGTCTATCTTTCTAAATCAACCTATGTCATTAATACAGGCTGAATCTGATACATAGTACCCTGTAGATGCATATCAGAAATACGTGGAGATGCAAAGAATTGATATTTTCCATACGGAACAGAAACTAATGGACTAGTTAGTGCCATTTCAGTAGCTTATGGCAAAGGACAGAATACAGGTATTTTAACAAGTGACTGTCCCTTGAGCTCACAATACAGGCTGTGTTACAAGGGGATATGTGTTTAAAAAAATAATGACTCAGTAACTAGAAAATTTATTTTATTTTTATTTATTTTTTTCCTCAGTTTAAACAAAAATGCTTGTCATTTCCACTACAGGAAAGGACAACACCAAAAACTGGTGTAAAAAAAAAAAAAAAAAGTGCAAAAAATATGTAGCATTTAGCAGCATTTTGGAAATGCTGATACATAATTCTGAATATGTATGTTGAGGCAGTAGACTTTACAGAACTATGTTCTGAATTAAATCTGAAACATTCACTATCTGGTGCAGTTAGATCTTTTTAAAGTAAAGTCTGTGCTCTTTAAGAATATGTTTATGAGCCCTTGGAAAAGTCATTTTAGGACTTAGGAAGTAATAACCATTTCATTCATATGTGAATGTGCCAAATGGGCACAGAAATTACTTCAGGCCTTCCTTTATTTATGAATAGAGGACAAGACAGAGGCAATAAATATACTTAAGAATTTAAATGTGCTTATTGTTCCTTTGTGAGATTTTTAAAAGAACATAATTATTGGTGTTTTTAATAATGCATATTTAAATATTAGTAATAATCCTACTTATGTTTCTTAATTTACCTTTAGACTCAATTTGTCTATTATAATTGGCTCATTGAATATATTTTTTTCAAGTTTTCTGTGACTCATGTGCTTGCCTCCTATTGTATTTTGCTTTAGTGTTTAAATCACCTGAGTGAGGTGATAATAAATGGATATGAGTCTGAATCAAAGGTGTGACTGCAATTTGTATAAATAGATACAGCTAGCGTTAAAAAAAAAAAAAAAAAGGTGAGGTTACTATTAAACCTTGTAGGTGTCAAGGCTCTTAAGTCAGGCTTGTATCTACCTGTGGTCTCATGTATCGTGGGGCACAGCTGTATTGTCCAGCCTGAAATATGTTTACGAACATGTATACCAATATCACGAGGCAGATTCACTCAAGTGTCTCTTGCTGTAATTGCAAGTTTTAGTCACAGATTGAGTTAATTGAATAAGAAGTTTTGAAAGCTACATAAAATTTTAAGTCTTTAATTCTTAAAGTGAATATTTGAATGGTAATTCTTGGACAATTGCCATAATTATTATTACTGAAGATCATCTATCATACATACTTTTAATGCATATTTCAGAGTATTTTCCAAATCAAAGCTTTCAGCTGGTAAATACTGCTCTTTTCATCTTTCATCTTCAGTAAAGTTTTACTGCCAGGCTTGTCTCAATTCCCATCTATCAACTACCATTTTTTTGCAATGATTTAATTTCTCCTATGCAACACAACCTGCATTTTATTATTTTGCTTTTTTTCCCACTTTTTCATGGGATTTTTTGTTTTGTTTTGCAAATTATTATTTCAGTTTATAATAAGCGGTTTTAAAAATCAAAATAATAATCTTCTAAACCTGTGAGAACATTAAACCATAGTTACATATTTAAATTCCTAGGCTTTCCAACTGGATTTCACTAAACACCATGTCCTTGCAAATAGTGAATGTGAATTCAGCTTTCCATCTGCCATATAAAATGTGATGTTTCTTACTATAAATAACTTGAAAACATCTCTGCTGAAATTAATTGATATGGAAAAATGCATCATGGGTAATTTTTAGAAATGAAGGATTATACGAAGAGTCCTGCCATAGAGTTGTGAATTAATGTATCATTAAAGCTGTACTTGAAATTTAAAAAATCTGGAACAAGTCCATGGTGCAAGATTGTTTCCTTATCCTTAATTGTCTGCTGTGAATTACTCTGCCAGTTTCATAGAGAATTTCCATTAGGAAATTTCCTTTAAAAATGTTTAGAACAAGAGAAAGGACTAACCTAAAGTGCCAGCAATTTCATGGTGAGTTATGTTGAATATAATAGTTCAGCACCACTCAGTTGACATGGTTCATTAGTTATCATCAAACCCCTAGATCATCTTTGTGCAGAAGCCCGAAAGGCTTTAAATATGCACATGCATTGCAATTATGAGGTGATCAAACTAAAATTTTAAAATTTTGAAGTTAAATTGAAAATAGATCATTCTTTGAAAGCCCTAGATTAAAGGGAGGCAACCATATGTGAATCAAATACAGAACTGCTGAATTATCATGTTCAATTTCCGTGCTTTCTAAATAATAGACAAGGTAACTGTACAGAATGATTCCTTTGAAGGATCTGACAAGCATGATTTATGGCATGCCCAAAGCACATTCCTTCCTTGAATATTTAATGGAAAGAGCTTCGTTTTCCCCAGTTCTGATATTGTGGAATTAAATCTAAATTGTGTCTTAACTTGGAAAGTCACAGGAGGGAGAATATAAATTATGCTCTAACAAAAATATACAAGAGATCTAAATTGGAAAATTGCTATTTTGGAATGCAAGACAGCAAACTACAATTAATCACTGTTCTTCTTCTCATCAGACTTCACAGTGAAGCTTCAAGAAACATAATGCAGTATGTTAAAAGGCTCATTTGAAAACCTTTCTCATATTCTATAAACATCTGGAAAAAATGGACATCCTTGTTTAGAATAAATCTTTCAATGAGCTACTATCTTTAGAACCTAGAACTAATTTCAGTGTGTCTAAAGCTTTTGAATTTTAAGGGTTCAACTCATGGAATTATTTTTAGATTCAAGCATTTATGAAAGCTTCTGTAATCACCATATGGAGGGAAAAAGTAATAAACTGGAATATTAACCACAAGAAAACAGGTGCTTCTAATTTCCTGTGGGTTTTAAAGAAGACCTTATATTTGTTCCTAAAATGCCTAATATCAGAGTATCATCCTGATCAACATTTCAGCTACAGCCTTTCCATGTCTGACACTGCTTTGTATCACTGAGGTTCCCCATAGAGACTTTCCCTCTAAATTAAACTTCCATCTAGAACCCTCATCCCTGTGTTCTGCAGACTCTTTATGACTCAGCTTTTAAACCTCATGAAGTAGAATTGCCCACATAATTGTTTTTGTAAGAAAATGTTCTCTTTGAGCAACCTGTAGCTTCGAAGCATTTTTCTAACTCTGTGTTCTGCAGGAAAGAATTCTGTTACATTTTCTGTGAGGGCGTGTTTGCATTGCTAAATAGGGCAAACTCCTTTTCATGTACTCCACAGATTTTGTTCTTCCTTAATCTTGTCTGGCTTTCCAGCAAAATAAAAATAAATAAATATATGCAGAGAGTTGCTGCTTCACTTGAGGAAAATGAAATTATCCATGCAAGCGTATTTTCTGCTTATCTTGAGGTTTTTTTATCATAGTTGCTTGATTTGATAGTTTTTTAAAGATTCCACAAGGAGGTAGTTTTAATACTTCATCACTGAGTCTTGCACATCTACAGATCACAGGTACCAGAAGGGACCAGAGCCTGTTCAGTGTATTGCATTGCAACATTGTAGGTATTCAGGATTTCAATCATTTATGAAGACTGATGGTGTAAAACTATCACCAGGTCATCTATTAACCTTTATGGGTAACAAACCTACAACAAAAATTTATTTAAGAATTTATTCTAATTGTTTTTTTCCAATGGCATATTTAGAGAAGAGAGTTTCCTGCTTAATAGGTAGAACAAGGGAGTCCCATCTAGATATTTATCCTGTATAATGACATTTTGCAGCTACACTAATCCAGTGATTTGAGCAAACAGAAGCAAGGCAGATAGCTGTTTTCACTTGTTAGTCCCATAAACTGCCTTGAATGAAGTCCCTCTTCCATATCATTACAAGAGCACAATGTGATAGCTATTTGAGAGGTGATTCAGTTGTTTGTGTTTAAACATCTCAAGTGATTTTAGAACCTATTGGAGAGCTGTGTCCTTCTGGAGTGGCAGCTGGGATCTAGGTGTCTAAAAGGGTGCTACACATCCATGATTTGAAATGCTTTAATTGCTTCCTTAATGACTTAACCTCTCAGATGTTGTAGGTTTGTGGAAGGAGCAGAGGCAAATCAGGAGTACCACATTGTGTGCTTAGACTACAGGAATATCTGTGAGAAAAGATACAACTTGTCATGATGCTTCTGAAGTTAAACATATGATATATAATGAGTTTTTCATAACAAAGATGAGAGAATGACTATTAGAATTTTATTTACTTGTTTACTGGGATGGTTTTTTTGGACAGTAACAGGACCCAGATGCTAGGCTTTTGAAGACTTTCCAGTAGCAGCAGCTGTCTCCTTGGCAATCTCCTCAGGCAGTTGTGTTGATGCTTTGGAGTTGTCTCTGTCACATAACTAGGCAGCTGATGAGCCTCTTTGTGTGTTAAGATGTCATTTCTGCTAGATACCATTGAAATGCCTTTGATTGTAGGAAAGGTGTGCAATTTCTTCATACCTGTGCATTATGTATATGTATATAATATCGTGTATATAGTATGTATGATATATATGTATAACTTTAAAATAGTTCCTGTTCTACAGAATTTTTATACTCTGGAAGGTGCTTTGCAGTCAGTTACTGACTTCTTAGGAAAAAGGCTTAAGAAAGAATCACCAAAGTCCTGTGAAGTAGGTGAAACTAAAAAGACCTCAGATGTGTGCTATCTGAAGCCCTATGACCATTGATGGAACTCACCATAAGATACCATTTTCATTTCTACTGTCACCTGACAGGAATAGTTGGCTTAGCTACCTCCATATCCTTACATGGCGTTACTGTACTTGTCCATTTTTATGATTATTTTATTAGCTGCTGTGCTTTCTGAACCTAGATGTGAAAGTTCACATATATTCAGCAATTACTTATATGGCTCCAAAAATTTTTTTTAAAAAAGGAGGTGGGTGAAAAGTGAACACATGTTCACTTTATCCTGTGCCATATGTTGTAGTAAACTGAGTGTATGAATTCCCATATGTGGATTTTCTTATCTCTGCCCCTTACATAACTTTGACATGAATGTCCAAATTGCCAGAGGAAACAATGGGGGGGAGGGAATACATTTTGAACTCATCTTTGACATGGCTTTCATTGCATGTCTGCAGTTTTTCCAGTGCAACTTGCTACAAAAGGAAAGGATGGCATTAGCAGATACTGTTGGTACATTTAAGACTGCTTGAAAAGTCAAGTTTCCTTATGAGTGGAACCAGGTATTTTGAGATCCAAATCATATTAATTGAGCCTGCATTCCATTGCAGGTGGAAATTGTTGCCCACAGTTGATTCACTTGGAAAGCCCAAGAAAAATAATCTTACTTCAACATCAGAATAATTTGTTTCGAAAGGTTAGAAAGGATCCTCCACTTTCTTAAAAGCTATCCAAAAGCTTGATGATAAAAATAATGTCAGGTTTTTAATCTCTTTGGTTTTGCTTAACAAAGACCTAGTATCATTTACAACCATCCAACCTTTCCTCCATGCCTCTGCCCATTTTG
The DNA here is from genome assembly GCF_013377495.2 of Cygnus atratus. NCBI lineage: Eukaryota > Metazoa > Chordata > Aves > Anseriformes > Anatidae > Cygnus > Cygnus atratus. Next base: position 105,425,120 of record NC_066364.1, on the reverse strand, counting down.
GTGAGACAGACAGTCCTGCTTTGCTTTCCTGTCTTTAGAGATTTATTGCTAAGGTATTGGTTGCTGTTCCATAACAGCTTCAAACCTGCATTCATCTGTGCTTACACCAGCTTTCTCTAAGGCCTTACAGGACCTTAAGTTTTAAAATAGGAATCTGGAATGGCAATAACATTAGGCTGCAGGGCTTTTCATTTAATTAGAGGCACTGGGGACACTCTAGTAATAGGGGTGAAGCTGAGAATGGGCAAAGAAAAAGTTGATCGGATAGGGCCCTTGTAATTTGATTATGCTTATGTAAGGGAGAAATGGAACTGGAAGGGGAGAAAGAAGACGAATCAACAAAAAGTAAGATGACATTAGGAAATGTTTTGTTTAATTTCTTGTGAATAGCTATCAAGAACTGAGTAATGTAATCTAAATTCTTATATGAACTGATCTAAACTTTGGTGGTGATCTGGACTCTTAATAGTACAATGTTAAAGTAGTTCTTCCAATCCTGTTCTCTTCTTCATGCATACACCTTGGTAAATAAAAAATGAATGTAAATCCTGTCTATGCAGTACTGAATGTGAAGAATGCTAGACTGATGAAAAGAAAAAAAATATATTTTAATGATAGTGCTGGTTTCTGAAATTAAACCCAGCACTTGGGTAGATGGTACATGCATTTTAAAGGATACTCCTGTTCTCCCACAATAATGTGACTGAGGATGGGTGTGGAGCTGAGGTTAGGTGATGGTTCTTTAATTTCATCCATAGGATTTTGTAAAATGACATGAAGGGACTAAACATTGAGAAATTTCAGACCATCCAAGGATTGCGTTTTCCGTTGATTAACAATCAGCGCATTGCTTAATTTGTTTTGATTAAAAGGCTCTTTACTCTGTTTTATTCTAAGTCTTGCAAATGAAATCCCCAAATACAATATTTGATGGGATATGCAATAGTACCACCATTCTACCTGGGGATTCTGCTGAGTTGAGACAACGTACTAAAACACACTTTTTACCAGGGATCTCACTGTTACTACTTTGTGTTGTGATAGACCACAGCACAAACTGAGCACAGGAACTGATGAAGTCAGCCAGTCTCCCTCCCATTTTCATTTTTATTGGCAGTTTGAAATGGGAAAGATTTAAGCAACGTAAAACTGAATGTGCACGGGGACTGTAGGAGGTAGATTCATTGTTGCGCCTCATGTCTTGTATGTTCCACCATTACGTGAAATGACAGAAAAATGCACAAGTGCATTCTGCAAGAAGGAAGTTTTAGATGAGTAGCTTCGTATTTATTTTGATCTGGAAGAACCAGCTTGAAACTCAGATATAGGATTCTACTGGAAAATGTTTATATCCTGAAAATTTTTCTGCCATATTACTTGCTGATTTTGAAACTCCAGCCTATTGTATGATAATATATCTAGTGCTTCTAGCACTAGCTTCTAGTGCTTTGTTTGCAGCACTTAGAATTGTCTTGTTTCAGCCACAAAGCCAACAAACTTCAAGCATTTACATCTTCATGATCTCCAAGAAAGCAGTTCTGATATACTTTGTCAGTTGTGATTAGGTATAAAGGAACAAGAAATTCTGTAAAAGATCCTGTATCTCAATCAACCTCCAGTGAAACCTTGTTGACTTCAGTTAAATTGTATTGGAAATGAATGCAAACGTTATTTCATCGAGTGGTTATAGCCTTTTTTAAGCCCTCACCACATATGTGCTCACTTCCAGAGATAACATTTGCAAGAGTAGAAACCTTGCAGTTTTCTTTGCTGTTTTATTCTGCATGTAATGTGTATTAGTGTGGTGGTTTCACACTGATAACTAGCTAAGCTCCGACACACTGCTCTCTCACTCCTCTCCTCAAAGGAACAGAGGGAGAAAATATGACGAGAAAGGGCTCATGAAATGGCTGAGATAAAGACAGGAAGATCACTCACCATTTACAATCATGGGCAAAAAAGACTCAACATAGGGAGATTAATATAATTTATTGCAGTGAGAAACTAAAAGCAAACTAAAAACACCTTCCCCCCATCCACTGTCTTCTACCTCCTCCCCCAAGCAACACACAAGAATGGGGAATGGGGGTTGCAGTTAATCGATAGGGTTTTATTATCTACTGCTCCTTCATGGTCACTCCCTGTCCCTGATCCATATGGGGTCCCTCCCATGGGATGCTGTCCTTCCCAAGTTGATCCTGTGTGGGCTTCCCTCAGACAGCAGCTCTTCATGAACTGCTCCAATATGGGTCTGTAGCACAGGGTTCATCCTTCAGGAACAGGCTGCTCCAACCTGGGGCCCTGCAGGTGGCAGCTCCCACCAGACCACCTGCTCCACCATGGGCTCCTCTCTATGGGCTACCATGTGGAGATCTGCTCCACTGTGGGCTGCAAGGGGACAGCCTGCTCCATCTTAGTACCTGCCATGGGCTGCAGAAGAACTGATGCTCCAGTGCCTGGAGCACCTCCTCCCCCTCCTTCCGCACTGATCTTGGTGTTGACAGGATTATTTCTCACCCCTCTCTCCCAGCCACTGTTGCGCAGCATTTTCTTCCCCTTTCTTAAATCTGTTCTCACAGAAGCACAACCAATGTTGCTCACTGGCTCTGGCCAGCTGCGAGTTCTTTTAGGATAGGCTCTTATCTGACATGGGGCAGCTCCTGGGCTCTTCTCACAGAGGCCACCCCTGCAAACCTGTCTCCCCCCACCCCAACTACCAAAACCTTGCCATGTTAACCCAATAAAATTAACCACTGTACTGTCCAGCTGTCCAGTTATCTTTGTGATGTAAGCAACAGCATAAGTGCACTAGTACAAATATGCTTAAGATCTGATTCCAAGTTTTCACATTTTGCCTGTTGACTGAGCTTAACTTTTAGACTTGGAGGGAAAATGTTGTCTTTGTGAGTTTGATTTCTGATTCCTTTTAGAAATTTATTTGTCAGCTAATGCTATTATATAACTCCAGGTTTAAGAGAGCATGTGCCTATGTGCAGATGTAATTTCTGTAAGCTTATCTACAGAGGTAGGGGACACCCTACTATACGGTTAATTTATAGCTTACGTAGAAATGCTTATCACACATCTGAACAATTCCTTAGTGAATATGTTGATATAGATAGGATTTTATTGCAACATAGCATCATAGAAAAATGTGAAAATTGTACGTATTAAAACTGGTTTATATTTTTTGGCTAAGGTGTGTTTTGCTATTAAATTCTAGGTAATATGATTTTGGGACAGGGAAGATATCCCTTGGTGACTTTTTACTGGAAAATTCAAGATTAATTTAGTTCAATTTGAATGTAAATGTAAATTCCACCTCAGCTTTCAGGATTAAAAAAATTTCAAAGGTTATAAGCCAATCAAATACATAAAGTGAATAAGAGAAAAAGAATGGTGGCTGTTTTTATTTTTTGTTTTGTTTCAAGAAAACAAATGTAGAAAAAATATTAATTCCAAGAAGTAACAGGTTTGGGAATTTTTTGCAAAGTCATTGAGTTAATAAGGATGGTAATCACACTAAGAATCTGTTGTAGTACGGTAACAACATTGATAGCAAATGCTATCAATAGCTACCAAATAGCAAGAAGCTGTTCATTCTCAGGTTTAAACACTGGAATTATCCTTAGATAATTTCCAGTCCTTCCAGTGAGCACAGATTCAAAAAGACTGCAGGGTGCAATTAACCCTGTCGTAGTAGTCCTAATGTTATTACATCAGCTAAATTATCAGTGTCTGTAGTTACTATGCATTCTAATCAGAATGTCTAATGACATTTTGGCTACTCTAGACTAGTTAGATTAGTTTAGCTGAGCTCACCATAGCAGATGCATTCTAGTCTTAGGTAACTGATCAAGGAAATCTGTCATAAAACAAAATGCTATTGCAGAATATACTGGAAAAAAAGCTTTTCACTATTATATAGTCTAGTTAAATATCTACTGCCTTGTTAAGTTATTCCTTTAAGCAGCGGTGAAAATAATTATCAAAGTTTTAATATAAGGAATATTGTATTTTAATATAGGGAGTATTTTAATTCTTATAAAAGAATATGAATGAGAAGTAAGAGTTTAACATTCTCTACTACCATATTCACTGTATACTGAATTCAAGTAAATTATTCTAGCAAAGTAAAAATTCTAGAAGATTCTTACTCTGTTCCTCTCTTCTTTGGCTTGGCAAGTACAAGGTTAATGATATGTCAGGAACGTGCGATTAAAACATTCATCTTCTAAATTTATTTAATTTTAATACAAGATTAATCCAATTTATATATATATGATTTTGCTAATGTGTCGTACAATTTATAAATAAATTGTTAATAATATGTTAAGAGTTCAGCACAAGTTCAAGTTCACTGTGAAATAATTTCCTACGTCTTGCAAATGTGCTGTTGGCACAGAATATTGACTGAAGTTGCCTAGAGCTTCAGGAAGGGTCATAGGTCAGCAGGAGAGTGCCTGAAGAACAGCACAAAGTGATTCTATCTACTCCAGCCAGTAAGGGGGAAGGACACAACTTAAATGTCTCTATGCTAGTGCATGTAGCATGGGGAGTAAACAAGAGGAGTTAGAGATGTATGCACGCCTGCAGGACTATGACCTCATTGGCATTACAGAGACGTGGTGGGATGGCTCCTATGACTGCAGAGCTGGGTGGAAGGCTACAGGCTCTTTAGGAAGGACAGGCAGGGGAAACGAGGAGGGGTTGTCAACCTCTATGTCAATGAGCAGCTGGAGTGCATGGAGTTGTGTCTGGGGATGGATGAGGAGCTGACCAAGTCAGCTTGTAGGTCAGGCCTAAAGAGAGGGCAGGGACAGGGGACATTATAGCAGGGGTTTGCTATGGACCACCTGAAGAGGAAGACTAAGCAGATAAGGCCTTCTATAGACAGGTAGAAGCAACCTCAAATTCACAAGCCCTGGTCCTCATGGGGGACTTCAAACCCTGCTATCTGTTGGAGGGACAGCACAGCAATGGAGAGAAAGATGCCATCCAGAGGGACATTGACGGAATTGAGAGGTGGGCCTGTGAGAATCTCATGAAGTTCAACAAGGCCAAGTGCAAGGTTCTGCACCTGGCTTGGGGCAATTGCAAGCACAAATACAGGGTGAGTGGAGGATGGATTGAGAGCAGCTCCAAGGAGAAGGACTTGATGAGAAGCTCAACATGAGCCTGCAATGTGTGCTTGCAGCCCAGAAAGCCAACTGTATCCTGGACTGCATCAAAAGAATCATGACCAGCAGGTCAAGGGAAGTGATGCTCCCTCTCTGCTCTCGTGACACCCCACCTGGAGTACTGTGTTCAGTTCTGGGGATCCCAATATAAGGACACAGATGTGTTAGAACAAGTCCAGAAGATGGCCATGAAGATGAGCAAAGGGCTGGAGCAACTCTCCTATGAAGGCAAGCTGAGGGAACTGATGTTGTTGTGCCTGGAGAAGAGAAAGCTCTGGGGAGACCTTATAGCGGCCTTCCAGTACCTAAAGGGGGTCTACAAGAAAACTGAAGAGGGACTCTTTATCAAGGAGTGTAGTGATAGGACAGGGGGAAATTGCTTTAAACTAAATGAGGGTAGATTTAGATTAGATATAAGGAAGATTTTATTATTATTATTCAGAGGGTGGTGAGGCACTGGAACAGGTTGCTCAGAGAAGTTGAGGATGCCCCATCCCTGGAAGTGTTCAAGGCCAGACTGGATGGGGCTTTGAGCAACCTGGTCTAGTGGGAGGTGTCACTGCCTATGGCAGGGATGTTGGAATTAGATGATCTCTTAGGTCCCTTCCAAACAAAACCATTCTAAAATTCTATGGAAGTTTTGGAGGATGAATGTTGGTAAAAGACGTTAGAACAACACATTTAAAAACTAGTATTTTCTATTAATTACATCTGTATGCCCTACTTTATGCTTTTACTATTTATTAATAAATAATAATAATAGTATTTATTTACTATTAATTACAATTATATGTAAAAGAAAAATAATTCTTATGATATATAAAATCTTAGATCTGTTATAGAAAAAGATATAAGCCATCTGAAAATCTTTTTTTTCTTTTTGCTGTATATGGACTAATATATTGTTGCATAAAGCATAGAAACAATAATACACAGTAAAGAGCAATAACGCAAATAAAGAGCAAAACAGACAACTGTTTTTGCCAGTATAATCCCTTTTCAGTACTAAATAAATGGGTGAAGAAAACAGTCAGGAAACACTCAGCCAGCTCTACTTAGGATTTATCTTACTAATGCATATCTAGGAGTTATTAAATTTTAGCTTAGTAAACCTACGTTTTAAAACTTGTCTATAAAGCAGTAGTCTTTTTTCTTTTTTTTTTTTTTCCCACTAAAATGTACTTTGCAGATTACAGGCCAACAGAAATGTCAATATTTTGCATTTAACCAGTTTTTAAAAACAAAAACAGCACTTCTTAATTACTCAGTAGCTTAAAGCTGTTCCCGTTGGACTGCTATGAGCTGTAATGTATAGGTGCATACAGAAACTGCAGAATATGTCATCTATCAAACAGATTGCACTTGCTGTTAGTCAGAGCTCTTTCCTATATTTAGATTTTTTATATAAAACTTTGTGAGATCTTGGTTCCACTGAAGTCAATGGCAAAACTCAACTGACTCTAATTAGCCAGGCTTTCATGCCATGTTACAGGATTTGCAAAATAAAAGTAGATATAACAAGTAAAATTTTTAAACCAAAGGTAACAGTCTCAGTCATTTTATTTTCATATTCTCATAAATGTTAGAGAACTAATTTAAAAACTTTATTTATATTACAGGACTTCTCAGTTGCATGAAAACTCTCCAGTCATTGTACCAATGCTCATCATAAGGAACTTGGCTAGCACTATGTACAGAGCTATTCCTGTGCAAGCAATCTAAAGACATACTTAGCAGTACACCATGGGTGTGAGAAAAAAGTCCGATGTGCGAAGAGAACCATGTAGAGGTGTGCTTGCGTCATCCTAATTCTGTATTTTAGAAGGATAAACAAATAGGGAAATAAATTATTTTCCAAGTTGCTTTTATTCAGAAATGTGGCTTGAACTAGTAATTAAACACTTTTTTTCTCTATTGTACTAAAAATGAATGTGCTACTTAGTTTAAATATATGCAAAAATTACTCATTACAGAATATCAACTTTCTGTTTAGAGCCTTTTTTCACAGTTCAGAAATCTAGCACCTAAAATAGCAGTTTGTAATGTAAATGCTGATGCAACATAATAGCACCAGTATGTTACATTATGATAATCAGTCAAACCTATTTGCTGAGGGCTTTTCTTGCACTTTAAATGGATGAAGCCTGTGCATAGCAAAGACTATGATGGGAACCCTGAAAAGGGTTACCTCATTACTTTGAATGTGATACAACTGCAGATGCAGACAGCGATCAGTATTACGTATTTATTTCAGGCAGAAGCTTATTTCTCCTTGCATTTTTATAAAGATGCTGAAAACAAAATACGCAATAAAAATTGAGTTTGTCTAGCATTCTATCCCAAGATTTATGTGAACAGAAAATGGTATCAAAATCAAAGTTAGCGTTTGGGTATGGGTACAAGAATTATGTATTTACATTTCTAAGGGTAACAGTTTTTACTAATCTTCCAAGTTCTCCATTTTAGTTGTTCTGTCCAGCATTGGTTTGCCATTAGGTAGCTTTTTCAAAGTTGTGCTTCTGTCTGACATTCCCTGAACTTTTGGACCTAAAGCATACTTTCTGTTATTTTTGTTGAAATGTATACAAGGAAGTTAATATAATATGGAGTTGATGTTATCATCAAAGTTACATTTGTGGAGACTGATAACAGTGTTCTGTAAGGTATAGTAAGGAAAAAAGATGAATTTCCTGGTACGAACCTGAAATGCCTGGAATATTTTATTACAGCAGGAGTTTTGTCTGTTATTAATTAGCAAATTAATCCCTCCCTCTCTCCCATTGATACTGCTGTAAGGCTATATCGTATATGGCTGTTTAGCAGTGTAATAACCTGTCCTTTCTAATTTTTTTTTCTTTGCTTGCTCAGAGTAAATTGTCATGATGGAAAGGGCAAAAATGCAAAAAAAAAAAAAAAAAAAAAATTAAAACATTGAAACATAAAAAAAAAAAGCTTTCTTTAAAGTCTTCTTATATTTAAGGATGCATAGGTTAAATGAAACTATGTAAGCTGGAGAATTGTTGTATTATCATGTCTAAATCTTATATTATTCTGCTTTTTGGTGCGTAGTTAACAAAAATCTCCTGAAAAATGTGAGAATTTCAGGAGAAAACAACAGCTAACACTAGTGCTATTTGTTTCTTCTTCAGGAATAAAGTGTCAGTTACGTATGTTTTAACCAGTTACAAATAGAAGATTTATAATCTAAAAGAATAAGGAGAGGGTAGATAGTAATTTGGAGAGGAACTGTTTCAAATAATACAGTGGCTTCTGGTTTAAATTAGCACATTAGCTCAACTGAAGTTTTACAGGGTCTGAGTTTGTCCATATGTCTGCTTTTTACTTTAAGATATATATATATATATATGTGTATAAACGGTGTCTTCTTTTTTAAATAGTGGGGAAGGAAGAAAAGGCAGACCACACAAGCCCTTTCCCAAGAGCTAAGAGCTAAGATCTGATGCTACTTTGAGGCTTTATGACGCTATAGCTCCTTTAGGAAACTGCTGCTCTCAGATAATTTCTATGCAGTTCAGTCTTCAAATTCCTAGCTTTGCTTTAGACAGCGTAATTAATTAATAACATATTTTTCTTTATGAAAGAAATGGGGGAGAAAACACATGGAATTTGAAAAGTTCAAGACTCCAGGCAAAAGGATCCAGCCTTGGACCTCACTGTGTGTCAGCATCAGTGAATACAAGGGGGGAAGCCACAGGAATGTTTCATGTAGTAAAGGCTTCATAAAGATTTGCAGTATTTATCACCTTGAGCTGACCTTTGCAATTGGTACTACAGGGTGAGTCAGGAACCACACTGGTAGGGCACAGTGTTGGACAATGCATCCCATAATATTTTCTCTGTGACAAATCTCAGATTTCTTTCTCTGATTACAGTCATAGCATTTTTCTTCTTTACCACTTCCCACAGAAAACATCTACTTTCAAACAAAGTAGAAATTTGTAACCACTTTATTATATTTTGATTATAATAAGAGTAAAATCCATAGGGTAAGAAATAATTTTTCCTTTGCAGAAAAATTGGGAATTTGGAAAAGTGAGTGGGAAAAAAAAAAAAGAGAGAGAATTTAGCTCAATTAGCTACTGTCATTCTGTAGCTTCCTCCAAGGATAACTTCACTTCTTTATTCTATTGTGTAAACCTAATTCTATTGTCATGAAAGAGAACAGACGAAAGGAGTTAAAGAAATCTAACTACAACAAATCTGGTACATTAGTTTTCCAAACTGTACCAAAAGAAAAGGGTTCTGTTTCTGTTCTGCAGCTTTGCTTAGAAAGCAGTTAAGACCTCAAACCTATGAGCACCCATCACACTCCTCACCTGGGGTGGATGAGAGTTTCACAAAACTCTCAAGAGTCTCTACAGATGCTGAAGGTTTGAGGGATTCCTATGTAAAATAAGAGTTTTGAATATACTTTTATAGGCTGTGTGTGCAGTAAGTAAAAATTGGATTTTAGAATGTTTAAGGTTTCAAATGTGTAACCAATGTTGTCATTAATCTGGGTTGTCAAAGGAAAAGCAATGAAATGGTTCTACTGTGAGCCTACAACTGTAAGACTGCATGGAGTATGTTGTCCTCAGGATGAAGGTCTCGTCGTACATCCAGATCTTGAAGAGGGATCCGCAGACTCAGAATTTAGCAATTATTCTTACCCTTTGCACTTCTAAGTTCTGTGAGCCTTCATAGGTTTAGGACAAAAGAATGTACTTGACTCTTGGTTTAACACTCTTTTGTTATGTTCTTCAGGTAGACTTTCCATCTGTTCCTCTTCTTTCCCCCAGCTATATCTGAAAAGTATCTGTTGCTTTTGGCAGTGAGCCTGTGTCTGTTGAAACAATGATTGCTGTGTAACGTCTTCCTTGACAGCAGAGCTTTTAAAACATGCAGCTTATGCCCTGTCCAAATTCCCAAAGTGAGTATTCCCTGCTTCTCTCATTTGCAGGGCACAATCAAAGATCACTGGGAATGAAATGTTTGTGGGGGAAAGCAGTTACACCTCTCTGTGGTATATCCATTAGTCCAAGCAGGAATATTATCTCAGTTTGGTCTGCAGCGGGACTTACTTAACCCTGGTCTCCCACATGTGAGGAGGGTGTTCCAATCACCTGGCTATTGGCTTGGTAAAATTCTCTGTTGAAGTTATTCCATATTGTATGAGTAGTTCCATATTCACGAGCTCAGCAAAGGAGAAATAAGAGGGGAATTACAGTAGTTTAGACGCTTAAGGCATTCATTCTTATAGAACATCCAAATTCAAGTCCTTTTTCTCTTCTCCTATAAATATTGAATCAATCGTGTAATGAAACAGCTTCAACAGGGAAAGTGCCACTAGAAAACACGTCGCAGTCTGGTATGTAGGCACTTTGTGTTGTGGAAGACTTTGGTTCAAGCTCTCACATCAAATCAGCTACAATAGAGATCAGAAATAGGTCTCTCACCTAATCAATCAGCTTTTGGGTACAGTCAAGTGAACAGACTCTGGACAACCCCTTCTTTTTCATTAATTGAACCATCCTCTAGGAAAAAAAAGTGTCACTGACAAGATGAAAGAATATATATATTATTTTTTTCTGCTCTCTTTGAAACATAGAATACTTCAGTGGCTTGATGTTAAGAACTGCATGCGCTCAGTAGTTAACGGTCATTACCAGATATGCATTCGCAGGAGAAAACAATCAGAATGTCATGCTTGCTCAGTGCAGAGGTAATAATATCCCGGGCACAGTCGCCAGTGAGCTCTAGTGTAGGCAGGAATTCAAATATCTCATGCTGTCTAAATCAATGATAAAGGGTGCATTTAAATGGAGACTCCAGATAGTGTAAGATTAGTAAACTGTTTTGTGTCAGTTGGAAGTAATGAGGTAAAACTTAGCCCGTGCAAGAGTCCCATTTAAATACAACGTGGTGAAAAAATCTACTGGACCTGAAGAATATCAGAAACACTCTGTACACAATAACAGTGGCTGTTTGGATAATAACTGCTAGTATGCCTAGAAAAATAGAAAAAACATTGGTTATATATAGTCCTTTGTGTACCTTAGCTCACATAAGATGTTGCCAATTACTATCACAGCTAAATTAAGTGGTTTATTTTCCTTTGCAGTCCACACGCAGTGAAGGGATAAAATGCTGATTGTGAATGGTGTGCAAGATGTGTACAAATAAGACAATACAATGCAAAAATAATTTTATACAGTGCAATTTTTAGATTATATTTCAGTCTGAAGCTCCTAAGAGTAAAGAGACCTCAATCTTTTACAACCACTTTTTTTCTGAGGGTATTGGAAAATTCAGATCTCCGCTGTCTTACAGTGATACAGGTAATGTGCATTAAAGAAAAAATAGAGGAGTAATAGCTATAGTTACTTCAGTTCCTGCTTTATATATATAAACATTTACAGGGCACATGTGACATTTTTTCTTCTCTCAAAGTGGGAATTTATTACTCAAATGTTTAAATATAAAATATCAAAAATGTTTTCTTTCAGTTTTCACAGATGTTCTTTATTTTTAAAGTAAATATCAAAGATACTTAGAGCCAAATGCTGATCTCATTCTATATAACCAAGCCTGCTAGTTTCAGTGCAGTTGGTTAAGCATGCCTGTTCATGGTTTTCGCCCCTCTCTTATTTTCCTACTTATTCTCACTGTCATATGCTTCAGTAAAGCTTAAGTTCCATATCTAATGCTGGATTCTCTTAGCAAAATTCCATGTGGCTTGTTCTGTCTATATGTATGTATATATATATATATATATATATATATTTTACAATGGTAAAAGACGACTTTGGTCTTTATTTAAAACTGTAATGAACCTACAGAGTAAAAGAAATGAATGCTAGAGTTGCTGCAATAAGATTTTATCAAAATATATAACATGCAAGAGAAGAGGCTTTTTTTTTTCTACCTTGGGCTGATAACAGGACTGGAAACTGCAACTTTCATGTCCACAGTCAACATTTAACCATATGTTAGTTTACCATATGTTACAATATGTTTTATCAAATATATGGTAAACCTTCTGTGGATGCAGTCTTACATTGCCTTCATTATTGAAAATGATATATCTTTTACAAGGAGACTTCTAGCTGAAGTTACCTCAGTGGAAAGGTTTATAGAAGACAAGGCAAGAGGTAGTTTTACCTTTGATTCACTGATTTCCACAAGGACGTTACCATCTTTTGTTAGCTATTTATTTGTACATAACACTTCTATGTAGCAGCGAAGATGTGCTCTTCGTGTAATATACTGGATTAAAATCTGCTCTTGGTGCTTGGGTAAAATGCAGAGAACAACAACAAAAAAATATGTTTTGTTATAATATCCCAGATATTATCTTCTAATCTTAGTTATCTAGACTGTTCTCTGGGTGAAAAATGTTGTACAACATGCTTTAGGCAATATTAGGCTAGTCAATTAAGCAGTGCTGTTGAGTAGAATAACTCCTTTATCACTACACACCATCAGAATTCTAATCCGTTCAAGCAATGAGTTTGAAGATTATTTCATGTTTCTACTGTACCTATTAAAAATATGCTATTCTTACTAAGCCTTGCTACAAGCTTTATTTTTGTATTGCATTCTGGACTATCATTTACTGTATACTGTCAGAGGGATGAATGTCACCAACACTGAGGAATATGAGAGCAGCTCCTAGTTCCTAGGAATACTCTAGGAGTACTCACTCTATTAGGAGTACTAATACTCTAGGACTCTGGGAATACTTGGCAAATTTAAATGATAGGGTTGGGAAAATAGCTTGCAAATTACTGATAATCATCGGAGATCTTGAAAGCAATTTTTTAGTGGAAAATAATCTTCATATTTTTGGATTCAGTTAGGTAGATAAGGCAAAAACAGTTTCCAACAGACATTGAAATAAAGACAGAATGAAAAGATTTATTATGGAGTGGGAACACCTCTAGTCTTAAAAAAGCAGTAATAGGTTGATCAGGATTGCTAAGGGAAAAGGTGATGCATAGCTGTTGGTGGGTTTTATTGTTTTTATTTTAAGCACAAGTTTGATTTCTGGGACAGTTTTTCACATACATTCATTATGATTAGAAAAGACTCCTGCTCAGAGCTTGGATCCCACTCTTCTGTAAACATTTCTATAGGAGCACTAAGATTCTGGTCATAGGCGCTTGCCCAATGTCCTCAGGAAGTCAAAGCTCACGTTCTGGAACTCAGGTCTTAATTACACTGGATACTTCTATGGGCAAACTCAAGGTTACACCAAGGAATATTTTAGAGTTCTGGAGCAAGTCAAGGAGTTTGAGTAGACGCAGTTTCAGATCGCTTTAGTGCACTTTACATTAATCAGTTCTAACTCTCTAGGTTTCCCTTGTCTGAAGGTTCTCTGATGCATGCTGCTATGTCACAGGTTTTGCTGCATTTCTTTGCTCGTGTCTGCAGTCTTATTTGCTACTGTCATGAGCTTTCAAACCTTCTCTCATGCCTTGTTCAAAGATACTACTGAAAGGTGATTCTGACAAAGAAATGGAAAAGGGGAAGTATTACTTCATACTTTGAGAGAAGCTATTTCATCTCTAGTTATTTCAACTTTGGATGTTACAATTACGGAATCCTTATTTTAAAAAATACTTAATAATAATAATAAAAGATTGTTCTGTGTGCAAGGTGCAAGTAGAATCAATTCAGGTAGGGTATAACAACTTTTGATGGAAGCTTATTGTACTTTTTCTGGGTTTCAAAATTATTGTCTCCTCTTATCCTTCATGAATGTGAAGAAAACTCCACAATAGTTAATGTGAAATGACACACAATGGCAAAAATACCTATGTTTTCCAAAGGTTTAGTGATATGACTCTTGATAGCTCCACTTCCTGTAGTGTTTTAACGTTTAATTGTGGGAGGATTTATCCACAGCATCTGTTGTCTAGTATTATTTTTATACAGAAGGATAATACAATTGTCCTCTAGTTTTGATCTTTTCTCTCTACTCCCTTAATAATTTTCTATTTCTATTTATAGAAGTAAAATCAAAAACAGTTAAGAGGTTTTGTTTCTTTGTGCGTTTGTTTGTTTTGGAGTTTTACAACCCACCTTATTCATCTTTTTATTTATCTTGAACTTCCAGTCACTGTTGTTTTGCATTGTAGTACATAGGATGCAACATCATCATCAGGGTATATCTAAACCAAGAGAGGAAATGTCAGAAAATTGCATATGAATTGCATATAAAGCAGGTGGAGAGGAGAAGAGCAATGCCACATATACTGTAATATTTCAAACACTGTGCAACAACCAGAAAATGTACAGTATATTATATGGAAACCACTTTCAAAACAGTAGGTCTGTTTGTATAAGAAAAATGAACAGGTTTAAACCCACAGAAATTCCTTTACTGACATGTTCTTTGTTCTTTAACTTTATTTATTGGTATTTAAATGCATTATACAGGAACAAATCTTTTTATAGACACTGCAACAGATGGTCAAACACCATGCTTACCTACAATTGTATCTAAAATCAGTATGGATGGTTATATCATCAGAGACAGTAAAAGAACAAATGTTCACAGGCAAATCTGAACCATTAAAGGCCCAACCTACCCTGAAGAAATCCAGTAAGCCAAATAATGTCCAGAATCTACACCTGATGCTCCCAACACTGGAAAGTCTGTTAAATGTAGAGAACTGTTAGAGTTCCTCCCAGCTTAATTTATTACTTTGTGTAAATGAGTTTAAATTACATCAGCTAAAGTCATGTACTATATATATGTTTAAATCACAGCTTTTAAAAACATTATTTCTAAGACAGGGGTTTTAAAACCTTCAAAGTACAATGATGCCTAAAATGATAAAATACTAAGTGTTTTCATTTAGCTAGAAAAAATAGTTCTAGGTAAACCACAATAATAATTTCTTTTGACTTTGGAAAAAAGCCAGCAAATCAATTATTAGCTCAGCATATTTGCTGCAACAGAAAGTAACCCTAACTTCCATATGGCTGCAGAGACAAACGCTGTTTCAAATGTGGATACTTCTACATAAAGATATTTCATGGCCATCTTTCTCACAGATAATCAGCTTACTCAGACCTGGCCTGATTAGTGGGACACTTACATAGTCAAAACAGGACTTAATAGTGCTTAAATATCTGCCTGTGGAGAAAACATAAAAGGTGGCTGCAGTAGCCACCTATTCTCAAGTAATTCCTCTCAAGGTTATTACAGGTTGGCTAGCTGATAAAAGGATGCTATCGTGTTTTCACCTCTGATGCAGACTGAATAAATTTGTGCAACTTGCATTTTAGTATTTTGCAATGTAGATAGATAAAAATATTCTTCAGTATATTTTCCTTTCAACACTAGTGATATGGCTTTCATTGTTGCTCTAAACAAACCACACTCAATATTGAAACTCTAATTCACACAGGTAAAGATTAGACTTGACCCAATGTTTTGGCTGCTTAAGCACTCACCTTTGCATTTATTGTCTGTCAAGCTTTCCAGAGTGGTCTATTCAGTATAATTTCCCTCAAGTGACTGGTCAAAATTTGTTCGTGTTTCTGAGTGTCTGTGCTGGAGGGAGTGCTGGAGTTGCCATTCCTGGAGGCTTTTAAGAGGTGTGCAGATGTGGCACTATAATTGCCATGGTTTAGTGGTGGGACTCGATAGGCCAAGTTGACAGTTGGACTAGGTGATCTTGAAGGTCTTTTCCAACTTAAATGATTCTTCTTCTTTATCACTTCCAAGTGATAGCTGTATACACGTGTAAGAGACCTGATAGAAGCATGTCAGCCATTCAAGAGGGTTGGAGAGGAAACGCTACCTCCGCAGCATTTGATGTCTTTTATGATTCTAGAAATTAAGATCTGAACCTGAATCATCTCTATCCAGAGCTGCATAAACCACTGGAAGACATCAGATGGGAAATTCCCCTCAGTACTCCTCCACCAATATCCCTTTCAGCGGAACCCAACTGAGAAGTGCTGCATACAATTTCTTCCTCTTCCTTCTTGAATGACTGGCACGCTTACATCATGTCTCTTACATACACATAGAGCTATCATGTGGAGGTGACAAAAATCAAAAGTGGATGATTATTCTGATTCCCTGTGCAATCTTTCAGATTTTATTCCCAATAATTTGTATATGATGTGGCAGGAGAGCACCACTTAGCTAATGGAATGACCCTGTGGGATTCAGTAACAGAAGTTTTACAAAACAAAAAACAGCAGTTAGTTAATCTGTGATAACGACTACATTATCCTTTGACTCCAACTCCTTAATACTCTTCAATGTTTTATAGTCAGATTGTGCCATGATAATACAATTTCAAATGTGTTTACTAGAAAGTTTCTTAACACAGTATTTATGCCCCAGTCACTTACCTGCTGGAGAGGCTTCATATTCAAACATAAATTTAAGACTGTAATCCCCAAATGGTTTGCTATGATTTCCAAACCTGTCAAGCAACTGGGGCTGATTTTCATTTCCAAATGCAAGGTAAATTGCTTTCCTGTTATTTTAGCTAAGCCCGGAGGATTCTTCTCTGCATTTCACCCCATTCCTTTTGCAGAGTTATTTGAACAAGCAGTCAAAAAGAAACTTTTAACTTATGGCATTGAACTTAAAAGCAAGATTGTCAAAAACACCACCAATGTATGAATGAAAGCAGGACGCAATTCAGATTGCATCCCAGTAGTAAATGCTGGAGCATTACCATCTCCAGATCAGTTTTCTGGCCTCAGCCTGTCCCCTTGGGGTGTAAAGTGGTCCTGCCTGTGCCTTGGTTTCTGCCAGTGAAGTTGATCCCACATACCTGAGTGGAACCACAAGACCTTTGAACTGCTTCCTGACCTGAGTGTCCTTGTATACATTTCTGTACTTAAAGAATAATTTGACCCTCTAAATGACAGAGTAAAACAAAACTAAAAACTGACCAACAAAACCAAAACAACCAAAACGAGCCAACCAATCAAATCTAAACAAAATAAAATAAAAACTTCCATTAATGAAGTTGCTGCAGTTATTGTTGCAGATCTATATAGAGAATGAGCAGAAAATCTTTAAAGGGAAAAAAGAAGGAACAGAAGAAGAGAAATTGGGAAAGACTGCTGGTGAAAAGTAGCCTGGTCATGCTGCTTCCAGCCTGTGAAAGCAAGCCTTGCAATATAGTTTAGTGTGCTTTGTTTTACAGTAGACAGATGTTTTGTCATGGCATGATTGTCTGCCTTTGAATTCAAATGGCATCATATCAGTCTCCTGAGCCAGAAGAACCTTTCTCTTTGAGCTATTATCTGCATGGTATTAGGATTATATAAAATTAGAGTTTGGTGAACATTTTGTTTAACTTTTATGTACATTTTCACTTCTGTAGAAAGACAGTTTGGCTACTTTTAATATGATGCAAAGTCTTTGTTTCCTGCATTAACGGACATACTTAATAGACAACAAAATGGAGTTTATGCTTGTACTTAGTTAATTTACAGCCACTTGCTCCTCATTTGTAAACTGGTACTGCTATTTTGAAATCACTGTATTACCGTATGTATGTTGACTTTGATCAGTTGAGCATTTTTCCATATATATATTTTAGTTATGATTCCTAAAATTATTATTCTAGCTGTGACTTGAGCTCCTTTTCTTAATCTCATACTCTGAAAATAGCAACTTCCTATTACTCTCATAAAATGCAAACTGCGTTACTATCCAGCTGAAAATGGGGATTATAATATTTTCACTTTTAGCATAAGTAAGGTTATTAATTGGGGTTTGTATGGCAACAGGCCAATATTAATAGGAATAAATTAATAGGATATAATTAAAAACACTTAAAATTCAGGGGAAATATTAAGTCACTGAAGAACATAGCTATGGAATTTAGGGACCACATTTTACACAAGTATACATGTAATTCTCCACAGATTATGGAATTATATCTGTACACAGAATAATTGTGTGATTTATGCTAATTCACACTGCTATAAATGAATGTGAGAGTCCTGAAATCAAGGCTTAGGAAACCTTAAAAATGGTTACTGGTTAGAAGACCACGCTAAGGTAAAAAAAAAATAAAATAAAATTAATTCATAGTAGATTTTAATACAATTTCAATAGATTCTGTAATACAATTTCGTAGTGCTAATCATGTGTTAGTAGATCTGGATGCTTAAAGTATGTTATAAATATTTCAGAAAGCTGCAATAAAGCATGTTTTTAGTAAAGGAAACTTAAACCAGCCTTAAGTATTCCATGATTATTTAGCTGAAGTCTTTCTAGATATTTTTTTTTTCATTCAGTAAATTACTCATTAATATGAGATTACTTCTATATTTATTGCCTTAATCAGGAAAGCTTATGAGCAGAAGCTTTCTTAGGGGCTACTGAGAACCTCTGAAATGTTGCAAATAATATATAAACCCAAATTCAGAGCTTTTTCTTTTCTCCTTCACACATGCATGCAAGCGAGCATGTACACACACACAATTCACTCAGTCTTTCTCCTCATTTCAAAGCCCCATGCTCTGTTTTATAGCTATGGTGATCTGCCCGGTAGTCAATATTCACCCTGCAGGCTAGATGAATTCTCAAGAAGGTGGGGAAGACTTTTCTTTGTCCAATGGTAAGCAATGTAACATAATTATACTGCTGTGGGTTTTTCAGTTGGTTGGTTGATTTTGTTGTTGTTGTTTTAGTACTATCCACTGGAAAATGTATTTGGAAATAAATGCAACCCATAATGATATTCTCATGAAACAAGTGATGCTTGGCTTACTGAAAACCAGGGGGAAAATAATGACATAAAAATCTTCCTTTCTCAAGAGCAGTAAGCAAAAATTTTATCTAATTGGACAGTTGTGAATCAATGAAAGTGTGTACTCTTTCATGCATCTTGGCAAAAAGTCAGGCTTCCAATGTATAAGAAATCAGGATCAGAACACTTCTAGAATAAAATAATTTCTTACTTTGCGTGTTTTAGGATGGAATAAGATAACTTTGATCTCTCCATTTGAAATGTATTCCATTTCAGTCCTGAAGATTTTTTGAAATATGATGGAAAAAGCTTCACTTTCCTTTTTGAGAAGATTAGCACTAAATTTAAACATCTATTTCATAAATCTGTTAAGAGAATAAACAGTTGTAAGTTACCACATTTCGCTGTCATGTATGCTGCAGTCACTTGAGTCCATTGGTAGAATTACAGTTGTTCCTAGTTTCTATTTTGTATTATATTATGTATTTCTGTTTCTGTGTTCTCTGCTTCTTTTCATTCTCTGATTCTGCTGTCTGCATATCCCTTCAATACATCTTCAGTATTTCGTAGATCTTGTGATGACGTAGTTTTGGATACACTCCTTCAGTGATGCTGATTCTTGAATTTGATGGGTATGGCATTGCAGCTGTAACTTTGGTTAGATAATAATGAAGTTTATTTTTATCCAATTGTTCTTTCTAATTATTTTTTAATTATGTATTTATATTTTAATTACAATTCTTGTATTATTTATATACTTCATGTTTCTTAGATGTATTATCTTGGTGAAGAACCTGGAATAGAGCCATGAACCAAGATTAATTGTTCCTAAGTCTGTGTTTAGAAAGCTATAGAAAAGTACTGTGAAGAGGGAAGGTAATGCTAACGGTGTCTGGAAAGATTCATATGCTTGAGATGTGTATTTTATGATAATTTTTTTTGAATGGAAATGCAGCCACAGCAGTGGAGAAGTCAGCTGCAACAGGTTTTTCTTTTTTAGTTGTTGGGATTCAGTTACAGTATGGATCTAAGGAAACCATTTCTTTGAAGGACAGTGGAAGGGGAATTACTGACAAGAGAGTGTCCTGCCAAAAAGAAATTCAATACTTATGATGATCTCCAATGAATTTAATAAATCAGGGACAAATCCTAAGGTATTTTGTTTGCTAGCAAAAATCTTCTCTTAACAGAACGGACATAAGCAGCAAGTAACTTGCTCTGGAGATATCCTCTCACTCTTCACATCAGTGCAACTGACCAGGGAGAGAAGGAAGAAATGATGAATGTTAATAGACTTGCCTAGGGTATAACCAATAGAGATTTACAGAGACATAACTTTTCAAAGAAATAGGGAATTTCTACTCCTTCCTATCCTCAAGAATAACAGACCGCCTATGTTGAGGGTAGAGTTCTCTCCCTGTTGTAACAGGGATATTGTAACAGCTATTGTAAACAATTTTTACTCAAGCTGTAATCTGGAATTTAAAAGTAAGTTTTTTCAGTCATGTTTTATTTCGCTTTTGATCAGTTCACTGGGTGCTTCTTCATTTAATACACGCAAGTTACTGCATATAAGTTAAAACATCAAGGTATCCTACTATCTGAACCACTCAGGAGTAAGCTACATATAAAACAAAACATCTAGAGTAAGTAGTTGAAAATATTGTTCAACAAAATATTGTAGTTCAGTAGAGGACTAGAAAGGTTTGAAACTGGAAGTTTTCCTAAATAATATGATCGAATTTTAAAACCCATGAAAACAACTATTCAACAAATACTATTGAGTCCACTAAGTCTGGGAGCATGTGTTCAATCTCATGTGTGTTATTCGTCAAACATGAGCAATGCATGCAGCATTGCTACCTGCAATAGAAAATTACATGGTCCAGCCTTAAGAAGTAAGGTCTAGTCATGACAATTTCTGACAGTGTTAGAAAGTGGCATACATATATATACACACACACACAAACATATATACATATGTGTATGTCAGCTACATGTTCACATATCACAGAATATTCTTCTAAAAACACAAGTGGATGATGCAGGTTCCTTTCTTTTCTACTCATCTAAAATCTTTGTGCTTGATTCATTTTCTTCTTTCTTGAATTCATTTGGAGTGGTTTTATTTCATGATCTAGAATATGAAATTAAGGTGAAGAAATATTTTTTCCTATTCATTTGTTTACTATAGGCCCAGATAAGGTTGCTTCTTCTCATTTTTGTTTTCTAAGAAATTCTTCAAACTGCCAAATAGACCTGTCATTTCTAGTAGCATCATATATGGTGAAAAAGCGGGTATTGATAAGAAGTATCCTCTTTTATTTATTTCTTCATCAGCTCTGTGGAGGGGGAAAGGGAGGCCTAGAGGAGATTTTTTTCATTTCTCCAGTTTAACAATTTACAGTGTAAATGATTGCATACAGCAGTCTTATTCATAGAAATATAAAAATGGAAGACACTGCAGGATGTCATCACAGTCCCAAAAGAGTATCAATTATATTTAAGTAGTTCTAGAAAGACTTGTATCTAAGCTGTTCTGAAATAATTCTAACATTGGAGATTCTACCATCTTGTAGGCAATCTTTTATACTGCTTCCCTATCCTTACTGTTGAGGTTTTCATAATATCTATCCTGAATCTTAATTGCTTCAGTATAGTACATTTCTTTTTGTCTTGTCCATCGTTGTTATTGAGAACAGGTTATTTCCTTATTCTTTTGAAATTGCCTTTTATGTATTTAAAGGTTATTATCATGTTCCCTCTAAGCTGTCTCCTCTCTAGCCCAATTCTTTCAAACTTTAGCACAGCTCATGTTCTCTAGACTCTGGTCATGTTGCTCTCCTCACTGTTCTCTCAATCGGCTCATGTCTTCCTTGAGTGTGATATACAAAATTGTACCTGGTACTCCTGCTGAGGTTTTATTAATGCTAAGCTGAGGGGAAGAATTATTTCACAATTTTGCAGGCTATTCTTGTGTTTGCACATTCCAATACACTGTGAGCAGATGCCAGCTCCAAGTGTCACCCTGAGCCATGTTCAAGCATGAAGGCTCTCAGTAAAGCCAGACAACTAAAAACAAGCACTGATTATTTTACCCTCCCACATAGCTATTAAATAAACATGATCAATATTTATTGAAGATTTTTTGACTGAAAATTCATGGAAAAAAGTCTTCATCTTGAAGAAGAATACATCTGCTATTCACCACAACCAGATAGTAATGATCAACATTTACTGATTTAGGAGCACTTTTCTCATCCTAATCAACAGCCACTGGAGGTTTGGTACTTTTATCAAGACAGAAACCATGCATTGCAGGTTAATGTCCAGGTTTGAGTTAATGCTCTCATTTTTCTCAATCCTTATGTTTATAGTCACCTAGGTCAAAAAAATTCCTAACGCGGCTTATGTATTTAATATTGCTAAACATTGCTGTAATATCTGCTGTTCTCAGTGCTGTGACCAAAACCTTTGTGGTACAGCAGTTTGTCCTTTCCCTATGAAAAGATTAAGTTAGAGGTTCTAAATAAAATAGCAAAAACCTGGCTATCGTTTACTGTGTAGGTCTGTATTGAATAGTAGCGCAGAATTCCCTGCTGCTAGTCATTTTTACATTCAGCATTTTTGCAAACCATAGCAGTACAGAAAGGAAGAAGCAAACTTCAAATGTGTAACTAGAATTTTCCTTCTGGGGAAAAAGAAAAAAAAAATGTGACTGCTTATTTCTGATCTTCATAAGTGTAAGGAAGCCTTTATTGTATTGGGCTTTACTGTGTAGGGCTACAAAGATGATGAAGGGCCTAGAAGGGCTACAAAGATGATGAAGAGCCTAGAGGGGAAGACGTATGAGGAGCAGCTGAAGTCACTTGGTTTGTTCAGCCCGGAAAAGAGGAGGTTGAGGGGAGACCTCATCGCGGCCTACAGCTTCTTCACAAGGGGGAGTTGAGGGGCAGGCACCGATCTCTTCTCTTTAGTGAGCAGTGATAGCGCCCACAAGAATGGTGTCAAGCTGCGACGGGAGGTTCAGGTTGGATATCAGGAAGAGGTTCTTCACCGAGAGGGTGGTCACACACTCGAACAGGCTCCCCAGGGACGTAGTCACGGCACCAAGCCTGTCGGAGTTTAAGAAGCATTTGGACTGTGCTCTTAGTCATATGGTCTGAATTTTTGGGTAGGCCTTTGTGGTGCCAGGAGTTGGACTCGATGATCCTTGTGGGTCCCTTCTAACTCAGGATATTCTATGATTCTATTGCTTATGCGTTACACACACACACACACACACACATACACACACAAAAAAAAAAAAAAAAAAAGGCAAACTAACATTTTTTACATACCAAAAAACTTTTTCATACAGTAGGTTGTATAGTTGAAGCCCTCCTTGAGTGGAGAAGTTATTTTAGAAGTTTTTAAGGCTGTAAGCTGTTTCTACCTGTTCAATAGCTCATTACAAGCTAAATGTAATTATATTATACTGTATATAGATCCAGTTTTCTGGAAGAGTTCCACAAGAAGCAAATGCACTTGGGGGTGTACTACATACCTAATGGATATTATTTTTGATGGCATAAACATTGCTCTAAATCTCTTTTTGCATTAATGATAAATTGACCTTTAGTATGAAGCAGGTGAGAATAATAATAATAATAATAAAGTTTCTAATAATTTATAGTTAGCATTGTTTTTGCTGGAACACTTTAGCACTAAGGTACTGTCCAAGTCCTTATCTTGTGTTAATTTCATTCTGGTCAATGGGATGTTGGCAGAAACCATCCAACAAACTGCCCTTTGACTCTCACTTAGTGGCTTATTCCAGAGCATATATATCAGAGCTTGAAAGTATACAGTGCCATGAGCATTACTGTTATGTATATTGCAATTCAAAACCTCTTCTGTGATTGTAATTCTAGTGTCAAAGTTCACTTTTAGCCAAATGAGGGTTGCTCATTGTCTCATATAACACAAGCACAAATCTTCCAATAGGAAGGTAAGGAACAGGGATACTGCTGTCAAGCTTTGTGTTAGGTTGTGGAATCCCAGGGAAGTTACATCACCCTTATATGCAACAAAATGTGGAGCATGGGCCCCGTTACATACCCAATGAACAGTGTATTCCCTTTAGGTGCTTGATACTGAGGGTTTGTCTTACCACCTGAACTGGTATGGGTGGTGTGGCCCCATTTCACACTGAGCTTTATCACAAGAATTTTAAGTTTAAATGTGGCAGATGGAAGCTGAGGTACTTAATAGCAAGCACTGTGAGCTTATATCTAAATGTTTAATCTTTCTTCAGTACTTTTGCTCCTTGAGTAGGAATTGAGTGAAAATGAGGTTTTCAGAGCATTACTCAGAATAGGAGTTTTATTGAGTAAAGTGAACTGATTTAAGCTATAGGAATTAACTAGTTTTGAGTTTAGAGAAAAAAAAAATAATTAGGAGAATATTTTTTCAGTCACAGACCAAAAAAAAAGTGATGAAGAAAAGGCATCTAAATTTATTAAACCAAAACCTCAAAAATGTTGAAAGGGAACATTATTTTCAAAATAAAATCATTTTTTAAAATGTGATGCTTTAATTTTTATAATGTGTTTCCTTTATTTTTCAGTACAAATAATTTGAAACCTTTTTATATTACTAATTGAAAAAGAGTTTCACTACAAGTTTTTTCTTGGCTCCACTGGTTTCATTGCTTTGCAAAGCACTTCAATATATCTGGATGAGGAGGACTATTACTAAGCTTTTTTTAAACAAAGCATACACAAATCAGTAGTATATGCAGCATGAACTCCACTAAAGAAAAAACATTTATGCAAGAGGTGGGGATATGGAAAAAAACATAATAATTCATATTATGTGATTGTCTTCCACCTGTGCATGGCATAATTCTGATTAAAATTACTGGTATTACTTTGTGTGCATCAAAGGAAAAACAGCTCCAGGAACTGACATCCTGTTAAATCTGAAAGAGCTATTATAGGCTAGTGGTTCAATGTGGTGGTTTTTGAAAACTTCCTAATAAAAAACCAGTATGTATTATGCCCCTAAGCTTTTCTGGGCAGTAATGCTGAACTGTGTAACCAAACATGGCCAGCAATGCACCCGTATTTTATATTGAAATTGATGACAGTTTTAACGTGCGAAAATTCAAATAACGTTTCAGTCCTTTTTATCCTTTTTAAAGGCCCCATTTGTCTCATTTTACTTCTTAGAAACAAAAATAGATACAAAGATGTTAAAGGCTTAGAAAGCTAGCAGTCTTAAAAATATGTACGCATCGTGTAGTTTTTCTCTGATTGCACTGTTTATTATGTACTGAAATAAATAGGTGAAATTAGACAAGTTTTGACAGAGCCATAAAATTGCAGCTGAGAAGTCTTGCATTTTCTTTCCTGTTACAACCTGTTTTTGAAAGATAAGTTTGTTGTGACTCTTCATTTTAATTATTTAGTAGGTGCCTTGCCTTAGCTAAGAAAAAGTTTAATGTAATTTAGTAAAAAACAAACAAACAAAACAACAGGTACAAGTTAAATGATTTTCTGTTCTGGCTATCTTCATAGGTGCTGCTATTATTTGCACATATGTTAACGAGAACAGGTTTGGTCCTACAAACCTGCTTTACAGTGATAATCCTTTTCCATGCAAGTTGTCCTCTTAAGCAAAGTTAATCAGATATTTACAGGATTCCCATTTATCTATGTATAAAAACTGAGAAAGGCCCACGCATCCATAATTATTCCAAACATTGGCATTTATTATGAAGCAATCTCTAAGTGCTTTAAACACAGTATTGGCTCTAATCCTACGCTGAACATTCATTAGAGCTTTACAGTTACAAACTCATACATGCAGAAGGCTTAATCCTGCAATGCACTGCTTAATAGTGCTTGAAGATGAAAGCAGTTGAAACCTTTCAGCTTTGGTATTAAGGGTATAATTCTGCCAAGCCCTAGTCATGCAAATAATCTTTATCCTTATGACTGATAACATTGACTTGGCTCGTCAATTAGCTATTAAGTGACTAATGGTTTGTGCTGATTTGCCTGAGGTTGCACTGAAAAGCTGTGGCAGAGGCAGATGTAGAACTTCCATCTTATCCATATTATCAAAGGGAAGTGTAAGATAATATTACAGACAAGGGTATAGTACATCACCTGATAATCTAGCCACAGAACTAGCAAATTTTACAGTGTCATAGGATAAGAAACGTACCATGAGAGTAAAATGTGAGTAGCTGTCTTTATTTGAATGCTTCAACAAAATTCTGTATATTTTCTGTATTATAATCACCTATAATTGTCCTTAGGAAAAGAACAGAATGTGTATCACCAGATATTCTCGCTCATTACATTAATTATCTTTAGCTTGTGTAGTAGCTTAATTTTTCTTGCTCTATCAGTAGGCTTGCTCAAAGGAGTGCAATATAAAGGGTTTTATCTGTGCTATTGATTGGCAAGAAAGTGATGTGTTTAGGACTGTTGGAGCTTCTCTAGTGACTATTTATTTAAACTGGGGGTAAAAAAACACAACAGTATTACTTGAAAAAATAACTAGAACTTTCATTTAACATTACAAAAGAGGGCATGGCTTAATCCCTGAAGTAGGAAATTGCTTTTCTTCATGATCCATTGCTTTCATACTGTTTCTGGCTGCTGGTGCTAAAGGAAAGAAAAACTGTGTTCTCGTGTTCTCACTCGGTTTTCACTGTATCTGTTTTCTTATCCTCTATGAAAACTTGGCTGCTAATTTGTTGTTGAAGTAAATAAAGGAAGAGGGGAGCTTGTTTTTTTTTTTTGTTTTTTTTTTTTAATGGATATCTTGCAAGTATGGAAGCAAAGCAAAAATTTACGTGGGAAACTGAGAAAAATGAAATTCAGTATTTGAAATAGTATATCAAAGCTAAAGTCATACGTGATGTTTCTATTCTTTGAATTGCTGGTATAAGCTTATACCTAAATTCAGCAGTGTGTTCCCAGAAGAATGTTACTAAAGAGTGTCTTTTCTTGTGTTCTGATCTTTTCATATACAGAGATAAAGCAAGTAACAATTAAAAGCAAAATGCATAGCAGGCTGGAAAATATGCTATTTTGTTTCACCTTGCTTAGAACTCTTTTTTTTTAAGCAACTATTGTTTTAATTGTTTTTAATATGCATTACAAAATTATAGTAAGTTACAGCTCAGGGCTGGAAAATGCTAGCAGACTGTAATTACACGATTATTTAACTTCAGAAGTTACAGTATTCAGTTAGTGATTCTATGGGATTGTCAGGACAGGTCACAGAGTGCTTTCTAAAGTAATTAAAAGTCAGCAGTTGTGGTTTATATTTTTCCCCTAGCAACAACAGAAGTTATATTTTTCTCTTCTCCTACCAGCAGTGACTCCTGTTTCTTTTTAATGTTCTGATTGCTTAGTCTTGTAAGTTAATCAAAGGTTATGCTAGCAAAATAGCAATCTGAAAATAATTATCATAGTGAGTTTTTGATACTGGTGTGTAACAGAAATGAAACGTAGGTTTTATTCTGAGGTTTTGCTTGTGCTAGCTATATGAGGAAAATAGCAAGACCACACCATATGCTCAATAAAAGCTTCATTAGAAAGGCATTAGTAGATTAATCCAGGTTAGTCTGTGGTTTATTTTATTTAGAATGTAATAAGGAAAGTTCATTAGTTTGCAGCCTTAATGTTTTCTACTGTACCTCAAAGCAACCAGTAACAATTCCTGTGAGACTCCACAGGTCTCACTGACACCTGTCAAGATAAACACATGGCTGTCTAGGGGAATCATCTTGGCAACATAACTGAAGAAATCTGGATAAAAGTAAGTCTCTCACACACAAAAGAGTGTTACACGTTATAAACTTGATTAATGATTTTTCACATGCCTCCGAGGTCATATATCTCACTTTAAAGTAGAAAAAAAAAGTCAAATCAATCTCTGAAGAATAAATATTTTGGAATGTACAATACTGCTTTTGGAATGTATTTTGAAGAACTTGAAGGAAGTAGAATTATGGAATTTGAATTGAGCCTCAGAAAGGCTGTCTAAGACCAGCAATTGAATTTTCCATCCCCCCAGGGCTAATATATTAGATTACAAGGATTATTGTGGTGACAGTATTTGTGCCACTACATTTAAGTCAGCATTTCCATTTGAAACCTGTGTGTTCAGAGGCTCATAACTCAGCTATAGACATTTGCTTGGCACTACAAATATGTTTTCTGAACATGGTCTCTCCACAATTGTTATACTTTAAAAAAAAAAAAAGTGCTTAAAGCTAAATAAATATTTGGGCATTTCAAAGTTATGAATGCCAAAAGTTAATGCTGTCCTATAACAACTCTGCTTTTAAATTTTGTAATTTCTACATCTAATCTGTAGTACTACTGCTGTCAGGGGTCAGAAAGAATGTGTTCAGGAGCAGACAGAATGGCAGCAAGCTGCCTTGCTTGTTGCCCCATTCTTTGACAAAACTGTTACAGGACTAATGCACTGCGGGAAGGCAGGAGGTGGAACTCCACTGTACAGCCTCTTCTCCTCCAAGGCTTGAAAGGATGGGGGACACCTTAGAAATCATGTCAGGAAAATATGCTTAACAATGTAATAATAGAATTGTAGAATGGCTTGGGTTGGAAGGGACCTTAAAGATCTAGTTCCAAAGCCCCATACCATGGGCAGGTACACCACCCACTAGATCAGGTTGCTCAAGGTCACATCCAACTTGGCCTTGAACACTTGCAGGGATGGGGCATCCACAACTTCTCTGGGATACCATTACAGTATCCAAACACCCTCATAGTAAGGATTTTCTTCATAATATCCAATCTAAATCTACCTTCTTTATTTTAAAGCCATTACCTCTTGTTCTATCACTACATGTCCTGATAAAGAGTCCCTTCTCATCTTTCCTTCAGGCCCCCTTTAAGTATTGGAAGGCTGCTATAAGGTTTTCCTCAGAGCCTTCCATTTCTTCTCCAGGCTGAACAACCCCAACTCTCTCAGGTTCTCTTCACTGAACGGGTGTTCTAGCCCTTTGGTCAGCAAGCCCGCCTCTGGACCTGCTGTAATAGGCCCATGTCTCCTGACTATTCTTAACTTTAGGCACTTGACAAACATCATTTAGAGCTCCTCCCATTACCTGTGGTCTTCCCACCTCAGAAAAGGCCATCAGCTCTGCCTTGCAAGCTCTTTAAACCCAGTTTCCCATCTTAAAGTCATTGCACTTTGAGTTTATTTTAGCTTGGTCACGACATGGCATTTAATATCCTAGCTCTATGATAATAACAGGAGCTACAGAACAAGCCAATACTCAGACTTTTCCTATTTCCGGTGATCTTTTTAAACAAATAGGTTTTGCTTACACTTCGTATGCTTGTACTGAACACAGAAGAGTGCAACTCTGGATTCTGTTATCGGTATCTGTCACTGAGATCCCATCAAACTTCAAGATGACTAATTTTCAACCTATTTTACTGTGTCTTTTGTTGTTGTTGTTGTTTGTTTGTTTGTATTTTGTCCCTAGCTGAAGCATTTGCTGAGGAGTTGAAATTAGAAGCATTTAAGCTGTAGTCAGGGATCTCATTCTCCTGCAGTGATGCAGTGCCAAATCTTGTGGCAGCACTGGTGAAAATCAAAGAGACTTCTGCAGGTTTGGCAGCCATCTAATTGCCCATAGAACTAACTGCTCATGTGGTAGTCCAGAGAGAACATGAGCACATCCTGCCCTGCTTTATACAGGACAACAAATCTCTTAAATACCTCCATGTATATACATGTGGATTTGGCCTTAATTCCTGTGGCTTTATATTGAAATGAAAATGTGGACCTAGCCAAAGTGTTAGCACCATTCAGACAAATTTATACAGAGAGGGAAGGGAAGGGAAGATGGCATTGCAGCACTGTCAGCCAGCAAAAGACAACTCCCAGTGTAGTATTAGCCATCCTCCTTAAGGCAGGTCAAACCAGGGCTAACACTAGCCACCAGTGGCTGGACTTGGAAAAGTGCCTTGAAGACTGACAGACCAATTAGGGCTATTTTGGACCAAGAGTGAGCTTGCTTTCAGAGCCAAAGTTCCCTGCTGGAAAATGTTCTCCAACCAGTCCCTTCTATTCTAAATTGAAGGGATCTGGCTTATATGCATAGTTTCAGTAAAAAGAAACAAAACAAAAATCAGCTTGGTTTTGACAGCAAGGAATAGAAAGAAAGAGATTACTGCTGTCTTTACAATTGTGGAGTCAAGAAATGTTTAATGTGAAGATTTAAGCCTATTTGGTTGGACAGATTTATGGACAGAAAGACATTAGCTGTTGAGAGATTTATTTTTTTGCAATACATACCTAGAGAATACCTGTACTACAGAGAAAGGAGCCATTGTAAACTCCCTTTTTCATATGATATAATTAATCTATGCAAAAGAAAAAAAAAAAGTTAAGTAATCACCTAATACTGAAATTTGTGTATTTTATGACTACACAGATACTCTGTGCATCTCTCCTAGCATCTCTCCTAGAATTACATTTGTCACCTTCCAAGCCTCTTAGTAGTTTGTGTGATACACTGTATTGTCTTCCTTTCTAAAGTAAAGGGTTTCTGCCCTCTCTCTAAATTATGGAGGGTTAGGACACAAACTGGTTGTGATTCTTATTCCCTGATGACAGGCCTAAATTCCCTAAAGAGGCCTAATCTTACAACTCATTAGTTTTTGAAAGAGACACTTTCTTCTGTTTAAAAGAGAAAAAATAACACATTCAATGGAAAAATCAGACATTTGTACTCTAGAAAGATTGGGGATATAGGTGCTGAAAGTCATCAGAGTTTATAGGAGTAAATGCTTATAGGTTAAACCTAACAGCTTGAACATTTTCTTCTCTAAGCTGTTGTCAGTCAGATAGATAAGCATAAGTTCTGTCCCACTTAATTGCAATGAAACAATTTCCACGGGTTTTCAAATGAAATGAGATTCCATCCACAGCAGTGGAGAAAAGTTACAATAGAAAAACATAGCAAATGTGTTAAGTGTTCATTGAACAGCATTCTCTGTAATACAGACACATATTTGTAGAGCTTTTTTCTATCCGAGTTTGCTGCACAGTATTTGAGCTTCAGGTGTTTAAGTGTGGACGTTGCAACACAAAGTGTAGCATTTCATCTCTGGCAAACAGAGATGGGCAGAGAAGTCTGGTTCCATAAGAAGGCACTTAACCTAAGGAGCTCTGAATTTAACTGACAACTTCTGCTAGCCTAAGGCATGATCTGCCCTGAAGCTTTGCTTGTGTCACCGAGATGTTTATCTTCACTGATATAGCTGTATTGACAAGAATCAGGGTGTAGGCAGATAAAGTTGTACTGGCAAGAAGTACCTGATTTTATTCAATGAAATAATGTAAATTATACTCTTGGAAGCAATCTTTTTGTTTGTATAAGTATTCTTTAGGAACATTTGGCATTTATAGGATAATGGCGTAGCTCAGTAGAAGAAGCAAGGAAAAGACGTGTTTTTACAGTTAAGGAGTCTTGCTCATACACCTAGGAAACTATTGGTATTCATAGAGCACTTGGTGGAGATAACTTGATTAAAAGTCTCATGTACTATTTGTGGGACCTGCATAGGGTAAGTATTAAATAGGGTTAAAAACAAACACACCACCAACAACAAAATCATAAAGTTAGCTTCAGTGAGCCAAGTGTTGGGCATATTTTCAGAATGCTGAAAACTACCTTGTGAACCCTGTAGATTATTTTCACAGCTTATTTGCTATGTCTCTAATAGGATATTTATTTGTTTACACAAATTGTGTGTTTATTGCTTTTCTGTACCTCCTCTTCTTTCTTTGAGAGAGGCCTTCATAAATTGATAGCACAGTGTTGATTGTGTTGGAGTGCATGACTTTGTGCCCTTGGGGATTACAACCAGGTTATTTCAATTTCAGCTAGTCCTCAGCCAGGAAAGATTCATATTCACTCTTATGTCAGCAGGAGGTTTAAAAAAAAAAAAAAAAAAAAACAACTTTAAATGAGAAATAGTTCTTACCACTGGCTTTCACAATGTTTACTTGCAGATGCTTTAAACTTTTACTTTTCATTAAAAAGCTTAACTCTGAGTGCTAAAACTATCAATTAAGACTTTTAAATAAAACATGAAAAGACTAGAAGCATCTAACTACCAAGATTTGCTTCAAATTAGAAAGAAGTGCTTGTTGTTATCACAAAAACTGAACAAGAAATAATTTTATTTCCTTGTTTTTCCTTCTTTTGCCTTTCTGTTCCCATCTACCTTTCATTTGCTTTCATTCATGCCTACTTCTACACCTTCCTTTTTCAGTTTCTGTTATCCTTTCCATTTTCAATCTTCTTGTGATATTTTCCACAAATTACTTCTCCCCATTTCTCACCCATGCACTGCATTAGATAACCTTTTTTTTCCCTTAAACTTGGATAGTCCCCTCATTTCCTTCTGTGGTTCAGAGTTCAGAGCCATGAAAACATCAAATGTCATTAAAATTAGAGCGTACATTAAAATTAGTATCTACAAGGTGCTGAGCACATTGCCAGATCCAGCAAAGGATGCCTACTTAGTCATGTGTCTCCCCATTCACATTTGTAGCAAGTACTTAAGGAAAATGCCTAAGTAGCTTTATGGAGATTGGCCTTTGTGTCCTCAACTCTTAGTTTGAATATGCAGCAGCAAAATAATCCATCGATTTAGCAGTCCCTACGTAGTGTTTAACATCATAGTGTAACACCTAAAAATGACCCATTATAATCTATTTGATGAAAAAAGTCTTCTCTAAGTAGTCTCCAAACACAGATTTGAACTGGAAACTTTAGTAGCTGTTATGTGTGTGCACTGCATAAATAGTACATATTTAATAATGTGAGCACTTAAACACCCTTTTTATCTTCAATTAAGTATTAAAATAAAAATTAAGTACTTTTGAAGTACCTAAACATTTTATTCATTTGTCCTTGGTATTTAAGTACTTTAGATAGGCCCCTGTGACAAAGAAGATGGCAGATGGACTAAGAATTTAGATTAAGGTACTCAGGCTACAAACATATGCAACAACATGGAGAGAACACAAAGTCCTACTGTATCCACAGCAAAGCATATTTTAATTGAACAAACTATGCTCAGGCTGGGAGGGATTTGTGGAAAGATTCTGTTGCAAAGTTACAACTAACAGAAACTTTGCAACTGAGGTCCAGCTGTACTTTCCTGGATGTCACTAAGGAAACTCCCACCAAGCGGTAGCATAATAGAGCTCTTGATGGAGACTTTAAAAGAGCCAAGCAGAAGATGGTCCAGAGAGGATTTGCCAACTGAAATTCTCTGTGCCAACTGTATCATTACATGGTTGGCAATACCAGTTTCCTTTCAGAGAAGTGGTACCAGTTTTAAATTACTCATCTGTAGGATTTCTACTATCATGAAGTAAAATCAAGTAACTACTGCATGTCTCTAAATCTGCAGCAGCATGTGAACAGTTTACTGAAAAATGGGTTTCAGTGATTGAATGAGTTTATTATTATTTTTTTTTTGAGACAGATTGATAGAAAACATAGTGGTATTTATGGATAAGATTGCTAGCATATATTACTTGCATGAACAGGAAGAAAATAGACATCAGAGGCTTTAATTTTAGAACACCTGGCAAGTCCGGGCTGATGTTCCTTTGAGATTTCCTTTTTTTCTTAACCTTAACTCTGAGACATAGGGAATTTATTGTGGTGGCATTGTTGTTGGCTTTTTATTTTTTTAACCGCAAACTTTGTTTTGTTTATTTGGTTGATTATTTATTTATTTATTTATTTTACGAGATGACAGCACACAACTGGAAGTTCGGAAATTTGGAGTAACTTGTTTTGCTTCTTGAGACAGGTAGGAAAAGTCACCGAGTTTCTTACCAGTTGCCCTTTTATTTTGCAAGCCGGCGCCGGGCTGGGGACAGCCCTGTCCCGCAGGACCCTTTGCAGGGGGCTGGCGCTGTGTTAGCGGTGACCTGCCAGGGGAAGGCCCCGCACCAGCCCCGCCGCTCTCACTCGTGCGGTTACTCCCCCGTGCTTGAGTGCTTTCATCTTGCGTTAAGATCTTTTGCAATTCATATTAGCATCTTTGCAAAACTTGGCTGTAAAAGTGCACCGCCCTCGGGGCAGGCAGGGCAGGGCAGGAGGGGCCATTTCTTCGCCTCCGGTCCCGGGTTTGGGGGTGTTTTCGCAGCGATGTGGAGGACTTCTGGTTAAGGGCGTCTCCTCGCCCCTCTCCGGGGATGCAATACATCCTGGGCCGAGCAGAGCCGGGGTGAAATTCTTTTCTCTTTCTCCCCTAAGCCTACACAGTTGAGCAAGGGTTGTGACTTCCGATCATCCCCGTGTGAATTAGAAAGTCACCCAGCAAATTGAAGCAGGTTTCGTTCTAAACGAACGCGAAATGTCTAAAAAGGCTTTTGCACACCCACCGCTCGCCCTCTCCCTTTCACGCATCCGCACCCCGCGCCCATGATCTCATGCTGCTGAAGGCATGGCACAAGATCTACGGGAGACTGGAAACGGTGGAAGCGGGGGGGCGGGGAGAGGAGGGACGGTAGCGTGCGGCTCTCACCCCGTGCTGTGCCCAGGTGCGGTACTGCAGGGGCTGCGCCTCTCGCCCGCCGGCTCGGGGGGCGCGGGACACACGACCCGGGGAGGAGAGCAACGCCTTCTCCTTCAATGCGGGGCTTGGCTTTGCACCGTGTCGTCTCCCCCCCTCGGCTGCGGGGGCTGGGACACGCGTTTCCCCTGGTTTCGGGGCAGGAGGGAGCGGTGCGGGTGCGGTGCGGGGCTGCGGGGCCCCGCAGCTCGGGGGCGATGCTGCCGGTGCCACCCTGCAGCCGGGGGGGGGCGGCCCAGAAACGTTTTCAGCCCGGTTGGTGGCCGCGTCTGCGGTGGCAGATGAGTAAGTAAGGCAGGGAAGAAAAGGAAAAAAAAAAAAAAAAAAAAAAAAAAAAAAAGCGTAACTCTTTGTTAGGCGCCATGTGTGTAATTACCGGATAATCAAAGCCGATGCTCGAATAGACAGGGGAAACATCTGATGGGCGAAGTTTAGGCCAATTAAAAGACCCGAAATCGTTCTTTTTTTAAGGCGAAAGTGGCTTTTCGAGACACTGGCACATCTGAACTACCCAACGAGGGGAAAGGCGCCCGCCGTGCTGCTAATTCCGCGGCGCGGCTGGGTGGCGGGCTGGGGAGAGGGGCGTGCGTGTGTCCGCCGCACCGCCCGAGCCATGTTCTGGCAGTGTGCGGCTCCCGAAAGACAGGGAGGCAGTGCGACTGTGTGGGAGCTGAACTCAGCCTCCCTCTTTAACATAGGCTCGTCCTCTGCATTGCATCCGAGCTTCGGTGATTTGCTGTTTGGAGACTGCAGATTTGCATAGCCCTGCTCTTCGCAAGCATGGTTATTTTTTTTTTCCCAGCTTCTTTCATAAGGGTGCACTATTCTCTCTGAAAACATCCTCGGGTATTACTGTCAATAGGCAGACCATTGAGATTGCCGGAGCAGCCCGGTTATTGTCTGGCGGCGTGTGCGAGCGTGTGTGTGTGCGAGTGTGCGCGCCGGGAGAGATTGCTCCGAGAGGGCTCACCAGTTTGGAGATGAATGGAGGGAAGAGCAGCAGTTTGATTTTTCTTTGCTTTCCCAGCGCTGGCTGATGGAGTGGCATCCCCTGCTTCTTCCTTAGCAGCGATGTGGCATGATTGGCTACGCTGTGGATTACTGAGGATGGGGGAATGCTTGGCACTCTCGTAGCACTTGCAACTGTGGAGTATTGTTAATGAGCACCAGCCCCGGGAAGGCTGAAACTAGCGATTGTTTGAGCACGGGGCTTTTCCTCTCTTCCACCTCTTTGCGAAGGCTCGGAATCGCCTGGATTCTCCGCCTCTGACTATGTCTCGGATTGTTTTGGCCAGAAGAAGACCTGGAGAAAAGGATCCTCATCATAAGCTTGCCCAAAGGGAAGCCATGGCTCGCCTGGTGCGGTGAGCTGCCGCTGGCACCGTGCGCGAGGCTGCGAGTGCGCCTCTGCCCAAACTTTGCCTCCTTCCCTGTGGCTGCTGCTTCTCCCGAGGACGCCGTGCACCGGAGGATGGGGGGCCTCCTCAGGGGCAGCCCCGAGCCGGGCCCCGCCGGCGGCAGCAGCGGCAGCGCCGGGGGCCGCTTGGCCCTGCTCTGGATAGTCCCGCTCACTCTCAGCGGCCTCCTTGGGGTGACGTGGGGCGCCTCCAGTTTGGGCGCTCACCACATTCACCATTTCCATGGCAGCAGCAAACATCATTCAGTGCCTATCGCTATCTACAGGTCACCGGCTTCCTTGCGAGGCGGACACGGTGGGTTCGGGCGCCGCTCGGTTTTCCCCGCACGGTGGGCTGCGCGCCGCGCCCCGCACCTCCGCCCGCCCCGCAGAGCTCAGGCAAAGGGATGCGGGGGGCCGGGAACCCCCGATCCCGGTCGGGGGGCGTGGGGAAGGGGTGGGGGAGTTAGGGGTATCCCGCTGCTCCCGGTGCGGGGCCGGAGGGGAGCTCGGCTGGCCTCCAGCCGGCTGGGGGCGGCCGGAGGATGCTGCCGGCGGAGCCCTCGGCCAGCACCGGGGCTTCCCCCGGGGCTCCCCGCACCCTTCAGTATCCCTCCGTGTCCCCCCGGCTGCAGAGCGAGCGGGGAGGAAAGCCCAGCCCGGCGGCGCCTCCGTCTCCTGGAGCCGCTGCCCCCGGGGGGGAGAGCCCCGGAGGTACCAGCCCTCGCCCCCCGGTTTCCTCCTGTCCCGGTCCGGGGGTGCAGAGGCGAGCAAAGCGCCCGTGCGCCGGGCAGGGCTGTGGCAGGGCAGGGCAGGGCAGGGACCACGGCGGGGAGCGAGAGGCGGGGAGCGAGCGTGTGCGGTGCTCCATCGCTGGGGATGATCGTGCTCCTTCCGACTCATTGCCTCTGTGGGAAAGTCAATGAACTAAAAGCAAAGGTCAGCTAATTGCACGGGGGAGCGGGAGAGAAGTCAGCGCTTGATCACTGAGAAGGGGGAAACAATGCCCACCGTAGTGGTCAGGAAAGGGACAGAGATAAAAATGCTTTTAAAGTGTAAATGCATTTTGCTTCAGAAATACAGTACTGTGGGACTTAGTTTCTGAAGTGACAGGAAGCTGCTTCAGTGCTCTTTAAACAGCGCAGTTTTTTGTTTCGCATACATACTTACATGAATCTATACATAAATACATGCAAAACAGATATGAACATGTTCAGCGTTACCAAAAGCTGTAAAAGAAAGCTAAACACCAGACTGTGCCTTAAGGATTTTAAACCAAAGCCTCCCTTTGTCTCTGAGGGAGGAAAAAACAAAAACAAAAACAAAAAAAAAACCTTGTTGGCTTCTGATTAGATTATACAGCTTCATTCTTCTTCATTTTCTCATCTTGCCTTGCTTCATTTGCACGATCATGCAATGTCATTTACAAGATTTGCAAAGTAAAAAACAGATCTTATGCTTAACCTTCACATCTCTGTGCAAGATGACCCAGTTGCAGGCACGAGGTAGTTAGGATTTAATGGATTTTTTTTTTTTTCAGTGATTAGCAATGCTAACGTTAGTGGATATGGTTGTATTGTTTACCTGAAAATTTCCAGTGTGTGTTGAATACACATTAATCCTAAACTGCTAGAAAAGACAAAGTGGACAGAAATGACTTTTCTTAAGCATTTTGTTAATTGAGAAAGAAGTTAGATGTCTGGTGTAATGCAAAAAAAAAAAAAAGAGAGAGAGAGAAAGAAATTTAGGCCATCACTCTCCACTGTAGTGTATTCAGGCAGTGCAAGCTTGAGAATACTGCATGTTCTGTACTGTATGTGCTTACAGGGGAAAATTAGAGATGTATGTGTGTACATATACATACTTACTGTTCTTAGAATTTCTGGACATATAGGGATACCATTTAGAGGCTTGCTAGGGGGGGCTAAAAGAATAAGGGGAAAAAGCAAATGTAATAATATAAATATGAGCTACAATTCCTTAGAAAGCATTTTAAAATCACACCTTTTGCTATTTTTTAAAAACATTATCTTGGACCCAGTCAAAGGGTAGTGGTGCAAAAAGGTAACCCTCCTGGAGGAAATGAGTCTTCCTAAAGAAAATGAAAGGTGAAGTGGTGGAGTTGACACTTAAGGACTTCATAGGGAAGCCCAGGAGCCTCTCCAGAAGTTAAGTAACTGATTTTACAAAATGAAAAATGTTACATATCATAAGAAGGTATTCCAGAGTGTTTTCAGAGTGTGACTTTAAAAGTCCTTGCTTTTCTTTATTTATCAGAAGCTCTGCTATTGGATGGTGTTTTAAAACATCTAATTCATTTCATTATTAATTCTTCAGAGAGGTGCTCCCATTTGCTTCTGTAAGTCTAACAGGAACATTTGTCTTCGTGGCTAAGCAGGGTTGGACACAGCTCCTGTGGAGCCCATCCCTACATTTCTAAGCATCAGTCAGAGAGGGCTGGGTGATGTGGGTGCTTATTCCTTACCCTGGCATCAAAGGACAGTAATGCAGTGTCCCTGCAGGTTTAAGCATGGTGAGAGTGAGAATTTGACTCTCAGATTTGTATCCTGCATCAACTGGGCTTCAGCATTAGCTCCATTCAGTTTTGCAATTTTTCCATTTTGCATTTCTTCCATTTTTCCTTTACATAAAGGTTGCAGTCTTTGTGGTGACCTCATACTTGCCTTTTTGTTACTTTGGCAGTTTTCTGTAGCATCATACCTGTTAAAAGTTGAAAAGATGTTTTAGGGTAGGTCAATTAGTTGATCCCCTGAAAGCATTGCACTCTAATATTGTGAGTCAGCGGTGTCGAAGGAAGGAGAAAAAATCACTTTTCCCATCCATTTGATAAACGTCACTACAGTCCTCAGACATCCACACCTTCCTCCTCTAACCCTGGCACCAGCTAGCCCTACCACCCCCATCCTCTCAGCTTTGCTTTGATTTTTTATTCTTTCAGTTTTCCTTCAGCCAGCCCATTTCCAGCTAATAGTATAAGCAAAGCCAAAAGCCCAGCGTGGTTGGATTCTTGCCACTTCTTTCAACAAACCAAACCACAGTCTTGCTGCTAACATTTTCTTCAGGTAATTTTGCTTGGATTTTGCTTAGTAGTATGATCTCATGTGGCTTAAGTTGTCAGTATTGTGCCTCACAGAGACATAAACAGAATTCCAACCAAGCAATTAGTTCACCCTAATAAAAAAAAAAAAGAAAAAAGGTAGATCAGCACACAGTTTTTTAACACATTGAAGGTAAAATTAAACATCTTTCAAGCTTGACCAAATTATTATTTTATTTTTTTTTTACTTAGCTTTCTGACTCACATTAAACTTGGAAAGGTGGCACATGGCTGAAGGAATGGAGAGTTTAACCACAGGAAGAAATAAGAAAGTAACTTTCTGGGTCATGACATCAGCAACATAAAGAGAAATGCAGAGAAGTAAGATGATAAAGTTCACAAATATAAGTCCTGGGGTGCTCAGTGGTTACCAGTGGTCTCTGCAGCATGTGGGGCATTTGGTGACTTGTGTTCATGTCTCCTTGCTCCATTTGAGAGGAAGGCTATTGCTTTTGTTATAGCTGTATCTACCATGCAAACTTTTTTTAATTTTTTTTTTTTTTTGAGTAGGTAGTGTAGCTCATACTGCAGTGCCACTAGATTGCAAAAACGTATCAAAGTCCACATGAAAGGAAAGTGATTGCAGTTTTCAAAGTAACTTTAAATGAAGAAAGTCAGTTTCTTTGAGAATCCACCAATAATGGTAGGTTGTGTGGAGTGAATATTGCACATTGAGTGAGTAAAAAGTTGGAAGCATAGCCTTATGGATGCCTGTCACCACCCTCATTCACCCCTTCCTTCCTGCAAAAACCTCTTTGTTCTCTACTGGACTGGGCCTTTTATTGTCCCCCAACTTCTCATTCAGGTACTGAATGACAAGTAGTGTATGGCTATTTATTCTGGCTATTTCTTCTCTCTCTGCTCTGAGGTTCTTGTGCAAGCATTTTTCTGAAAAATTAAAGTCAATTTTTTTTTTTTTTTTCCAAATCTGCCAGAGCAGGACCCAGGAGGTCACTAATGATATTTGCATGTTGGTATGTCCATGTGCTTGGAAAGAAAATGCAAAAATGAGGAAGGAATAGGATCTTTGTGCTCACAGGCAGAACAAATAACGCTGAGCATTATCTGTAGGGGTGGTGCATCTGAGGACCTGGGTTAGCACAAGGCCAGAGTGTATCTGGCTGGTTGAGATTTATGACCAAGATATAGGCAAATGGTTTAGGAGGAGTGGAGGGTGTCTGAAGTGGAATGAATAGGATACTGGCAGCAGTTGTTAAGAAAGTGGGAGTTTGGGACTGGGAGGTGCTAGTGTCCTTTGTGGTGCAAAAAAATAGAGGGATTTAAGCTGTCAAGCAGATTGAGTGAAAAAATGTTTTAGCAACAAAGTTCCCGAGCAGGAAGAAGAGTTTGAGAATTTGTGGAAAATGAGGTCATGGGGAAAAAATGTTAGCAGTGGAGTTTCAGAGATAACAGCTGATGTCGAGCAGGGGGATTGTGTGTTACCATAACACATTCCCTCCCCCAGTCTTTCTTACCTAGAACCTGATGTAGGAGCACAGGCATACAGGCAGACCGCACACTTCTAAACTAAGCCTGCATCTTCCAGTCTCCGCTTTGCCACTGTGGCTGAGGTTCACGTGCACTGGATGCATCCAAATAATGTCCATTTAGAGAAACTTCTGTAACAGAATCCTAACAAGCTCGCCTTTACCAGCGTGTTGCTCCGTGGGCTGCGTCAGGCAGCCCTTGTTCAGTGAAGACGCCAATTGAACTCCCCAGGAGCTTTCACTAAGTAAGAATAGCAACACTGCAGTAAAATCATTTACGCTACCATAATGAAGAATATAATGAAAACAACTTTGAAAAATGTGCATATGAAGTATGTGTTTTAAAAAAAAAAAAAAAAAAAAAGAAACACCACTGTAAAGAAAGACTTATTGGTGTAGGTAAAGTATTTTATAACCTTTTACTTTCTATTTTTCATATACTGGAATTGCTATTTCTGAATATAATGATAATAAAATGAATATTTTAAGATTAGTTTAAATGAAATGACATTTCTCATTTAGAATGCACCTATTATGTGGCAGAAAAGGGTTATATTTTGATTAAAACATCAAATGTAAATGTTTCCAGATGTTCAAACATTGTTGCACAACATGATATTAGAGGTAGAAGTGAGAAAGTCTCATTGTCATGTCTCAATTGCTTTGTTTTGAGATTTTTTTCTTAATGTTTTTTATAATCTGTTTGTATATCACAGTCTTCTTATCTTATATCTTCTTTTCATTCATGAGTTTCCAAATAACTACTAGTTCTTCTGCTATGAGCACATATATATAACTGCGGCATTTCCACTTTAAGGCTGTAAAGCATAGCAGCTTCCTCCAGGTCTTTAAATTATACAGATTTTATATCAAAATTTCCAATATGCTCCATCAGTTATTATCCACATCAACTGCCAAAGTATTAGCATCAATTGGAATAAAATGAATAACAAAGCAATTTCAGTCAGCATAGTGGTTAATTGGCTGTGCAGTTAGATATGCAAATTAGGAAGCGTGGTTTCTATATTATTATTTCTGTCAATATGGCTTCTCAAAGAGGCATACAGTCTTCAGCAGTATTGTGGACAGTCTGGAGTACTGTAATCAAAAGTGGAATGTTGCTCATGGATTTCTGATAAGCATCTTTATACAAGCCCTACTGCCTTAGTACGTGCAGAGCTATTGATTGACTGGGGTGCTTTTACAAAACCTAAATAAATAACAACTCCGTTGTCACTTATCACTAATAACACTTTTGCTTCAGCCTGTGGTAACCATGTTTTTCTAGATTTAAAGCATGTTTCATTGTCTTTTAATCAAATACTGTTTGAAATAAGTTATAAGGAGAAATTAATTTAGCATTCAATACAGTGTACTTCCCGCTGCTTCTAATTTTCAAAGATGGATTTTTACTGATAGCAAGGGGTTGTCTTGGCTTTAAGGGAAATTTCTGTCTCTTCATTTTAATCCAGGGAAAACTCTCTAGACTAAACTCTGATATTAGACTCTTATGCCCGGCGTGAGTAAGGGCAAACAATTCTATAGTCCTAGTATTTTCTCAGTTTTCTCACGCAGATGGTCATTACAATGTCTAACCATAGGATGACATGCTTGATCATTTTATTTTCTGTATATAATATAGGTTATTTTATTGGAGTTAATTTTTTGTCTTCTCCTTGTTCAAAGCTTGCAATAGTTCTTAACCTCTTCAAGTAATCAAGATGACATTACTGACCTCTTTCTTGTCTTTCCCCAGTATCAGTTAATTTATCTCTCTGTTATTAAGTTTGATGTCCTCAGGTCTGCCACAGTATCTGTAGCAATTTTTTTCTAAACTAACAACTTCCATTCTGGTTTGTAAATACAGTGTAGGCAGAGCTGATAGATCTTGCTGTGATAATAAGTTGACTTGTGAATGTAGCTGTGATTATAAGTGGAATGGAACAATCTGATTTCATGAAAGAAAATGTGTTATAAATAACGATGCTGTTCTATAAAGTTAAAAGTAACTAACATAAAGAAGAGAG
Source organism: Cygnus atratus (assembly GCF_013377495.2). NCBI lineage: Eukaryota > Metazoa > Chordata > Aves > Anseriformes > Anatidae > Cygnus > Cygnus atratus. The sequence continues at coordinate 105,382,523 of NC_066364.1, read as the reverse complement.
GCCATGTATTTATCATCATTTACACTTTCTCTTTGTTTCCTCATAGCAATATGGATGGCCCAAAGTAATTTTTCTCACTCTTTCTCATAACTTTGTATGCATCTGTGTGCAAGCATATGCATGCACACATATATATATATCACAGACATTTCCTTATAATGAGAAAACGCTCCACAGTGGTAAGATGAAAAAATTACAATTTCACTAACAGTTGAAAATGTTGAAAAATGTTCAGTAACAATAGTCATTAACCATAGATGTAATTGGTCAGAGTAATATAATTAATTATTCTCTTCCCCGTTAGTTGACAGAAAAAAATATCTAGTGAAAATAAGCCGGGAAAGGAGGAGAGAAGTAATGTTGCTGCATGTCACTCTGCAGAGCTGGGATAAACTGGTGGGGAGGATGTCATGCTTAGGAGCAGTCACTGTCTCTGCGATGGACCCATCATCAGTGAATCACCATAGAAAACAGCAGTTCTGAATTTTCAGAAGCACAAAACTACTTTTGCACGCACTAAACCAGCCAAATCCACAAAAATAGCCCCATTGAAGGGTGTGACTGGCTTGTGCAGTCTAGGTAGGATAAGAAGAGTGTACTGATACAATAGATACATGGCATCCATGATCCTGAATCTCAGAAGACAAGTTGAGGCAGGGTTTGCCTCTGAGGAATAAGCATAGTCTATTATTTCACATATTTGAACTGTAAATGGCACAATGACATATCTTCCTTTTAAATACATAGTTAGGTATTTTCCTTGAGAGTTTGCTACAGAAACACGGAGAGCTGGAGGGCTCGGAAATAAAAGATTTGCCCAGATCATTCTGCTATTTTGGGGTCTTAGTGGAGGATGCACTTAGACACCTACACAGAAATGACAAAAGTGTTAATTCTTTCCTTAGCTATCTTTTACTACAGCTGTAACTGGGAAAAAAAAAAAAAAAAAAGCCAACATGCTTCTAAAGCAAGTTCACTATGTTCTAAATATGTTCTTTTATCTCTACGTATCTGCAAATGACTTAGAGGTCTTCTCTGGGCATTGCTTATGTTATTCCTTCAACTCATCTACAATTCTAAAATAAATAAGAGCAAAGAATGACAAGACTTACCGGAGAAACCTTGTCTACCATGAAGAGGAATCAGGTGTAGTCATAGAATTATAGAATCATAGAATGGGTTGATTTGGAAAGGGCTAAGAGATCATCTAATTCCAAACTCCCTTCCATGGGCAGGGACACCTTCCACTAGACCAGGTTGCTCAAAGACCCATCCATCCTAGACTTGAGCATCTCCAGGGATGGGGCATCCACAACGTCTCTGGGCAACCTGTTCCAGTGCCTCATCACCCTCCTTCTATAAGGAAGAATTTCTTCCTTATATCTAATCTAAATCTAGCTTCTTTTGGTTTAAAGTCATTACTCCTTGTCCTATCACTACACTCCCTGACAATGAGTCCCTTTACAGCTTTCTTGTAGACCCCCTTTAGGTACTGGAAGGCCCCTATAAGGTCTCCCCAGAGCCTTCTCTTCTCCAGGCTAAACAACCCCAACTCCCTCACCCTCTCTTCATAGGAGAGGTGCTCCAGCCCTCTGATCATCCTTGTGGCCCTCCTCTGGACTTGCTCTAATAGGTCCATGTCCTTCTTGTGCTGGGGGCACCAGAACTGAATGCAGTACTCCACGTGGGATCTCATGAGAGCGGAGTAGAGAGGGACAATCACCACCCAAGTCCTTCTCGGAGCTGCTCTCAATCCGTTCTTCACCCTGCCTGTATTTGTACGTGGGATTGCCCTGACCCAGGTGCAGGACCTTGCGCTTGGGCTTGTTGAACTTCATGGGGTTCACACAGGCCTGTCAAGGTCCATCTGGATGACATCCTTTCCCTCCAGCATGTCAACTGCACCATGCAGCTTGGTGCCATCAGCAAACCTGCTGAGATCCCACTGTCCTTGTCAACAACAAAGATGTTAAACACTGCTGGTCCCAATACTGACCCCTGAGGAACTCCACTTGTCATTGATCTCCACTTGGACATTGAGCCATTGACTGCAGTTCTTTGAGTGTGACCATCCAGCCAATTCCTTACCCACTGAGTGGTCCATCCATCAAATCCATGTCTCTCCAATTTAGAGATAGGGATAACATGGGGGACAGTGTCAAATGCTTTGCACAAGTCCAGGTAGATGATGTCTGTTGCTCTTCCACTATCCACCAATGCTGTAAACCCCTCATAGAAGGCCACCAAATTTGTCAGGCATGATCTGCCCTTCATGAAGCTATGTTGGCTGTCACCAATCAATAGTTGTTGTGGTTTAGCCCGGCTGGCAGCCAAACACCACACAGTCGTTCGCTCACCCTCCCCCCTCCCTCTCCGGGATGGGGGAGAGAAACGGGAAAGTGAAGCCTGTGAGTTGAGATAAAGACAGTTTATTAAGACAGGAAAAATAGTAACAATAATAATAATAATAATAATAATAATAGTATTAATAGTAATAATGTGTACGAAATAAGTGATGCACAATGCAATTGCTCACCACCCGTTGACCGATGCCCCAGCCTATCCCCGAGCAGCCGGCCCCCCACCCCGGCTAGCCACCCCTATATATATTGTTCAGCATGACGTCAGATGGTATGGAATACCCCTTTGGCCAGTTTGGGTCAGCTGTCCTGGGTCTGTCCCCTCCCAGCTCCTGCTGCATCCCTAGCCTGCTCGCTAGCAGGACAGAGCGAGAAGCTGAAAAGTCCTTGGCTTGGTGTAAGCACTGCTCTACAACAATTAAAACATCAGCATGTTATCAGCGCTCTTCTCATTCTAATCCAAAACATAGCACCCTGCCAGCTACTAGGAGGAAAATTAACTCTGTCCTACCTGAAACCAGGACAATAGTCTTAAGCCGTGTTTCTATTGCTCATTCACTGGAGTTGGCTGATTTTCTCAGAGAGTGCTGGGAAGTAAGTGGAAAGGAGATGGGAAGAAATGTCCGTGGGCTCCTCCTCACTGTCCAGCAGAGATGAGGAGATGTGAAGGAATTAAGGGCTACAGAAGATACTGTTTCTTATTGTTCGCCTGGGCCTGATTTGTTCTTATTGAGGTCAAGCACAGAATTTCCTCTGCGTAACCCGATCTATTGTGCCTCTGTCTGATCTGATGTCCCTCATGCACATTGTACTTCTGGTGTGGTTGCTCTCCACCAAAGCAATGTTGTTGTTGTGTTTTTTTTTAAGCAATGAACAAAATAGTGAAGATAACTATGCAAACTCATGAGTTTTTAAAATTGGATTAATGCTGTTAGTGGTTGTTTTCACTATATTTCACGTGACAAGAATTATAAGGGAACTTTCAGTGAAAATAATGAATTGCCACATTTACGGAAAACATATGAGCATGAATTGAATCATGCTGCTATTTTGGGTTTGGATATTCAGTGTCCACGGAGAGGGGTTTAGGAGTGGTGACAAAACAACAGATATGAGATTAGCCACTGACGGTGTCTAAATGGATACATCCTAAAATCCCAGTGTCCGAGTTGGTGAGAACGTACTGGATCTCCCATCCAGGGCCAATCCCATGCTTTTTTTCAGGCTGGTTTGTGCTTGCAGTTTGCCTTGCTGTGGATTTTATGTCCACCTGAGGTATGTGCCCCAGCCCTGGCATCCAGAGCTTCTCTCAAATAGTACTGTCGATAATTCTACAAAATTAGAAATGCTGTGAATCTTCATCTTCCAAAATAAACTCTTATAGAAAGTGAGGTTAAATAAAACATTATTTGGGCAAAGAAAGTGGGAGAGAAATCTGCCATTATTTTATTTCTTGGAATTTTTTCCAAGCAATTTTCTTATTGCTTGGAAATTTCACTTAATATTACATTTGGGGATTATTAATTGTCACATCATGCTCCATCAATTAGAATACATTTTTCAAGTAATGTGGTTGAGAAACATGTGCAACATGCTTTTGTTATAAATTGTTGGGTAGAAAGTGTTATGTATGAGGGTATATAGGTCAAACTTTCATTTCAGCTGTGCTGCCTTTTTTTGATAGAAAACCAGTCTTTTACCTAGGATTGAAGGCAGAACTCTTTTTTTTTTTTTTTTTTGTAATGGTAATTTTAAACTTTTGTAGAAGTCTCCTCACATTAGCTCATAAAGCTTGCTTTTCATCACTCAGCACAATTTGACAGCTTTAGCTGATGCCTGACATGTATACAGTAAAATCTATTGCATTTCATTTAGAGGGAAAAGTTAGTGAAGAAAGAATAGTAACAACATTATTTTGCAGCAACAACAAATATTTTGAAGTGAGATGTTTGAATTTCTTATTGTGCAAGGCGTTGTAAAACAATGCAGTTAAGTGAGTTGTTGGTTCATTGAGAAGAACTGTGGCCCATAAATATCTAATGTGGACACTTAAAGCTCAGTTTGAAGTTGGTTATGATTTTTTGAGTTGTATGATCAGCTAAATGAAAATTCTGATTGGACATAAGTATCCAAAACCTGAAAAAAAAAAACACACTTAAAGATCCTGACATCTGCAGAGGTACGTAATTAAATGAGGAAAAAAAACCATGATAAATCTGTTAGATATCTATAAAGGCAGTTATTTTAGGTGTGGAAGCAGTTATTAACACTGACAAAAATTGTAAGTGACTCAAAGACTGCTCAAGTACTAGTTACTCAATGTACTTGTAGGAAAAAGTTCACCTGTCAGAGGGCTTATGCCTTAGATTTAGAAAAGATGGGTTTAAGTGTAATCAATGTCTAATATGTTTTTTGCTGGCCCTTGAATTAGGGACAAATGTCACTTTATTTCACCAAAAGTCACTGCTGCAGAAGTGGGAAAGGCTTGTCCCCAGCTGGTCATAGCAACTATGGTCTGAATAAATACATCAAGATTTTGCAAATATTTTCTGTTTGTTTCAAGTCTTTAACTTGATCTCTGCTCATTATTTGACAGTCTCTCACCTTTTTTTTTTTTTTTCCATTTTCCAAATTATTTGAATTGGAAGAAATACAGAAAAGAGAATTAAATGTAATATACAAATAAATTTACATATGCAAACAGTGTATGAAGTTAATTTTGTCTTCTGTAGGGGTCAGATAATTGTCAAAATATCATTTAGAAAAAGGAAAAATTGGGGAGAAAAAGAGCAGTCATTATTTCTAAATGATACTTTTGTATAAATTTCATATATAAACAGTTCAGTGTTCCTGAAATAACCTTGTTCTTAACTGTAACATCAAAAAAAAGTGGCTACATTAGCCCTAGTCCTGCATGAGTGCCTATATCTCTATGATGCTACAGTATATTTTGGAAATAGGCTTGTCTGGAATGGTTATTCCTGTTTTTCAGACAGAAGCTAAGGCACAGTAAATCAGCTTCTTGTTTGTGTTCCTTCTTGAATGATTCAAAGAAATCAAGCAATGGTTAGATTGGCCATGTGAAAATTCCCTGTGTGTCTCTTGTGCACTTGCCCGTGATATAGGAGACTTATCTGGGGCACAGCCAGAGTGTGTAACACTCTGTTGTCAATTGGAATAGTTTAAAGCAGACTCCCTGCTGGCTTAACGTATGCCATGACTCACTCATCCCTCCATAAGCAATTCATTGGCTGATGCTTTTCCCACAGCTGTGTGTCAAACAAGAACTAAGTGCAGCAGAGGTTAAGGACTGTCTGCTTCAACCCTTGCTTGTGCTTGTTAATGAATAGCCATCCAGGAGTCTGTAGCTTTACCTACCCAAATGTGACAAGCCTCTAATCATAAATCACAAAACAGCCTGAAATGGGAAAAGGAATTAAACAGACTGATAGAGCTCCATATTGTTGTTACTTTCTGTCGTGTTGTGCTAATACTAAGACACAGTGCATTAAAACAATGTGCTAGTTACTGAGCAAATACTCTTATTCCTTCCATCAATGTATAGGTCATTTTGGTTTGTTTGTTTGTTTTTGTTTTTGTTTTACATGGAATACTTTCTCAGTTATTTGGTTTTATTTTTATAGAACTACTGTAATTATCTGAGATACAGAAAAGGCATACAATACTGATCTTTGTATATTCTAGTGCACTAAGCTTAGAGCTCCCATGCCTTTATAGATGAGACTTTCCTGTCTTTTGGTATAAGTCAAATCTTTCCAAACTCTCCATCAGTGCTTACATTTTGGGGTCCATATGCGGAGCAGTTCCCTTAAATATTGTTCTCTGCTTGTCTTGTAATTCCAATTGCTTATGCTATCTGATGTCTATTAAGTGAGAAAGGCAGTCATGATGCATTGAGTTTAGGTTTAAACTGGTGAATTCACATCATGTCATTTTGTTATACAGATACTGTTTGCCATTTCCTATACATATAAATGCTCTGGATGTTTGAATGTTGGGGTCAGTAGGCTAGGTATTTTCTCTCTATTCCATAAGTGAATGTGAATGGAGTGAAGGTTTCCTTCATTGAAGGCATATCTAGCGTTGTTTGAAAGGATTAGTTGCTTCCCTATACTACTTTAGGACTGTTAAGATAATTAACAGTTTATCAGCATGATTTCACAGGCCACGATTTGTGAGAATCACTGGGACACTGCTCTCTAGTTTGCAGTGAGTCTGTGTGATTTGTTGTGTGTAATGCCAACAGAGTCAACAGTCACAGAGGGACAGACACAGAGGTCAGCATTACCTTTCTTTCATATATATATATATATATATATATTTAAATAATGCTTCATTATTTTTGTCTTTTTTTTTTCTTAGTGGATGCTATAATTTTAATATAATTTGTTTGTTTAGACTGTATGTTGTTTAGAAATTTCAGTCACAGGTTGTTTGCCCATTGTGCTAAGCAGATGGATTGCATAGAACAAGACAAGAAAGCCGAGGAAATAATCACTCTCTGCTGCTGACGGTACTCCCCAGGGTAGATTTCAAAATAGCTCAAGAGCTGTGTAAAATTAATAAGCTGTTCCTCATGTACTGAAATCCTTTTTCATATTGCATTGGCAGGAGGGATCTCTAGAGAGAGGAGGGGCTTCAAATAAGATATGCCAGAGGATGGGGTTGAAGATTGTGCCTGAAAGTCCAGATTTTAATGAGTCCAGTGGATGATGAGTGCACCGTAACAACATGCATAAAAGCAGTGTGTCTGGAATTTGTCCACTACAAGATCTCTGCATCAGTGAAGTCCATATAATCCCTCAGAACAAGGTTTATTAGGCGTAAAATTTGAATCAGTGTCCTTTTGTTTCTTTAGCATCTGTGTAATTTTATTCAATGATAGCAGAAAGAGATGAGAAATCAGGGAACAGTACTCTTACCTGATAGAGACTTGCTGTTGATGAGGTATTTTAGCAGCTTTCTTGAGGTAGTAGGTCAATTTATATTCTATGATGTGGAGGCGTGTTCCCTTGGACTCCAGATTTGCAGAGTGGAATGAAGTGTTAGATTTTGTTATGGCATTTTAAAAGTGTTATTTTTTCCATACAGTATATGTTCAGTGCATATATGCAGTAGAGAAACTAAAAATAAAGATGTAACACTGAATTGTAATTAGAAGGAAAAAAAAATCATTACCCTGTTATGGAGAAAACTCTGAAATAATAAATATCACTGGCACATTTTACTGCTGTCATAAATATTTATTCAGCACATGTCCATAGGCTCAATTTATTCCATCATATTCACTTAAATGTGCTTTTGAAATGGCCCTTCTGCACACATACATTTCATCAAATTTTAGATTCCTTGATTAATTGCACAGACACTTTTTGCTGTGTGTCACATTCTGTCATGTCTAATCCAATTTTGAAATAGAGGTATTCTTAGATCGTCTTATAGCAAAGCTATTCTTCTTGCTACAGATACACCTCTTTTGCTTATTTTCTTATAGAATGGATTAAGATTTAATAGTGATATATTTCCTAATAAACACAGCAATAGGATAGGTTCTTCCATTATGTTAGAAATACCTTTCCTATGTGTTCATCAGAACTCATTAAATATCTTGGACAGTCATTTAGTAATATATAAAATGTTTCTTGTCTTCAATTTCAGCAGAGACATCAATCCAAATGTTCTGGGATATATTGCATAGTTGTCAAGGAGTTAAATATGTGCTGTGAAGGTACAGTACTTAAAATTTACTGGTGTATGTCTAATGTTTATAGATAACCCTTTTAAAGAAGTCAGGCTGTATTGCCATGTTGAGCCATTCTATCTTAATTCTCAATCAGTGTTGCATTGTCTCTGTGTTTTCTTTTGCAGTCAGACTGGAAAAGACCCTGTAGAACATTTACCTTGCAGTCTTGAGATTTTAATTATCTGATCAAGTGTATTAAATTCTGGTAAGGGTAAAACTGATTACAGTTTCTCAGTAAGCTGATGCCTTAGCAATAGTATCCTAGGAAATGGAAACCAAGTTTCTAGCAGATTTGAAAGGAGATCCAGTTCCCTGCTTTTCCTTTGCTTTCAGGTAGTGTTTTCAGTACTAGCACTCAGTGTTGCTGGTTCAAAGGTTTGTATTTTGATCAGAACTTGCTTTAGTTTTAATTTGTATATACACAAACTGTTATCATGATAAACACAGATTCCTTCATATTTTCATTGATGACTTTAAAATGATTTATTTGATCTGCAATGCTTATCACAGGAGTAAAGATGTGCAGGCAAATGTGGTATATAAATGCAGGTACTGTCCATCTTTATCTGGATCACCAGCATCCAAAAAGCTCGGTCCAATGGATTATGTGAACGCAAAACAATCAAAGCAATGGTAACAAAGTCTAGGAGGAAAATGAGACACAGCTAGGGCTGTGAGCAATCTCATGTAAGCTGAATGTATTTAATCATGTATTGTAATAATAAACACCATACAGAAGGAAAACCTCTGGTCTCCTTCTTGGGAGATAATATGCAAGAGAAAATTCTCTCTGACATGATTACCCAGATACTTTGAAAATAAGAAAATGATTCATGGATTAACTTCAACATTGAATGAGGTTTCCATATACTGTGTATAAAGAAGCGGCTGAGTGATTACATACCTAACTCATGATGCTCTCAGCTGTGGCTTTCAGGAACCAGATTGGTTTTTTGTTTGTTTGGTTTGGTTTGGTTTTTGTTAGGCTTAGCTGTGAGGTGTGCCTATGTCAGTAGATACAGAAGGATGGTGTCAACTATGGTCTAGTATCAGGAGTCAGGAACATCTAGGTCTGATCCTCTGCAAATAGTGGTGGTTGGAGGCTGTATTTTGCAGTCTTTTATGGACATACTTTCCAGAGAAATTGCCAATTCAACTTGATATCTAAACTGCTTTTTACAGCATTTGTGCTGGCAGATTTGTTGAAGACACAGGATTCTCCAAATGTCTCTGAGAGTTATCTAATCACAGGTGTGATTGAACCACTGGATAAAATATGATCTTCATTGTCACAGACTCTGAAGCTAGAAGAACAATTACTGGTGTGTCAGTGAGCTAATGTTCTGCTATCAGCTTGACCAGGATCTCCCACTGGGAGCTACAGTGGGAAGCTAATGTGTCACACATGGTGTGGACATTCCTTTTTAATTTAAGGAAGTAGGCAAAAAGCCTTCACAGCAGCTTAACTGCTGCTTGTTTTATGTTCTTGTGAATCAGCAATATAGCAGTACAATGTTTAGTGAATAAAAATTGTGTAAGCAATGTTAAGTACTGTTGCCAAAAAAGTTAAATGAATTACCCATGAAGTGAAAAGTACGTATCCTGAAATCTTATCCAGGTATTTTAGCAATTTAAGAGAGATCATTTTATATGCTGGGTATTCTTAAATGTTCCATTAAATTGAGAACTCTCTATATAAGCATTAATTTAATTAAGAGTTCTTATAACAGAAAATTTTTGACAGGCCACTTTTGCTTTCAGAATTAACCACCTCCCTCTTCCCCCAATGGTTAGTAAAAATAACAAAATGCTAGTTTTGAACCTGGTAGGCATGATGATGATAGTAGTTGGCATTTAGCTGTCCCATATACTAGTTCATGCATGTGAAACAAAATGATTATACTTACAGTTTTGGCCATTTACTCAGTTTCTAGCAGGGAAAATTACTATAGATGGAAAACAGTTATATATTGTTTTTTTTTTTTTTTAACCAAAACTTCTGTATTGAGAGAAGAAAGTAATGCTTCCCTTCCCACAAAAATATGCTTTCCTTAAAACAAAGCAACACAAAACAAGAACATGTGTATATATATATATATGTATACACATAAGGGTCAAATCAGTCTCTTTCAGGGGTGGTCAATATGCTGAGAAGGAAGTCTTAAAGGAAAGCAGAGACTGCAGGAGAGACTGAAGTTCTTTATTCATAGGGTTGTCCGAACATACCAGACACATCAGTTTCTTCACCAACAGTGTTATCCCCAGTATTATCTCTTTACTAAGAGAGTTGCCTGATTGTGTGTCTTCAGCTGTCTTCAACTATCATTTTTGGCAATGTACAGGATTCAAAATGACAGCCATTTGAGGTGTTAGCCTCATGTTAGACTATATTACTCTATATTTACCTGTGTTCAGAATCTGTCTTAGCCCAAAAGCTGCCCTTGTATACAAAAGTGTGATTTTAGCTGTCTGTAAGTTTCATGTAATCAGATGAGCGTATTTATATAATTTATATACTGGTACAACTGGTGTTAAGCACAGGACTGGGAAAAGAGATCTGTGGTTCACCCTCTGTGGCACCTCTGGGAAGTTAGTTATACTGTCAGTCATCCTGGTTGGGAAATTAAGAATTCCTCTCTGCCTCCTGTAGGGCTGTTAACAGTCTTCAGTGTTTGTGAATGCATGAGGAAGGCATAATATTCTGTGATTTACATATATTGCTCTTAGGTTAGGCACTTGCAGCATTCTGTCATCTTCTGCTTTAAAATATTGCTAAGCTGAAGGGTCAGTCAGTGTAAGTGTTAGGCTATTTTTATTTCAGAGGTTTTAATATCTTGTTCAACTGTATGGCAAGAATCTCTCACTCCCAGTTGCAAAAAGCCTTGTTTTTTGTCTAACAGTAGAAGGCTGCAGAATGCAGCAAAATGTGAATCTGGTTAGTCATGTTTGATCTCTCATCTTCCAGGCATCTATGGGAGTGATGCTGTAACTGCTCTGTTCATAAAATCCCCATTGTTATAACAGAGAAGTGTGAGACGCACACAGAATTTAGATCCAGTTCTCCTATGGCTAAATTAACTAGAGGTACAGGAAGGGTACAGACCAATAATGACAAATAATCACTATTTCCAGAATGGATTTTTTTTTCTCATTTCTTATGCACTAGCAGCACACGTGCTACCATTGCCTATGTACATACCTTGTGTGAAAGATCTTTTCATCTTTGCTTCTCTAGCTATGGAGATTGTGAAGTGTCTATATAGTCTAAAATTCTTTTTGACCTTCTTTTCACAATCAAATTCTGTGATCAATACCCTGTCATGGGTATTTAACAGAATTCCGTGGTTGCTCTCTGCATAACAGTGTCATAGTCCTGACATTCATTTAAGAGAATAAACATGAATGTGTCACCAGTATATGTTGTGCAAGGCTCTTTGCCATGCTAGGGTCAGAAAAAAATAATTTGTCCACAGCAGATAGCATAGAAAGCACTGTTTTCAGGTCCTATAATCAAGACAAATACAACTGCCTGTTGCCATGCACCATACATTTTCTGCATTATAGTAATGGATGCAATGCAGCCACCTGCTATGTCAGGACTTCCAGCTAATTGGAATAAGTTATGTGTGTTCCAGTTACTCTTACAGTCTATAAAAGGCTGCTTTGTCCTAAACTAGATAATAATTTTTGATGGATTTCCTTATGGTAGCAGATACTGTGGTATTTTGATGAGAACCATTGCTTTTCACAAACACAGGTGTTTTCTGCACATATTAAGGCTTTGGAGGTGATTTTTTCTACTGAGTTTACACTAAGGCTGCCGTTTAGTGTAGGTGATATGACCCAGATCCAGGTGTAGTAAATCCTGAAAGGTGTCTGAAGAGACATGGTTAAGGCTGTATCATCCGTTCATAGCTGATGGATGAAAAACTGCTATGTGCCTGCCCTGGTGCTTCAGCATAGGATCCGTAGTAATTTCATCACAAGTAGTTACATCCTCCTGTCTCTGTGAGAGTGGTTCTGGCCATATGAATCAGAAGAGAGATAACCACAAACATAAATAAGTACTCCTGAGAGTATGAGAGGTGCTTGGTGTGTCATGGTCCGCTGGATCAGTTGGGATCAGGAGATCCACTGCACTCACAGCTTCATGCAGCCAGGTGGAAATTGTCCCCAGGGTCTTACAAAATACATGGCCTTGTTCCTGTGTTCTTCCTCAATTTCTCTGATTTTTATTTTTATTTTTTCCCCTCTGGGGTTGCCATCTTGTCTTACAATATAACCATGACTTCAGAAATCAGAAATGTTGTAGTTTGTAGGCGAAGTTACTTTTTTTTTTTTGTAATAGAAATCTAACTGGAATTGGTAGCCTGATGGTTGCAATATATGTCCACCATCATTTAATAAGAATAGGATCTTTATGACAACCAGAGTGGTGTGGACAACTTTTAAAGTAAATTTCCCAATTTCCACATATTATGTGACTAACTACTTTTAGAAGATACCGGACTCTTGGATTTCAATCATTCTCTAATACTCAGTGTTGCAGATTTGACATGACAGAATAACAAACGGGGTTAATTTTTATAATTACTATTATCATTATTTCTTAAAGCTATAATATGCTTTAACTTTTTTTAGCCTTGAGGTGGTCAGGCAGTTGGACTAGATGATCTTCGAAGGTCCCTTCCAATTGAACTATTCTACTCTACTCTACTCTACTCTACTCTATTCTATAGTCTGGAGAGAATGTATTTCAGCTCTGTCAGGAGGCTTGACGCCTTCTATTTTTTCCTCTTAGGTCCCTCATTTAGTCCCAGATATCAGCCAATGAGTAGCCCTACTGAAACTGCAGGTTTCATCCTTCCAAACTTCATCTTCCTTACATCAAAACTAATTGGAACAAATTCTAATTTCTTTCTCTTTTCCTCCTCCACTCTTCCAAGCTACTTTTCCTAGGTGAGATGGTAGGTGACTGGAGTAATTTCTTCAGGCTTAATGCCAATTATCATTGTTAAAAACAGGATAGCTATTTAACATATATATATGCTATATGACTGTGTGTTATAAAAATATGGGAAAATGTGTTCTTAGATTTTATAATCAAAATGTTATGTACCATTTAGCACTTGTCTGAATGGCAATAGGAAAAATAAAAGTAGCATTACACTGGATATAAAATGGTAGAATTTTTTGTGCTATGAATCTGTTTTGTACCCCTCTGTGCCCCATCTCAACCTCATGACAATGCCATATAGTGTTACTTATGGCTAAATATGGAGGAGAAGCTTCAGAAAGCAATCTTCAGTCTTGTCATGAAGAAAAAAACAAACAACAACAACAAAAAATTGTGGCAACTGTGAGTAAAAGTATTTGCTATTTGTTTGTGTATCTTCATCGGTTCCATGGAGGAGTTGTATAAAAATTTATGTTTCTGTTTGCAGAATATGCAGTTTCTTTTGGGATCTCTATGATATTAAGACCATTTTGTTCATTTAGTGATACCTATTTTATGTGTAAGCCTATATGAAATATACCGCATATCTGAAAAGAATAAGTTTATATATTACACAAACTTGTATTACTTTACAAAAAAAGGGGAAATAATCATGTGCCTTTTTTCCTAAATGTATCCTAACCCTAGTTCATTTAAACCTGTGAATTGAGTGAATGCATTGAAAGACAGGTACAGGTCTGTGGAGTAGTCAGTCTTCTTGGTTCAAAATACATTGACTAAATAAATATATGTTCTATAAGTTCTTTTTTCTTTTCCTGCATAAATACTGTCTGGTGACTTATTGTAGAACTACAATTTTGATTGAATATTGATCTATTTGATAGATACTTCCTGTTTGCAAACCTGATGAGACACTTTTCTTAAGGAACTAGAAAGCTAAGTGTGTGAGCTGTCTTAGCAAAGTTGGTGTAGATAATTAATTGCTAGACTGACCAACTGCTAGACTTTTGTGGTACAGCAAGTTTTGTCACACTAAATGTCCATAAAAATGGGAATTAGCCTGTGATTGACTGTGTCTTGATGATATAATTAATCATTTTCCTTAAATGTGTATTAATCAAAGACTTGGTTACTTTTAAGAAGACTGAAGGATCTGAGAAATGCCCTTTGTCTTTGATCATTTCTTAAACTTGTAATTAAAAGTGTCTAAAGCTAATATTTTTTCCTCCAAAAGGGGTTTGCCAAAATGGAGGAGTTTAGTAAGATTAATTAATCTCTGCAGTTGCTGAGAGCAGAGTGTATAGAATTCAAAGCTTGAACACTGCAAAGCCTCGTTTTATGTTGGAACCCCTATATAGCATTTGAGGAGAAGACTGACTCTGGAAGGGCCTACCTCTAGCCTTTTCGCTATCAGTGATTTTTTGAAAGCTTTTTCTCCATGAAGTAGTTGGGAAATAAAAATTAAGAAAGGAATATAGAAACACTTAGTTTCTCTTTTCTCTTTCTCCACCTTTCCATCTGTAACTCTAGGAAAAAAAAATGGAGAGAGAAATCACAAAAAATCACTAGTCACTAAAGATTCCTCACCTCATTACTTGATTTGGGAAATTTTGAGGCAAAAATAGGTTGTCATAATTAGATGGAGGAATAAATGTCTCATCAACTGTATTATTTTTGAGTTCCATTCCAGTTTACTATGTTTTATTCCTTTTCTCCTTTCTTCAACCCTTTGCAGCCTGTGCTTGCCAGTGATTGTCTTTTTCAGCACCACGTTGCCCTAGAAAAAGCTGTGGCCCAAGGAAGTCTTATAGTTTGAGCAAAGATGATATTTTATACAAGACCTTGAGGTGTATTGCTATCAAAAGATTCATTCACTTCATTCACGTTCCATGATTCATAGCTCTAATGAGATCTTGGTTATTCATGACATAGTTATTCATAGATTATTTTCTACTTATTAATATATGGAAACTCTGGACTGTGTTACTTGCTTTTGAAGAACACTTGCACAAATGAGTTCTGAAAACATTTATTTCACACGCAGCAGTTTACTTCTTGTTTACTGATGCATGCAGTTAAGAAGAGTAATATGTCATGCGAAAATCCAGCTATGGCAATACATATTGAAGGGGCACTCAGTAACCCTGTAACATTTTGTCTTGCTCATTTTTGTCACCTCTAATCTTACATAGTGAAAAGTACCTATTGCTCAGTATATATTGAGAGAACATCGAAGTTATGGTGATTCATATATTGCAAGTCTGCCATAGTAGAGAAAGAACCATACATAGAACGAAGTAATATGATATGAAATAAAGTGATGCAAGACAACAACTGACAGTTTCATTACATTATTCAGTGGAACAGAATCTAAAACTGCTGAATGGGAATGAATACATGATACATAATATGGACCAATATATCATATGGACCATTAAATATATTGGAAAACTGATGTATTATTCACTATTGAAACAAGGCATATAATGTATTCTGTAGAGAGAATTTTCTTTTAATTATCCCATTTTAGGCATGGGCAATATTGTTGTGCTAAAGAGTAGCTGACCTTGCCTCCGTTTACAAAAGGAGAAGAATCTCAAAATGAGCTGTTGCGTAAAGAGGACTACATGATTAAGAAAATTGGTTTCCAAAGGTAGTAGTGTCAGGGTCAAATCAATATTGTAAACAAGCAAAGCCTATACATTTTTTCTCTAAATTATGTAATAATCTTTTGACAAATACAGAAAAAAAATAATTTAAACTATTCATAGGGAGAACTTTTATTATGTGGAATTAATGTTTAGTCAACAAAAAAGTTATTTTTTCAGTGTTTACTCTACCTCTGTTTTCCCCTAGTGATTTGTTGCATGTACCCTGCCTCAGAGGTGTCCCACACCCAGGATCCTGTTCATTTATTGAACTGCAAAGCAGTATTATTTCATGCCTCTCCATTGGTTTATAATAACTGGAAGTAAATTTAATTAAGAACATTAAGAACCATTCTTTGCAGGAGAATCAAGGAAATCTGATGGGGTTGCTTACAATTCAACTTACAGCAAATATAATGCCTTCCTTGTTGAAAATGGAAAAAGTCTCCCTAAGGATTATTAAATGCCTTTCAGAAGTGTGAAAAAGATCTCATGTTGTTAACAAATACATCCGTAAAGAATTTTCACACATTTATAAAAGCTGTTGCTAAACTGGGAAGTCTTGTTTCTTAATGTAGGTGAATAAATGCTTCAGGAGATGCCTCCCCTTCGGGCATTCAATTTAAATGCCAGCGTATTTAATGTATTCCATAAGAATAGAGGCACAGCTTATAAAAAGAACATTAAAGCATATTTATACCCTGCAAATTGGCAAGGGATTATACTATCAGTAAGTATCATTTTCAGCTATTATATTTTACTCATTAGTTTTGTTGGTTATAGAACAAGTTAATCTGTGGCATGCATTTTACGTGTCTTATGGAAACATGGCACTGTTTCACCAGATGGGTATAAGTTATGATCAGTGTTCTTTAAAGTGATTGAGTTTATGATAATGCAACCTCAGAGAGACAGTCTTTCTGATCCAATGCTACCTGCTTTCTTGTTTGAGGATGAGTAAAATGGGGCAAGAATTTGACAAATGGCATTTTAGTAGACTGCTGTGCAGGTTCAAAAACAGGAACTCTTTGAGCTGCGTACATAGAATATTGTGCAGTTGTTAGCCAGTGCTGAATGATACAAGATACTTGTTCTAGATAAATAATCTTATACTGTAGGGTGCCTGCTTAATCCAAACCCCATTAGAGTCAAAATAATACTCTTTGGATCAGGGTCCTGAAGGAGAAGTCTGTGAAGTTATTGTATGGTCTGCAGAAATCCTAATACCATAGCCCTTAAAAGTAGACTTTTATTTATTTATTTATTATTATTATTTTCTGTTTTCATCTCCAACTTTTGCATTTTTCTTTCCAACACACTTTTTTTTATTATTCTTGCATATTGTATTTTTGGTTACTACTAGCAAGTTTTTTTTCTTTCTTTTTCTCTCTCTCTGTGCGCTTCATTTTGTTTCTGTTTTACTCCACCTCTTGTTTCCATCTCTTCTCCTTAGGAAATCCCCTTTACCTTTCTCCTCTTTCCTGAATCTATGAATTCTCCCTCTTGGCTCTGTGTCTTCAGCTGCGTAACAAGGAGATTATTAGGAAGTGCTGTTGGAATCTCTTCGCGTCAGAGCTGAGTCTATAACCCACCTTAGAACCAAACAGATGCTGAGGCTCAGTGACAGTTTCAAAAGGATACTTCATATGCCCTATTTCATCTGCCTCTTTCTTGGTTGATTGCATTGACCTGTGCTGGCATAGCATAAAGTTTGAAAAAGCACTGAAGTCATCAGAAGAGTCAGAGGATATGCCTACATGAGAAACCCAAGTGAACTGTGCCCACTTTCTGAACTGATCAAAAGCCATATGGCTTATCGGCATGACAGCAGCCTCACCTTATGCAAGGCATGGTTTCTGGATGCCACAAGGTGTGTGAATTTTTACCTGTTAGTAAAAGACCATGTAGAAACACCTTAAATATAATGTAGTACTATGTATATTTTTCTAAGTACGTAAGTTACTTCTGGAAATTAATTTTTGATGCCCTTTAGAATCAAAACTTGTGAATAGCCTTTTTTTTTTTTTTTTCCAAAAGAAATCAACACATTTAGCTCTTAATCATTATTAGTGGTAGAGTTAGGCAATGTTAATAGGCATCCAGGTTCTAATGGAGATTCACATTTTAATGAGATGTGTGTCAGGTGGACAGGAGGCAGGGTTTTGTGTAGTGATTGCTCTGAAAGTTATCCAAGTCATCAGAAAAGGTTGTTCAGAGAGAGAGAGAATACCTTTAATATATCAACAGGTTTTAAATAGGAAAATTGGTGTGAATTTCTTCCTCCCTTCTGGAGGAAAGTGTATTGATTTTAAAGGACTTTCCTGTAATGGAGACCTTTCATTTTTACCTGAAATCGACTGAAGGAGATGAATGATTTTTAGCAGAGCTGGGACATGACAGGCATGCCCAGGAAGCTAGAGCTCCTAGTCCTATGGAGTGAATGGCTTGTGAGCACCTATATTCTTTCCAAGGGCAAGGATTAGGGATCTCAATTAACAACAATCTGCTGGGCCTATTCTTCTACTGCAGTGTAAGCTTAGCTCTTACTGAGGAGTCTCATTCTTTACAGGACATTCAATATGTTCTATAGAAATAAGGCTTGAGTAGGTTGTCTCAGTTCTTGGATACATCATAAATCTGTAAAGTTCAGCAAAGTCTTCACCACAGACTTGGAGCTAACTGACTTCCTTTTATCTTGCATGAAAACCATACCAGAGCAATATATTTGAGCAGATACTCAAAGTCATGGCCAAGGAAGATAAGGCTGAGTCCTTTGTATAAGAATCTTATGCAAGGGAATGTGGATAGAAACAGCCTGAAATCTTGCAGTGTTGGAAAGAAGAATAACCTTTCTACTTTAAAATATTTTAAGTATTTCAGCAAAATCCCAGCTCTTTATATAGTGTTACTGACAATCTATTGTATTGTGTTCAGTTCTCTGAGTGCTCCTTACCCCCAAGAGGGTTTTACAGGAAAAGGATGCAAATGGAAGTCTCTCATAAATAGAAAGGGAATAAGTTGTAATTTTTGTATGAATTTTGTTTTATTATGTAACAACAAAAGCCCATATCTATGTTAGTGTCGTTCTGTTGGCTTTTTTTAGAAAGCCGAACAGTTTATTCCTCTATACGTTAGCAGAAAAAAAGACTTTGTAGGTGGTTTGCTTGGTAGACTATTAAGTCATAAGTAAATTCGAATGTAAGAGTGGAGTTGCTGTATATCATGAAATCCATTGCACAGAGGTTGCTAATGAAAAATGTGATACAGTAATTTTGCATGAAGTAATTATTTGATAAAAATAGAGTACTCGTATGTCTTTGCTTTTCTAACAGGTGGTGTTTTAAAATGTGTAGGCTGTCTCCATACAAATTAATTTTCCTGAATGTACAATCATTTGTTGGTAGTGATTTTTTTTTCTGTTGTTGTTGGTAGCTTTTTTAATGACATGTTTTATTATTTCTGTTACTTCCTTTTTTTTTTCTGGGGGGGGGGGGTGGGTTTATTTATTATTTTTCTTATGCCGTTTAACAAGGTTAATATTTAGAATAAACAATTTCATTAGTATAGTGGATTTGTAATTAAATATAATCAAACCATTATCTATCTTGACTAATCTAAACTGCATACAAAACACGAATGAAAGACAAATATTCATTCACTTTTCTGTAGCAATGTCTATTAGCAGTGGTATAACAGTTAACATTATATGTGAAGTATGTTACCTGGTTAATATACAGTGCATTAGTTCTATGTTTATTAACAAGTGGCATGTTTGAACTGTATTTGAATATTTTAACATTACATTTACTCTCTGAGATGTTGAATATGCATAAATGTAGATTTCAGGTTAAAAGAGTGGTTCTACTTGTACATTATAGCCATTCTAGCAGATACTGTTTTACATAATGAACAGTAAGAAAACAACGAATACATTTGTTTATGTATTCTTATTTTGTAAAATCAAGTGAAAATGAATTCAGTGCAACTCATTCATAATCCTATTTTGAAATAATTGTATGTTTTCCAGGGATTTTTGTAAAAGAAATATGTAGCCTTATAAATACACATACTTTGTAAATTCAGTGCAGCAAAATCATTACATAAAAAGATTAGTTTTCAGTCCCAAGTGTTGCACTTAGAATGTGGCACCTCTAAGACACAAATAATGGGGATGGCTATCTCTTCAGATTTTCAGAGATCCTGTGCAGAGAACCCTGACGGCACTGGTTCTTACCAATAAACAATAATAATAATAATAATAATAAATACATGCAAGCTTTCTGTGAGATTTATGAGTTATCTGACTTGAGTGTAGAGGGACATTCTTTCTGACCTGAGATAAAGATAACATAAAATAATGTGAGGGTTGGGGTCAGCTCAGAGTGCTACCACCTATTTATAGACAAATAAAAATTAAATTTCCAACAAAGCTGAAAATGTCCCAAGTTTGCAACAAAGTGTTAGACAGACATATCAACCAAAACAAGTAAAAAATCTGTCCACTGTGCATCTAGCTTTCATCAGTTTGAAATGAGCAGACGTCCATGAAACATGCATATATGGAAAAAATAACAGACATGAATCTGATCTTTCATCTTCTAATAAACTCTAATATAGAGAAAATGTCCCCCCCAAAAGCCAGTGGACGATGCATAGATTTTATGATTCTCTCTGTGTACCTGTTTGATCGTGTTCAGCAATGCTGTAAAATTAAAATGGTTTTCTAGAGTATTCTGTTCACTTATGTGATAAAGTGAAGGCTTTTCTTTTTCTCCCCCTTTCTTTTCTTTTTTGATTAATGACCAGGAGAAAAGGTTGACAGTGTGTGGGAAAGTTGAATGCCATTAGCCGTATCATTTGTTCATTTGTTCCCAAGAAAAATTCCATGTAGGTCCTTGTTTTCTTTACAAAGCCTCACTAGTGAAACATTTTAAGTTTTCTTGGCACATTTCAAATGCTTTCTGTGCCAGTGAGGTCTCGTTGTTATTATGTACATGTGATGTGTTTGCATTGTACTTTACATATTTGGTTTTTATGCTTTTTGCTTGAGTTACAAGAAGGATGATCAATGGTAATGGGATAATTTACAAATGTGTTTTTAGTTTTGCACTCCAACTCAAGGTGTTAGTGTGTTTTTCTGCTGCTGCTAGGTTAAGCAGCAGGACAGGTAGGTTTCATTTCCTAATGTGACCAGTGTTACTTGATATATGAATTTAATTACCTGCACTCAGAGGCCGTTATAATGGATTTCTTAAAATAAAGTTATATAAACACGTATATAGAATTAGGCCTTTAGAAAACAAAGCAAGAACTAAAAAGAGATTTTCTTTGGAAATCAATCTTTCGTTATACCTATTCAGTCAGTGAAGTTATATTGGTATAAAATCAATGCAGGTGATTTCATAAGCAGACGTGTTGGGTTTGGGGTAATTTGTTTTTGTTTGTTTTTGTTTGTTTGTTTGTTTGTTTTTCTGACTTGCCTGCTAAACACTGTGTTCTTTAGGAATAGGTTTCAGAATTAACACAATTCCTCTGGGTAAGAATTCAGAGACTGGAAGTAAAGTACAGTGGTAGTTCATTGAAACAAAGGGACTTTCACGTGCTTATCTTGTTTTCTCTCTCTACCGCTTTCTGCAGAGAAAGCTTGAAAGAGGAACTAGAGGGAAGATAAAGCCTGTGAACTGAACTTCTGCTTGTGTTTGTATGTTCAGTATATTGCAGAATTGTCCTTGGGTTCAATTTTCAGTCACTGTAGGTTCTTTAAGACTTGCAGATTTGCCATAGATGGAGATCCATACCCGTTAGCACACAGATCTGATTTTTTTTTTTTTTTTTCTCATGAGAAGAATAATTATTCCCAAATCCAGTTACCAAGAAATTTCACACTGGCAGCTTGCTGAATTAAAGGTCTTTTCTTCAGTGTGAAGGTGACAGTCTGAAGATGTACTGAAAGTTGGTATTGATTCCCTGTGTGATTTGAGGAGACAAATTCTGTCCTCATTTACGTTGTTCTTATTAGCAGCTGAATTGCAAACCATGGAAATGTCCCTCAAGTGGTTTCATAAAAGACTGAAGATAATCTGAGGGAGCTGATTTACTATTCCCTATTATCAGGCCAGAGAAGAGTTACTGTAAAGAGAGACCTCATATATGCTCAGATCTGGGGGCAAACTGGGGTTACACGTTTTTGTGGATTTTAATGCACTAACATTAAAAAGCTGAGTGTGAAGCATTAAAAACTTTACACCACAGAAGCAAAATTGCCTATCATGGGACTGTAGTTCTTGCAACAGCCTTTTAAGTGAGAGAAGCATTGCTACTGAATTTAATCTCTCTGGTTTGTAGCTCATGGTCCTTCCAGCCATGCTGTCCTTTCAAGTAAAGTTGAGTTTTTATTTTTCTGGATTTTTAACACTCTCTGAGTCTGATACCATGAGGTGCTGGGTTTCTTTTGGGAAGAATCAAGTGCTTTTTACTCCAACAGACTTCCCAGCATGCTGGATATGCTCAGCACATCACAGGAGAGGGTCCCTCAACATTCCCTTTTTGATTGTACAGAGTGGATAAGGGACAGCAATGATGGGAAATGTGTTAAGCCAATCTAAATAGGCACTTATCTGTAAGTGCATGGTTTTATAAAACAAGAGATTAATCACACTAGTAACAACTTATGAGAAAACCCATAATATATATTATAATCCTTGTGAGCATTTCTAACATTTTTCCAACAACACTCTCCCTGAACAGCTGATAACACTTTTCCTTCCTAATACACCGTTACAATACACAGATGAAAAATATCACACAAAGTAAATGGCTCTACTCTGTAAGATCTTAGTGCATTATTTTCAGTTTTCCCAGGGGAAATACTTATGCTTCAAAGCATACAATAGATAAATGTTGTTTTGGCTTTGCAGAGAATCTTATTTTCATTATGATTTTTTTTTAAACTCTCAGCTAAAGAATCCCGGACACTCGTTAATTGGGCCAGTAATTTCTTGTCATGTCATCCTAAGCTATGTATTTGTTACCTAGTACTCAATGGCTTCTTCAGTTGCTTATTACACTTTGTGCAAACTTAGCAATTAAGTGCAATATGAATGTTTAATTAAGAAAAAGAAAAGTGGAAGAGGGAATATTCATTTTCAAGTAGTTTATTCGATAACTTTTAATTTCCCATTACCTCATCAGAATGCTAGTACTTTATGTTATATGCAGAAAACTTCAGCCTGCTCTCTGGAAATTTGAAACAGCCAAAAACAAAGCTGTTATTTTAGTGAAACAAATATGGGAAACATTCTGTCTTTGTTAGAAATTATCTTTTTCAATCATCTTGCAAAGCAGCCTTCTATTTTTTCATTTAAAAATTAATTTCTAATGACCTTTCTGTGTGGTAAGTGCTAACAATAACTGGTTTGTTCAGGAAACACCATTGCCATTTGAGGTTCATAATTCTAGCTGTAATTCTTTTCCTTTTTAAAAAATTAATGAATTCACTACAGATTAACCAATTATTTCCTTCCTGTCTGCTTATTTCAAGTGACTTGATTCTATTGGAAATCAACAGTAGTGCTTTACTTGCTTATCTCTACCTGTAGTTCATCTCTGTCTCTTACATGTATGTATAAATATGGAAAGAAATTATATTTTACTGACATGGTTGCCTTCATCGTCACTCAGCTTTTTATAAGGCAGTAATGTCTTTATTATGTTTGTATCCTGCAGAATCCATTGTATTGACTTTTTTATAGCTTTATGATTTTTTTTTTTTCAGAAGTACTTATGTGCTCACTAGCATGATTGAACTAAACAAGTAGGAAGGACAAGAGGAAAAGAAAGACTCTACTACATTAAATGGAACAGAAGTTGTTGGAATGACAAATTAGACAAATTAGATATTGTTTGACTTTTTGCCTAACCTTTCCCAACTCTTGCAACTCTTTTGCAAAGAAAACCATCAATCTTTCTTTTCTTGACTGTTGCTACTCATTGATTTGACAGAATTATATGAACTGTACAGCCCTAACTCTGCAAATTTCTTTGCATTTAATGTGAATTTATTATTTGTTCAAATATATTTTTCAGCACACCTCACTCCTGAGTCCTGATGACATAATATTTTTGCTTGGAATTTGGACTTTTGCATTGCATTCCTTGTAGATATAAAAACACTGGAATACAAAGAAACTTAATGATGGATTGAAACCAAAAATGGAAATTAAAACTGAAGGAAATTAAAACAGTCTTTTCAAGTGCCCATAATAATTAAAATATATATATATATATATTTATATCTTAATTTCCTTGTACAATGCTTAGGCAGTGAATAAGTGCTTTTGAGCAAACATAAGTAGCATAGTTGGCTTTGTGTTATGCTCCACATATGGAACAGAAACAGTAGATGTTACTTTTTGAGCTTGAACAAATAGTTAAACTGGGTTTGAGAAGTGGCTATAGTATACTTAGGTAGGAGTGCTCTACTTTATTGGAAATTACTGTAATCTACCTCTGTATTTACATAAAATACGCTTAGAGTTTACCTTAAATCCATTGGGAGACAATGACAAAGAATGTCAATGAGCAAGGACTTCATATTTTCTTGCTGTGTTTGTAAGGACAGTGTGATTTTGTTGCAAGCATAAATTTTGGTGACCTGTGGTAACAATGAAGAAAGTGTCTGGATATCACTGTAGGGAGAGCTGGGGGGTAGTGAGTGACCAGCTGGCACATAATCCAGCAGTGAACTGTGCTGGAGGATCCTGAATGCCATAGGGTCCAGTATTGCCTGAGGCAGATCCTGGTAACCAGTGAGCCTCCTAGTAAAAGTGAAGAGTATCACTGAGGTGAAGAAAAACTAAGAAAACAAACGCTGGAGTGAATGTTCTGTAAGTCTTCTACCCGCTTGACTGGCAGGATTTTTTCCAAGATTATAATTTCTAATCTCCCTTCACTTCCCTACTGGATCACTCCCGAATGCCACACAAAAAGAGTAATTCACAAATTATGCTTCTTTTTTCTGACAAGGAAATCAAGTATAGACTTCAATTGCATTTGATAACTACAAAGGTTAGAAAACATTTGACTATATCTCTCTTTTGTTGCTTTTATTCAAATATTGCTCTTTTCCCTGTTCTCATACTTTGCTAGATACTGCAGTAATCCAGGAGTGCAATCTGCATCCATGTTCTTCACTGAGAAGCCTTGTTAAGAGTTGTTCAAATAGTTCTCCAGTTATTCTGGAATCCTCCTTTTTATGAAAACCAAGTGGCAGAAGCTCTGAAAGCATAAAAAAAAATGTTATCTAATAAACACAATATTCTAAAATCTCGTGCTAGGACATATATGTTAAGTGAAAGGACTGCAACTTCCACTCTTGTCCTCCGTGCTGAATTTAACCTTACAGGAAAAGATGAGGCTAAATAGTATCCAGGCAATGAATACAATTTCATATTCCACAGTTTCTTGATGAAAAAGAAAACCTTTACTCATTTAGATTTAGTTTTAAAATGTTGCAGCAACCTAATCTCAGGGAATCTTTATGCTGATGTCAAAAAAAGTGAACAATACTTTCAGAGAAGATTATGTAAATACATTAAGAGAATTATAATTTCTAATCTTGTTTCTCTTTACTGATAAAAATAACTATTGAGGCCTCTTTGTAGATCATATTTTTTAGTATTTAGAGTATCTTTGCTGGTAGAAGCATGGGGGAAGAATATAAATATAGTAACCGGTGTCATTTCAACACTGTTTTGTAGAGTTTTAGACTAAATGTTGTATGAAAAGATAAAATATTTTTTGGTTGTTCTTGTTACTATACCAACTGGGAGATTCCACTACATCACGTTAAAATTGTAAGCAGTGAGTTTGCTGTTTATCTTAATAAAAAATACCCATAACAAACATAAATAAGCAAATGATTTCCAAGGTCAACATTAACAACGAGTTATCTTTGCCTGTGTTGTACTTTTAGTAAGTCGTTATCGTGTACTACTCATCTTTCTCTCTCTGTTCTTCAAAACTTAAAAGCAGGGAAGAAGGTAACACAGGCACCTTTTAATGATGTAAGAAGATATTCTAGCCCCTAGCCTTAGGGTAAAAATAGGAATTGAATAGGGTAAATTAATGGAATAGATCTTCAAATGGTATGATAGAGTGAAGTTGCAGTGATACACACTTCAAGTGTATATCTGACCATATTGCTAAAAAGTCTGAATTTGAATTAAAAGACTTTCTGCATAGCTGAAATTGTTGGGTTTCAAATCCTTACTTAAATTTTATTTTCATTCATTTAGCTTCAGCTTATAGTTCGCACAAATCTCATACTGATCTGTGCAAAAGGCAAATGTGTGTTTCCCTCAGGCATATAAACTGAGGTAAGTGCTGTCATTTATTTATTTACTTATTTATCTATTTATTTATTTTGTACAGCATCTAGCACAAAGGAAATTGTATTAGTTGTCATCAGAATAAGATTGTTAATAACAAAAATTAAAAGTGCAGACTGAAATCAGTCAATTTTCCCAATTTTTCCAACTTCCTTCATGAACTGTCTGGCTCGTTTATATATGGCTCACTGTTGATTTTAGAAGAAAGTAATATTGCAATCTATATCATTTGTAGAAGACATTAAACAGCATCTTTGCAGTCCATAATTGCATCTGTTGTTGGTGGTTAGTATTATTCAATTAGCTAGTGCTTTTTAGTAGTTTCTCTTCACAGCTACTTTATTGGAAAATAAGCTGGGTGGATATTTAGCTTTTTCCTTCATCTCCCTGTATCTGAAAGTTTCTCGAATACCAGAGGTTGAAAGGGACCTCTGGATATCATGTACTCCAACTCCATGCTCAGAAATTAACCTTCTAGGTAACTGAATAAGCAGCATTTTTAAAAATATCTTGCACAGATATTTGTAGAAGGAAACTGAACAAAAGCCAAAATATTGTTATTTTTCTAATGGTTATATTGTTTGTGTTTGTTTAGGACTTTATTTCCTATTTTATTTAAATCATTAACATAGCCAGACCTACCTGTACACATAACATAACATATATTTTATGCAAGAAAAGAAGAAAACCTTGGGAAAGAAAACACTTTATTAAAAAGAACAGAACAAACTCTTCTAGGAGCAGAACAAACTCTTCTAGGAGGTTTAGAAGGTATTTTCAAAATTCTGAAACAACATTTGATAGTCTAATAACAAGTGAGCATTTCTATGGAGAAGGTCAGGCTTTTTCATATCCATTACACTTTTGGTAGGTTCAACTCGTAAGTGTTTTAGGTGATGCCAGCTTTGTTTTCCCACGTGTTTGCACAGTATCCGGTATAGCAATATGATGGCCCATGATCATGGTCTTTGCTATGGACATATTACTATTAATAGT
The DNA here is from genome assembly GCF_013377495.2 of Cygnus atratus. NCBI lineage: Eukaryota > Metazoa > Chordata > Aves > Anseriformes > Anatidae > Cygnus > Cygnus atratus. The sequence continues at coordinate 105,355,410 of NC_066364.1, read as the reverse complement.
GAATAAAGAAATACCAGTACAAGGGATAGAATCTCAGTGCTTTTTTAAATGTTCTTTTTAACTTCACTTGCCCTATTTTGCCTTAGAAAAAGTGAACACCATGAGCTGAGGTCCTACTCTCTTATAAAGAGAGTACTTGAAAAACATAGTGACTTGTAATGTAAAATATGGCCAATGGAATTTTAGGAGTACTTGGTTATACTTCCTGGAGTTCTCAGTCCAGTTGGCTTGGATGAAGTCCAGCCTTGACTAGCCTCTAGTCCAGCCTAGAAATGACTGAACTACTGGAAGAAATCTAATTTTGTGTTCATCTGTCCATTCAGTGCTTGCTGGTTTTGTGGCGCCCTAGCCAGTAATTTTTGCTTTCACTCTGGAATGGCCTTTAAAGAATTCAGACTATAGCTTCCACAAGACAGCAGTCAGCCAGAACATCCTTTGTAACTTTTGCTCCATGTATCTTTTTGTGCTAGGCAAAGCCTTAAGAATACTTATATTCTCATTTAGTATTTTCTTTCCCTAGTAAGCCCAGCCTGATAGGAGAAAGAGAATGCTCTGTTGCAAGTATTGCATTTTCCATTAGCCATTAGGAAAATGATTCCCTTTCCCTTGGCCCCCTATCTTAATGTGTCCTTAAATGGTTATGCTTCTGATAATGCTGTCAGGAGAAATACTTCTGCAATTTCCTTTGACCTTTTTATTCTTCCTCATATTTTCCCATTTGTCTCTACCAATATAAAACTAACTAAGCTTGACTCTTCAAATGAAAGCTGGCCAAAATCTCTTTAAGAATCATCAAGCATTTAAGAGACAAAAAACTCGGTATGCATTATCTGGGAGTGAACTAATTAGACAAGAAGGTTTTCGGAGACTATTGTTATGACAAATACAATCTTCAGTATCTTCTTCTTTATTGAACTAGAGACAGGTGTGAAACTTAATCAGTGGCAGGGTCAGTCCAGAAAAAAAGCCAAATTTTATAGATCATTTCACATGTGCTGAAGAAGCTGAAGGGTCTCCCTTTGTATCACTATTTTTCCCCTCTACCTATCACAAAAACATTTCAAACTTTGATGGTCATTTGAGCGAAAATTATTCTTCATGAGCCATATTCCATTCTTTAGTCTATTTTACTCTGTGCAGGCATCTTACTCTACAGTATAAAAATTCTTTATTATGAATACCAGTTCATTGGTAGGAAAATTAGCAGTGGACAATATGGAAAACAACATCTTTCTGCACTGGATTACTTAAGTGTCAAAAAAAAAAAAAAAAAAGGAAGGTGGATATTAGTTCTTTTCTTCTTTTCACCTTTACTTATCAACTTTATGTAAATGCAGGTTACTTCAAATTAGCTTGATTAAACACTAAAGCTATATTAAATAAGGTACAGAGTACACACTCTTCTGGCAGTAAAATCCCCTATAAGATCAAGAAAGTTTTTTAGTTTGAACAGGTTGTTTCCCTTAGCTTGTCTTAGGGATGCATTATCCACATTACATTTTGCACTAGGAATCTGAAATCGCCAAAGGTTTTTTTTTTGTTGTTTTTTTTAAAGATATACTGCAATGATCATTGTCAACACTAAGAAAAGAGAAAAGCACCATGTGGGCATGGTCAGGATAAATGTTCTTTGCAACAACTTGTCCAAAAATCATCAAGATGAACATTTTAGATGCTGAAGGTCTATTTTTAAGATGGTTGAAATAGAAAAATTACACCGATTGTCAGTTATCTGGAACTGTTGTCAGTCATTTGGGTGATTGTACTTGGCAGTATTAAATGTAGTGAAGCTTTTCTGTTCCCTGTTACTGTTGTGACATGAATGGCAATGTATTGTCTCAGTGAATAATAGGATGCTGGTCTGATTTAACTGACTTCTAAACAGTCTTCTCCCTGCAAGCCACAGTGAAGGAGCTGGGGAGGTGGCAGTGCAAGTGGCTGCACTGCCATATAGCATCTGCTACATTCTCCAGCAAGACAGACTTGTATCTAGCATACCACGCACTAGTGAAATTGAAGTGAAGTTAATTCAAATTAAAAAAAACAACACAAGTTAGTGTTTCTTAAAAAAAGTTTTGAGTAAGGAGAGAAATGCTTAAACCTCATGCTGGTCCTGTGATTTTCTTTTTTTTTTCCTCCCCCAATAGGAAAAAAAATCTGGTGTCACTGAAGTTAGTGTAAATGTTATTAAAAATAGCAGGATTGGGTTGGTATATCAAGAGTGGAGGAGGACTCTCTTTTAAGGTCAGAAGGTTCTTGTAAGTGAAGAATTGCAGACTGCGGCTTGAAGTAGCCACATTGGGAAGCCATTTGGGAAGAAGTCATCCTTCCACCAAAGTGATCTGAATTTCCTCTTTGTGATGATTTTATAACAAAGGATGTCTTAAAATTCATGTTTTTGCATGTGTGGGGATGAGTGCTTTGAAAGGCATTTCTATATTTCTTTTATTTAAAAAAAATAATCCTGTAGATCTATAATTTCCTACTGAAAAAGCAATACAGCAATGTGGTGTACTAGTTGTGGTGGTTTTACTCAGGTTGGAAGCTGAGCTCCACCACAGCCACTCTCTCACTGCCCCTCCTCAAAGGGAAAGGCAGAGAAGTACAATGAAAAGGGCTCAAGGGTTGAGATAAGGGCAGGGAGATCACTCAACAATTTTCGTCATGGGCAAAACAGACTCAGCATAGGGAGATTAGATAAATTTATTACCTATTACTAACAAGCTAGAGAAGTGAAAAACAAAGAAAACCTAAAAACACCTTCCCCCCTCTACCCTCTACATAGGATTCAGAGAGCATTCAGGTAAACATAATATTTACCTTTATAGTTCACTGATCAATTAGTATCTTGTTATGCACACTGATTTGATAATAGCAATTACACACTCCAATAATGGGAGGTACTCCACAGGAACCGTTTCTGTCTCTGAGGCTGTGATGCTCTGTAACTGTGATTTGGTAGACTGTAACAACCTTTTCAGAGTTATTAGACTAGCCATGTAAATCCTTCTTAGTTTAGGGATCATTGACTAGTTAGGCTGTAACAGCTCCATGGGAACCATTACAATCCCTGATCCAGCTAGCAGTTTTGGTGCTCTGCAATCAGACTGAATGTTTCTTTTAATATTCTGGGTTTAATCTTACCCAATACCAAAGCAGCAGGCAGATTGTGTTTGCAAATTTGAATAAGAACTGTATTTTTATTGAGGTTGCAGATGTTTCCCGTCCCAAGCTGTGGATTCTTTCTGCACTCTACCTTGAATAACTCTGTGTTTAACAAAAGCTAACAAAGAACCTTAACTTGTCAAAGTTAACACCCCTTGAAGGTAAGCTAGGCCAAAACAGAACTGGTTTCCTGCTACCTGTACTGCAAATGAGTAGCAGTTCCTTTCCGAGACTATTTACTGTTGTCTATCTCTTTCACATAGCAAAGGTGTTTAGTGGAAAAAAAAAAAAAAAAAAGAAAAGAAAAAAAAACAGAAGTCACCTTGTGAGATAACTCATTGGCAGAATAGTAATTTTAAAAGGGAGGTTTTTTCAATATATGTGATGAAGTCTATCAGAGTGCAGCTTTTCAAACTTCATAAGTGACATGAATGCGGAAGGAATCCCTTGTGTGAAAATAACCAAATAATTTGGTCGTTCATGTTTGTTACATAACGATAGACACCTATGAAAATATTGGAAATTCTGATTTCAATGTACTGCTCTGTATTTATAGCTGCACTTCAATTTTACCACAGTAGGGCCAGTTGTATGAATCATGGTTCATCAGTGTGAGCATCAGAAAGTCACAGTATGGCCATTAGTGCTATAATATGAACGTATGAGAAGAGATCTCTAAAATGCCACTAAGCATTTGATAAATTTTTCAGCACAGAAGCAGAAGCTTTAAGCCACTCATCATATTGTGTATCATTGCAGCAATTGTTGCATAAACTTCATATAGCACAACAAATGTATGTAAGGGTACAATCTGAGAGAAAGCTTCTCTTACTTCAGTGATGTATATGCATCCTCCATTGTGAAATAATAATAATTGCTTTAATCCTTTCTATAGTTATAGTCTGAAACAGCTGCTCTACATGGTAATAGGAGAATGATGCACAATACTCTGAATGATTTTTTCAGGATTTGTGTTTCACAAGAGCAGTTGAATACATTAGTCACAGTCCAATCATAAACATGATGACTCACATCTAAACGTGCTACATGGCAAGCGCAGTGTGGGCTCCATAAAACAATACATTCCAGGGGTTTAGAGATGTCTTTTAAGCCAGACCTGATTGTTTCTCCACTGAAGCTAGCTCTGGAGATTTATTTATGGTGAAGGCTTGCTGGTTAGTCATAAACACTTCTGGTCAGCTTTCTCAATGTACATCAGCTGACATGTTGACCACAGCTAGGATGGCATATGGCAAGTCCTCCCAAGATTTACCCTCTGTTTTAACAGCATCTCCCAACATATTCACAGTTGCTTTAAACACTATTCAGTCTTTATTTTGAAGATGCATGTAACGTACAGGCAGGTATTAGCTACAAACATGGCAGATGTCATAGGATTATAGTTTCCTGACACAATTGGCCACAGTAATTTCTTAGCGATATCCTTCCTTCATCCTGTTATTTTGGAACTAAGCACAATAAGATGTTCAAAAGCCATGTGGACATGGTACTGGGCAGCCAGCTGTAGGTGGCCTTGCTTGAGCAGGGTTGGACCGGATGATCCCCAGAGGTGCCTTCCACCTAAACCTTTCTGTGATTCTGTGAACTCTGTATGAGCCAATTTGTAGCGTAAGAAGAGACTATTTCCATTGTCTGGAATATACATATCCAATGGGTATGTTCTTTATGCACAAAATTTCAACTGGATTATTAATTATGTTTAAGAATCTTCATCCTGTGTTTCTGTACCTTCTATCAAATAGTAGTAAATTTTATTTTAACCATCCATATATTACCAATTTCATTTCTTTATTTCTCTTCTCAAGGTTTTAAATCACACAATCTATGTCTCTGCTTGGTTTTAGTTTATGCTCACAAAGTGTTAAAGACTTCTCTGTAGTGGAATTTCCTAGTTACAGAGGATTTTTAAAGGGGTTCCTCAGCAAAAATAACAATGATAAATCTTCAATAATAAATCACTAGCATTTGGAATTACTGCCTCAGTGTTGATATGACAGTTTCTCAAAGTGCAGTTTTAGCACATTTTCTGCATGTGAGCAGCATCCTGAGAATAATTTTTTAGGAGGACTATGTATAAATGCAAAAAAATATGTACTGGAAATATTGCATGTCATGAGCCCTTGAATCAACAGCTCTATCACTCCACTTTGAGGCAATATTGTATTGAATGCATGGCTGTTAGCTGAAGTAGGGGAGGGTACTTTGAGCAAGAATAGAATAGAATAGAATAGAATAGTTCAGTTGGAAGCATTCTCATTCACCAAGATTTTGCACTTTTTCTGTTTCAGTTTTGCTGGATGTTTAATTGCTAGATTGAAAATCTCATTACATAGTTCTTCTATTAACATGTGCACTTGACAGTTGGCTTCCAAGTATGTTCCTTTGGTTAAACAGTCCAACAAATAAGTCTTGTACATTACTGTCTAATTGGTAAAATAGAAGTGGTGAGGTTAAGTATCCAGTACCTTTCTCCTCGCGTAGTTGTTAGAAGCTGTATAACACAGTGTGACACATCTACCAGTACTTCACACCCACTTGCTCATGTATAAATGACTGAACAAGGGACAAAGCAATGCAAAATCAAGCTTTGCTTTTTAAATAGGAATGACAACAGAAATATTAACATGTCATGCAACACATTCTGGGGAAAAAGAAAAAAAAAAGAACTCTGGAAGAAAATATTGTAATATTTTGTAAGTGATTACAAATTCTGTTAGCATTTACATATATGTAGCTGACATGTTTTGAGAACATATACAAAGACCAAATTTGACAACATGCAAATAAAAATGCTTCATTATGATATTTATTTTGTGAGAAAATACAAACAAGAAAAATAGCTGTTAATATTATTTTTTTCTGTTAGTCAAATGTTTGTTGTTGTTGTTGTTTTAAATAAGATTGATATAAAACCTTGTCATACAAAACCTACATTAATTCTTTTTAATCTTTGATTCACCACAGTTTAAACAGCTGTGTGTTGCTCTCTACAATTTCCTGAGTAGGGCAAATGGAGAGGGATGTGCCAGTCTCCCTGGTAACAACTCACAGGATACACAGGAACAGCAGAAAGTTGCACCAGGGGAGATTCAGAATGGATAGTAGGAAAAATTTCATTACTCTGAGGGTGGTCAAAAACTGGAACAGGTTTCCAAGCAAGATGGTTGATGCCCACGGTGTGGCTGACAGTGGTCAAGAGGTGTTTGGATAATGGCCTTAATAATATGCTTTAACTTTTGATCAGCCCTGAAGTGGTCAGGCAGTTGGACTTGATGATCTCTGAAGGTCCCTTCCAATTAAACTTCTCTTCTCTTCTCTTCTCTTCTCTTCTCTTCTCTTCTCTTCTCTTCTCTTCTCTTCTCTTCTCTTCTCTTCTCTTCACTTCTCTTCTCTTCACTTCTCTTCCCTTCTCCTCCCTTCCCTTCCCTTCCCTTCCCTTCCCTTCCCTTCCCTTCCCTTCCCTTCCCTTCCCTTCCCTTCCCTTCCCTTCCCTTCCCTTCCCTTCCCTTCCCTTCCCTTCCCTTCCCTTCCCTTCCCTTCCCTTCCCTTCCCTTCCCTTCCCTTCCCTTCCCTTCCCTTCCCTTCCCTTCCCTTCCCTTCCCTTCCCTTCCCTTCCCTTCCCTTCCCTTCCCTTCCCTTCCCTTCCCTTCTCTTCTCTTCTCTTCTCTTCTCAAAAAAAATAAAAATTATCCATCTTTTGTTTAGAAAACTAGTACTAAAAATTGAAGCACATAAGAAAACCGAAAAGTACCTTCTATTTCCCTTCTTCTGACCTGACTGATATTCTCTTTTCTGTTTCTTGACATGTTTTATATGAGACAGACCAAAGAAAAATAGTTGGCAACTTGGTTTGATTTTCCTTCAACCTTCAGACTTCAAATGCACAAAGAATGTCTGCTAACTTCAATTTTAGTGTTGCCATAGATACAGTTTCTATGATGTTTTATTATTTTATCTATCTATCATTTAGCTAGATAGATTCCATCTTTTTTATTATTATTGTTTTCTCATTTACCTTCCATGCTTCTGCTTCTTCCTCTGCACCTATTCCACTTGCTTAATTTAATCAGGTGTTATTCTTTTATCTGTTTGTTTATTTGTTTATTTAATTTTTTTAGTATTTTGGAGCACACACTCCCAATCCATTGTTTGATATTTGTATCCTGTAATATCCCACAGGTAGTGTCCAATGTATCTTGTTAGGCTTTGAATTACTCTTTCTTTCTACCACTGAAATTCAGGGTAATTAAATTTGCTTTGCATAGTGTTCCAAGTAATGCCTGCAGGTCTAAATGTCCCCTCTTCCTGTTCTCGGGTTGTACTGGATTTCTCTTTGATTCTGTTTGTGGTAGACACACACTGATACAGCATAATACACATTCTGTCTCTGTCGACACTTTTCTCCTTCTTGGTTTCTCCCAGAGGCTCTTCTCTCGAATTTTCTTTTCTGTTTATAGTAAATACATACAACAGCAACAACTCAGAAGGCACTGACTGTGTAGGATTAATGTACCTACTCATCTGCAGTCATTCATCATTGCTGTTGGATTGCAGTTCAGTGATGTACTGAAATTGGATGATAACTGCTGTTGGTGAAAATGTTTCATCCCTATTAAAAACAAACAAACAAAACAAACAAAAAAAAACAAACATGACTTTATTAGTCCTTCTTAACATGCAGGTGGACATATGATTCCTAATATACTATGTACAATTTCTAACCTGATCAAGAAGGAATATGTAAGATCATGCAATTAGAGCACCTATGTTTTCTCATGTCAGTTTTGCCTTTTAATCTAGGGATGGTAGCACTAGGTCTATGCAAATACTCACAGTGACTTAACTTTGGGGCTTTAACTTATAGATCTATTTTAGGAATCCTTTGTATATTTACTGGATAGATGTAAACTCCAAATTCTGATGCTCTGAATAAGCATCTGTAGAGAGCAAAATTTCTTCTTCGTACTGTTCAGGAAACTATGACCCTAAATGGGGCACACAACCTTGATGCCAAGAGTTAGCTTCTGTTTTCTGTTTTCTCATGCTCTGCATTATGTGTCACGCTCACATTTAGGAAACATAGAGCTTGATTCTCCTTAAATAATACTTCTGGTTGATTTGAATAGGGTTGTTTTCAATGAAAAGGTATCTTAAGTGACGTTCCGCCTTTTTTGAAATTGGAGCAATATGACAATTCACTTTTGGTACTTCGAGGCATTTTTATTTTATTTTATTTTATTTTATTTTATTTTTGAGTTGGATTTTTTTTTACCAGTTAAGTTTTTTTCTGTCTGGTATTCTGTCCTACTGGGCATTTATTCCAGACTTCCCCTAGGTCTTGGAGGAAGTCTAATTTATCACCTTATTTGTCTTCAAATATTCATCTTCTGGCTTTTTTGTTGAAGTAATTATTCATGTTAGATAATAATGGATGCATACAATTCCAAGACAGACATGGTCAGAGAATTATATTGATTAGCTGTCTATTGTATAGTGTGCTGTCTATTGCCTAAGTGTGGACTAAAAGGAAGGGAAGAATACTTACAAGCAAATGAGAGTTGCTGATTTTTACAAACTAATTTGAAAGAACTTATTCTTAATGAAAGATTCAAAGATACAAAAATAATTCATACTTCATACTCTACAAACTGTGAGCTCTGGAAAGCAAGTCTTTTTGTGTCTCCTTTTACAGCTTTTCTGTTCTTAGTGCCTGGCTGGATCTGATGATAAGTTAACAAAGCCAGGATAATCATTTATCACTTGCTATAATTGTTACGTTCTTTTTGTCAGCAATGTGGGAATTTCTACTTTTCTGTCTATTTTCCTCTGAGCAGTTCCTCCTTCCCCATTTGTTGGGGGGAAAATCAGCTCCTCCCCATACAGCTGAACTTGTTTAACTTGCAGTATTTTTTAACTAGCAGTAGGTAGCATGGTGATTTATTTACTGAGAAAGTGGGACTTGTCACATCTAGAACAAGCACTTAAACTTCAAGCAACAAGTCTAAGCAGTCTACAGGCAGTCAGGGAAGGGATTGATTCCATTCCCAGGTAGGTCTTTAGGAACCATCAGATGAACGTATAGATAGACACAACTCTAGGAAATGTATTTCTGCACCTTCCCTACAAGATAGAAGCTGTATATTGGTTTCACTCTTGTATCTGTGTCTACTCTGTGAAGAAAGCACATGATAAACAAACCCTTCCAAGTGGTGCTTTCAGTTTTACAGCCACAGAGACAATCTCTTTTGATTTCAGTGTTACGTTGCTTTGTTTCAGTTGTCAAATGAGTCATTCTGAATTAACTTAGGTGTTGGTGAGAATAGAAATAATCTCTGGGCTCAGTATTTTTGCTTTGAATACCATTATCATAACAACTTAATAAAATACAAATAGAGATTAAAAGATTTCTGAAGTTATATTTGGTGATAGTTCAGGAACCCATGTGTGTACAGTGTGGCTTTTTGTATCTGTTTTGTAGATTTGTTTGTTTGTTTTAAGAATTGAGCAAAATTCTTTGAGACAGCAACATCTGTCTTGAAATGTACAAACTAGAAAGCCTGATTTTTAAACAAGTAGATGCTGTTTTTTGTTTATTTGTTTTTGTTTTTATTTTTCCTAATCATCTGATATTAGCCACATGAAAGACTTATTAAGAAAGAGCTGGCATTGATCACTTCTAACAAAGTAAATATTTATGATTATCTCACATAACCCAAATAAATAGTATAATTGTGCACTTTAATGCTACTGTTTTTCTTTTGTGTTCAAGAAATGACTAACTGCATTATTAGCAAGTATTTATATAGAAGCCCAGAGTTTAGTTACTGTTTCTGTGGGTGACAATCTAGTAGCACCAAAACCGCTACAAGCATAGAATAAACACAGATTAAAGATCTGAACAATTACAGGAGAGGTTGGATATGTTTAAATAGCAGAGGTACGGTGATTAGGACTCTATGTATCCTCCAATGTATGAACCTTTGCAACGTGAGTGCTCCCACACAGTCCGGCTATTCTTTTCATGGGGTGTAATAGGGCCTGGACCTTCCAGCTGTGAAATCCCTGACTCCTCTCTCCCAGTGTGCTGTTCAGTGCAAGTATCCAAATGTTCACCTTTCTGTCTCTATTTTCCTGCCTATCCCCTATTAGTGCTAGTTATATTTTCCTCCTGACAGTTTGTCCTTGATTGCTTCTCCCCCACCTTCCTCTCCAAAGTGATATTGTCATATTTTGATTCCTTGATATCAATGTCTGTTGCATGGTCTACTTGCTGCGTGCTATTATAAAATTATTTTTTTCCTCTAGCTATATATCTGATTAGTATTCACCACTTTGAAAAATACTTCAGTTTTACTTTCCCTGTGGGTCTTCCTTTAAGAGTGTTTACTTCAGGCAATGGACAGATTATGCTATCACATTATAAAATCCTAATAATAGGATATTAATGCCTAATAAAATGCCTCTAATGTACTGTATTTTGTCCCGTATCTTTTATAGAAGACTATTGAATAGTTTTCCCATAGCAGTGGGTTTATTAGAAAGGAAAAGTCAAATGGAAAAGCAGAAATAAAGCTAGCTGTATACATTAGAAAATTAGAAATATCAGAGTCTATCAGTCTACAATCTGTTTTCAGTTTCCAATTGCTCTGGCAACGATAATGCGGTTACAGTAGTGTGAAAACTGAATCAATAAAATCAACAACATACCCTTTGAGTGGTATAGCATATTGTATGGCAGACAATATTTCATTATACATTTGCCCAAATAAGACTAAGGCACTATTGATGCACTATAGGAAGGGGTCAGAAAATATAATGGTGGGTATTTATGTTCCTTTGAGCGCGACTGATGTGCTGCTGGCATTTTGCTCAGGGTCTAGGATTATTGATAGGGAATTAACGGCAGTCAAGATGGTTTTTCTCTTCATTTTTTTCCCAGTTGTGTTTTACTTTCCAGCATGTACATTGACCTTGGACTGGTTGCTCTCCGCAGAACATTTGAAATCCACTGGAAACAAAACTTTATTGCGTAATGTGGCTGCCCACTTGCTGTAGCAAGTGTGCCATCATAAACAAGTAATCCTTGTTTCAAGTGGTGTGTTGAGTAAAGCCCACAGAGTCTGAGGTCTCTGTCCATGGAACTACACCCTCAAAGTCCTTCCCGGTCTGCACCCAGCCATCTATGCAAATTGAATCCAGATTATGGAGGAGCAAATAACACGGTGCTTATGGTGCACTCAGAAAGACAAATGATACGTGATCTGGCACTAAATTTGAGAGAGGTAGCATTACAGAAATGGTTTCAAATAACTTCTGTCAAAAAGGAGTTACTGCTGGCAGGGTATCATCGTGAATTGCTCTGAGCTTCATCTGGTTACTCCCAGATCATTGGAAAAGCCTGTATCTTCAGATGCTTTGAGATCAGGCTGTGTTACCTGACCAAGTCTGGTTTTCTACACAGACCAGGTTGCTTTTTTCCCTCTCTTATTGTGTTTGATTGTTAGCTGCTGTATATAGAGAAGAAGGTCATGGTGGTTGTTGTAGTTGCAGAGTTATGCTTTCTGACAGTTGTCCAAAGGTCAGGCTGCTTGTGCTTTTATTGTCTGTCTTGAGTGTACATAAATAAATTGAATAAATTGAGGAAAAAAATCCCAAACTGTAATAGTTCAGAGGATCTTTTTAGATGAAATGAGACTTTATTTTTGTACAAAGTGTTGCATAGAAGAAAGCAAGGAAAACATATCAATTTGGCTTCTTTTTAAAATGCTCTCTTAAGACTGCCAACATGAAAAGAATCTGAAAGAAGCCAAGGGAACCAGTGATCGTTACACTGATGTGATGGCTAAAGTGTCTTTTTTAAAGGAGAAGGTTCCTCTATAGCTCTCTTCTATCAGTAAAAATTGCTACAGAAAGCAATTTACTATATGCTGCCCAGAATTAATAAACTGAGTTACTGATGTAGGATCCAGGTTCCCTGTCTAAACTGGAACTAGTTAAAGGAAAGCCTGAAGGGTACAGTGTTTTTCTCAAACAGTACTACAGTACTTTTATTTTGTGCAGAAACCTTTTTCTCTGGGAGATACACAGCTCATACTGACTCAGCAGTTGACACAATGAATCTTCTTCTCAAGCTGAGGTTTCTGTGTTTTGGTGACAGCATAATATATTGAAGCTGAGACTGATAATGGTACTAAGCAATCATCCCTTTTAAAAGAGGAATTACTTTGATGAACATTAACATGAATATCAGTGTAAGTACAGGGTGTGCTTAGTACTATTTAACATGACCTTTATTTTGATAATAGCTCTAATTAGGTGGCATTTTGTAGAAACTGACAATCAGTTGTGTTTGCATTATTACTGTACATCCTGGATTCTGTTATCTGCGGTTTTGTGACTTTCACTCTTTCTTTACTGTTGTCATCGTACACAATGAGTTTAATCCCTTGAGGAAATGAAACATCTGTGAAATACTTAAGTGTGCTCTGAGGTGGGTACGTTGAAAAAGAGTGCTCCTCAGGGCTGTGGGTTCAGTCCCATGTCAGTGTAAGTCCATAGCTTTCAGATTGGGTCATCCAAGCTATTCCAATGGAGTAAGAGACATTAATTCAGCTGCACCAGCTTCCTGAATCAATGTACCACAAGCAGACTTTTCTAATAACCAGCATAACAATTAGAGCAAGACCATTTCTTTAGGTCTAACATCTTTTTAAGACATGCTACATGTTTGTGTAAGCATAAAAGACTTCAGAGAGTAACCTGAATTTCTTTGTCATGTTTTCTTTCTTGGTTCTTGGGAGCGAAAGTAAATTTCACACTTTCTTATGACTCTTGCAAGTGTTGGGTTCAGTTCTGTTGATGGTGCTGTTGAAGAGGTGCAGCATGGTTCTAATTCAAAGCTCTTTTCTGTATCTCTCCTCTCACTCATGGCATGTATATACCCTCTGCTTTACCTTAAACCCACACCAAATCCGTGAATGCAATTGCTCTTAGGTAGGCTTGGAGGGAGTGAGGTTACACACAAGTTAAGAAGGTTAAAAAACACCAGCTCTCAATATCGTCATGTGTGGTGACAGATGAATCAGGTCTGGCCTTCCCATTAATTGTACTGTTACTTCTCTATAGGAAACTGCAAGGAGAATTGTTTGTGAGATGTTGAAAAGCAAACTGCTGTGTAACATAAAAAGCCTCATTTACAGTGGTGTAAAATATAATTAAGCATTCCTCTTTTATTTTAAGGCTCTTTTAGGGTTCCATATAGAAATTTTCATCTCAGCTGTTAATTCTAAAAATCTCCTTTTTGTTAGTGAAAGTTCAGATTCTCCCAGTTTTTCTATATTGTAAGATAATGAGACTTTGGGAAAGATTCCTTTTTATGAAACATGACATTTTTCATCACTGATAAGATTTTGTGTAATGCAGATAATAGAGAAGTCAAATTTGAACCTATTTAAATCAGTGGAGTTTAATAGGAACAAATAGCAACTGCTGTTTAAGTAATTTTTCTTTTTCATTATAATTCAAGTCTAACAATCCTACCACTAAATTTCATGTACAGCCAAGGTTCTAGATGTAGATGAGTCTGGATTTCTCAAATATGTAGGCATTGCTTTTTTAGGATTTGTGAAAATAAAATTTTCCTTTATATGCATTTATACATCATCTTTGAGGCTGCCATTTCTTATCTTTTACTGTGCAAGGAATTAGTAGCTTAAGGATATGGATATTGAACATCATCTGTAAGGTTATGTCTTTTTTTTCTCCCCAAGCAGGAGAGGGAGAGCTGTTTGGAGACACAACCTGTGGTTCTGACAGCTGCTCACAGTTTCTGCCACATCATTAGAAATCAAAGAATTCATCGGAACTCTTGCAGATTAAGATTAGAAGAAAGCGAGGATGGAGGACTGATGAAAGGGGAAATATGGAGGGACTGAGGTCCCACTCTGTGTATATCACTTTATCTGAAGCACCCTCATCGTAGACAGTTGTCAAATATTTTTTACTATTCAAGATCAATATGAAAAAAGAATGGATTTGTTAATCAGATAAGAACTTCAGTACGTTGTTTCAGAGACCAAGGCACACATCATTTTTAGTTCGGAAGGTCATACAGTCTAAATTCACAGGCTAATTGGAAAGTTTGATGTTTCCAAAAAAGAATAATTTAGAAATTTGTTTTTAAGGCAATAATGAGAAAGGTGCAAAAAGTGCTTCAGCTTTTTAAGAACTGACTAAATGATTTTTTTTAAATGATGACTATTTTTACCAAAGATATTTCCACCCAATAATACATAATAGAAGAATGCATAATTGAGCATGGCAGACAGGGACGGTTGTGCTCACAGAGTTAAGGGTGCATTAGTGTTTCTATTACAGTCTTGTGTATTTTATGAGGTAAGATGGTTACAGTAATTGGTTTGAGACTGAAACATAGCTTGAAAGATTGAGACCTGAGATCAGAAGTTATATTTTTAGAAATGTTTTCTGGGAATTACTTAAACTACCTTGGTTTGTTCATGGCATACTGGATTCCCAAGGTCCCCACTAAGGTTCACAGTTGCGTTAAAGACAGTTTTGTACAAACAAGTAGGTAGTCACAATGCCCATGCAAACAGTTTACAATCTCATACCCTCAACTAGCAGACTGCAATTGAAATAGATTCTTATCCCATCAGATCAGGATCTTTGACTGTATTACTGACTAAAGCATGGGTCTGAAATTAGGTTTGGACATACTGAGATCTCTCTGCTTACTGGGAGCTTAAGGATCAATGTGTCCATCCAGAATCAAGAGGGCCAACTTTGAGGCACTCAGATAGTGGATACGACTGTTGGGTGCTCATTCTTCTTTGCTCCTCAGCTATGCAGGCTGGCCTAGAGGAAGCAGGAACCTATTCTAAATCTCTGTGTTTAATCCCTTTCTTGGACATGCTCTGGGAGGCCTATGCTACTGACTCAGCACTTGTGTGGACCAACATGAGGAATGGTGTCATGCAAGCAAAAAAGACATGCTGCGCTTCTCAGCTGGGACCCAATTATCTTGAAACTTGGGCCAAAATGTAAACTAAATAACAAGGAAAATTGTTCCCACTGTTTTAAGCTCCCCGCAAAACAATTTATCTTTGCCTCATGCTCTGTGTTTCTGTACCTTTTCTGTGGCTAAGCAGAACTGTTAGGAAGTTCTCTGTAACATTTACTAAGTACCTCAGAAAAGGAGGGCTGGTTGCTTTCTCACTTTATTTTGAGGTAACTTCGGTTATTTCATTACTGCCTGTTTGGACTGACGAGAAACAGGCTGAGGTTGCCAAAAGTGGGACAAGTTCTCCACACCTTGTTCTGTTCCTATGTGTATCTTGAAGACAAGGATGTTAATTTAACCTTGTCATCTCACAGAATTATATCAGGAACAAGTAATAGTTTTGAGAGCAAAAAACTTCTCTCACATATCACATTGAGCTATTTTCTAAACTATTATTTTCAAAAATAAACATGAAAAGGGTTTCTCTTTCAGCATGAATGAGATATTCCTGCCACATTTGGCATGAGATATTTCTGGTTTACTCCACAGTGTTAAAACAAAGTCTATACGGAGTTTCTCACAGAGCCTCAGGTAGTCATCTACCTGTTGTAGAAGAGAAGATACCAGATAGGAAGAAATATACAGTTTTTATATACAGATATCCTTGTATATAATGGACTATATTATTAGAAATATTTGTCTTTTCATACTGTTAGAATGTTGAAAAGCTTTTTATGCTGTGTATTAATTCTTGCAAATTGCTTGCCAATTTAATATCAACAGCATCTAAACAGTAAGTAATTGCTTATGATAATGAGTACAAACTAATTTACTAGAATATGTTAATATTCACAATGCACTTTAGAACAGCAGGGTATTCCAAAAATACTACTCTCTTGTTTAACTGCAGCATTTAGGTTGCATTGTTATAACAAATTCTGGCAAAAACATCACAAAGCCAGCCTCTCATTGAATAGGCACCTTACTGAGACTCCAGCCTGTATGAGCAAGGGATATGTAGTGTCCTTTGGGAACTAAACAGGGTATGAACAAAATGTTCTAGATTTAAATAAAAAAATCTTAATTTCTGATTGATGTTCATTACTTGTACATTTATAAGACAGAGAGACTTCTTTCTTTTATGAATTGTAAAATTTAGTTTAACATATCACATCAATTGGCATGCAATCGATTTTTAATGTTTGGATGTTGTCAGTGGATCTACTCTTTGTGTGAGACGCAGAAACATCTCTAAAAGAAATAAAGTAGTGCAGGAGTCCCCCAAAATTCCATATTATTATCCCTTAGCTGATTCTGCAAGATTCTTTTTTATTGTGTTGGAGTAATTATTTTTTTCTTTGTTGGCAAATGTTCTGTTTCATTTTGGTATTTTTTTTTTCCTCCACAAAATATGAATGTTTGTTGAAAAATTGGTTATCTCTGAGCACATTTCTGCAGAGAATAATTTTTCAAGTGCATTGGTGTTGCTTATAGTTTTGAGGGGCTATAAACATCTTTGTGTGTATTACAATAACGTGTTTTAAAAAGTAAGGCTTCCCAAACTATTGAAGACTGATCACCATTTCATGAAAAATAAGCATTCATAACTTCCTCCAGACAGAACTTTGGAAGTGAAGAGCCTACACAAAATGACTGCTCTAACTAGGCCGGATTAGTCTTCAGAGGGTGATAACTGCTTACCTTTCTTGCATCCATGAATGGTCATAGCTTATAGTACTGGCATATGAAGTATCCTAGTGGACACTTCAGTTAGACCCCATTGAGATGAATGACTAGCTGACACCTCAAAACTGTTTTGTCAGGTTCTCTCTAAACAGTACTGTGGGATTTAGTGATTAAACTGTGTTCCCTAATTATGCAACTGCGTAAAACAGTGAAAAGCACAAGATGCTTATTTTTCACTGTGGCTCTTTATCCTCTGAAGTTGGCAGTGAATTGTTGCTTACAAACAACAGCATAAGGACTTTCCAAAGAAGAATGATAGCAATTATCATAATGACAAGGCATATAGCATTTTTGTGCCAGACCACAACTGGAAATCTATTATGTAGCAGGACAGAAAGAAATAGGAAGGAAGTGAATTGTCTCAACCTGGCTGGCACCTGCCAGCTTTTATTATAATGGTATAATCACCTTAAAGATTCAAATACAGCCATATCTGTGTGCTCCTATTAAACAGTACTTATTTCATGTGCAAATTTGATAACATAAGTAAACACTGATGTCCCCAAATCAATCCTTCCGATAATGACTAGGAGATCTTTCCAGATAGAGTATCATTTGCAGGGCCTTGTTTTTATTTCTGGGTTTCTCTTGAGATAATCAGCCAGATATTTTTACACTATATTCCTCTTTTCCCTGATACTTTTCCAAGGTTTGAATGCACGTAATATTGGTGAAGACTAACTTTGCTTTTAAAATTAGAAGATTTTTAAAATCAGTTACTACACTATGTATGAAATCAGATGAAATGTCATGAAATTTTGTTATTGATCAGCTGCTTCCATGGTAGATCCACTTGCTTCATTGATGGTTAAGCTCTATTTGTCCAAAGATTTAATATGTTACTTTTTGCTTTTGTTAGAAGAATGCTTGCAATTTTTTACAATTAAGGATGTAACAGATCTAAGAAATTATGTTCTTTCTGGTTTTCTTCAGCTATTGCCTATGTATGTATACTTAAAGACGTTCAGAAGTGCTATTTGTACCACAATAATTTTTTCTGATAGCTATTAGTAATTAAGTTATCTGTAGGAGAGCATGTACACCACAGAACGTCTTACTCTTCACTACATTTTCAAACAATATCAAACTTCATTGCATACTACCCATAGCACAACTTGCTATTTTTAGAAGAGGTTCCATCTCAGCAACACCTGCAATGTTGTCAATACTGTGTTTTTACTGCGGGTACTAGAAGCACCTTATCTTCTTCCAGTAGTCTGGCATCTCTCATCCTTGTTGTGCTTGTATCATTTTTCAATGCATTTAACAGGCTTGCAGTTAGCTTCACTTTTATTTTCAGCCTGCTATGCATTTCTTCTAAGTTTTTACTAATATGAGAGCTCCCGAAGCTTTTTATGATTTCTCAAGACTAAATGATGAGATGCACTAGGAAGTGCATTTAGTGAGGGAGATAATGTAAATATTATTTTAAAATAAATAAATTAATAAAAGAAAGGATAACTGGAATATTTTATTCATAAGGAAGCCAATAAGAATGGTTTTTAAACAAAACAAAAGGAAATAATAACTTTAGCTAAAAACACACTAGACATTTGAAGCTGACCTCCTGAACATTGTAACATAATTAAATAACTTCAGACCAGCTTTTTCAAACATTTGTTCAATTTCTTCATTTAAAGAACTGAGGTTTGATTTTAAAGGTCACCAGAAATGCTGCAACACTTCTGAAAACTGGGACACTGCAGTAGGTGCTTGAATAAAAACAACTTCAGACACTGCTTTGCCAGAAAACATGACATTTTTATTAAATTATTTGAAAATATGAAAGATTTCTTTGAAATTTTGATGGACCTATACAGAGAAAAAACAACCTCAAATTGAATTTCATGTTTTATTCTACTGACTTTTGATTTGTATATACATCTGTGCAGAGCTACTTTTGTGTGAGACCTGTTCAAATCTTGGTGCATAAGCAGTTTTGTCTTCAACTTGCAGGCCTCCCAGTTGAGTCAGCAAGCTTGGAAACTCTAACAACTCCAGTTACTTGGCTTGCAGAATTTTTAGCATTTGCCAGATATCTACTGAGATTGTAAGGTCCCTGGACCAGAACCACTGAATGATTTCATATAGTCCACCACAGGATGGTATCAACATTTGATCATTTGATCTCTATCAACCTGTGTAGTATTTGAGCTAATGTCCTAGTTCCTACATCCTGTCACAAATCCCTTCAGCTAACCAGCACCTTAACTACATTCTTTTTATGTGTGCGCACCACTAATAAACCTTAAGAAGCAAATGACATAAGAAGCATGCACAGTCCATGTATTTGAATGGTCTTTAATGGCAGTGGTTAAACTGAAGTATAGGAACTTGACATTTCCTAATGTAAGGAGTTTGGGACCAAGGCAGTCCTATTGTCTTCAAAACTACTTGAGTTTACTGATTTAATTCTTCACTCTGATACCGCCTTTACATACTGTCTAAAAAAAATTCATCTCATTCATTGCCTTCTCATATGTGTTTCCTGACAACACCATTTCTACTTTTTTTGGACACTGTTCAAGAAATTTATCTTTACCTATATGTAGACAAGGTTGTAGGAGGAATAAGGCCTTCCCTTATTATAAATAATAATTATAATTATTATATAATATAATAATATATAATTATAATAATAATATAATTATAATAATTATAATAAGGCCTTCCCTTATTTATAAGACATTTGACTTCTAATTTCCATCTGACTTTTTGGCAAGCTTTCAGAGGCAGACACGTCGTATCCTTTTTACCTTTAATAGAGTTGTAATGGGTAAAAATGTTTCATGTTGACTACAGCATGACATTTAAAGCAAGCTTTGATTTCCAAAAATATATATTTTTCTAACCATCCATGTTACATAAAGGTGTGAGGCATTAACGGGGAATTACTTGGTTTACATTTCATACAGAAATTAATTTTGAACTACCATCCATACTGGGAACGTAATAGGAAATAGACAGCCAGTAAAAAATTTTAATCTGAGAGATTCTGGAGAAGAGCAATAATTATCTTTTGCCAGTCTGTGTCAGATTTGCTTTAGAAAGGCTGTAGTGTTTCATAAAAGAAATAATAGCTTTTATATAAATGAACACAGTAATGAGATGAACGATGAATAAAACACAGAACTTTTTTATTGTGCACATTTTAAAACTAATCAAAATAATTGTATAGAATTGGTGCCTAAATACTGCCAAGTCCATTGTCATTCTCTAAATTGACTCATGTTTTGTTAGTAAATCAGATGAACAGATACTCTAATTTCTACATACTGTTAGGAGTCCTTTCAGCTAGCTCTTGCTTAGCTAAGGTCCTTCTGAAAATTATATTCATTTTAAACACAACTGAAAGCTTGTTTAAATTGAAAGTTAAATATGCCTACTTAAACTGTGTAGTACTTTACTCCAGTTAAGTGATCTAATCTAAATCAATGGGGTCATTCAAGGTGTAAGATGCTACTTGAGTAAAGCTATTAGAATCTCACTCCAGTTGGAAAATCCTTTAAATTATTTGACATTTTGATTTTAACCTTTTATGTTATTTATAATGGTAAGAATGATGGTAACCTATAATACTGATAAAGGCTGCATAAGAGGTGTTCTTTATGGGTATACACATCTATCAAACCGTCAATACTCACAAATTTTAGTTGTTTATCCCTTAGTGACCCTACTGAAATCAATAAACTAGATGTCCTCATTGTAGATAAACATTTTGCCTTGAAACATGTTGTTCCAAAACCAGCAAAAATAATGAATCCTGATTTCTTATGGAATGCTGCCTTTCCCAAATGTCTGGCTAACACAGCACAGTAAGTGTATTGATTGGCCTATCAATATGCAACTGTAAAGGTCCCTACAGGCTATTGTCAAGCAAAAATTATAGTGGTTGAGCTCTATAGAGTTTTCTTTCACCTGGTTATTGATTTTCATAATGTGATAAGAGAAAATGTTTGAAATTTCTGCCTACCTATATCTCAAATTTGGCTGATCTTGACTATTAGATTGAAAAGTTGATGGAGGATGAGCAAAGAGAGCAGATAGGTTGTGCAACCCCATAATCTTATCTTCCACAGAGAAACTTTCTAAAAATAGGACATTTAAAACTAGGGAATTAAAATTACTAGAACAATTGGAAATGGAATGGAGTATTTTTCCCCTCTTCATTATGGCATGCAATATACAAGATAAATTATGAGTTACAAAGCACAAAGTCAGAAGAAAGTGGGTTTGTATTTGTATAGTATCTTCAACATTTACAATATTTTGAATATATTTGACAATTTCCCTGCATGGAAAAAACATTTCTGTCTTGCGTTAGTGGGTAAGATATGATACGACTTTGTTAATGGAGAAGCATTCCACTGAGTTCTCAGCAAATGCAGAGATTTAACTGGTATCAGACTATGCTGTAGTTCAAGTGGCTAAAGCCAAAGGTGGAGTTGCACGTAGGTCAATCAAACCAGTGGCCAGTGTCAGGTTGATCTCTCCCTTCAGTTAAGAGTCTGTTGCCAGAAAGTCAAATTGTGGGAAGGCCCTAGACATTTTAGACAAGTCAGAGTGCTGTTGTGCCACCTACAGGTGTACTAGGTCACAATACTGTCCAAATACCTTTGTCATACATTGGAGGAAAGCAGGAGTAAAATAGCAGTGTTTTTCTTGGTTTGTTTGTGGTTTTGTTGTTGTTTGTATGTGTGTGGAGGTGGGAAACAGGGCTGAGCTGATTAAGATACTTATAGCAACTGTTGTGGTCTGAGGAAAAGACTTGGCTTCTGTGTTACTGCCTTGAATCTGCAATAAATGTCATTGCAAAGGCCAGGATGCTCAGTTTGACTTGAGACTGTTGTTCTATTATCACAGAGACCTTTACCTGGAGACAGCCCTTGGGGATAGCTGAATATAATAAGCCATGCACAGTGCTGTTTTATAGATCCCTGACAAACCTTGGATGTAGTGTGATGAAAAGCCTTGTAGGATATGATAAAGCAAATCAGAGTCTCTCTAGTGGTCTGGGAAGAAAGTTTTATGATATAACATAAAGATGTGTTTGAATTAATAGCTACATAGCATTGTTTCTGTTTACCAAGATGTGTAGAAGGCTGTCTCTTCTCTACTTGCTTAATAGTGGCATTGACTGGTTGATAGACAATCTGGAAGAGGCAGATGACAGCAGCAACGAGTGATGACTCTTCTATTTCAGCATCTTGTACATACCAGGCATACTGCTTTGTTTATTCATTTTAATAAATTAATTCAGCTGATCATTGAGCTGGTTGAGGTCATCCTCATCTAATTATTGTTTGGGTGAAACCTCTTGAGTATAACTTTTAAGACATGTCCCATGCTATGAAATAGGCTCCAGTTCTAGACTACAATCAGTGCAGTACTAAGCTAAGCAGGGAGTGCAGTAGTATCATAAGCAATGTTGGAAGTTTGCAGATTCAGCTAGCAGCAACTGCTGTACACATGGTGTGGCTTCAGTCTCTTTTGCAGAAAAGCTGAGTTTTGAGCTTTACTGCAGCTTAGTGAAATGTGGGTGCTGCAGAAGGCTGATGATATACCCACAGACATCTTCCATTCTCTTTATTTTCTTCAGTGTCTTTACCTGAAGTGGCAAGATGAGATCATAAATGAAGATATTCATGAGCAAAACCACTAACAGCCTATGTCAATACTGGTTTGGTCAGTGAGTCTTCTTACAGTTACTCTGATAGAATGAATGATCAATGAATCAGTTAATGTAACTACTGAGAAATTATGCTATGCAGTTTGTGAGCTTACAGTTGTATTGGGTTTACATGGCAAGGTTTTGGTAGCAGGGGACTGTAGGGGTGGCCTCCATGAGAAGAATCCACAAGCTGCCCCATGTCAGATAAGGGCCAGTTTCAGCCAGCTCCAAAGGGACCTGCTTCTGCCCAGAGCCGAGCCAATAAATGATGTTGTTTGCACCTCTGTAAGAGCAGATTGAAGAAAAAGAAAGAAAACTGCTGCACAACAGCAGCTGAGAGAGCGAGGAGTGAGAACCAGCCCTGCAGACCCCAAGGTCAGTGCAGAAGGAGGGAGGGAGGTGCTTCAGGCACGCAGCAGCAGTTCTGCTGTGGCCTGTGGAGGAGCCCCCGGTGGAGCAGGTGGATGTGGCCTGGAGGAGGCTACGGCCCATGGAGAGCCCCCACAGGAGCAGGCCCTGGGCCGGAGCTGCAGCCCGTGGAGAGGAGCCCACGCAGGAGCAGGGGTCTGGGGGGAGCTGCTGCCTGTGGCGGACCCGTGCTGGAGCAGTTTGCTCCTGGGGGATGGACCCCGTGGTACAGAGCCATGTGGGAGCAGTTCTTGAAGAGCTGCTGCCTGTGGGAAGCCCCCGCAGGATGAGTTTGGGAAGGACAGCATCCCGTGGGAGGGACCCCATATTGGAGCAGGGGCAGAGAGTGACTGTGAAGGAGCAGCGGAGATGAAGCACTCAGTTTTCAGGAAAATCCTAACCTTCTAGGGTTTGCAAAGATGAGTGTGGTCAAAGGAACATTTTAAATATACTCTTGTACCCTATTGTCCAGCAGTCTAAGAGGTACCTGGCCAGAAAAGGAGACATTTCTCCATTCTTACAACTTTGGCTTGATCTTTTTGGAGGGCAATGATCCATTTGAAAAACTCCATCCAGTACACCTCTGTGCTTTTGAACAGATGATACTTAAAGTAGCCTCACGTAGTTTTTACAGCAAAGCAGTTGCATTCCACATTCAGGCTCCTTACTGGGTTAGGGGGGAGAGGCCAAGAGGCTTTCAGGAAGTGTTCAGTTTAATGTAATCTTTAGTTTGAAAAACTTCTTCCAGCAGCCCTTCCAAACTGCTTCCTATGGTTAGCCCTAATGGCTGTTCTCTCCTCACCTCAGCCCTGTGGCATATATTCTCTGTTTTGTGTAAATAATTAATAACACATCAGAGTCTAAGAAGAAACACACAGAAGAGTTGGTTTGTAACCTATCATAAAAATGATCCACTAATTATTTTCAATCATTCCCTCTTGCTTCCCCTGGCAAGGTCATGTTTTAGACTTAAAACTTTCATTTCTTTATTTATATTAGAAATCTGTAAAGTTATACATATGGAAATTTTTGTACTTTTCTGAAACTTCAGCCATGGACAAGATGAAAATATGTAATAGAAAGAATAAAGAGAAGTATTAAATGGAGACTTACATGCTCCACTGAACACCACAAGTGTGATTAATGTCTCTGTATAAATGTTTGTGCAAATGTGTATACATAGATTTGTACTGTAAATTCTTCACTTCTGGTAATTAATAGTAGCCTGCACACAGAGTCTCACTGGATTCAGCAAGTTTATCAGTGCAAGTAATTACTTACCAATGGGAATAAAAGGGCTCACATTCTAGCCCAGAATGAAGAAAATACTGATAACATACAGAAGGAAGATAATTATATTGAGCAATTTCTTGTTATAACCAGTAATGTTTATCCTTTTTTTTTTAATAATATAAAAATTACTATTAATGACAGGACAACTAAGAATTTTCATTATTGACATTTACAGGCTTCAGTCTTTTGTTTTCAAGCTGTACTGTGGTAGAATAACCACAGTACACACAAACCACAGTTTGTTGGGTTCCAAAGCTCAATAAAACCATCACTTTCACTTTATAGGCATCTTAAGTCTGCCATTTTCCTGTTGAAAATAACCGTTAAGTTACTGACATTATAGGGGAAAAATTGAACTATGTAAATTACCCTTTGGTGTAATATACCTTAAACACAAAATTGAGATGAACGCAAGGAATGTATAAAGCTGTTGATTTGTTGATGATTTGAGAAAACTGTTAAACTATATCAGATGTGACTTCAGAGGGATAACTATTGAAAAGCATTGCAGTCATGCACAGTAATAGATACAGTAAATGGGTACTAAACAAAATATTTATCTGCTTAATACTGTATAGGTAAGCAGATGTCCTTGAGTTGCTGCTAGGCTGTGCTGAAATAAACACACTATTTCATAAAGATGAATTTTGCAAACAAATAGGACTTGAGAGACTGAGGCCATTAAAAACCATTACTGTATCTTGACCACTGGCAGTTTGTTACAATAGGAACCATGCATTCACCGTTCAGAATTTCAAAGAGCTGTATGGACATTGTGTAGATGCATGGACACATAAAGAATTACTCAGTAAATTCTGTGGCTGAGAGAGATATCCTGGCATATTACAAACTTGCCTACTTGTAAGTACTGTGCTGATGGCATTGCTATTCTTGACTAATTCTGCTGCTTTCAATTCTCTGGAGATGATAAATCCCAAACAACACAGTGCCATAAGCTATAAGAGGGAAGGAAGATGGCTGGTTTTCAGTGACAATGTTCTGAAAGAATGGCAGAGACATTACAAGGTTTCTCAGAGACCATAAAATCATTTTATAGAGCAAGCGAATTAGGTTTCCTCTGTTTCTTCACACCCAAAATAGATAGTAAACAAGGTAGTTTTGAACAACTGCTCAGTTTCTGACTCTTAATAGTTAATGGGGGTTTGGAACATAAGCTGAGATCAATCCTAGCATAATATATTTTACTTTATTATATTTGTCTTTCTTGAAATATAAACACTAGAGGACCTATTCTCAAATAGCTTATGAACTTATTTCTTTTCCTTTTTTTTCCTTTTTTTTTTTTTTTTATAAATTAATACAGGAAATTAAAAGAATGAGACTCCCTGTATAGCTTAGACAAAGGCAAATTTGTATCCATCAACATGGATTAATGAGCCTGTTACAAGACACAAAGATAGTGTGAAGAGCTACAAAATGTACAGTTATAAAAAAAAAAAAAAAAGTTTTGACATAAATAACATCAGCCACATGTTGTTATGGATAAAAGATAACTTCTAAAATTTTTGATGTTGTTTCTATATACTTTAAGATTTGCAGTTAGATTTAATCAGCCCTACTGACATTGACCTTGGCATCAAAGCTGTAGCAGTATGAAATGAATTGCTCTTCATTTGTTTATTCGAAGGGCAGCGTTTAACAAAAAAACTGCAACAAAGATTCACGCTGAACAAGAACAACAGTCTGTCATTGTTCAGATCTGGAGACTTACTTCTGGGTCATGTTATTCAGTATGACTCTGCTATTGCTTGGCAGGCTTTTTCTTTGTATTTTATATTGGGTAAACACATCTGTTACAACCAAGAAAAAGAGAATTATGCCCTCCCACTTAAATCTTATGTACTACTCAAACATTATGATTGGTGACATTGAGGTGTAAGGAGTTGATTTTTCTTAGCCTTCTCATTTTTGTTATTTACAAGAACCTCATTCCTAGTCTGATGTGGTATTTTATGAAGTCAAGAGAAAGGCTGTCACTGTTTTTAATGAGCTTTGGATCAAGCCCTTAGTTTTTCAGCAATACAGAATAAATCATTTCACTAGAGATATCAATGTGACCTCCACATATGAAGATCCAAACTCTGTCACTCTTCAACTGGCTCAAGGTTTGAAGTCAGCACTAGCTGCAAAGGTGAGAACTTTGGGACCATCAAGGATATTACCTGTCCCGTGTATCTTTGCTTTGGGACATACTAGAACTGGAGATTCAGCCATCATTACCGAATAGCCTGCAATGGATTATTGTGCATTTCAGAGCACTGCATATGAGGAAGGATGGGGTGGGAGAGTAGGAGGTTAGGTTTTTGTCACACAGATTCCCAAACCAGACACCTTTTGCACGTCTGTTACAAACCTTTTTATGGCACAGCCATTACCTTCACTGCTCTTGCACAACTCTTCATACTGATGATAAACCACAGTTTCTCTTGGAGCGTAAGTTAAAACTGAAATGCCAGATTTGTTATTGTGTTTGTCTTTGCTAAAGAGATTTGATAAGTTTTCCTACAACACATACAAGTTTATATTTCGCTATCAAGAGAAAAGCCAAGAGATTTATTTGAAGCACAGCGCTGTCCTGCAAGAGTGTTGATGTAAATTGAGCTTTACTGAATTTTATAAATGCTATGCACAGTACACAAAATATGATGGCATTGTACCGGAAAAGAAAAAAAAGAAAAGATGTTAGAAATAAATATAGGTTATCATTTCAAAAAGACCAAGTGACCTTTTTGCTTTGAGACTGACTCAAAGCAGTCTCACTCAGCAATAGAGTAAGATTTTGAGACATCTAGAAATTGAAAGAGTGGTGTAGCCATACAACCCTTCTTGTTTTCAGCTTCAAATTCTATATCTCCAAAGGTTTTTAAATACTCTTTTAGGCTCACAGCACTTTTGGTCAATCTAAGAAAGTAAGAAAATGACAATTACAATGTTATGCACTTACTCCTTATGTGGACATGGAAAGTATGTAGAGTATTTGGTGGAGCATAAACTGGATTACATTTAATAAAATTAACAGTATCCACACAGAGCCAGCTTAGAACAGCTAGTAAACCAGACATCCGTATTTACTATGCTCTGTATCTCCCTAAGCATTTACCCATCTTTGTAGAAAAGAAGTGGACAGCCTATAGTGACTTCATAAATGAAAGAATGAGCACATGCACAATTTATATGGTGTATGCTATTGTTAGGGTAGAAGTTTTAAATGGAAAGTGTCCGGATATGCTGCTCTTTTAGTTCACAGGAAATATGCTGGTGATGAAGTAAAGTGCCTGAGAGCTAAGTGGTTTAAGATTACAGCACTCGTTTAAAAAAAAAAAAAATTACAGATTTTTTAAGTGCATTTTGGAGATAATGTGCAAACTCT
Source organism: Cygnus atratus (assembly GCF_013377495.2). Lineage (NCBI taxonomy): Eukaryota > Metazoa > Chordata > Aves > Anseriformes > Anatidae > Cygnus > Cygnus atratus. The sequence goes on along the minus strand of NC_066364.1, from coordinate 105,327,696 downwards.
TATAAGTTATACAATAAGCATTATGGAAATATGACATTGTTTACTTAGATGGTAGAAAGATGCATTTTTGTCCTGACATGTGAGGTATGTTTTTATCCTTCCATTTGTTATCTCCGTCTGTCACAAGCTGATAAACCTCAGATCTGTAGAAGTCTTATCTGACTGTATTTGTTGATGTCTCTCTTTGCTGTGCACAATGACATATCATATAGAGCATATCATTTTCACTGTGTAAATAAGGTTGATATATGGAGCTGCATTTTTGTCAATCATGAGATAACTGGAATTACTTGATTTCTTCTCCATGTAGGCCCAGTTTGGAAAAGCATTTTGTTCAACTCATCCCTGTTCTGCACATCATAGAAACATATTCTTAATTTCAAGCATATGCTTAAGAACTCTTTTGGATAAAAATGCATTTCTGAATCAGAGTCATGGTATTTTAAATCACTGTATATGCAGTTATGCTATATTCTATATAAAAACACTAATATTAAGCTTACTGCAAAATTTTTAGAGATAAAGAACCCTTCATGTTGAAATATAGTATTGTTTTGTTTTATAACTATATTTGCTATATGAGAACATATTGATTTTTGTAGAGCACATCATTTCTATGTGGGTTTGCATTGGCACAAGTGAACTAATTCTCTTTTATTTCTCCTTTACAGCGGGAACAACATATATCTTTAGCAAAGGTGGTGGACAAATCACTTACACGTGGCCTCCTAATGATCGTCCAAGCACTCGTGCAGACAGACTGGCAATAGGGTTTAGTACTGTTCAAAAAGAAGCTGTGTTGGTACGAGTGGACAGTTCTACTGGGCTTGGAGATTATTTAGAGCTGCATATTGTAAGTATTATCAAAAAATGTATATTTTTATTCTTGTCTCAATAATATTCTTGTCTCTTTATTCTTGTTCTTATATTTTGGGTGGGCTTTTTTGTTTGTTTTAATGTAAGTATAGCATTTTGCTAATGAACTGTTTAGGGTTAATAGTGAATTAGATGATGATGGTTTATAGCATACAGTAGTGTACAGGATTTCAGGCATTCTCAAAATACTGTATACTTTATATAGTTCTGCTTTATATGGCTTTTCAATTAAAAATCATACTGTGACATATGTACAGATATAGCAGTTTACTGCAATCTAATTACATAAAATGGGATTTAGCAATGTCAGAAGAAGGTGCATTAATCCTGGAGGATTTAATCTGGAATCTGCTAGAGGAAATACAGTATATCACAATTGACTGTGCTTATTGTTAATACTAGAATTTATCCTCTGATTTCACCATTCCATTGTGATGATAAATTGTAAGCAGAAAGCAAGATTGTCGAGCTAGGAAGTCTGAAAAAGTAATTTCAGCTGCCCTAAAGCAAATAACTAGCAATCAAAATTGAAAGCATCTGGATTTTTATGGCAACATAAATAAATGATCAGTTGAGATAAACATAACTAGGGCAGTATAAAATGTTGTTGTTTAGATTAGTCCCAAATTTGTTAATATATTAGCTTGACTTTGATTTAAGAATCTTGCTACTTTCAGAAACAGAATAGATCCTTTTGAATGAAATTACTTATTGATCTATAACCAATTACACTTTTACCCTCGGAAAACATTCTGCAGTGATCATTTTCAAAACTAGAGGGAATTATGGTATTCAGTCTTCCCAGGCTCCTTATTTCTGTAAAGGCACTCTTGCATTGTGGACCAAGGTGATTTTATTTTATTTTATTTATTTATTTACTGACTTGAGTAAATAGACAAAGAAAGAAGGCCTTAAAAAAATCAGAGGTTGTGTATACCATTCTCTTACATTGAAAAACACAGACAAAACATCTGGCCGGTATTGTAAAATCTTAATGTAAAAATGTGAACAAAGCAGGTTCTCCCAGGTGCCAGAAAAAGTGAGAGCCCGTCTCTTTCAAGGCAAGTATTGGATTGCTAAATAGCAATCAAATAGAAGTTTGATTTCCAAAGCCATCTCTAATATCACGTGCCTAGTTAACATTTGCCCATTTCTTTGCAACCTGAGACCAGATCCACTGACTGTGAAGAACTGTGGTGCTTTCAACTCATAGTGTTATCTTTGTCATTAGCGTACGAAGGGATGCTTTTATTGTAGATTTACTGTACCTAAAGTCTACCAAGTCATATTTGTGCAATCTCTCTAACCTTGATTTTTCCATTTTAAAGCAAAACATTGGGTTCATTAATTATGAGTTGGATGTCAAAGTGCAAAAATTATTGCCCAGTCATAAGTGTTGCTTTTACCTAAATATCTTTCTTATACCTATGCTGTAGCATATAACTAAAAGAATAATAATTGAGAGTTTTCTATTGTCAGAAGAACTACCAGCTTAGTAGAGATGGGGAAAAGCATAGATTATCTTTACCAATCTTTTGAAACTCCTGCATGTGTTTACTGTGTGAGGCGACTATGGCCTCCTCCTATTGTCTTTGCAACAGACTTTGGGAACCTCTCTGAAGCCCACTATGCTTCAGAGAAAAATACATGATAACTATACAGAAAGTTCACTAGAATGAGGCTTGACCTTCCAAGAGTTCCTCCTCTTTGTTCTCATCCTAAAATGGAGACACTATGGGATTGACCTGAAATCCTGACATCTGGCAAGGTGTCAGATCTGCAGGATTTTTTTATCACTGTTAGATGAATCTTGGAAAACTTCTAGGATATAATTGCTGAGAATCTATTTCAAATAAGGATAATATTCAAAAGAAAGTTGAAAATCAGCATATTCAAAAATACTCATGGGACCTAAGAAAATATGTCATTAAAGTCAATGGAACTATAGGGTCTTCAGAGAATTTTACCTGAGTATGATATGGTGAAGCACCATAGTTTTAAAAATAAAGGAGAACGTAGAAATGGAGAGGCCCATGTATATGTTATATTTGAAAAATAATTTATTGGAATGAAGTTTTTCAATAGCTTGCAACAACTGTATTAAACTAGCTGTAATAAAAGTAGTAGGATTGTGTCATTTGAAACTTCCATCTTGCACCAAAGCCAGTAAGAATGACTTAGTTTTATATGAATAACCAGAAACAAGCATAAGTTGTGAATAGCAGAAGGAGGAAAAACTAGAAGGAGAGAAAAATCTAATTCTCCTTGTTCTTTTCCATGCGTTCACTCACATATCTTTCTAATAAATATGCATGAGCACTTGAAATAAATGCCTGTGTATATTTAAATACACTGTGCATAGATAACCTACCTGTGTTATACCAACTATAACACTGCAACACAGGTATAGTTATGATTTAATTGTGCTGGGATTCAGTTTTCCAATAAAATAAAATGTTTTTTCGTCTGTTGTTGATCTTTTTTTAACCAGGAGGCTATTAATTACTTGGATCTCGTCCAGTGACAAAATCTGGGACAGGTGTCTAAAGATAGGTTTGCAGTGTATTTTCAGCAGGGTTGTTACAAAGAAAGAAAGTTTGAAACTATTGCTTTCAGCTAAAAATTTTAGATAATAGTCCTCACTAGCATGTTGAGGGTGTTTGTTCAGGATGTTTCAGAACAGAGCTCTGAGGGAGTTTACTCTTAACCTTCTTCATTCTAGCAATGGAAGAGTAAATTACAAGTTTGATTATAGTATTCTAATTTGTGCTTGCCCTCTTTATTATTCTGTTTACTTAAAGATGGTGTAAACCTAATAATGAAATCAAGCTCATAACATATTCTAATTTGGAAAATTGTTACTTGATCATCTGAATTACAGCTTTAGTGTTAGTTTAGAAACATTTATTTTAAGTGATCATTTATCTCCCCAAATAACAATTGTTAATATGAGAAATGTTTCAAAAAATGCGTAATCTGCTTTTCTACCAGATGTTTAACAGTTGCAATAGAAGTATTTTAAATTCCAAGATGTATAGGTATGGTTGTGTGTGTGATAGGTATGCACCCCTATGCTTCAAGGAAGGGGTGTTAATATGGTTTAGTCATCCAGAGATGCAGCTATTAATTTTCATGGCTATCACTTGACTTCTGTTATAGAGGTGAAGTAGTCTCCTGTGCAGTTTCTGTTGGAAGATCTAGTTCAACAGGAAATAGATACCATGTGTAAAAGTTGGGTTTTTCTACTGCCACTTTCTCCTCTTTTCTGCCACTTTTTTTCCTGACAGAAAAAAGGACAGAGAGCTCTTAGAATTCCTATAATACTCCTTTTTCCCCCTTCTTCTGGCATGGTCTGCATCTATCCCCGTGACAAGTGGAAAAAGGCAGCAGCTTATTCATGCAGTGTTCCATTAATCACCATGAGCACTTCTGTGCTTGGCTTTTCACCAACTTCTAAAGCCCTTAGGTAATTCTGTCAGTGATTCCCATTCCTATCTATGCTTTTTTTCTCTCCTCTTCTGCCATTAGACAGAAAGTCATTAGACAGAAAAGTAGATACATGTGTGTACGTCATCGTCTTTCACAAGCGCTGTACTGTTGCAGCCTCAAACTTCCACCTTTTCTGTGGTGAGGAACAAAATAGAGTTCAATGAAGATATTGCTTCAAAGAGCTTAGAAATCTTGTTAAATTGTTCTGTCTGGCAATGCTGGTAATATTGCAAACTGGCATTCTCCAACGCAGCACAAGTAATAACTGCTCTACTAGTGAAGATGAGAAGAATAGATTTCCATCAATAGACTTAAAACACTTTTAAAATTTATTTTAATTATAAATTATGCCATGTTTCCATCTTTCATTGTTAAAATGAAAGATTTTGTATACCAAAATGTAATATTTTGTCTGCCTGATTTATGGAGTCAGCAGTTTTTGTGTCTTTCCTGTTTGTGTCATTTATTTTAAAATATAAGTATTTTGGAAGCATAAAACAATATTCTGTTTTTTACGGTTACAGCTGGTTTTGAAATTGAGTATGGGAAGTGCTTGTGGAGGAGAAGGGCAGTAGGGCGTTTTAGATCTTACAGCTTCGTCATTCCAGAAAAGCCTACTAAGCTACAGGACACTAGCTATTGAAGCTAAACTGGGATCACTCAAGTGGGGTGAATTACTAATTAAAGTAAGCTAGAGATATTATTGGTTTACTGAAGCAGGTGAAGTGGTGAGGATTGTTCTGTTAGTAAACATCCTAAGGTTTGAAAGAAGGAATCAGACTGATGTGGAATCATTTTGAAGCATTGTCCTAACCCTCCTCTAAGGGAAGCTGAGGAAAACATCCCTCCCCATAATTCCAGTGAGAGAAGAGTGACAATCTTACCTAGTATATTGTAAATGTAAAAAAATAAAAAGAAATCATTAAACTCAGGGTAGGCTGTGGTTGGTTTTTATCTTATTCCATTTAATATTATTATAAAAAAATGCTATAGGGAAAATGTAAATTGGTAAGATTAATACTGTGATAGAAAAGCATGGGAAGCTATTTTAAAAGATGTAGTAATGTTACCTGAAAAAGTATGGTATGATTAAAGATAGGCAGTATGAATATTTGCCATGTATGTTACACTTAATTAGTCAGAAATACTCTGAAGCTGTAGCAGTACTGGCATGATAGATTAATCAGTATTGTATTTAGATTTTCAATATGTGTTTGTAGATCCTTCAGAGCTATGATTAATGACTGAGGTGAACAGTCATATGAGAGGAAACACATTATGTCTCATAGAAAATTGGGGTTTGGATCATGAATAAATTCAGCTTGTGCTCTTTGTTCCAACTATTTATATATTACATCTATTATAATATATATTGCAGGAAAGGCATTTTTTAATTAGAAACTTTTTCCCTGAGAATGATATGAACAAAGATCAAGTGAAAGCTTTCGTGAGTTTTTATCAGCTTTGGTTCAAAGATCGTCTTGGTTGAAAAGAACATCAACGCTTTCCCATTTTCTTGTCTATGTGTTCAGCTTTGTATACGATATGATATACTTTCATAAACTAGGGAAATATTGAATATCTTCAAACGAAGTGTTGATTTTTGTGTTCAAAAAATATTCTGAACAATATCTGAAAAATATTCTGAAATCAAGTGGTGTGCATTTCCAGCTTGAAACTCATGGAAAATTCTGCAAAAGTCCTGTCAAATTACTCCCTATCCATTTTTTGGAGCTTTTTTGCAAATTATAAAGGACTATTATTCCTGCTCCCCTCCCTCTGTCTCTTAGTTATACAAATGCAGTATTCTTCTGCGCCGGGTTTTTAGTAGCTGACTCTTAGGTTCTATTATACATGTGCATGATATATAGAAATTTTAATTTATGAAAGTATAATGACCTTCCTTCAAGTGAACAGAAATAATTCAGAGTAAAGCCAGGAAGAGGATCAGACTTCTGTGTGTGAGCATAACAGAGAAAAAGTGCAGTCTTAAGATAAATGAATTCATTGTTCTTTTTGGAATACTTCACATGTCTTGGCATTAATGGAAATAGAAAGTAAATTGAAAAATTCCTGTTGATTAGTTGTATTTGGATCAATGCCTAGAGAGTTCAATGTACTTTCACTGAGACTGATGGTCCCTTTTATTTTAGTGGTTTGTATCGGGTTGTAATTAATTTTCCCAGGAAGATTTTAATAATCTTAAAACATATATATATTCCCAGGATAATGTTTCTTCTAATAATCTTCTTTTAAATATAGAATTCCTTGTTATCATATGTGTATCTGTGCAACATGAAGATTTGGTAAGGCCAGTGGTGGCTTGTGCATATGTGAAATGGTAATGACTTTAAAATCTACTTACTTGCAGGAAGGGCTTAAAAAAATGAAAAAAAAAAAAAAAAAAGAAAAAAAAAGGAAAAAATTAAAAAGGAGAGCTAGGTTTCAGGAATCTGATCATCTAGAAGTGTTAACCATGTGCATCAGTGGCTAGAGTCGATGGAAGCAAACATAGTCAGCAACCTCTGATAATCAGGCTATCATCATATAAGCTCAGTGTATATCAGGAATAAATCACTTAGGAGTCCTGGGAAGAAGATCATTATGTTTAACATGGTTATGATATTTAATATTCTGCCACTTTGAGCAACAAGAAAATTACTTATGGGTGATGTTATCTAAGACAGAATTCTGCTAATATTTGATGCTTATTTTGTTTAGATACATGATAGTTAATTCTGATTTTGTTGATGTTGTTAACATATGCGTATGGTAAACACTATAGGTAGTTAAACTGTTACGCACAGTGTTCTTTTTCTGTGTGGGGATCAAAAAAAAAATAGCATCAGATTATGTACAAATCTTCAAACTGAAGAAAAATTCCTAGGAAAGAAGTATTTCCAGCCTTGCTTATGGGGTTTGAATAATGAAAAGCACTACAATCAAAGAATCATTTGTGGGACTAGACAGCAGGTGAGAATGCAATTCAATGTACACAAACTTAAGTTAATTAGAATGGGAGCAATGAACTAATCTAGGGAATTTGTGCTAAATGGAGCAATCATTTACCTCACTGATCAGGTTAAAGATCTAAGTCTGTAGGAAAGAAATAAATCACTGAAATGGTCAAGCCATGCCTGGAAATTATTCAATTAAATTACTGTTTTGTATTAGCAAAGACATAGATTAAAAAAAAAAAAAAAACTCTGAAAAGGGATTTTATGATATAAGCTTTTTGTTAATGCCTCATCTTGAGTATTCTGCACTGTCCGTTATCCAAAGGGTATTTATTTTTTCAAAGAACATTGACCTTTTATTTTTCCCAAGCAGGATTTAACACTGAGCAACAGTGGTCAGTTCTTGCTGTGAACAGGCAAAAGTGCTGAGAGAAGGCTGTGGAAATGTGCTAATTCTGTCACAGAACAGACTTATATATTACTGTATCAAAAATATGAATGGAATTTGGACAGAGGATATAATTGAACAGCTTGCCTGTGACTGCCATCATGGAGTGCAAGGAGAAATCCCAATGCTGGCATGAAAAGTCCATTGTAGCAGCATGGCAGCTGTCATCTCTGAGAGCCCACAAACGTGACTGAGGGAAGCAACTCCTTTCATTGTCTTACTCTGTCTTGGGATGAATAAAAGCTCTCACTTCTTCCTTGACACAGCTAATAACTCCTTTATGCACCCTGTTCCCTTTCTGCTTTTTGGAGGATAGAATTTTCCTTTCCAAAAAGCATGCTGTTGAAGGGGTCATCAGCTGCCAGCCACTTGGTGAGAGAAGATTACATAACCGGTATGTCTGAAGTTCACAGATAAAATACCATGGGTCAGCAAAATGCTCTGGCCCTCAACACTGATGAATCTCCTGAGGTGTTCTGGCCCAGGTTTAGAGTCTGAGGTTGAGGAGATACTTAAAACACTTCTGGTGGGCTATACATGTATTTAATAGTAAGATTATCTGATAGCAATATGGAAAGAATTGTATGTAGCAATGGAGTCATATGAAATAGGCTTACAGACCAGATCATGGACTCTATGATCCCTTCTGATGTTGCATATCTCAGGATTATACTGTAAGTGAAATCCATCTGTTGTCTGAACTACATAAGATCAAAAGCTATGTCACTGAATTTGACAATGAACTGATGACAAGTCTTCCTTTGACTTTACTGCTGCAAATTGCACACACATAGGACTTAAATTCCATCATGAGGAATGAATTTAAATATTGAACTTAATTCTTCTGGGGCTTTGTAGAACTTTAAAAAAAAAATGCTAAAAATACTAGGGTTAGAAGGGCTTGGGGCTGAGTCATATTATACTAAAAACAAAAGTTGCATGATTTGGAGAGGCAAGCAAAAGAGCAAGCATGTGTAATCAACATAAGGAAGCTCATGACCTCTTCATAAAGCATCTTTTATTTTTGACATTGTTGCTCTAAAAACTCTGAAGATTGCTGTCAGATTGCTTCTGGTCTTCATTTCCAAAGATTCTTTCTTTCTGTCCCCTTTTCCCTTGTTTCCTAAGTATGTTTTCTATTGTGTCCTCAAACACAAATTCACAAATGCCTGTGCATATTCTTCAGTCCCAGCAAATCCCTGTGAAGCAGGTGGCAGCCTCCAAGTGTCTAGGTGATTACATACCTTTACCTTTCCACATAATGAGACACTGTGTAGCTAAAGGAACAGAAGGTTCACCATAAATGGTGACTGTGTGGTGTATGCACATGGAAGACCACCTTGAGCAGGACCATTGGCTGGTTCAGTCTAATAAAGAACAAACCAGATAAGCATGTGACCACAATTAGGAGACATATTCTTTCTTGTCTAGGTTGCTTATATATAAATAGCAAATTTCTGAATTCCGAAAGGAGGATGAAAGTATTTGTTCATAAATAAATAGCCTATTGTTCCTCCATAGCAGCAGCTTACCTAGCTGATATTATATTCTCCTACTGATATTTTGATTATCTAAATGTTTTTTAGTCTGCTACAGTCTTAAAGGAATAGACCTTAAGCTATTCTTATGCAAACTGGCCCTACCTATCTCAGTCTAACTAGGTTCTTCTAATCCAAAATGTCTTACACACTGGTTGCTAACCAACATCCTTGCATATGAAAGTTATAGATATTTTAATAACTTGGCACTAACTCTTCCAGAACATTGCCTTGCATAAAAAGAGCTGATGAAAAATTTAGCAGACATTTTAGCAACCTTATTAAGTTTTAAAGAATACTTAGCTGTTTGCAACAGTTGAGCAGTTGAGAAGTTGACTGAAACTTGGCTGTTCAGCTAAAGAAGCACAGAATCATAGGAAATTATCGTGATTGTCGGGATAATGAAAGCTCTGGAAGATTGAAGGTCACTTCCGAGAGCTAGACACTTGTGTCCACCCATCCTGCATAAATACTTTTCTGCTTATTTTAACTATTGTATATGTCATTATGCATATACTGTTTGCTATACCTAGTAATACAATGGAGTCAGCCCTGATATTTCCTGGCTTGTTACTGTCTAGTTCTCTTCTAATTTTAGAGAAGAACAAAAAGTTTTGCACTCTCTCCTCCTTCCTACAAGTCATGTTGGGGGGGGGAGGGGGGTGTTAGGGCCATCACTGTGCAGGTTGTAGTCGCTTTGGGCTGACAATGTGTGGTTTTGAAAAAAATAAGGACAGATGTAAGCAATGGCATCACTTTCAGAGTATCCTAGACTGTGTTTTTAGCTCTTGAGGGCAGTCTGAATAAAGGAGAGTGACTATCAGATTGCCGTGACCCACTGAAAGAGGGCCAGGTTTGGACAGTACAGAATCAAGGTGTTTCTTATGACTATAAGCCAGAACCTAAGATATGGCATATTAACTCCATGTCTTTTAAATTTATGAGCTCTAAATGAGAGTAAGGATATATTTATGCAGCAGCACAAAGTACTGGTGTAGCAGTTTTTCAATGAACATGCAGTACGAACAGTATCATTTTTAATACCAGTCAACAAGATTAGCCTGTTAATGCAGGACAAGGCAAGTGGAAAGCACAGCTGGTGGCCTGAACAGATTCTTATCCGAACTCCAATTAATTCTCATTCTGACACTTCCACTATTAATTTGTCTGAAGAAACTACAGAAATATGAGTAAGTATAAGCAGGATCTACATCTGGCTAGAAAACTCCTGCTGGAAGGTGAAAGGTACAGAGATAATTTCACAGAACCTGCTACTTTGCTTCAGGCATTTGTTTAAGTAAACATAGGTATTATAGTTAATCAATTTGGGCTAATAAGGAAAGTTTGTCTTAATACTATTCAGGTTTTGTGAGATACTACCTTAATTGTAATTCATAATTAGTTAATTAGTCCCCTTATATAATACAGGTTATGCTCTCTGATGCCTCAGTTTCATCACCAAACTGGAAACTTGTTTTACTATTTAGTTAATTTGTCTTTTTTGTTCCCTCTAGTTTTATCATCTTTGAGCCTTTCTCACTTTTCACTTATGCCACCAAGGAGTAAAATCATTGAATTTAATCTGGCGTACCAGAGGGCAGAACTGGACACACTGGGTCTGATTTTTACTTTCATCCAGTTTAGTTACCTAACTTTTATAGTCTCTTGACAGTAACTCATTGCACCAGGATCATGTGGGAAATGGAGCTACAGCAGGGAATTTGGATTTCCCAAAACCTAGGGCAACAACTGTATCTTCGTTCTTTTTTTCATTTTCTTCATCATTTTCTTTTTTTTTTTTTGGGGGGGGGGGGGGGGGAGGGAGGGTGGTCCTTCGGGGACCCAGGAGTTGGACTCAATGATCCTTGTGGGTCCCTTCCAACTCAGATATTCTATGATCTGCTTTTCAGTAACATGCCTATGCTGTTTAATGATTTTTCTCTCTTAACCGAGCTTGACATGCTTGACACTAAAGCATCTCTGCGGCTGGTATATCACTGTGTAACAGTGAATGCTTTCCCAGAGCTGAATAGCCTTTTCCTTTTTCTCCCCAGCAACAATCATGGGTGTGCAATGCTTGCCGTCCTTATCAATCTTACTGTGATTCTTCCTGTTTGACAGTGTGCTTCGGCCACTGTTAAGTCTCTTGTTTTTTTCCTTGTTTGTGTATTTTCATTTTTATTTCACTTAGATCAGGCTGGTCCCAAGCATTTCTGCAGCAATAACAGTCATGCTAAGAGTTTAACAAACTGATATTGTCAACTTTTTGGTGGTTTATGCTTAGTATAACAATTGCACTAACAACTGGTGAGTTCTCCTGTTAAGTGTTTAAGGAAGCTTAAATGTCCTTCTGTTCATGAAACCCATTTGCACTGAAGAATGCTTATGCTCCAGAGGGTGAGATTAGCTCAAGGAACAACTCATGAATTCCTTGTTTTCTGGTAATTACCTAGCTTACACTGAATAAGGTGTACCAAGAAAAAAAAAGGAGGTCCGTCAGTTTTGCCAGTTCTCTCTGAAATTATACAGAAGTCTTCAGAGCATCAGCATGAAACTACTAACACATCTTTAACTCCTTGTGCTAGAATTTATAGCTGATATTATATATTCAATCAAGGACCAAATGTAAGCCCAGATATTCCCTTGTGGAGATGTAAATTGTGTTGCTGCTGCAGCATTGTACATTCTCTGTGGTCTAAGAAATGCCACTCATACAGGACTGGTTTTCTGCATTTTCTGCTGGGGGAGGTACTCCTATTTATCCTACGCACTCTAGATTCAAGGGAGGGATTGAAGCCTTACAGCCTCAAGGACCTCATCGTACTCCCCTTTGGGGCTGGAGTCTCTTGTAATTCTCTGTTCAGCCCTCAACCTTGGTGGACTCGCGACTTAACTGCCTATCGCCTATGCACTGAAAGCTACAGATTGTTGTTTTTTTGTTGTTTTGGTTTTTCCTATCCTGCCTGAAGCCTTATAGTTCCCCGTACAGGGTTTCTTTCCTGACACAGTGAATTTCAGGGAACAACAGAGTTCCTGGGGGAAAAGTTGCCAGCCTTTTCCTTGCATAGCAGATGGAGTTTTTAAGGCTCACTGTGGATTATGTAGCAGTGCCTTCTCATTTAGGGACAAGCACAAAGAGCATTATCATACATGAAGTTACTTTACAGTAACTTCTACCAATTAAAATAAAAAGTGAAAAGATTATGCTATAGAGACTTAATAACCACTCAGCATATTTGATAATGTCACTGCTGTTGGTATCATTTTCACCACTATGTTTAATAGCTGAACAGATGCAGCTCACTAGAGCACCACATGGTATGTAGCAGCAGGGAGTCCATTTGACAAGTTGGTTTTGTTTTATTTCCTTTCCAGAAAGCCTTCCCTGTTATCCCAAGTTTCTGTAGTGTTTTGATTTGTTATTCAGCAAGCAGCAAAGGGCAAAGGGACTCTGTATTGCTTGTTTTCAGAGAAAGAGGCTTTTTGACTTTTTAGTGGAACCACAACAAAATTCCTAATAAAGATACTGTAAAGAGTATTCTAATGTAAAATTGTCAGCCTTTGACTTGAAGATGGTTTGTTTTTAGCAGTTGATGTGTATCTGCATGCGAAGGTTGCTTGTAGGATAGAAGCTATGTTGTTTTTTGGAGGTGGTTTGAAGGTGTTTTTTTTTTTTAATTGCAAGATTTTGTGTACATGTCTGCAAGTCACTTTGCTCAGTGAGCAATAACTCTTGTCTGTAATAGCACCATGGGATGTTGCAGTTGTTTGTTGCTTTGTCGTTTGCTCTCTGTGGATCAATTCATAAGAACATTTTGTGAGACTTTCCAATCTTCTAATTGCTTGTCTGGAAAAACACCTGAGTATATACTTAGAGGCTAAAATAGGATGGCTATACACTTTATTCTAAAAAAAAAAATCAGTACAATACAGAGTAGGTAATGAAACCCTGGAAATATGGTTTGGGTATTTGTTTTCAGGTAACATATAATAAAGATGGGAACAAGTCTGAAAGTATTGCAAGAATTACGTGATCCATCCTGTATTACCTGGTCCAGAAAACAGAAAAAAACACCTTGGTTATACTTTCTACTCGTTATTAATGTGGCTATACAGTTATAGCTAGGGCATTGTTGAGGGCTAAACTCAAGGGCAGTGACTTCCCCAGAGCTAAAATGTGGTCACAGGTCTGTGTTTAATGATATTTAAGACCTCTGGGTTTCTATTCGTAATCTACTTTTTAAAAGTTTTGCTGGGTATTTAAATTATTTAATCCTTAAGATACCGATTTTCTTTTCTTTTTTCTTGCTTTTCACTGCACTTTCAAACTCAAGAAATGCAGGCATGTCTCCTTGTCACAGCTGTAGTAGGGTACATGATGACAACAAGCTGTGCTAGTGTGGGAGGAGGGGAGACAGAGGGTTCAAGCACCGTGGAGAACTGATTAAAATTCAAAATAATCTTGATAAAGGGGAGAAATAGTCTGAAATCAGGAAGAGGAATTTCTACAAAGGAAAGTACAGAGCTCTGTTCATAAGACGGAAAAATCAAATGCACAGCTATAAAATGGGGAATAATTGTGGCCAAGAAGCAGTTCTGCAGAAAAGATTGGGAAGTTACAGCTGATTGCAATTTGCTGCAAGAAAAGACAGGAATTGGTCTGGGATGTATTAACAACTGGTGGAATGACAGAGAAGGAAAAGTTAATTGTTTCTTCAGTCTGCTGGGACCTGAGCTGGAGAAGCACGTCCAGTTTTGGGTGATCTGCTTTGAAAAGGATGTAAGCAAATTAGGTAGACAGTGAAGGAAACTCTGGTTTAATTAACATCTTGTTCCAAATAATATAGTGAAAGAATGCACTGTTTTCTTCATAAATGAGAAGACACAGAGTGACTGGATGTGAAAACAGCCTTTTAATATATACAGATTGTATGTATTGAAAGTGTGTGTGTATATATATATATATATGAAAGTATATAAAAAGTATATAGTAACAGTCTGTTAAGATAACATAAGGAATAGTTGGTTTAATGTGCAACAGCGTTATCAGGACCTCCCACCCGCTAATATAAATCTCCCCTTTTTTAGTTTAAAACTATTCCCCCTCGACCTGTCATTATCTGATTGAGCAAAAAGTTGCTCTTAATCTTTTTTATAAGCCCCCTTTAAAGTTGCAATAAGGGCACCCCTGAACCTTCTCTTTGTCAGGCTGCACAGCCCCAGCTCTCTCAGCCTTTCTTCATAGGAGAGGTGCTTCAGCCCTCTGATCAACTTTTAGCCCCTCTCTGGACTCGTTCTAACAGATCAACATCCTTCTTGTTCTGGGGGGCCCCAGACTTGGACACAGTCATGTAGGTAGGCCCTGTTAATTTATGCTTTCAAGACCAAACTATGTTCCTATCAGTAATGGGAACGCCACGGAGAATACATTGGTATATTTTTCCTAAACTTACCTACAGGTATTTACCGTTGCCAGTACGTAATGGGTGTAGTGAGGTTCCTTTAAGTGGTACAGTCCTGTTTATTTTGCAGTTTTTAACTGGAAGGCTTAGGTCCAGGAGTGACTTAAGGTGAATGTTTAGATCTCAACACAGTGAGGCTCCTTGTTTTCATTTCTAAAGATACTTTTCAGCAGCTTACTTTCTCTCTTTTCCATGTTTTCTTTTCGTATCTGTTGGTTTTATTGTCATCAACAAGCTATAAGACTACAGCAGCACAAGGCAGAACCCACTCTCCCTTTGCTGTATCCACATCCCCTCATGTTTAATGCTAGCCAGTCAGTGGTCTAGAAATCAAGTTAAACTTGTACATCTGAGAACTGTTCACCCTCCAAGCAAAGGGACTGCTAGTGTGGTCTTCGCTGGCTGCTGGCACGGGCCTCCTGTTCAGCTTGTAAAAAAAGGTGGTGGTGATGTAACTAACTTTGCCTCTTCGCCCACCTCTCAAATGTTAGCGAGTGTTTGCTTTCATGGCTGTGTGGGAGTAGTGAGCTAATTCAAACTGTTCTGGTGTAAATCCAAAGTAACCCAAATTCAACACTCCATTGATTATGTTGCAAGAATAGCGTACAATTTATGTGAATTTACTTTTCAGGTTTTTGAGCTATTTGGCTAGTTCACTGGCTGCAGATACAGCTGTGCAGCTGGCGTGAAATGTTGGTTTAAGTTTTCTTGTCACAATAGCTCATGCAGATTATCTAAAAGATTTAAAAAAAAAAAGTTCACAAATCACTGGCATTAACCTTTTCTGTTTTCTTTCTAAAAATGAGTCTGTTAACGTTAGTAATTATTTATGTTAAGACTTTTTAATGCTTTTAGCAGAACGTTGATTTAAAAAAACTCCTTTAGCTATTAATGGCTATCACAACTTAGGGTTCGTATTAGTTTAAGCTCACTACGCTTTTAAGCATGTATGAGGTTTTATCATTTTGCCATTGTTCTCTGGGACTAAATCTTGAATCTCTGCTTTTGCCTTTATTGGTAGGATGTATTATGGGGTTCCCTCTGGCGCGAAGGCAAAGTATTGCCCTGAGCACAAGTCATGTTGCATCTTTAAAAACTTGTGAAGTGAAAATGAAGCGACTTGGGGTTTGGGTTAGCATTTTGCAGTGACAGCTATTGTGGTCTATGCTCTTTTCCTTGCCACATGCAGTACAAGATGAGCACGCTTTTGCGATGAGGAAGGTAAAACTCCCCTAGTTCTGTCACCCTGTCCTTTAATTATACTTTTTACCCCCCTGTTCCCCAACTTCAGTTGTGCAGCTTCATCCAGCTATTTTGCACTTCTGCAGTCACAAAGGTAGGTCATGGATTTACTCTGTTACCTCAAAATGTAAATTAATACAGGCTGATAATGTGTCCTTTCATTGAGCTGGAAGAAAAAATAATGAATAAAATCATTACTGTGGCTATGTCAGGATGGTCATTTTATCTGTCTTGTAGTGGAAGTGTTGTTCAGCATTTCTAATTAACATATTAATCTTCACTATCCCCTGAGACAGGTGTAATATTGAGAATACTAGTGCATGACGAATTTATTTACATTTGACCCTCAGAGCCACTGGTTGCAAACAGTTCTGGTTTGCTGGAAAACCTAATTGGTTCCCAATAGTTTCTTCTTTTCTCAAATATGAAAATATTTGAGATTTTTGCTGTGTTTTTCCTATAGCATAGAGAAATGTTAAAAATCTAGACAGAGAAATGGTCTTGTGTGAATCATGTTCTCCCACACACATGCTACACATGAAGTGGTTATCAAATACATTCCATGCATCATTAGTATTTTTGAAATTATAAGTGAGATTGATTTCTGCATCTGAATTTTGCACGTTTATACTTTGGAGTATTTTTTTAATTGCTTTTTCAGCAATTTTTATGTTGCAAGAGAGTTCCTAACCACAAGCAAATAACTTAGCTGTGATGAGTGCAGAGAAAGTGAGGAATATTCCTGGAAGCACTCATTCCTTCTTCAAGAGGTAGAGAAGGCAGTAAAACCTTTCCTCCATCCCACCCCACTAGGCTTCTCTGTGGGTTTGAGTGGTTCTAAGCTATGCTAAATTGTGCAATAAATGCGAAAAACTGGTATTCATTTCTTTTGCCTTACAGAGTCCCTTTGGTCCTACTGACAGCACTGTTTTGCCTCTTAAGGCATAAAACCAGCTCAACTGATTACTAAGGAAGGTAGCAGGCTTTTTGTCTACTATTTGGCTGGCTCAATTATTATAAATGTGCAGGGTAGAATGCTGATATGTTGGTGTTTGGTTTTCTTCTGTTTGAAGGATGTGCAGCCATCTCAGGAAAAACATTATGTAAGTTTTCAAACTTTTTTTTTTTTTAATCTAATACAATTTAAAACCACAAAATCTTACCCTTTTAGATGCAAGGCAAGGGTTACGTGTTTAATAGTTGGGTGTACTAACTAACCTCTACTGTCCGTGTGTTCCCATTCACCGCCAGGAATCAGATTCAGGAGAAGGATCGAACATCTGATCTACATAGAAGTATTGTGTAAGTTAGAAAATGTTTTTCCAGTTTTATTTCTCAATGGAAACTGGAAGCTGGAAAATTTTAAAGGTTAGTTAGAATTTACAAGTGAAGGTGAAAGAACTCCTCCTTTGGCACCACTCATCAATTGGTGTTAACTTCAGAGGGACTCAAGAAATCGGGATTCCAATTCTTTCCATACCTAGTTCAGATAGGGAGCTGATCCAGACTCCCACTTTGTAGTTTGAAGACTTTAAATGTCATCTTTTGACTTGCCTTGGTGAGTGAATCTTTTTTTTTTTTTTTCTGTATTTCTAATAGTGTAAAAGTTTGTTGTTGTTATACATCGGGAAGGAAATAGTTTTCCAAAGTTTTTTATTTTTTTATTTAGTGTTTGTGAAAGAAATTTGTTTATTTCTTGATAAAATAAATGTAAAGTCCTACTTGTTGTTTCTAAAATTCCTTACAAGTGCAGGAGGCAAGGAACTTGGAGAGCACTGCAACAGTTGCACAACATCAGGTGCATATAAAAAGAAAAATGTCACAGTGCACCAGCTCTTAACATGAAACATGGCATACTTGCACTTCCTAGAACCCACTGTACATTTACAAATGCCAAAAACTTCTCTAAAGCCCTTTATACCACAGAATTTAGTACATTTCTGTAGCACAATTGAATAAATCAGGGTAAGTGACAAGGGACATGATGATAAAGCACCATAGTGATGGAAAAGACAGAGCAATTAAATGAAACATTGTCTGATACATTGTAGTGGGTATTTTCCCTAGCTGTGAAACAGGATTATGTATTTTGTAGTACTAATTTCAGCCACCTAAGGTATGTTAAATCTGTATTATGTACCATATTTCTTTGATTTATTAAAACCTTCTGCAAAATTTAAGCATTGTAATGATCCTCTGTATCAATCATTTGTTATAAAACTTCCAGGAGATTTAGCAATTCTAACCAAAAATGAATGCATTAGAAACATTAGTACATATGCGAAAGATTTTTTTTAAGACTTTTATGGTTTAAGAATAAATAACTTAAAAGCCAGCTGCAACTCCCCATTTTATTCCCAGTTTATAACAAATTCCTTCTGTAAGTAGTTTAAGGCTCTAACATTAGAGAACTAGGCTGTCGTTTTTTGTTTCTACTGGCTATCTGCATTTAAGAGGACATTTGTGATGGCGTAAGTGTAAACGGAGAAAACTTACATCACTGTTCATACAGAACATTTGGTCAATTTTTCCTCACCTTACATACTCAGAGTAATATAAAATAAATAGCTGTGGGTTCCAACTGGAGAATCTTTTAATGGCTGATATTAAGTCTGATTGTTTCTTAACAATGCAAAATATTTTTTGGTGGAGAATGTCAATGAACTTGCATCATCATATTTTTTCCTAATTTCCAAGATATTTCTGGTTCAACATATACTCAATGCAAAACAGCAATCTTTTATTAAGAACCTGTGTGTGTGAGCACTTACAGCTTTTAATAAATGTAAATTTAAAACAGAAACAAACTTGCATTATAACTCTGTCCACAATTAGAAAAATAAATAAGTGATTCCAGCATTAGAGTTAGGTAATCCAGAGGGTCAGCTGGCCAACATGCAGCTTCTTAGTTTAAGATACTAATCTTAGTGTTAAATGGAAATAGGAAGCCAAAGAAGTTTCTATTGTTGCATCACTGCCTTGTTCACTTTTTTTTAATTATTTTTTTAAATCTTAAAACCATTTACTTGTATTGTCTTTTATTACAAAATTAGTCTTTGTAATGAATGCAAGAAATGCAATTGTAAGAAATTACATACAAATAATAGAACTAGACAGGAAACGTTGTTGAATGCTTTTTTGTTTTTCCTTCATAAGACACAAGATTATGAATTTGTTTCACTTTCTGTTGCTGTTCCAGAGCAGTAGAAGCTAATTCCTGTTTCTGTCTTAGTTAGAATAAATTTAGAAAGTGTAGCTCATGTCAAAAGCGGATCTCCATGGCTTGTTATGTTGGCATAAAATTAGCATGAGATTATTAAAATGTGGATTCATTTTATTCTATATTATTGCCTCTTCATCATGTTTTAAACCTTTTCTGGAATGCCTTGAAGTCTAGGAGCTTATTGTTTGTGTGTTGTTTTTTGGTTGTTTGAATATTACTTCAATTTTTCTTTTTTTTTTTAAGGAATTCATTGTAAGTTGAATCTTCTGATATTGGAAACAAAACCGTTTTGACAAGGCTGTAGGAAGAGGAATTAGCAGAAAAAAAAAAGATGCCTAGCCACATCTCAGTAAACAACTTAGCAGAAAGCGCTTTCTCACTGCAGAAGTGCAGTTCTGAAACATTTCTAACACTGGTGTGACTTTGAGGATCATTCGTTAATAAAACAAAGTGCAGGGTAAAAATGTATTGAGTTTCATGTTTAATTGCAACGGTTTTTTAAATATACAAATGTAGAGCCTTAGCTGGGATCCTCTTTGTTCTGGGTACATGCATGAATTCTTCACTTGTATGATAAGAACCAAATGGATATACTTCTTTTAAGATCTGTCCTGTGATTCTCATTGAAAAACACAAATGAATCTTTAATTCACACCTTTGGCTTCTGCAAAAAAGTATTCTGAGGAGAAGATGTCAGAGCTGATTGCTAGGAAAATTTGTTGAAACTGCATTATATACCAAAATTAATATATTGGATGACATTTTCTATTATTTTCACAAGGTCCATTCAGTTTAATTATAATATACCACTCAATTATACCATTCTATTTATGCTAATTTTCAAATTATTCTTTCTTTTGCTTTAATAGCTATATATGAGTCATAGAAAGCACACCTAATTAATACCTGTGCTCATTGCTACAATTAAACATTAATCAGATTTGATTTTTGGAGTAATGTGCTACCAGTCTTGCAATCTTCTGAGTTACAACCTGATAAAAATTTCATTACCCTAGTTATAAAGTTCTCAATGGAGAAGGAATTTCCATTTAGTGCATTTAATACATAGTGGTAACTTACATATAAATTTCGCACTCCTACATCTCTATGGATAAATTGGTTAGAAAGCCACAAATAGTGACTAAAACAAACAAACAAAAACAACTGACTTTCTAGAGTTTGGGTTGAGTTTTAAAAAAATATTCAGTTGTGTGCCAGAGTGATCTAACTTAAGCAATGGATGATGATTTGTATCAACATGGGGGGTGACAGTGTTTAGTCAGTCCACAGCTTCCTCGCACGAGGGAGTGGAGGCGCAGGCGCTGATCTCTTCTCTCTGGTGACAAGCAATA
This sequence comes from Cygnus atratus, assembly GCF_013377495.2. Classification (NCBI taxonomy): domain Eukaryota; kingdom Metazoa; phylum Chordata; class Aves; order Anseriformes; family Anatidae; genus Cygnus; species Cygnus atratus. The sequence goes on along the minus strand of NC_066364.1, from coordinate 105,307,109 downwards.
GGAACCAAAGGAAAGGCATGAAGCTTAGTTGGGAGGTTCAGGTTGGATATTAGAGAAAGCTTCTTCACCAAGAGTGTGGTTGGGCACTGGAACAAGCTCCCCAGGGAAGTGGTCATGGCACCAAGCCCGTCAGAGTTCGGGAAGTATGTAGACAACACTCTCAGACATACGTTTTAATTTTAGGTAGTTCCTTGTGGAGCCAGGAGTTGGACTCAATGATCCTTGTGAATTCTTTCTGACTGGGGATATTCTGTTTTGCTTTATTCAACAAATTTCCTTCTTCCCTTTCAGTTTAGAGGGGAAAGTCAGTAGATGTGAGCATAAAACAATGCATGAACTTTCAAAATCCACCTTAGAATTGAGTTTCGCAAAGTTGATACAAGCAGTTGAGCCTGGTTAGTTTGATCTCTTTATTTTTTTCTCTCTTGAGGATTGATTGGAAAACAACCAAACAACTGGCCCATTAAAATAGACAAATCTCTGACCTATTAAACAGTGATGCTCTAGAGTTTCTCACTTTCAGCAGTGTAGACACATGGCATCTTGGGGCTGTGTGCTGTTCTGCTTTGGTACTTTCTCCCCTCCACTACCACAGATTCCTAGACTTGGAGAAAGACTGTTGGTAAGTCAAGAGATTTATGACAAGAAGTGGAAAGGTGGGAATTAATTTTATCACGTCCCTGAAACTTGTCTCTATTAACTTTCTTTCAACAGTGAAAAAGCCTTTTCAAATCCTAGGAAGTTCAGAGTAACGTGGTGGAATGAGCTCTGTGTCATAGGTTAGCTCTCCTAGATCGTATGCAGCTTAGAGGTGTTAGATTTTTTTTTTTTTTTTTTCATTAGAGAGCTAAACCCCATCTCTTTGTTCAGTAAAGAAGCCAAAGAAAAGTTGATCTAGGCAAGGGCACAGTGAAGATGGTAAACAATCTGTTAGAACAGCTGTTGGTCGAACTGGAGAGAGTCCAACTTTTATTCTGATTCTTAGCTGATTAAATTAACCCTATTGTTCTTAAGCTTATTGCATTGCCAGAGCTAATTTGTTTAATGCTTTGGCATTTCTACTTTACGCAATAAGGTTGTTTGGGGAATATCTAATACTGATACTGCTGGGGGAAAAAATAAATAAATAAAAGAGTTATGAAGCCATTATTTCCCTCAAATGAACATGCAAGCGTTTGGGTCAGAACTACCGCAAACACAAACAGCAGCCTGTTTAAAGGATGGGTCATACTTTGCCTCTGTTCTGCTTGTGCAGAAAGGATGAAGGTTCCTTTCCCCTCAGGGATGTTCTTGAGTCAGAAGGCATTGGTGAGGTCTATTATGAATATGGTATGAAGGGAAGGTTTGAGAGTCCTTCAGCAGTATGTGCTGGACCTCTGCTCTGTCAAGGTCTTTTGGGATTTGGAGAAGTTTAAACAAGCATGAATAAAGTGGTGGATCCTGAGCTGCTGGATGCAAATGCCCTTGCTCTTCTACCATGGCAGAAGAAAGGCTTATTTGAGGACATTGTGCTTTTAAGCCAAGCAATGTGTTCCTGCTCTGTTCCTTGCAGGGAGCTGAATTGTATATGTATCAGTGTTGCCGTAAAGACCAGACAGGCTGTGGATTGACGAAAATGCTCTAACACGTAATCCTGAAATGTCCCCATAAACTGTACAATTTCCTTAGGTCTGTAGGGAGAATGCTGAATGTGTATTATGCAGTTGTCCAGAATACATAATGTAAGTTAAGCAATAATTGTATTGCTATTTTGTATCATACTTGAAAGGTATGTCCATTGTCACTTGTTTTGCTTTTTCCCCTTACATTTTACATACTGGGCACTTATTTCTCTAAGAGAGAGCTACAAATAGTTCCCTTCTGCTATATTTCTATGATAATATCCATGGTTAATTGCTAATTTTTGTCAAGGTTCAGTCTCTATTACTTTATCCTTCAGGTACTACATTGTATTGCTGTTGTATTTGCCATCAGATCTCTAAGCCCTATTCATAATGGTTTATATTTGTTTTTTTCCCAAAGACTTTAATGAAGGATTCTACTGCAGAGTCATAAAGAGGTGTAAGAATGTTTTTAAGTGGAAGAAAATGAATTGGTGCTTTTACCTGTTAAATGCAGTTTGGAATAAAGGAGTATAATATCATTCAGGAAAACAAACAAATCCAAACCAGTCATTTGGCCTATACTTTCAAAGACAGAGCTCTGAATTAATTTCCTTCCAAATCCCTCCCCCAGAACTACATATTCTAGTAGTACTTCTCCTGTTTATTTTGAATAGCTGCGGGCACAGCGTAGGGCTTTCAAGTACTAAAATAATAATATTACAGTCAGCTCTTGTTTCAGGCTAATATGGTAGAGACTCATGCATTGTTCAGAGGTTCTCTGCTACATATTTTATCATTATTTAAAAAAAAAAAATCCACATCCATTTTTTTTACTAACCCAAACAGAAAGGAAGAACTTAGTACTTAAATTTCTAATGGACAGTTCTTTATGGCAGTTCCTGAATTGAAAATATTGTTGTGCTTTTCTGTCGGTTTATTGGCTTGAACAGCATTAATAGACTAAAGTGATATTGTTTTGTTCTCAGTTCAGCCAAGCTGCAACCAAGAAAGTATATATCAAATGTCTTTCTTAAAAATAACATCCTTCTTTCTATATGTGAGCTACCTGGAAAATCCAGGACACCTTTTTTGCACTGAGTTCTTAAAAGAAGAAAAAGGTCTACTTGCTAAGTTTTCTTCCACTTTTGAACAACTCCATGATAACTTTTAGCAATGTTTTAATGGCCAAGTATTATAAGCTTGTATTTTGGATTTACTGGAAATAAGGGTGATCTTTAGATGTACTTTTTTTAAAAGACATTTTTAACGAGAATAAAATTTTCAGAACACTTAAATATTTGTATAAGAAAAAAAGGTTATTAATAAGGAGAGATTTTGTCTGTTACTGCTGTTGTGTGTTTTTAGAGCAACTGCTCTAGTGGGGTCATAAATAAGAAGCCAATGTTACTCTTACTCATACACGTTATTTTTCTGAATGATCTGCCCTAAAAAGATTTGTTCTTCTTGCTCGGTAAATGAATACCTTTGCTTCTGAGCTTTGAGAGGTCACATTAGCGTGTAAACTCAAGAATGTGAGTAGTTTTTATGTTTTGGGGTTGTTTTTGTTTTGATTTTGTTGTTTGTTTGTTTTTTGTTTAGACGGGAACCCTGTTTTAGATTAATGTAGCAGAAGTCTAAGGTGTCAACAGTAGTAAATTCTTGCCTTTTTCCTTTTTTTTTTTTTTTTTGGTAAAAATCGTCAACTCTGTAATAGAGTGAGACACTGGTAGAAAGGTAAGGAAAACTCAGATATTATCAATTCTGTTTGGCGGTAGCTGAATGGTCTGTCAGCATTTGAACATTTTGGCCTTCTGGTCAGCTTGTGCACAACTTCAGTATAGGGAAGACATCTGCTGTCTTTTATTGATATGGCAGGACATAAGACAATAGGAGAAACAGGAAAAGAAAATGTTTTGAGAGGCTGCTGGAGTACAGAGTGGTGGGACCTGTTGACGTGGGATGGAATGAAGGACATCGAGGACAAATCAATAAGAAATAATGGCTTGTGTCACTTGTGCTTACAAAACAGTCTGAAGATTCAGAAATCCTATCAAAAAATCCTAAGCCCAAATCAGCTTTCCTTGTTTTCTTCTTTTCAGTATGGCAAAATCTTTTATTTCTGTGCCAGCTAGGACACTGAATATTCTTGTGATAAAGCAGCACACACTAATAAGAGCAGAAATCCCACAGTGCATTCCACATTGAAGTATTAGTTTATGTTTGTGAAGCTTAGCAACAGTTGTAGGCTAATTCATTACACAAATTCAGCTGCATAAAACAGTTCTACCCCACCAGCTATGCATCTCTTCTAATTTCTTTTGGGGATCACACCTAGCCCAGCTTGTACCAAACTACCAAGTAATTTTGAACGTGGGTTTACAAAGAGACTAAGACAGTGAACACTAACTAAGAACGATAAATAAAAGTTTGCTATTCCAGAAAGAAAGATGGGCATCTGCCTTAGGTCATTGCAGAGGTGACTAAGAGTCCCTGATGCTTCTTGAATCTTGAAAATTGCAGATAGACTTGACATATATGAAGATGGGGGGAAAAAAAAATCAGTAGTTTCAAATGGGTTAAAATACCTTCTAAAATTCAGTGGTTTTATGGTACATCCGCATTTCTTAAGTAGCTTGGATTGTGTCCACCTGTGATTGTAATAGCTTGAATGATAGCAAAAGTTGGTCAATATACAGTATTATGTGTAGCGCTCAGATGCAAAAATTACCATGTTCTCATTGCTGGTCAAAGCTATGCTAGCCATAAGAATATTATTATGTTGGAAGGCTATATTGTGCAGCAGGGAGGCAAATTAATGAGGCAGATTCAGTGTGATTTCAAGCACCTGACCAAATTGGCTTATAACTACAGAAAGAATATTAATTATCTATGAAGTTCTTCCAGCTAAAAATAATAGTTCATAGAGTTCCCCAGTGCTTGGATCCAGTGATATATTGCTGTGATATACTTTAGTAGACTTTCTGCATTAGAAGAAAAGCTTCTAGATTGTATTGTTTGTTGATGCATATTTCTGTTGCTAAACCAAAATATTTATAGCAATATGTAATGAGTGGATTATCATTCATAAAATATGCAGTCATACAAATGAGATAGTGGGATTATTAGTAACATTCAACAGTAGAAAGGCTGTCTCTTAATGGTTTCCTCTTTCTCTAGTCATTATCACTGCAGCTGTGAATTATAGTATTACATTTCAGTGGATTCACTAAAAGAATTCATCCAGATAAAAAATAATAATTAAAAAAAAAGCATTTTTTTTCTTTTCCCTAGTAATTACGATTACATTTCTGACCAAGGCACACAGAAATTGCCATGGAAGTTTGACTCTGTATTAACATAGCTGTTATGTGTTATAGAAGAGAAATTGATACTCATGTAACAGTTATAAAATCAGTTTGTTTAATTTTGTAGATCCAAATTCTCCTTACATTTAGGCATAGGTAAACATTGCATATGAGCATGTTTGCAGAGGTGAGCTCATATTGCTACTGGACTATTTGTATAAGTAAGCATCTTGAGTTAATTCCTGTTGAAACAGGCATACTTGCTCAAGTGTCACACCATTGTTACTTATGTTATTTCTGTCTTAGTTATTATGTTTGAGATCTGTTTCTGTTATTATCTTTAGAATTGTCATTAACTTCTAAATATTTGTGCTTTCCCACAACAATTTTTTGCAAAAACAAAGCAGAAACTGAAACAAAGTGCCTTCATTTAGGGGAATGACTCATTCATTAGTAATTTTAATATAAGTAATAAAAAGGCTAAGGCTACTGTCCTGTTTTTGAAAAGGTTATAAAGGTATAAAATGAAAAGAAACATAGAGATGAGGCATATGCTTTCCAGAAAGCTGCCTAACTGTCTGAGGAGGTTATATTTTGTTTTTCTGAAATGGCTTTTGGAGATTTTCAGGGATGCAAAGGCTTTCAATGAGTCACAACTTAATTTTTGTTGGTGGTCTCTTTAAAAGTCTTCCTGTCACAAATCTGGGAGCTGTTGATACTAAAGGGATTTATGCCTATGAGAGCCCTAGTCACCCTTCCTGATATAAGTATTTTGAAAATCATAGTCTGAATTTCAAAAATGTCCTATACCTGCATATAACAAGCAATAATGGTGAGACAGAATTAACAAAAATGAGAACATAATGTATGTAAACGAATAGAAGTGTACAGCTTTTCAAGTATGTGAATAAATGAATCTGTAATATCAGTTATTGTACACTGCTGTATGATCAACTTGGATTAGATTATTTTTGTGGGCATATAGCAGATGTTCCTTGTGAATAAACATTTGAAGGCCATACAAAATGCTTTGGAAATTGTTACATGCTCAGTGAACAATTAGGAAAAACAGTACATAAAACAGTAGATCTTTTTTAGGAAAAATGAGTAAGAGGAGGCCCATACTTGGTTTTCTTGTGGAGTATGTTGATATAGCTGATGGAAGGAATTAGGATATGTGGAGGGGAATAAATTCTGGTGAAGAAAGAAGTTGGTAATCATGTGGCCAGAGCTGAAGAACCTCTGTAGCTGTGTCCCCTACTGGTTAAGTAATTAGTTAATGCATATGAATTTTTTCCATCTCTATTCAATTTGAGTCTTATTTTCAGGGGAAGTATCCTATCTTATTTATGATTTTGAAAACTTCAGTGCTTTGTAGTGATACTTTGGAGCTGGGTTGAAACATATGAAGTATACTGGTTTACTTCGACTTTAACTGAGTTAGGAAGTAAGAGTCTTAGAGCTGGTGTTTTAATGCATGCAAACTGTGCATATCAGATTATTTTACATATAGTTGTTTTCATGATAGGTGCTTTATTACTTGGCTTAAATTTGAAATCAAAAGATAAGTGGCCAAAAAGCTGTTTTAAAATAGTTTGTTCAGAACTACTCACGTAGTTGTTCTCACAATATGGAGAGAACTTTCCTGGTGAGCACAACTCCCAATAGCCTTCCTTCCATTGAAAAAATGCAGGCACTCATGTTTCCAATGGTTTTTGGCAAGCCCAGCAGAAAGGGGCTGAAATGCAGGTTGCTCTCAAATGACTTCCTCGCTTAGGTTTCTATGTGGCTACACCAAACTTGCTGAAGTCAGAATTTATCCTGGGAATGTACAGGTGTTGTCTTCACCTGCACGGTGTGTGTTGCTCAGGTAGAGGGTGCAATTTCTGGTTGATGCTAAGGAAGGAACAGATCCTTGTCCTGTCAAACAGCTGATAGACTTGGAGTTTAGGCAGTCACCTGGCATATAGCAGACAAAGGCTCGAGTTTTTCTTCTGTTTTACTCTGATGAATAATCCAAATTCTCCCAAATTTCTTATACGTGTTCTCATTGTCAAACTAATGATGTGTCAGGCTGGTTTCAGTTTTTACTATTTTATCTAACTAATGAATCAAATTTTAACTTGAGCACGGTCTGAAAGTTTTTTCTTCAGAGATATTTCTCTGGTTTTCTCTTCACCTACTAATTCATGGTTTTTTTTTGTTGTTGTTGTTTGTTTGTTTGTTTTGTTTTTTATACTGCATTTATGAATTCGTATGTTTCAACACTTGAAACAGAGATTTATGGTGGCAATGCTGAGAGATTTTTAACTATTAATATGCAAACAGCTAGTGCTTGGACACAGAAAATAACTTTGTTCCATTGGTGTTTGTTCTGCCACTGGTGTAGTTTTTGGGGTAGGGAGGGTGTGTGTGGCTGTAAGCTAATGGGAGGTTAGGTAGATTTAGAGCAGCTGTGGTGACAGCATGTATGTTTATTTATTGATGAGAAAACTCAGGAGGAAATGTTGTGGAATAGAAAATGGGCTCAGCTCAAGTCGGTGTTGCAGGAGAACAGTACGTGTTGTGATACGTGTAGTGCTGAGTCCCAGAAGAGCCTGACTTGTCTCTGCAAGGTCACAGCCTCTGACAGATTTAGTAGGAACTCCCTGACTCCCAGACACATGGCCTTGTCCAAACTTAAGTTGTATGAACAGTTTTGACTTAGGTTGCAGATTTACTCTCCTCATCAATTGTAGACTGGTGGGGATTTGGCTGGAGTGATGCTGTGTTCAGTATCAGTGCATAGTCCCTGTTTGACATATCAGCTACACCTGCATTAGTAAGTAATGAACAAGAACAGCAGATTTGTAGACAGGAATGGTTGGTGCAGGGGACCCATACGAACACTGTATGTATTTCAGCAGAATTTTCTCCAGGCTAGGATTAGTCTATTTTATTCTGTTGACTGATATCATTCTTACCAAAGCATTCTTATGAGAATTTTGTATCAGTGTAAGGTGAATGATTTTGCGTAATTATTTTTATGAGCAGCAGCAGCTTACTTTCTGACATGTTTTGCTTAAGGTTTTTGACAGGTCGTCAAAATGAGTCTACAGTTAACATATGTCTTGCAATGTTTTGCAGGTATTGTGGTAACGAGAATGTTTTAAACTCTAACAAAGATCAAGTGACACTAATGTTTCGTAAGATTCAGATATGGGATTAAATTCAAATCCTCTTATTGAGGCAAAGCGCACTCCTACCAGCACAGAAGACCAATGGTAGTTATTACACTTTCTGTGAGACAAACTTGCCAAGTTTTTTAGAGTTTACAGTTAGTTCGCATGCTCTGGGACAGCACAGAATACTGAAGGAGTCTAATAAATTGTTTTCTGAACATGACTTCATTGCTGATAGCAAATGTAAAAGTGTATTCTAAAAATGAAAGTTCCTTTTGACAAACAAGGAATAAAAAGGACTACAGTAATTGAAATGTTCTAATAAAACTGCAGTTTGCTTGTATTTTGAGCAGTCAAAAATCATGCATAATTTAAGAGTGCAGTTGCTAACAGTAGGCTCTCAAAAGATCGTTTAAATTTGTTTCTTGACATGAGAAACTGATCTTTGAAGTCATTCCTGATGAAGTTCTGCTCGGTCCCATCAGCATCTTAGGAGAAGAATGTTCCGTTTTCCCTCTTGCTTCAGTGAATATTTATGGGATGTAAAAATAGGAGGAACTTTAATTATGTATGTAGAGGGAAGTATATGCAGTCCTGAGCAAGACTCTTCATTATAAAATCTGCCTGAAACTGACAGGTAGTGCACTTACACATTAATATAAGAATTAAGATTTGCTGCCTGTTTTTTTGTATGTATGTGGACATATAATTTTGTGTACTTTTTAAACATAAAATTCTCAATAATTTTGGTGATGACTATTTTGTGATTTCTTTCATCACAACACCAAAAGAGGCATCCAGCAGTTTGCAGTCTAAACAGTTAAAAGATACTAAAAAAGACACTAAATGTAGGAGTAAATATGATCAATAAGAATTCCTTGATTCAGATAGAGAATCAGATTTTGCCTGGTATCACACACAAGCTGTATATTAAAACTTTTACCTATCATAGCCCTTAAAGTCAGGCCCTGTCTAGAGATCAAACTTCTTCATAGACGAAATACCTACAGATATTATGCTCCCAGATGAATTTATTTCCACAATAGTTTCACGCATGCCTTTCTCCAACTGGTAGAAATGATTCCCTCCATCTGCTGCTGCTTCTGCAATATTATTTAGAAAATCTTGAATTTCCCTAAATAGAGAGAGATCTCAGTGTACGGAACTTCAAAGGTCCTCTTCTTTTTGCCTTCATGTTATATTATTACTAAAATGTTTGATTCAGCAATTCGTTCATAAGAAAAAATGTACCAATAAGTGATAGGATTTGAGTTGTACATAGCAATTAGCAGCTGGCAAGTTAAGTGGCTTTTAGGATTAGGGCCAGACTCAATTAAGAGCATACAATGTGGAAAAAATTGGCCAAGAAATCTTGGTGAAACATTACTTGAAAGTAAGTAATTTGATGTGAATTTCTTAGGAAGAGATACAGTAGCAAAAAATCCTTCAAAATGAGCAATTGGCTTGTATTAAATAATTCTTGTTGCAGATTTGTTCTGAAGAGGAAAAAAAAAACGTTGCATTTTTTTTATGCACAGATTTGGTAGAAATCTTTCATGTGTTGTTAGTCAGCATGTTGGTGTAGTGTGGGTATTGAAAAGCTAGCGAGGGCTTCTCAGGCATGTGCAGCAGATGTACAGGAAGTGGGGAAAATTTGAATAAGCAGTCAGTCAACAAACACAGCCCACTTTGTCTATGGGTAATATGCGTACATCTAAAATGTACAGTGAAAGGGAACCATGCAGAAAAAAATAGTCATCATTTGATGATGTATTTCGTAGATGCTTCAAAATATTGGCATGATGCATCCTTCTGTGGTCATCCTTCTGCTTCTCTGAAATAGGACAAGTCACTTTATTTTTAAAAGGAAATATATTAGAAAAGTCAGGAAATATGGTGAGGTGAGTTCTCTGCTGGCAGACAGTGCTATGGTGGGGTGTTCTCCTCTCCAGTAGATTGCTGTGAGATCTCTTTAATGTGAGGTAACACCTCTTGCTCATTTTTGAGATTTTGAGCTATTTGCTACACTGGTATTGAAGTGACAAACATTCATACACAAGCTAGAGCACAGACGGTGACAAAGATTTCCTTCCCAGGCTTGTCATGGGACATGTGGCAGAGGTGGATGTAGAACCTTCCTTGGGACATCCTCTGTAAAACACCTAACCTCCAAAACTCTTTTGCTGTTTTGATTGCTGTCACTAAATGGTCAGTTTGGACAAAGTGTGTGGGGTGGGGAGGAGGGAAAAAAAAAAAAAAAGCTTGTGTAGTTACTGATACAGTTGTGCAGTTCTTCAGAAATCTGTCATGTTGCTCCTGGGGATTGTAAGGCAAAGTCTGGAGTATGCAGCGGTCTCATGAAGGACTGAAGCAGGCTTCGGAGCAACTATGCAGGAAGAAAGATAGTTCAAGGGACATATTACTGTGATAGGTGGCCATCACCCAAACCTGTGGTCTTTTGTGCAGTGAAGGTGCATTGAGAAATATCTTGGATAAATGGGGAATGCACATCTTCTTTGGCCTGTCTGCATCTTGGCTGATGTCCTCTGAATAAAGCAGAGGCATGTAGAGTCATATTCCTTGCTGAGGAATAGACAGGATTTAAGCAGAAGGCGTGTGTTTACTTCAGCACTGTAATTGATCTGTTTTTCTTTAGACTACTGAAATCCAAAGTCAAAACACTCCCATGAAAAATTAATAAACGAAGACATTTTCAACATATTCTTACAGTATCCACTCAGTAATTGGGCATGTACTTTTTCTTATTACGTGTAATTTGCATGATTAGTGAATTGAATCATGTTTCTAGGAATTGTTATAGTCTCTAATTTTTTCTGTTTTTTAGGAACTCTTAGTGGCTGTGGTGGGAGCATAGCTTAGCAAACATGAGGCAGGAAAAAGAAATCAGGTTACTTTTCTAGTATTTTTCATGAGACATAGCAAAATATGGGAAGGTAAAGTGATTTGACACTGCTTGCAAACTGAATTATTGTGTAACTGTAGTTCAGAGCAGTCAAGAAAAATTCTATCATTACTGTGCAGTCTGTGAATATATTTGCAGTTTCCTGTGCAATTTGAATACCTTTAAGATACTGAACTAAAAATGAAATTGTATGTAAATAAAAGTATTTTAGTAGTTACACCAAAAAATACCACATTCAGTATTTTCTGTAATGTTTCATACTTTATAAACTTTGACATTTTAGTTACTAAAAAGGGAGTAACTTCAGATTATCCATGCAAGAAACTCTATTTCATAACTAATGGTTGTAATAATGTGTTGTACTTTTATAAGTAATGTGCCATTATGCCCTGAACGCAGTATTTCCTTCACCATAAAGTAAAAATTACTTTTATATTGCAATAGGTTTGGCCAGGCTAGAAACAAACTGTATGAATGCTTGGTGTCAAAATTATATGTTAAAAATAGCATATAGAAATTCTTGCATGTATATGCTGCAAAGTACACTGAGAGCTTAGGCAGTTACTGATTAATGCTGGACAACTGCAACTTTCCTCTGAACTGAAATATTGGAAGCTATTCCTTCTGCAAGGAGGTTTCTATCCTCTGGTGTAGATCCAAAGAGGGGACAAAGGCTAGAATTATGATTTCTCGCAGGACACAGATGTAAAATTTTTATTTGCGTGCTAAGATGTTCAATTTCTGATGCCTATTGACATCACTGCAAGAAATTACGAGATTACCTAAAGTGTTATTAAAAAAAAAAAAAAGTGTAAACGTCAACTAATTAACCTCCAAAGCATATGTGAGAGATTCTGATGTTAGTGGAATACTACTGAGAGGCAAACACTATCGGAGAAAATGGTCTCAAGTTGCACCAGGGGAGAGATTTAGGTTGGATATTAGGAAGAATTTCTTTATGGAGATGGTGGTCAAGTTAAGTAATGAGCAGCCTAGTGAAGTGGTGGAGTTGCCATCCCTGGCGGTGTTTAAGAAACATGTGGATGTGGCACTAGTGGACATGCTTTAGTGATAGAACTCGGTAGGTTGGACTGATGGTTGGACTTAATGATCTTGAAGGTCTTTTCAGAGATGATTCTATGATTAACTGTAGCACTGAAGTAACTTGAACTCACAATGATGTTTCTTCCTGGTATTCTTTGAAGCTGAGAAAATAATATCTCTATCTTGGACCATCCCTTCCATAGGACACCAAATTTAAAAAAAAAAAAAAAAAAAAAAGAAATTTGCCTCACTATGCTCATTATATCAGTGGGAGAATGGTGTGGAATTTGAATGGAGTATTTCCTTTTCCCCAGCTGTGCGTGCTATGCTCTCCACAGTGCGCAGTGCAAAGATGCTCAGTTGTGTCTCATCTCAATCCTGCAGTTTCTGGGCAAATTGTTCTTTTTATGTCAGTACCTCTTGATTGTACAAAAGAAAAAAAGTACACAGAAACGAAAGGAAATCAATCTTTCAATAAAAACATACAGTAAACACTTGAGACACTAAGCCTGAAGTATGTCCTGAATAAGTGTCTTTATTTGTTTTTATTCTTGTGTAAACCATATGTACCTATACACTAGCAATATTTTAAGACCCAAACTAAGTATCTGCTAATTTCCCTGTGAAGTCTTCAAAGAAGATTATAAAAATACAAAAGAACTGGAATGTGTAGCAGTTCGTATTATTAAGCTTGTTCAGGGGCTAAATTACAGAGTCTTCATTCAGTTTTGTGCAAGCTTTCTACAATGTCAGAGCAGGGAATCTGTAGAAAAAGCAAGTATTTTAGTAACAAAGGTTGCTTCCATGAGGTTATATTCCGGAGCCTCTTAGTCCATGGTCTACTGAAACAAAAAGGCTTTTGATTGTAGAATTGAAGAAATGTATTATTTGAAAATATTTTCTGAATTTGGTCTGAAGTCTTCTCCCTATCTTGTTGTTTAGCTATTTCAATAGCTTTTATGTTGTCTTATGCTCTAAGAACTGAACTGTTTCTGTACAGAAGATACCTCCGGTATTGAGATGTGATGTGTGAGAGGGTCTTCAGTCAGCAGGTCAGTTTCGTTCCTACAGTACAAATGAAGAGCCTGTATGCTTTGAAAATCCAAATTCATTTGATGCAATAAAATCTGCACACAAAAGGCACACTTACGAAGCTTTGGGTTTCTTTTAGACTTTCTGCTTGCAAGTACTTCTGTCAAATTTAGTAGACATCCAAGATTAAACACAAATGACCTTGGCATATTTGCAGATGAAAAGTACAGGATTCACTGAAAGAACGTAATATTTCTCAGCTTTCTGTTCTTCAGATTTGGGGCAAATAATAAGTGTGAGGAAAGCAACAACAAATTTCACTAGCTTCTTATAATTATTGTCACTGCAGGCAATGTAAGCTCTGGAAAAAAAATATAGAGATCTGGTTTTAAAGTCTGAAATAAGTCAGTGCAATGAAAGGTTCCTAAAAGTGTTCATTTGCAAGGAATGTAATAAGCCATGTGTAAAATGCCACGTGCTGTTGCCTGATGTAGTCTAAAAGAACAGCATTACACCAATCAAACACAATTGTAAATAATGGCAAGAAAGTTTGGGATTCTGCACTCTGTGTCATATCATCCAGGATGCATTTGTATCAGTGGGAAAAAACTGCAACCCAGGGTGACAAGTTGTTCTGGCCCACCTAACACAGGCAAATTATCACCTTATAATAAGTTGTGTATCTTTTTTTTTGTCTGATGCGTTGATATTTTATACAAGAAAGCTGTTGAGAAATATCAAAAGTATAATAAAAATTCATTGTGCGGGGAGGAAAAGAACAAAAGAGAGCAAACAAAAACACAACAAAAAAAACAAGGAGAAACTGTTAAGACAAATAGCCCTTATGGGAAAAGATATGTAAAGAAGTAGAAAATCTCTTCAGGCTCTATTTAACCAGTGCATAATCACAATATTAAAGACTGATTTAAGGATTAAGGCTTAAAAGATGCTGTAAGACACATCTCACTTTACATAGGATTATGTTTTCAAAGTTTTAAATAATAGTAAGTTTACGATATTGGAGGGAATTAAACAAAAAATCAAAACAGAGTAAAAAAGCACAACTCAGAAAAGGATACAGCTGTGTAAACATCTCCCCATCCCCAACTGTCCTTCTGACACAGGACAGTTGGACAGATCTGCCTGGGAGGATATCCTGCTTCTTCCATCCTGGGAAATCCCATCACTGACATGGAACGCCTTCTTGTTTGTTTACCTTTCCATCTACCAGCAAGTGAGACATCTTCAGTAGATGTAGTAGATACTCTTTTAGTAGCTCCTGGAGACTATAGTCAACCAGCAACTTGAAACACTTTGTTTAGTTTCCATGAGATGATCATTCACCCTCACGTTTTTTCATGAGGTTTATGTAAGCAGCTTTCTGGAGGCGTAGCTTTCTGTGGATAGTCAATGAAAATGGAGAGAATTGCTCTTTGTTCCCTTCTCCTGCAGAAGTTGCTGATGAGTACGGAACAAAGTTTTTTGGTGCATTTTCTCACTAGCTGGATAGACATGGAAAAGGAAGAAAGCTACATGTTCTAACAGAGACAACTGTGATGAATATGAGTGAGGGAGCATCGTTTGATCATTTAAATTTCTTGTCCTTGTCCTCTGTTGCAGTACAGCATGTTCTGTTCTTGGCAATGAAGGGTCTTCAGCATAGCTTTGAGAATGTAAGGATCCAGATGTGTGTGATAAGAGAAAAAACTTCCCTTCTGTCCTATCAGATAAGTGTAATATCATGGTCTTTTTCCTCTACAATTGCTTTTGAAGAGGCACTTGGAGGGGGAGAGGTTCTTGCAAGCACTAGCAGGAAACCTAGGGAGGGAGCTAGTGAAATGCAACAGATTCCTTACCACTACTGCAGTTCATTTGCTTGGATCTGAGGAGTTGGAGATTAATAGATTGCCCTTCTGTAAAAAAGAAGGCTTTTGTTGGCTAAGTGTCTGCCATTAACACAGTATATCTGACTCCTCAAACATTGTAGCTTGAGAAGTGGCTGCATGTTGGCACTGAAATTTAATTTGTATTTAAACTATTAGCAACTGTAGTTATAGGTGTAGTGGTGGATGAGACAGGTAGACAAAGAGCATCTTTACTCCAATAAAGTAGAATTGTTTCTGTGGGATGGTCTCTCTCTTTCACTTTGTTGAGATGTACTGTTAAGAACAAGTCTTGACAACTGCTGCAGCTCTGTTCAGGGTAAAGATTATTAGTTTAGCCATATCTCAACTTACAAATCCATGTAAATATGATTTTTAAAAGTAAATACTGGCACTACTGTGACAGCATCAGTTTGTTACCATAGTTTTAGGTTGAAGCATTTGAGTTTGTTGTTTTTTTCTGATAATATTTAGGTTAAGTAACTACAGAGTTCTAGATTATATATATATTTTTTTTCAGTTAGTTTGGAGTACTGTAGAATGGATAGCCTATTAAATTTTGATCTCTCTGCAATCTAGCTTCACTAAAGTTGAAAAACAATGAAAGAAATTTGAGTTTGAAGGTAATATAAGTGTTCTTAAACATAATATTTTTGAATACATCTACTAAGAAGTTTCTTTTAGTTAGGTAAAGAATGTTCTTAAATAAACTTTAAAGGTAAATAAGCAACAATAAGAAGAAAATCAAGCACCAGCTGCCCTTCTGGCAAGTGACTATTCTGTTTTTTTCTGACTTCTGTTATAGTTGTCGGTAACATTGACAGCTGCTAAATGTAAAACCTGGTAGTATAATAAATGTTTGCAATTAACAGCAGTGTTTCAGTTGCCAACTCATAATCTGTTGTGTCATATGAGAAGCAGATGCTCTTAACAAATATCCATCCCTGTAGCTGTAATTCTAATAATAAAAGTAATAAGCTTCAATCATATATATTTTTTTTAATTCCCGTAGATATCTCTTTAAGGGATCACTTTTCAGCTGTAAATTGTAACTTCTAAAATTTTGCGTAAGTTGATTTAGAGTAAGCTTTATGGCATTTAGGAGCAAAGCATTATATAAACAGGGTAAAAGCTTTTATCTTCTTTAGAGTCATGCAGCATGATAACTCAATTTACATAAAATATTGCTAAGCACTGCATTCTTTCATACTTCATTGAGGACTTCCACATTATAATTATAAGAAAAAGATAAAATACTTCCTCATTTGAAATTAACAGCAGAACTCCCACTGTTTTCAGTGATGCCAGGATTCCATGTTTAATTGAGGAAGCATGTTTCACACACAGCTTTGTTATCATGGCTTTTCATAGACTCCTTGTTGGTGGTATTCTTCATGGGTTCTTAACTTTGGCTGTGTTATGTGGCTGATGCAGAGCCTGGAAACGTGGGATCCATCCATTCTGCCTTACATCTCAAAAATGAGGGTTATGTAAGGAGTGCATTTTGTTCCTTATCTTAGAAAACAGACTATCCAGCTCAATAACTATGTGTGTTTGAACCTTTCTTGCTGTAACTGATTAATAATACAAAACCAAATCTTCCCAAAAAGTCTTTCTTGACATTGGACTTGGATTCCTCACAAGTGTCTTATAGTTATGTTTTCAACACTTCTTCTGAAGTGACTGGTACTATTAGCCTGATTTTGTCTTCTCTGAATGTGCATCATCACATTCTGTATATTCACACACTTGTTCCATGGAAATCAAATGATGCTTTTGCCTGAACATCCCAGACCCTCTGAAAGCTGGGTATGGAGTGGGTTCTTGCTGCTCCAAGAGTGAGTGTCAGGAGAAGCAGACTGAGCAGCTGTGTTGCTCATCCAAGCTGCTCCTGGCTCAGATGCAGCCGTGTAGGATGTCTTTCTAGTCATTGCTTTGGAAGGTGCTTCTACATACATCTTTAAGTTATACAGCATAGTAAAACACAAAATTCCTTCTGTCGGTTTATCAGCATATATACATTATCAGGTGTGATGCTGGACAAACCCCATTGTGATGGCAGCCTATGAGCACCCAGTATTGGTTGCCATGTGATTGCAGCATCTTTCTTTCCTATGGACTTGGAATTATGCCTGCACAGTTCATAAAATGATGCTTTGAGCCTCAGTTGGTCTGCAGATAGCATTGCTTTGTTTTTCTTGTACAGAAGGTTGCTATTGTTGTTGACATCCCATATCTTTTTTGCGAGGAAGTATACTGACAGTTCGTGAATTTTAAATAAAACCTGATACGAGTCTGTGTGCGTCTCTCTATATAGAGACTATACAGCATTATTTGATAATTAGTTATCATATATTGGTTTTCCTTTTACGCCATGTATTCCTTTGATATTTTGAGGCTAATTTGTTTTTTATACCAGTGAAAACTTCCATAGGAAACAGTCAAATGTAACCATGTTTTTGATTGTGACCTTGCTGTTTGTGGTTTTTGTTGGGGTTTTTTTGGTTGTTTGTTAGTTTGTTTTTCCATTTCCATGCTTTTGTCATCTCTCGTAGCTGGACATGGTCAGCCAAGTGAGCAGCTGGAAGTCATGGCAGCTGACTATATGCACTCTTCAAGGACTTACCTATTGTCCCTGTTGCACACTTGCATTCTGTCCAACCTTTATCTCCTTACCAGTCTACCAGCTCTTATATGACAGTTTTTCTTGCACTAAACACAGATGTAAATGACGGAGGAGATGAGAAGGAAGAGAAATGCATCCTTAGAGCAAGGAAACGAAGGCCACATCTTTTCTGTGTTTTGTTGTTGGTAGTGTTTTTTGGTGCAGATTTCTAACGTTAAGGGAATTTGCTGCACATTCACTGGCTGTGCTGTATTTTGCTGATTTACCTTGTGTGGTCATTATTGTAAAATGTGCTCAGTTCAAAAATGTGTCTATATTCTTACATTTGGTGTTTGTCAACTTGGCTGTTATTGCTCTGAACTGAAATTCATTCCAAGATGAAGTTGAGAATACATGAGTAGAAAACCATATATTAAAGGTTAGTTCAAGACAAAATACTCCGAATCTTCTTTGAGATGTCACTTTATGCTGTTGGCAGCACAAGAATTTGAAAATACCATTAATAAATGTGCTGGGCAAACAGGCAAAACCTGCATTTTTAGCTTGTTATTAAAATTTTACAGCATTTCCTCTTTACGTAAAAACATCATTATCTATTTAATACATAAACCTATCTGTATGAACCTAAGGCAGTATTTCAGTATCTTGTTGCTAAGGGATGAGGCCTTGAGTTGCCTTGTGTTAGTAAATGACAGATTCATAAAAGAGAAGTCCGAGTAAGGGATGGGGGGGTGGGGGGATGATGATTACCCATATGTTTCTAATTAATTTCCTTTCGGTATCCTCTTTGTGATGAAAAGCTGGAACAAAATATGTGCATATATTACTCTTTAATTTAATAAATAAATAAAAATCTAGTTATCCAGCTGGCAGAAAGTTTTCAACAGATACAGACTACATTGTAGGAGGCTGACAAGAACTAGTGCAGTGCTTGACAAATAGCGTTATTAGTTCAGACCAGACAGGCATTTTGTATGGGCTGTTGGGTTTAGTGTGGAAAGAGCTGAGAAGAGAGTGGAAACCAGAAACAGGTTGTGATGTAATTGATATTATTTATTTATTTTACTGTTAAAAAAAAAAAAAAAAAACAAAAAAGGCAAATTGAAATAAAGATGAGTGAAAGGAATGGTTCTGATTCACCTTGTGGGGGAAAAATGGTGTTTCTGTCTGTAGTTTGCAACTATTTATCATTGATTTGATCTCATGGAACCTGTTAGCTTGAAGAAGTGAAGTTCATTGCTGAGTACTGGACTTCAATGAATCTTTATTGTTATTATTTATTATATGAATTTAATTTATATAAATTATATGAATTATTATTTATTATATATGTTATTATCTTCCCTGTAGCACTGGGTTACTGGGAGCTGCTTAATGATGATCTTTTCCCCTCTGTGCTGCCTTGGAAATGGGAATGACCTCTGGCAATTAGGATCTACAACTCTTGGTTGACGTTTTTTCAGGGATGCTTTTATTACAAAATAAATGAAAGCCCTAGGGAAGAGAGATAAAGAGGCTGCTGATGATGAAGTGTTATCTATCTTCTCTAGGAAATGAATTCTACCTGTTAGCTTTCACAGAGCACAGTAGTTGTTTAACACTTTAACTGCTTATGTGCTTTGTTGAGTCAGATCTTTCATTTCCTTGTGTGGTGGGGATACTAACAATTGTAATTCCTATCTCCTTGAGTTAATGAGGCTTCAGGATGCAGATTATATAAATGTGTTAGAAAAATGCTTGGCTTATGTAGCAGACAGATTGCTATGAGAGACACTAAGTGTGTATTTTGAAGAACTGTTTAGAATAAATAACTTATGCATAATCTTCCTTCATATTGACAGGCAAATGTCAAACCATATAGAAACCTCAGGAAATTTTCAGGGTTGACATCTCTTTTGGTTCCTTATAAAACAATGGGGAAAACAAGCTGATTTTGAAATACGGAATTTCTGCACGGGGAGGAAGGGAGATTGATGTCATCTGAGCAGCTTGGTAACTTTCTTTGTCAGTAAAGAAAGATGCTGAAAGTTAAAAATAAAAAATAAAAAGTGGATGGGGATTGAATGAGGTACCTGCCAGAAGAAGAGGGTTTGGAGCCTTCTACTGATTGATTCTGCAACATCTGCCAGGTCCTGCACCTGGGACGGGACAACCCTGGCTATACGTACAGACTGGGCGATGAGACGCTGGAGAGCAGCCCCGCAGAGAGGGATCTGGGGGCTGTGGTTGACAGCAAGTTGAATATGAGCCAGCAGTGTGCCCTGGCAGCCAGGAGGGCCAACCGTACCCTGGGATGCATCAAGCACGGCATTGCTAGTCGGTCGAGGGAAGTGATTGTCCCGCTCTACACTGCGCTGGTGCAGCCTCACCTCGAGTACTGTGTGCAGTTCTGGGCTCCACAGTACAAAAAGGACATGAAACTGTTGGAGAGTGTCCAGAGGAGGGTGACGAAGATGGTGAAGGGCCTAGAGGGGAAGACGTATGAGGGGCGGCTGAGGTCACTAGGCCTGTTCAGCCTGGAGAAGAGGAGGCTGAGGGGGGACCTCATCACGGTCTACAACTTCCTCACGAGGGGGAGTGGAGAGGCAGATGACCTATTCTCCGTTATCACCAGTGATAGGACCCACGGGAACGGTGTTAAACTGAGGCAGGGGAAGTTTAGGCTGGACATCAGGAAGAGGTTCTTCACCGAGAGAGTGGTTGCGCACTGGAACAGGCTCCCCAGTGAAGTAGTCACTGCACCAAGCCTGTCTGAATTTAAGAATCAATTGGACTGTGCACTTAGTCACATGGTCTAAACTTTTGGGCAGACCTGTGCGGTGCCAGGAGTTGGACTTGATGATCTTTATGGGTCCCTTCCAACTCGGGATATTCTATGATTCTATGATCTACACCTGTCTTGAACAAAACACAGGGATCTGTGTAAACTGCTTAAGAACAGATTACAAAGAGCTTAAAAACTAAAATTTGTAATTGGCATGTGCTTCACTTAATACAGGTGTAGACTGTGCAGAGTGAATCATTTTCCATGGCTATATGACATGGCTTACTGACTTTCTACAGCCAAGCATGACTTGGTGTCAGGGAAAGGGCTGTTAGTGTGGTTTGGTGCTCAAGAAGAACTCCGGTCTGGTCATCTTACAATGACAGGTTTCTTTTCTTCAGCAGCTACTTCCTCTCACGTCAGAAACATAGCACTGGTAACTTTGATAGACGTTACTGTGGCAATGTTGGATGAGGCTTGGGAGTCCGTTTCTCTCAGCAAGCTAGATCTTGTGATAAGTAGCAGGTGATTACAGTTGGTGTTGAGATCAGGACTGGTTTGGAACCAGTCTTCAAACTGATGCCCGAACTGATTTTGGAAACTGCAATTTGCTAGATGATAGGCCTTATCCTTAGAAGGGAGCACTGAGAGATTCAGCACTGAAAGACAGGTGTCTAATGCCATCCTGGCCTCCAGCTGTGGATCCAGAGGGATGCAGATCTCTAGATCCAGTGTCAAATCTGCCAGCACAAGGCAGATGCTTCAAACTCCCAGTCTGTCTCATATGGCACTACAGGCCTATGTCTAAGGTAGTGACTCATTAAGTTATAGGAATACGTACAACACTTCAAGGTATAACAAAAATACCAATATATATGGTGTCTCTTTCTCCCTTGAGGTGCACTGAGAGGACAAGAATTTTGTGCAAGAACTTTTTTTAGGAACAGATTCTCCTGTTGAATTAAATGGATGATCTCCTATTGAATCCTTTTAAGAAAGAGCAGGATTTATTTGTAATTTATTAATGGGAAATAGATTATAATATAATAAGACACTTTTCTAGTGTGATAGAAATACTTGGCCAACAATACAAATTTTCTTTGCTTGATGAGGTCAAAACAAGGATAAGAACATTTGTCCAAAAGATTGGTGCAACCTCTAATCTAGGACAAGTGAAATCATTTTAGTGCAGGAAATGAGCTAATTGTTAGTCAGTTGCAAACACCCCACGTTGTTGTTCATATCCATATACATAGTATTGTGTTAGTCTACTTTAATCTTCTGCATATTTGCAGTTGTGGGTAGTGCATATGGCTAATTTGTAGATTATACAGTGCCATATTAATTTAGATAGACCCTTAATGCTATTACAAGCATTTTCTAGTAAAATAATTTAATTACATTTAATGCTGTTTCAGTGGATAACTGACTATAGATCAAAAATGTAATATATAAAAGCTACCTGGAAGGTGCAAAAAAATCAATTGACAAATCATTAAAATTGTTTATTGTACTTATTTTATAAAGAATGCAGTTTGAGGAGATATGTTTTGGTCTCTCTCTGCTTGTGCATGAATTAGACAACTTTTAAATGTTGAACCCACCCACATCTTGCCTACTCAATACTGTCCCTTTGTTGTATTTTTTATATGATATCAGTCTCAGAGATGGAAGAACATACTTCCATCAGTAGTCATTTCTGTTTGGTTTTTGTTGTTGTTGTTTGTTTCCCTTGCATTATATAAAACACAGTACTGACACTAAGGCTGTGAGATGAACTTTCAGTAACAAAACAATGAATTTAGTGTGAACTGATTATGTCTGGTCACCTAAAAAAAAAAAAGCAATCTATTTTCTAACCTAACTGAAGAGCAGATGTAGTAAGCTTGCTTCTACACTTTTTAACCTCAGGATAATAGAAATAAAAATAATTTGATCAGAGCATGAGAGGAACAGTATATTATGCTAGAAAAATGAACATCCAGATTGATCTTGACTACTGATTGATAAATTTGTCATACTGATTTTCTTGGTCATCAGTCATGTACAGAGGAAACTGGTGCTACCACAGCGCTGTTTTTAACACTGCCCTCTTTTAAATATGTGTCTCTGTTAGTGAGGCCAGTTTTGTTTATCAGATTTCAGTATGATTATGAAATATTCTGTCTGATAAATTGATATTTCAGTTTCTGAATGGCAGAAGCTACAGATTTGATTTGGGGGAGGCTTTCCAGATCTAGCATTATATCCCAAAATATATTGTCCTGCATTGTTTTTTATTTTTCATATTATTATTATTATTGTGGGTGGTTTCTTTGTTTGTTTGTTTTTGATTTCCACATGCACCCTGCAGAAAATACCCTTAAATTTACAAACCTGCTCTTAAGGACACCTTGAAGAACCTTTCAGATTAAACAAGGCCTGAGCTGTCTCTGCCCTGCTCTTAACTGACCAGACGATTCTGGCACATTGTGCCAAAACAAAGAAGCACAGAAAAATTGTTAGCAACCTCACATTCTTGTAAAGCAATTGGAGTGGGGAGCAGAAATGATAATGATCTGGGTAATGACTGCAACAGGGCTTTAAGTAAGGAAAAAGTCAAAGGGGTAAGTTTGGGTTTATGTGGCCAACACAACTGTTGGCAGCTTACGCTGACCCTCCAAGGTGGAGAATACACATAGCTGAGATGGTAGCACATCCAAAGTTATCCAACATCACAACATCATGCAGAAGGGAGAGCCTGAGTTGAAACCACTAAGTGTAAAGGCCAGGCCACCAGCCTGGACTTGGACATGCTGAGCACCAGCTCCGTGGTGTTGATCACAAGTGGACTGGAGAGGCAGGAACCATGTTTGGCGTGAGAGTGTCTATATAGAATGTGTGTTAGCATTTAAATCTTAGGATAGAAAGCACTATATTCACCTGCTATACCCAACCCATGAACCCCACCATAAATTTCCCTCAACAACCACAAATATCCAAACATGGCAAGCTAGCCTGATATTTTGGTACTCTTACTTACTTTTCTACTTAGAAGAATTGGTACCATGAACACCTTTAGATCCTCTCTGTGTTTGTCTTCTGAGAACCTTACTTGTCCTCCAGAAACCCGAGAAACTTTCCCCGTGCTAAAATTCAAAGACATGTCTCTTTGAATCTTGAAAGAAGTCAATTGGGATTTTAATGGAAATGGATAACAGAAATTCAAGCAAGAACTGTAGGAGTTTCTGCAAGACTACATACTGCCCTGTGACTGCACAGTGCTTCTTTTGATACTCCTATGTTAAGGATTTACCCTGTTTAGCTTTCTTTTTCTTTTTAAAAATTTTATTTTATTTTATTTTTTATTATTATTTTAAAGAAAGGATTAAAACTGTAATAGTATTTGGAGTTACTGTCATCTTTTGACCTCCCGCTTCTCTGTTTCTACTTAACTGGCTACATGTATTGACCTACTTGCATGATGCCAAGCTGGGGAGGAAATTTTTAAAGAGCAGCTTCTGTGATGGCATCTGTAAGAGGTCATCAGTTCTCTGAAAAGGCATTTCATTTCCATATGCTTGTTCTACAACCCCATCTACTAGAGAGGGCTCAAAATTTCATCTTCTCTGTCTGCTTTATAAAAATATAGTATAAAAGTGTCTAGTGTAATAAACTCTAGTAAAACAAAAACTTTTGGGTCACCTTTTGTAACAAATAAGTAGGTTATGCTCATTTTTATTTCTTCCACTGATCTTTTTCATGTTTAGTCTAGATTTATTTTGATATTATTTCTTCTTTTGGTTCACTGAAGTCCAGTGTTAATCAAATGAAGTGTGAAGACTTGGTAACTCACTGAAGTTCCTCACTTCTTGATTTTCTTGATTCAATTATTGCTCACAAGGGTTGATATGCAGGGCATGTACCTACGATGAACAAAACAGATTGCTCTCCCTTTCTGGCTCTCATGAAAAGAGCTTTGGGTGTGCAATGAATGATTTTGTTTGGCTAGGCAAAAAAAAAAAAAAAACTTTTATTTTTAGGCAGTCTATGTAAGAAATGATTTTTAAAAGACATTCTTTATCACTCTGCTAGTAGTTATCTTCCAAAGAAATGTGATTAGTTTCCCATTACTCTTAAAAAATATATACAAATAAAAATAAAAAAATCTACCTTCTGCAGTGTAGAAAAATTGCTCACATCCCTGTTCCTGCACCAAGTGTTGCGAGCATTTCTGATCAGTTTCCGCATCTAAGACAGTCCTTACCTATAAGCAGCTTGCTGAATTCAGTGAGCCTTCAATAAATCTGGTTCAATGTAAATTGGATAGAAACGTCATGAGTAAGATTTACATGAAATTTCAGGTGCCTAGAATTCTAGGTTGAGTACATGCTCAGAAATCAGAACTGACTTGACCCAAATTATATCAGTCTCGTTCACTTTAGTATATGTTATAGAATCATTATTTAAGACATTCATGCTCAAAACATTTACAGTTTGGAAAGAAATTTCATGACAGAACAAATAATTGACAGATAAGTACTTCCACTTTTGACTATATTCATTGTTACTATAACCTCACTAAACTTTCGGCAAGACTGAAAGGCAGCGAAGAGTTCATTAGTAATTATATTGGCACAGAAAGAAATTTTGTAGGAATTTTTGATGTTTTTATAAGTGAACCAACAATTACTAATTTTAAGAGGAGGTAATACAGTGCTTGTTGTTACAGTGTTTGCAAATAAAAGAAGAAAATACTGAACATAATAGGAATGAGGATAGTTCATTAAAGGACAAAAATGCATATTTTGTATGCACAGAACAGGGTTTACTGCTAAAGTTAAAATTAGACGTATAAGGCACTCTGCCTTCATTCTCTGCACAATCTGTTTTGCTGCATTTCTTCCCCCTTAAAAGTATAGTAAGAGCACTGCCTGCATTGTGAGACATCCTGTTAAGACAGCAAATTTTTCCAGATCGGTATCTCAGTAAAATTAAATTACCCCTGTAATACCCCTGTAAGAATGGGTAGCAAAATGGTTGGCAGGGAGACATGGTCTGATTTTGATCCTACCCCAGGAACAGCTTTTCTCCTGCAGGCAAATACTTTCCTGAAGTTAATGATAAGTTCTGATTGGACCCGACAAGTATCAGTGTCAGAAAGCTTTTAAGGAACTGAGGGGACTTTTTTTTTTTTTCTCCTTCCTTCCTCCTATCCCATTCTGCTGTATCCAGAGGATTTAATGGGATAAAAAGAGATTCGGTTTTACTAACAATGCATAGTCATTCTGATTTGGATTAGAGCTATGCTGGAATTGGAGGTGGGATGGTGGATGGTGAGCAGGATGTCTGTGTGAGCAGTCCACTTAACTTGTGTAGCAACTGTGATAGTAACTTTGTGGCAGTGTTTCAGCCACTTGAGTAAATACTTGAGGTCCTTTCTGGGCTTGTAGAGTTCATGTGGGAGCCTGTATCACCCTGATTTTGTTGCTGTCTTAAAGTCCAGGATCTGTCAGTTAGAGCTTGCTTGGGCCAACCTGTCCTGCTGGTGCCCCACAAGACCACAGGCCACCATGTGCCTCAGCTACCTTGTGAGTAAAATATTGGCTTACCATTGTTTCAGTAAAAAGAAGTAAAAATTCTTGGCATTTGTATGTAAGTTGTCATGCAAATACTTAAATATTGATTGCAGAACAATAGAATGGTTAAGATTGGGTGGAACCTCTGGAGGTCATGTGGTCCAACCACCCTGATCAAGGAGGTTGCCCAGGACCATGACCTCCACTTTTGAAGATCTCCAAGGAAGGAGGCTCCGCGGCCTCTGTGGGCAACCTGTGCCAGTACTTCTTGATGTTTAGCCAGAACATCCTGTGTTCCAGTTTTTGCTCATTGCCTCTGTTACTGGGTTCCACTGAGGAGGGTGCTCCATCATCTTTGTATCCTCCCTTGAGGTAGTTACAATACACAGGACAGTTCAGTTGGAAGAGACCTCCAAAGATCATGAAGTCCACTGCCTGACCTCCTCAGGGCTAACCAAAAGTTAAAGCATATTATTAAGAGCATTAGCCAGCACTGGCATGGGGCATCAACCACCTTGCTAGGAAGCCTGTTAATGTTTGACCACCCACAGAGTAAAGAAACTTTTCCTCATGTCCAGTCTGAACCTCCCTGGTGCAGCTTTGTGCCATTCCTGTGTGTCCTGTCATTGGCCTCCATTTCCCTTATCTTCTTTTTATCACTGATGTATTTGTAGAAGCCCTTCTTGTTGCTCTTGACATCCCTGTCCAGATTCAATTCTATCTGGGCTTTAGTTTTCCAAACTTGATCACTGGCTGCTCAGACAGTGTCTCTGTATTCCTTCCAAGTTACTTGTCCTTATTCCCACCCTTTGTAGGCTTCCTTTTATGTGTTTGTTTTGCCAGCATCTCCTTGTTCATCCACACAGTCCTCCTGGCATTTTTGACTGGATTCTTCTTTGTTGGGATGTATTGCTCCTGATCTTGGAGGAAGCGATCCTTGAACCAGCTTTCTCGGGCCTCTCTTCCCTCCAGGGCTTTACCTCCCAGGACTCTACCAAGCACATCCTTGAAAAGGCCAAAGTCTGCTCTCCTGAAGTCCAGGGCAGCAAGCTTGCTGTGTGCTGTCCTGGTTGCCTTAAGGATTTTGAACTCTACCATTTCATGGTGTCAGCAACACAGGCTGCCTTTGACCTTCACATTCCCCACAAGACCCTCCTTGTTATTATATAACTGATCGTATAAATGAATTGTGTTAAAGTAGACTTTGAACGATTACTTCAGTCTATGCTTTTATAGATATGGAAGTTGAGTTACTGGAACACTTCTAATGACACACAGACACTAAAGGTATAGCAGAGAATCTTTTTTTTTTTTTTTAATTATCTCCAAACTGATATTTCTCCTTCCACAGAGAAAAAATATTATTTTAACTAAATAAAAGAAAACAAAAGTCTGCTTCATCTCTAGATGCAGCATTTTACTTCTCTCTGATCAGCATTGGCAGCTGTTCATTTTCTGCCTGAGTGAATTCAGAAGTCATTTACCTTATAAGTGATGAATGCTATATGACACGTGGTCTATATCTTACTAGAGTTTAGTCTCAGCCTAACAAAAACCAAATAATGTTTCATTGAATTATTTATTTATCATGTTTCTGAATTGCATCAGAAAGTCAGTCATTTAATAGAGACATCTTTATTGTGTCATACTCAGATATATACATCAGAGAAAGAATATCCCAAGCAACAATGCAGTAGTGTAACTAAAGGTGCATTAGTGTTACTGAAGTTGTTTTATGGTTCTCACAGTATTACGATAGACTAATATATACTAATATATTACTATATTAGTTACTAAATAATTGCAATAATGTTACTAAAGGTGTTTTATGATTCTTACAGTATTACTAGACAACAAGTTGTCTTCTCTGAAACAGATTCATTTTTATTGTACTGCAATTTATTCACTTGCCATCTTATTTCCAATTTCCATTTTGGATATACTCCTCAGTGCATAAGGATACCTATTTTTGCTGATGTTTTCCTTCTTTGGCTCAACAAATAGTTTATTAATAGAAATTAAATGTTGTAATATTGAGAGAGAAAAAAATAAGATTACTGTTTATATAATAATTAAGCCAAATACTATTTTGCTTGCTGTTTTTAAGTGAAAATGTGCAAGGCAGCAAAACTATTCCAACACCATTTCATTTTGATTGCTGTTTTGTGTAGCATATGCAAGACTACACACTGTGAATGTTGGTTAGAAAGTAGTAACAAGTAGCATTTCCAAAAAATGTGTTACACATAAATGGATTAAAAATGTGTATGTTGAGTTTTCTACTTAGCAGTACTTTCCTAATCCATAATGCTTTAGAAGGTGATACATTCAAACGTTGATTAATAAATCCAGTCATAGCTGTGGAACTAGCAGTCTTCAATGGTGTCACAATTATAAGGGCAAAAGTAGTGTTATCAATATCACAGAAGAGAAATAAAACTACAAATTATCTTGGATAAATGTTTTCTACTTCATAGCATATTTGCAGACATTTGGTCCTGGTATTTGATATGAAGAATTTTAAGACGGCTGTTTGTCATGAAGGTGGGAGAACATAT
Organism: Cygnus atratus; assembly: GCF_013377495.2. Lineage (NCBI taxonomy): Eukaryota > Metazoa > Chordata > Aves > Anseriformes > Anatidae > Cygnus > Cygnus atratus. Next base: position 105,278,651 of record NC_066364.1, on the reverse strand, counting down.
TACATGGTCATTACATGAGGGGCAATTTTTAGTACAAATATACATGACTTCAGGAGTGACAATAGATGCACATAAATTTTATTCCAACCTAGGGTGTCTCTTTTTTCTGCCCCTGTCAAGTGGAAAGAGTTTTATTCAGACAGAAGGCATGATGTAGTGTTTAAGTGCAATGCTTTTTAGCCTCTGCAGGAAATTTAGGGTAAAAGCTGCATTTACAGGAAGTCACAAGCTAAAACTCTCGATTATTCTGAACCTTAAACCAAATGTGTATTCGTGAACATCTGTCATGTAGTTTGAACCAGCAAGGATGTAATAAAGTTTATAATCTAGTATACTTCAGAATGTACTTCTCTTTGAAAGGTGAAGAGCAATGTGCTAATCTGATAGATTTAACAATTTGCCAGGCTCTTGCCAGGTGTTGCTCAGTTGGCTTTGAAGGAGTTGCTTCAGGGAAGTCATGTCTTGATGACAGAACATGCTGTTTTTAAAACAGCTTTTCCCATTTCTGCTAGAAATCACTAACCTCAAGAATGAACTATTCTTAGTTCCTGTCAGTATGTGCATTGTACCAGCAGACCAATGCATTTACACAGTGTCAGGCTTGCAGGCTTTTGTGGTTAACTGTAGCATAGGCTTAGGGAGAGAAAATACAATGGTTCTTAGTTGCCTGCCAGGCACCCACATGCAGAAAAACAGGCTTCAGTTTTGACTTAGATTGCCATCTATCTAATCTTTTAGTTTATTAACCTATCAGTGTGGGAAGAGTTAGTATTTATAGGTCTTTTTAATTATATATTAAAAAAAAAAAAAAGCTGTCCTTCATTTAGAGGTGTGAAAAAGAAGAGTGAGCACAAGTTCAGTGACCGAGGTTCAGATGGGGCATTAGTTATGAAGGAAATAACTTGGTAGATGAAGCTCACGTATTACAGATTTTTGTGATGCATGTCCCCATTAGTAAGGCTAAAAGGGCATTAAAAAGAGAAGTAGGATTTCAGTTACTTTCTCAGGGTATTTTCTCCCTTTGTGAAACTTCTCTGGTTGTCAGATGTGGGCAAAGCAGTGCATTTCAGCAAGAATTTCGGCAAGATGATGCTTGCAGGAGATGCAAAGCAATGATCTATTAGTACTATCAGTCTTGATCCGGTTATCAGTCTGATAATTCCCAAAGCAAGAACCAAGTACTCTCTGGGTTGGTACTTGCTTTCGATGATGCTTTCTCAGATATTGTGTCTGGAAACCATTAGGAATACTTAAGGATTGGATGGGAGAGCAGCTTTAAGATTGTTTGCTCCTACACTAAGTATCACACTGGAATGGCTAGTAGACTCAGCCAGTATGTGCTGTAACTCAGCTTTGTGGGGTGTCAGAAGCCATTAGAAATGAATGCAGCAGGGGCACAGTCTTGTTTTAAACTCTGAGTATTTAATATACTAAATTCTATTAGGCTCTTTGTTGTTGTTGTTTTTCTCTCACCATTCCCTGGGTATTTTTTATTTTTATTTTGTTTTAACTCTTCCAGCACACCACATGGAGGATACTGGTAAATTGGCACCATTTTAAAGACAATCAAAGTTATGGCATCCAAATATACCCAAAAATCTCAATTCATTATTCTCATTGTACAGTTCATTGCCTTTAATTGTGCTTACCTCTTTGCTCCAAAGTTCTTTTGGATTCCCTCAAAATTCTCTTTAGTTTAATGTAGGTAAATTTATGCTGTGAGGTATATTTCATAATCTTGTGGCCCATTTCGGAGTTCAAGTAACTTTTAAAGGTGTGTTTGACAATATTGATTGTTGAAATGACTTACTATTAAGTCTTCTTCTAAAAGGCAGACATTAATTATGCTTTTTTCTATCTCTTAAGTCGCCATTAATTCATAGCTCATTATCCTTTTCTGCAAAAGCTCTTGTGAAAGGCCTTGACCAACATTAAATAATAAATAAATAAAATTCTGATTGTAGCTGTAGGCTCCCACTTTTTACTGTTTAAAAAGTCTTGCAAAGAATAGGTTAGAAACTGTAAGCCTTTTTTACGAAGCCACAGTTTTCTGTGGCTATATTTATCACTATTACCTAATCCTACCTTTACCTAATCCTTTAGAGCTGGTGCTGCAGGTTTCTCACTGAAGGTATCTTGAAGACTCCTGCTGACTGTACTAGTGAGTTCCTGGTCCTGTTGCTAAGCAGAGTTCTGCTTCATGGCTTGGGGAGAGTTTGAACCCTTAGCTCTTTGGAGGAGACAGTAGGACTTCATTTTATTTTTGTGTTGGAAGACAGATATCTGTGAACAGCTTGGCTTACTCCCTGTGATTAAGCTTTTTTTTTTTTTCCTCCTTGCTCTGCTTCTTTTCCTTTATAGTCTTCAGGCACTCAGCAAACTGTCTGGCCCTGGGCATTTAATTTTTCAAGCTGTTTTGTAGATTTGTGTCTCTGACATCATGCTGCAATTTCCTTCTGAGTTTGGACAGACCTTTTATAAATAAAGTCATCTAAATCATTTAACTCTTTATCATCTTGATGTCTTTCATTTCTACCTTCATCAGTTAAAACTAGCCTACAAAGGACTGATTTTCCTCAAGGTGCTTCTTCTCCCAGCTGATACCAACCCAGACCTGTAGGCCATGCACTGGCTTTGATACTAAGCAATCACTTGTGTTTTCTTTAATGAAATAATGAAACACTGTTAATGACATGAACAATGAAATAAAAAATAAAGTGCTAGTATCCTGCTGCTCAGGCAACTATCCTGACTCCTTATGACTATCCATGAACATGAGTTCAGATTTTTATCTACAGCTCCCTTAAGTAACATGTAACCTAGAATATCATTAATTGTTTAAGAAATGTTGTCCTTCTCATCCTGTCATGCACCAATAGACGTTTTCTATCATATCAGTGACTTATGCATAAATGACCTCTGTTGTATTTGATGCAATGAGAGACTCCATGGTGTAGTTTTGAACTATATGGTGTTGTATAGATGGAGTCTGGTTACTGTTGGCAAACCTGGTTATTTCCCTGCTATTGTGGGCATCTGATTCTTGCTTGATGATATCTCTAACTACTCAACTCTTCTGACATCATGAATATCATTAGTGCCTAAGCCCTTCAGAAAGCATATGAAAACAGTTTCAAATTGTTCTTTTTCATTGAAACATTTACCATGTTGGGGTAAACTCCAATCAGCTCAATCACAGGAGCACAAATGGAGTTGCTGAAAGAGGCTTTGTCATCCAAACATGGACAGACTATGCACTGTCCAGACAGAGATGAAGAGACAATGCCATCTCTACCTTTTTCTTTTTTTCTGAAGGTCTCTGGACTGGAGAGAGACAAGGATCACCTTTTGTGTCTTGTGCATCAAAACAGGAGAGCAGGCAGTGTATGAAGTACATTATCCCCACCAGCATGATTTCTCAGGAGTTACTGGCATGAATACTGACTTACTGAGAAGGGTTTTCCTACATGCTGTGTCCCATCATCCTTCCTTGCTTGCCCAGCACACAGCTGTCTTTTTTGCCACAACCCATATCCTTCCACAGCTTGCCCAGCTGTTCTAGCCCACAGCCTTTGCGTCTACCCTTTCTTTCCATTCCTGTCTCTTTTAACAAGCTTCCATTTCCAATCCATTCTGTAACTATTGAGCATGATATTTATTTTTAGGGGATTTATTGTAGCCTTAATAATTTCTGCTGTGTTGCTTTGATCTTGCTTGTAGTTTTACTTGTGAGGTTAATAAGCAGCAGCTTCCATTGTTAGATATTTTACAGGTATTTATGGATACTATAGAGATGATCTGTTTATCACTTTTTAACCAACCTTTAAAGGGTTTGAAAGTTAGCCATTTGAAATTCATCACAGCTGCTTGTCCTTGATGATTGTTGTCTATTGGTTTTTCATGCACAATTGCGTACTCACTGCAATACAATAATTCTTCCACATTATCTTATAAAGAAAATGCTGCAGTTTCTACACGTTGCACAAGATATAATTGAGAACAGTTTTCTTTCTTTTATACTGCATAATTCTTCTACAGTGTCAATATTTTTCTTTAAATTGCCTTTGGTATGTTCTTTAAATACCTGGTTCTGAGAAAGATGACATAAGAGTTTTGATAAGGTTTATTGTTCTATGTTAAGCTAATCTGTCAATAGTATATGCTCAAGGTTTTATAGAAAACTTGCCATTTGCTCAGTCAGTATTGTATTTCCAGTAAGGTAAGGAATAACTTCTCTCCAAACTGGCACTGAACAACAGGCTTTGCTTACTGTAGGCTGTGTGACAAAAGGTGGTATTTTAGGCTGTGATTTTTGAACATTGGCATGGTTGTGTGCAAGAAGCTTTCATAAGAGTAGCAGAGTATTCTTTTTCCATCTGGTATATTCTTTTTTTTTTTTTTTTGTGATAATAAATATGTGCTTTCAAAATGGAAAGCCATTTGACTTACAGTATGTCTAAACATTTGAAGATGTAAAAATCCATTTTTCAGACTTGGAATGAAAATTACATCAAAAAATATATGGGCGTACAAGATAGTGGCTGAATGTTTAACTTTAGCTATGAACTTAAAACTACTTGTTACCATCCTTAGTTTAGGAGACTGAAAGATGATTTCTTTTTACCTTGTAAAATTCACTTATAAACTCAAAATAGGCTCCTGTATTAACTGTTTAAATAACTGAAGTATTTACATTTAAATATCAGTAGTTCCCATTTGTTACAAGTTCTAAAAACAGTACATGAAAATGACAGGAAAAAAAAAAAGAAAAATTTAATTCTCCAATAAATAGGAATTCATGTGCCCAGTTGTTCATTACAGGTTGGGGGCTGTAAAACAAATAACCTGTTGCAGAGATTTGATTTGGTACGTGCAAGTTACCTAGTAGCTACTCTGCATTATGCTCGTCAACTCTTGGCTTAGAAACAGAGCATGGGTTTAATCAAATCTTTGTACTACTTCTGTCTTGAGTTGGTCAACTGCAGACAAGGACCAAAGCAAAAAGCTTTGAAGTTGGTGATGTGCATTTAATTACTTAAAAAGATTCACTGCTTTCCCTCCTCTTAATTAGGTTAAGGTAATCATGAAATGTTTGACAACTGTATTATAGAAGTCATCAGTTTGTTACTCATCTATTTGATAAATGGGCAGGTAGAGTATAATTAATTTCACAGTCCTCTTAGTTCTTAGAAGTGAAAGAAGGAAGAAAGAGGTTATTTAGAAATGTGTTTTAGTTTCTCTCTTCTGCAGAAATTGCAGTAATAAAGCTATCAGGTACAATAAATAGAGAAACTATATGGAATAAAATTTGCAAAGATGAAAAAAAAAGCCCATTTGAGTTTCCCACACTTCTGCTGTTCATGAGATGTCAGAATGTTTTACAGGCTGAGAAATCCATCTCCTCTAAGATCTTAGCAAAGAGGTCAGCATGCAGACAAGTAAATTCAGTTTTCCAGTTTTTGATTTCTATTGCTAGTTGGTGTGAAGATGTTGCTTTAATATGATTATCATATGCACATGGTATCAAATGTCACTCTGTGGTGTTTAATATTTGCATTAATGACTAAAGAAAGTCATAGAGCCAAACCAATTGATTTCCTTTCAAAGTTTTACTGTGACATAACTATTAAAACCCAACTTGTGCCTTGTTAATGAGTAGATGATTCCTGTAGGAGCTTCCTGCTAGCCAGGCATTCTGCAGTATTTTTTATGATGCAAAATGATTCTCAATCATGACCCAGAAAAGTATAATATATACAAAGTATACACAGATGCTAGTATTTTGTTTGTTTGTTTGCTTTTGCTTGTTTGTTTGTTCTTATAGTTATCTGCCTACTTATGAAGGCAGAGTAGTATTAAACCCAAGAAATTCAACTCTAAGGAAATCTCTAGTAGAACCCACATAAATGTAATCATGGAACCTATCGGTCTCTTGTGGAAATCTCTATGAATTTTCACCTATTGGTAGGTGGAGAATAACTAGGAGGATTTTATAGTCATTGTGACCTTTAAATATTTCAAGGAGTAGCAGCAACTTAGTAAAAGGTAAAAGATAACCAGGATTAGAAATTTTAAAAATGTGTAAACATTCACATTTGGATATTGCAGCCCTTGTCCACAGGAAGAATGCTAGGCTTGTGTGAGATGGTAGCAGGCTATTCTTTCTGTGATTCATTAACGAATGTTAATAAATACTGTATCAAGTCCTGCTTATTTCTGTATCAGACCTTGCCAAATAAATGCTTTATTAAGAAATATGTTCAAATATATATAAAAATTGACCACTTCCATTTTTTTACTCTTTTCTTGATTGGCTGTTCACCATTTACTTATTGTGTTGTGGCTCAGCTAGGTTATGTAGCTGAGTAGGTCATGTGTAATGGGTTAGTCTAGTCTGGAGTTTTACAAGTCCTTGCTAATTTTGTAGTCATAAATGCATTATCTAAGATAACCCTTCACCAGCTAGGAGAAAGAAGCAACCAAACCTGAAGCATTCTAGAAGCAGAACTAAGAGAACGTGACTTAAAACTGAGACACAGTTGTGTAGTTCCTTCAGCTTTGCTGCAGCGTTTTTCCAGCTTTGGATTATTACTTTCTCCATGCTGTGGATCAGGCTGCATTGGCAATGAAGACACTCTTTTTCATTGCCGATGTTGACTTCTATGAATAAATTATGTTGATTTGTGATTTGGCCCCAGGTAAATAAGCATTTGCATGAATATGTCTTTAAGACAGACCTATTAACAAATATTTATTATCACAGGAAAAATTCTGATTACCTTCACCTGTTTGGAACAAATGCTTTGCAGTACTTGCTTGTAACATTCACCCAACTCCATCTACCTATGCTATGTGCTTGTGTACCTCTACAGTCTTTAATAACTTCAGCGTCTAGGCTGCCGTATTTTCAACATGTCAGTCACACTGAAATATCCAAAATAAAAATAAATATAAATCATCTGAGATGTCACTTCCAGTATTTCAAAGCTTCTGTTCTGTCTTGGTCTTGAATATCTGATTTCACTAACAGTGTTTGAAAGGATATACTTTTTTACTTTTTACTTCTGTGTGTTGTTTTTTTTTATTCTATTTGTTTGTTTTTTTTCTCAAAAATGTCCAAGCAGCCCTGGAATCCTGCTGGAAAAATGACGTTTTCCCCAGCATGATAACAGTGTTCCTAGGGGACCCACACAGGATATGTGCTCTTTCATCTCTCTCAAGAAACTTAGACCTATAATTTACCAAGCTAGTTGAAAATTTTGGTTTTTGTAATTTATTTTTCTCAGTGTATTTCTTGTTCTGAGAGAACATAAAATTCTGTCAATTCTTCCTGCTTCAACAGAGCAAGCCTGTCTTTTCAAGGACAGATCATTAATTCTTGGTGTATCGTGTTAAATTTTGCATGCTAATATTATCAAACTCTCCAACAGAGATATTTTGTAGAATCCTTTTCTCAACTATCTCTGGAGTCTTCTGGAATCATTTTCTTCCATATGATCTATTCATTGTTGCTGCTTTTTTCTTTTTTTTTTTTATTGTTGGTGATGGTTTTTTTGTTTGTTTGTTTTTCCTTCCTCCTACTGAGCTATGTATTTTAATCAGTCTTGGTTCTCTACAGGATCACAGCTCCCATTTTTTGCCAGGTTTAGCAACTCTCAACAGCTTTAGAAACCCTCAGATTTTTTTTATTATTAATATTTTTATTCCTAGAGCAGACTTTTTTCTATATGCACTTAGTATTTCATAGCTGCAAGTCATCCAAGCCTTAACCTTGTGAATGACTTTCCAGCTACAGATACCAAAAATAAGTGTTCTTGATGCTGAAGACCCATAGCTCTTCAAACCAGATGGACAAGGGTAGGAAGAGTTAACCAGTTCAATCACTTGAACCATGCTGTCATGTTGTAGAGTGCCTGATATCGTTCTTTTCAGTAATTCTCAGAAAACTTTGGGTGAGAAATCTGTACAATAGGCTAGCAAATAATGAAGGACAGAGATTGAAGAAGCTGCTCCTGAAAGTTCAGAAGCATCTTCCTCTTATACTGTTTTTTTCTTTTTCCTTTATGTGCAGATTTGGGAGTGAGAACAGTAGTTTAAAGGTTTCATATATGTTTTTGTTCCCAGTAGTATTACTGAAACAATTTTAGATTTGTACTTTTCAGTATTTTTTTAACCAGGAAATCTGAGCACCCATCATTCTCACTAGATTCACCTTTATAGTTGGAAGTGCTGAATTGTAACCATCAGATTGTTAACCATTTTTTTCTTACCCTCTTTATCCTTTATTTTACTTAAACTAGTAAACAATAGTGCTTTGTTTTTCTATGAACAATTAATTTCACAGATTGGAGGGGTTTTCTTATACTTGCTCGAAGTCAAATTCTCCTTTCAGCAAAGAGCAAATAAAATGTGTTAATGTTATTAAAATTATTTTATATCTTGTTCAGAGATGGTTGGATTTCAACTTAATCTCCTGCACAAGGAGGAATTTCAGCAATCAAGACAAATGAGTAATTTTGCTATGAGTAGTCTGAACATGTACTCATTATACCTTTTTTCTGCAAGACGTCAATTTTGAAAGCATTTCTTCATTATTGATTCTAACTCAGTCTTGCGATGGACCTTACAGAAAGTGATGTTTTTATAAAGTCCTAGTTGCTATAAGATGTGTGTCTTTGAGAGTCTCAGTTATTAAAGTAAGGTGTTTGTATATCACTGTCATTATTTTGAAAAGAAAATTGGAAACATGAGCCCTGCTGTCCAGAAGAATGCAAACAAATGAAATATATAAATATATTTCGATCCACTCTTCTAATTTGGGGGGTGTAGATCATGATTTCTGAATATTTGAATTGGTGTGCTTATTTTTTTCTTATTAGCAGAGCATAAATAGTGAAGAGTCTTTATAGCTGAATTACCAGGTTATGGAGTTAAGATTATAGAAGACTGTCAGAGTTGAAAAATGTTTGCTTATTGGTGTAACTTCCTATAATCAACCACTGACTGAGGTTATGAATATGTGCTAATTGCAGTGGCACTAGAAATGCAAGCAAGGGTGAAGGAAAGAATAGTGGTTCACCCGGACTTATGCTTCTCTTTCATTCCACACAGAGACCAAAATAGAAATTCTGTTGCATTCATGGGTCTCTTCTTGGGTTGTATCACTGATCCCTTGTTTCAATAACGTCAAATTGTGCTTTTATTACCCTAGTCTGAATGAAAAGTTAGACATTTATAGAACAATTTGAAGTTGTAGGACTATGTTCTGAATTGGATGACAAAGCTAGATGGCTGATGTTATTAGTGTTTGTCTTACTGCCAGAATTTTACAGCCATTGTTCTTCATCTATCTATAGTTTTCTGGACCTTGATAGTACATACTTAGATTTTGAAAATAATGATATTGTAGCTTATATCCATACATAAACCTATGATGGTTGCTCATCCAGTGAACAAATGAGTTAACTTTCTTCTCAATTCAATCTTCTGAAGCTCTTATAAACGCACTCCAAATAATAATAATAATAATAAAAAAAATCCAAGTTCTCATTGTTTCTGTAGAACTTGCAGCTGCACTAAAGCAAAATGCTGGATTTTACTCAGTTTTGAGTAAAACCAATTGGTTCTGGACCTGCTGTTAAATAGGAGGAATTCATCCTAAGATTTTTTTGATGTTTTATGTATATATATATTTGATTATGCTGCTATTTATTTAACTACATGATGCTAATGTTTTTGAGGGTGGAAGGAACCACAACTATTGCAGTGACACAAGTCTTAAAATTTGCCTGCATACTTAATTGATCTGAACATCTGGTCTTCCTCTCTTCGGCATCCTTGAAGTCGGGTGTCAGAGGTGGGGAATCTAAGATGACTCTTCCTTGGTTGCCCAGAAGAAGGGACAGGACTCAGTTTCATGGTCCTGGAGTATCCTAAGAAATCTTGCAGCTCAGAAAGGAAACCAGCTCAGAGAGAAAGTCAATAGTAGCTGTTAAAAAATGTATCCCGTGTTCTGCATTGTACCCTATAGTATTGTATGTGGCCACATTACATAATTCTCAATAGTTTCTATCCATTTCTCCTGTCATATTTTCATGCAGACCAGAATCCTTCTGTCCTGGTGAATGAGCTAGAACCTCTACAGGGTTCTTATTTGCACTATAGTGTGCACTTAGTCATTCCCAGACTCTCACTTCCAGAGTTTCTTTAGCCCTGATGGTCTTTACTAACTCTGCATCGGTAACCTCTTTCATTACCTTATTACAGGAAAACTCCTTTTTTTTCCTAGCATTTCTCCTAATTTTACCTTCTTGTACTTTAATCCCATTATTTCTTATCCTGTCCTCATTGGCTGTTAAGAGTAATTGGTCCCCAACATCGTTAAAACCACCTTATACATTTTTTCATCCCCCTGCTGTTCTTGCTAGTGTGTCTCTTTTAAATCATCTTCTTGCTGGTCTGATCATGGGTAGAATTCCAATCATTCTTACGCTGACCTCTGTTTTTCTACCTCTTGGTAAAGCCTGATTTCTTAAATTTCCATCTCCTCTCTTCTCCCTCTTTTTTCTTTTAAGTACAGTGCCCAGAAATATAGCTTGAGGGCCATGTCTCCCAGGCTGATATAGCAAAACATCTGTGTTTCTGTTTTTATTGCAGATTCTCTCAGCAGCATAAACATCTAAGCACTTAAAGATAATGAAATGAACATTACAATTCTGCAGCTAATGACAAAGTTTCAGAATTTGCATTTTTCTTGAGCCCGCCTTTTCTAGACTTGTCTCAAGTCTCAGTTTGGATGACTTCTGGGCTCATGTAAAATATTCATTGGTCAGAGTTGCCAGAGTTCTGTTAAATACAACAGGCCTCTTCTGAAACTCTTCTTTTTCACCATCCCTGCAAGAATCCAAGCAGAACATTCTTGATTTTAGACAAAAATAGGCTAAACATCCTGTTGCATCTTCTGCAGGTAGGTGTCGTGCAATCACTGCTGGTGTAGTCACAGTCATACCTTGAGCCCAGGACCCAGACATAGGATGTAATCTAAAGAAGTGCTGTAGACACAGACTGAGGAGGCTGCGCAGTGAATTAGAACAATAGGATGCAAGGTTCATATCAGGTTCTCAGTTGTCAGTCTCTCCTCTTTACCTAGTCTGTAAATGTCTTGCCCTTATTTGTCCTATTTTGTTACTGACAGAGAAAACGTGGTTGGGGAGGAGTGTAATATGCTTCGGGAATGCCTGCTCTTCACACACTGAACCGTTATTGCAAGTTACCAAATGGGCCCATAACAAATTTCTCAAACCAGAAACTCAGTTTGCTTTCTCTTGTTTTAAACTACAAAATTACTCCTCATTAACAACGATGTTTGCAGCGTTTAAGTAGAGAGAGCATTAAATTAACTCTTCTTGTTGAAACACGTCATATCTAACATGAAAGGCATATTTGCCTGGAGCTTAACTGGTACCAGTAGAAATAGCTAATTAATGTCAGTTTGTAAAACTAATGACTGTGTTCTTTCCAAGTGGTAACATCAGTTCATTTGGTGGCATGTACAGTGTCTTTGCTTTTAGTAACTTCATTTTGAATTTTTCCTAAACCAAAAGACCTATTCTGTCCTAGAAAGCTTAAATTCTCTTCAAACAATCTCAAACCAGGACCAGGTAGTTAGTTAATCCCGTTTATTATTATTATTATTATTGTGTATGTTGTTGTATTTTAGTATCATTTCTCTTTGAACCTTTTTACAACTTTCTGTTCTTAATAACCATTAGGCTAAATCTATTTTATGACCAAGTTTGTGAAACCCCATCTCACAATGAGCATGCCTATGTCAGCACTTACACAATGCAGGAACTCAGAGACAAGATCTGGAAAGCTTTTGAAAGCATCTTATTTTGAAATTTCAGCATTTATGCAAGTGATTCTTGCCTCTTGGGATGAACCCTGTGAAATTCAATTGAGTTGTTGTAAAACTAAGAATACATTTTCCTTCGTCCTGGGGCAAATGATGATGTTAAAGCTTCGGGGTCCTAGGTATACGGTTGCCAAAAGCAAAATTCCAGCTGAGTTCAGTGATTATCCCACCCAAAACCTAAAATTGCTGATACGTTAGCTACTGAATATCACAAAATATACGGATGGGAAGAAAAGTAGCCATGAACTTGTAGCAACAGAAAAGAGGAAGAGGAAAGACAGCTGAATTCTTAAAAAATAGAGTGAGTTTTGAAGATAGGAAAACTGAGGCCAATAAAAATGTATAAGGCATCTGTTTATGCAGAGTTGGAATGGTTTAGATTTTGCAGACATGCCAAGCATTTGCACTTGCAGTTTGAGTCTAGAAATGCAGCTGACGTAAAGTGGCTGTGAGAATTGGAATTCCCTGCAATGAGAGCAGGAACAGAATGAGAGGTGGAGGGGGGAGTTATAAGGATATTTAATTCAGTTAGAAGGGATTGTCCCTGCTGCTTCTGTCAAACATTGAATATGCACACCAAAAACTCTTCTGAAAAGGGTAGGGTCACTTTTAACTCCAGCTGGTAGACCCAGCAGAAGAGATACATTAGAGCTGGACTGGGCTCCACTCTTCAGCAAGTTTTATAATTTCTGTGTGTTAATGCCTACCCTGTGCACAGTACATGTATCATTTGCTGTGCTGCTGTTCTCACTCAGATAAGCCCTCAGTGATTTTGAATCTCTCACACACCACCTTTCTCTCTCTCTCTCTCTCTCTCTCTCTCTCTCTCTCTCTCTCATTCTTTGAGCAGTAGCACAGCTTGTGTGCCTCTGCTAAAGTATTATTCAAGTGCTGGTATGTACATTAACTGCCTGCAGTGGCTGCTCCAAAATTGAAGTAACAGGTCTACAAAATCACATGAACTTATTATCCTCTTCCCATGTTCAGATTTCTTTAGAAAACTGCTGCAATACATGCAAGCTTGAAATACTGGTTTGCTCAATCTTCATGTGCAGTCTCTTGCTTTTCACACCATCTAGCACCAGTCCATCTGATCTTGGGTTGTAAATTCCCTTTAGGGACGGCTTTCTCCAAGGAAGATGGTGATGGTATTTGCATGCAAGTGTGTTTGGCTGGCCTCACTAAACAAAGCAGTTTATCTAAAGTTAAATGAAAATAAAATTCATGGAAAGACAAGGTCTTCCTCTTAACTAGGATTGTACCAAGATGTTTCACCATCGGTCTGCTTAACCTGCATTTATTATAGGTTTCCAAAATTAGCTGAAATATGTGGCACAAAGTTGCTTTTTTGAGAGCAACAGCTGTAACTTTAGCTGGGAGGAACAGAGGCAAGTAGGCTTGTGGCACTGATACAAGGGGAAATCCTAAATTAAAAAGTTTCCTTTGGTAGATGCACTGCTGAGGGCTACATTTAGGACACGGTCCTTTTAAGAGCCCTTTTAAAATGACTGTACATGGGTTTGGGGTTATGTTTTATGCAAGGTCAGAGAAGCAAGTGCCATTGTAGCACTAGTGTACCTTATTTGTGATCATAGGTCTCCTGAGTTTAGAGATTTCACGTGAATAAGATCTTTGCAAAGGACTACATGCAGAAAGATGCTGGAAAGACTTCCAGTGGCTTCAGCAATCATTTGAGAAACATGGAACCCATGAGTTCTGTGCCTCCTCTATAAGAAAAGGCAGACGAGAGAGGGAAAGGAAAGTATCTCTGGATCTCAACCAGCCCTTTCCTAAACCATGTATACTGAAAGTGGGGGAACATGTAAATAGTGTGTGTTAAGTGACGTAACGAGCAAACAGAGCATGGCCCACGCCTCCAGCTGGTTCTGGCCCTGGACCCTTTCTGTTCAGCTGCTGGGGTCTGACGTTGGGTCTCTGCCCACACTGGGATACGTAGCTGCTGCTTTCCCCTTTGCATGTTGAAAGGGGAAAGCAAAAGCTGAGCACGTATCCCAGAGTTGCACGGGACCCTGAAATAAGCAGTCACACAGGCTGCCCCAGCCAAGGGCTGCCTTCAACAGGACTCACATAAAAGATAAACACAGACAGCTGAGGCCCTTTCCTCCTTTCTAGACAGAGGAGTAGAAGTGAAGGCATAAACCAACCTCTCATATGGGTATCCAGGTTCACAAGCATATGCACATTTTCAGGTCCTTCCAGTACCTGGCATGGCTCCTCTAGTCATCCAGCACCCCTGTCTAGATCTCTCTAGTTGTGGCACAGACCTTCTGCCTCCCACACCCCCAGCAGCCAGCACCAGGCACAGAGACCATGACCTGCAGCCCTGCTCCAGTGCAGAGCTGTGCACTTGCCTCACTCAGGAGGGTGTCCTGTGTCCCCCCTCACACACCCTCCCCCATTAGTTGTTTTGGGAACACCCACTCTTCCACTGTTTCCACACCATGGCTGGTAGTAAGCAGCCCGCTCACTCCAATAGCTGGCACCACAGGCTGGAGGTCTCTACGTCCCCCGTCTGACTCCAGTAGCTGGTATCAATTTCACGCACACACACACAGGTCCCACCAGTGACTGGTGCTGAGACCCCTGCATTCACTCCTGTAGCTGGCACCACTGATTGGGGTGCCCTTCTCCAACCGGACTCCATTGGCTGGCACGGCGGTTCACTCACCCACATCCAGGTCTCACCAGTAGCTGGCACTTAACCCTTGCAGCTCACATATGAATAGGAGAGAAAGTTAAGAAAAGATTTAATGAGAAAAGAGATAGGACAGGACAGACTGTGGTGATCAGGTGCAGACAAATGTACTGAACATTTTACATGCAACCATTCTTTTTATACCATTTTCTACCTATCCCCCCTTTTTTGTTCCTCCTGCTCCCCCTTTCCCCTGCACACTCCCCATGGGTTTGAAGAGCTCTGCAATTTCCGCACCCTCACAGTCTGGGACCCCTTGGTTCACAATCTTATCAGCTGCAAGTTTCATCCCTCCTGGAAGTGGTGCCTGTAGCTTGTTAGCCCACCAGTCAGTGTGACTGGGAGGTCTGCTGCTTGTGATTGTCTCCCACCGTAGAAGTTCTTCATCAGACAACCCTGCTAGAATAAACATTCCTACATTCTCACCTGCTCTCATAAATCAGTGTGAATGATCAGACTTGGTTCCCATCACTGCCTCCATTTCTTATTATCCTTTGGTGCCTTGGCAAAGGCTCTTGGCCAGGTACCCTTAAAGGAGCAGACAGTCTCTTCTACATAACCTTACAGTATGGAGCTTAGTTGTCTATGGTCCTTGTCTTGCTGGGTGCTAAAATAGCCAATACAAGGAATATCCATCTTCCCTGCCCAGTGCAGCTCCGCTAAAACACAATGTGACATTTTAATTGTGAGGCTTAGTCTGTCTATGTGATCTCTTTGGCCCTACTGGAAACCCTTTGAGAAGTAGTAAAAGTCTTGCTGGGCTTGCACCCTCTTATATGGTGCCAGGAGTTGGACTCAATGATCCTTATGGGTCCCTTCCAACTCAGGATATTCTATGATTCTATATCCTTGTTTTCCGGCTGCCCCACAGTAGCTCCAGCAAGGGGACTATCTCAGTATCACAGCAAAGTACCTCGTGGTCTCAGGGCTCTCTTTTGGTTAGTTTGCCAGTCCCACTTCATTTTCTGAAAATGAGTTGTGTAATGGGGGTTCCTTTGTGTGACTTTGGCTGGGCAGTTCACTTTGCCCCCCCCCGTGCTCTCTGAAGAATAATCTCAGGGTGTTTCCATTGCAAAATTGTCCCACAAGGCAATGGTAGGGAGAACGTACTCTGCTACTGCTTT
Organism: Cygnus atratus; assembly: GCF_013377495.2. Classification (NCBI taxonomy): domain Eukaryota; kingdom Metazoa; phylum Chordata; class Aves; order Anseriformes; family Anatidae; genus Cygnus; species Cygnus atratus. Next base: position 105,262,897 of record NC_066364.1, on the reverse strand, counting down.
TCATTTCTGTGCTGGGTATTGCACTTCTCTAGTGTTGTGTTCTCCATTTGGCAGGTTTGTCTATTTCTATTAAGTTTATTATTAGCTGCATAACTCTTGGGGAAGAAGCAAAATTGAGAGAAATAAAGGGAATCAAGCTGCTGAAATGTTCATAAGTGCAGTATCATTACAAAAGTGAGCTGGTTTTGGTTTGTCTGCTAGTTATTCTTTATTTTGTTCCTTAAAATTGAACGCCTTATTTTTATTTCAATGAATATTTCAATAAAGTCACCTTTTGCCACCAGCATTTATCATCTACATTTCCCCCCCTTCATCATGTTTAAATCTCTCTACCTTAATTTGGTTGTTTGGCATATTTTTATTTATTTACTTGTTTATTTAAAACCTTAGGCTATTAAGCAGCCTGCCACCAAGCCAGTAAATGGGTAAAGAGATAGATCTGTTAAAAGAGACTGTCTGCACTACAATTTACGCAGAAGGAGCTGATTCTTTCAGGTTCTTAAGAGCTGCATCCTCCCTTCTTTCCTTTCTCCCTTTCTTTCCTTTCTCCCTTTTTTCTCTTTTTCTGTCTCTTGATAATGTTAGAAAGCTGGGACCCTAGACAAGTTTTTTTTTTACACTGTTTTACTTTTTCTTAAGATCTGGCTTTGACAGATTTGTTAAGGAACTTCAGCTACCCAAGCTCACTCAGTGAATCATTTTACTTTTTGTGATTTCAAGCTCTGGTCCACTCTGTCCCTAATCATTCCTTTCAGGAATAAAGAATATGGCTGTAAAAATACCTTAAAAACATTAATCTTAAATTCCATGTGTAAAAAATATCTGTAAAACTGTCCTCAAGTTCAACCTGAATGATCAGTTGACCCAAAGGTGCATAACTCTGAGCTGTGCCTTTCACAGAACAGACTATCAGGAGAAGTGGGAAAATACAGTCAAGGGCTACTTCACTTCTACTTGCTTCTTTCATTCCATTCGTAAGGAAAATAGCCCTCTACTTTGCCCAAAAGTTGGATAAATAGGATAATTTGGAACCAACATAAATAAATGAGAATTTTTGTAAGTAAAGCATCATTCAACCATTATGTAGTTACAAAACAGATAGGAGCTAAGAAAGTAATCAAAATGCAGGTGCAGAAAAACGCAAGAGCCAGAGTAGCATTTCTGTAATCCAGTCTAACTCAGTCTCATGCAAGTGCTCTGAGCTTATTTTCAGAGGAATTATTTGACTGAAAACCAATTAGAAAAATCATATAGGTGCCACACTCCTACAAAGCAGCGCAAAACACTATGAACACTAAGTAACCAGATCTCTCTCTGTGATTAGACTTCTCTGCTCTGAGTATCTATATGATATCTAAGAGAGCTTTCTGGTTTCACTCTCTTTAAGCAGAATACTTAGAAATTCTGTCAGGAACAGGCTGTATGCTAGCCCCTTCAGCTGAGTAATTTTAATAGTTGAGTACTAGGATTAGAAATAATGCTTGGTGAAAAAATTTTGGTTTGCTAGTCAGGAAGCATCACTGAGCCTTATTCTAAGACACTGAACTTTCACAGTCATCCCTGAAGGAGCAGAATATCAGCAGCAGGTGATTAAAGCTCTTACACCGCAGCATGTAACCCAGTTTGTCATCTAACCAGCCCACGTAATCACGTAATGACAGAATTATGAAAGTGGGTGGGAAAGAAAACTTAAGTGTAGTTGTGTTGGATGGAACTGTTTAAGAGCTACTGGGGAGAAGCAGAAAAAGTCATGTTGTAGGATATGCTTAGAGAGCTGCAGTTAGGCAATGGGGATAAACTAGAGGCTAGTAATAACTATCTGAGATGGGCTTCCAACCCCGTAGTTGCTTTTACTCTCTTTATGAGAGCTCCCTTAGTGAGTGATTACTTGAAAACAATATCTTGTAACTTGGCTTTAGCGTTGATGTGGATGGAGGATATGTAGTTCCAGCCTTGGTCCTTATCAGGTTGAAGAATTGACAACTATTGTTGCAGTTTCTTCTAACAACACCTTTTTTTTGGTTTTGCTGTTTTGTTTTATTTTTGTTTGTTTGTTTTCCTTTAAGTAGTTTGCAGTATTGTGCATGCTTACAAAACTGGACTCCAAGGAGTATTTAAAATGCAGGGATGCTTCATATCTGAAACCACAATATCTTAAGCTGGCTATCCTTTGTAGCCACCATAGCCAAGGAAGAGATGAAAGGGAACATATTTCTCTGCCTAGGGAAACATCTCTTTTAAAACGAGGTGCCTTAGATGGCAGAGGAAGGATAGCTAGCTTTCTCGGAAATATTTTCTTGAGTCTACGTCCATCAGTGCATTATCAAATGCCAGATGAATGAATACTGCCTTCAGTAATTTGTAATTCTCGGTTGTCTGTTTAGCCTGGATGCCCAGACATGTGTGCAGTACTTCAACTAATGTCAAAATTTGCCGCAAATTTTGTGATAGAGTCACCATTGAACTGCAACTAATCTGAGATTACCAAAACCCAAGTCTTCCCCTGTGGATACCTGAATAAACATCAGTTATTGTGTTTTTTTTTCCTTTCCTGTTTTCTCCCTGTTGGATAAACCAGAATCCAAGAACAGAAGATGTTTTGTATTCTGTATGTATTCCACAGCCAATTGCTACAGTCATCAGGCTCCAAAGTAGAGTGTGGTTAATGGATTTATTGTATCTATTTTTCTTATCTAATATAACAGTCTGTCTCTTAATGCTTTTGGTAAGCTTTCAAGGATTATATCAACTTTCATGACTGCAGTGTGGGATACAAAGAATATTCAAACTGGCTGTAAATGTGGTGCTTGGAGGTCAGGAGAAATCTATTGTAGCAGTGTGGAGCTCACATTAGGTTGATTTACTGAGCTGCAAAGTCACAGATGGGATGTAGTATAGCTCACTGAAAGCTAACTCAGGTTTCTCTGCATTGTTCTGTAGCTTGTGGATACCTACCTGATCATGGGAAGTAATTTCTACAAGTTTGTTTAACCTGCTTTTTTTTTAATGATTCAGTCTTTAATTCTGGCATCATAGAAATGAAGGCTGATCTTACAGCAAAATAACTCACATCAAAAACTCAGTGTTTGCTATAGGCTTTCTGTATGATAATTAGTCATCTTACCATTTGCATTTGTTTATGATGTAAGCACATACACAATGTGCATTTAAATATATATATATATATATATTTCTTTGCCTGAAGGATACATTTTGAATGAGAGTGGGACATTGAACTGTGGTGCAGCTGAAGTCCATGAATGTATAAATGGCTAATGTATATTCATGCTGTCAGTAGCAATTGCAAGGCTCATACTCTCCTGACCAGAACAGAAATTGCATTCTGTTTTTTGTTCTCCTCCAGCCATTATGGTTCTTCCACTCTACCCATAAGGTAAATACCCTTAAGACCCACTAAAATAGAAAGGATTGTTTGAGAAGAAAGCATTCAGAAAAATGTCTTTTTTTTTCTTTTCCTTTTTCTGTCTTGTCGTTTCCTCCACTACGCACCCCAAGAGAAAAGCTGATTTTTGCAGGTTGGCTCTGTCTGTCTCCACTGTAAAGCTAAAGCTTATGATAGCATAAACTATATGTGCACAAGCACATCTGTGACCTTGGTTTCTGACCCAACAGTGTCAGGCCTTTGCAATTACCTCTGGCCACTGCTTTAATTATACTCCCACTTCCACCTAGTTCTGAAAATTCACCTCCACTTTTGATCAGATTTGTCGTGGTGCTATATATGAATTGCATAAGATATAAGCAAAGCAGGCCTGTCCATTTGTTTCTCTTTGCACATTTAGGAGTCAAAACATAGCATTTATAGGCCCACTGAAACCAGTGGTTTGCACAAGAGGTTGGTCAAATTTGCATACTGACAATGGCCCTTAATTGAAAATACTTCCTTCATTTTATATTCCTTCTTTAATGCTGGTGGAGGATATGTAGCATCTAGGAGAGGAGTTGCAGTGGAAGAAAAAGAGGAAAAAAGATGAGATGGAAGAGTAGTAGGGTTTTTGGATAATGGATAGCATGTTATCTGCACTTGAACTCACCCATTCACAGTGGCAGTCATGGCATGCAGGATGAGAGTAACAACCTCTAATTCAAGCAATTTGCAACCAGAAATCTTTACAAGTGAAGATGTCGGGTAAAGAAGTAGTAAGCAGCTGTGCAGCTGGTGTGTTAGGCAGGAGCAGAGGAATGGTGGTGAAGAGTACCACCACTGCAGCAGCGTTAAAAGCACCTCAGTCTCAATGTGCTCAAGTGTCCATGGGTGCTCATGGATGAAGTGGGCTCAAAGGTTGAGGTAAAATGAGATGTTCATCTGAAGTGTCTCCTCATCTTGGCCTGTAAAAGAGTGTGGGAGAACACTTGAGAGAGACTTAAGAGAAGGCAGATGTAAGACAGAAGGTTGAAGTCCAAACTTCTCTGCGTGTAATACCATTGACATCTGTCAGGTCATTGTAGGTGGAGAGAACAAAACTTTGGTTTCGCTTCGAGTAAAATTGTGCAGTTCAGAGGTGCATTTGAAGATTTATAGTGTCACACCAAGCATCAGTTTTTAATTTGAACTGCCTCCTGACATCTGCTTCAGCAACAATCGTCATATTGATTGGCTCACAGAAGGTTTTTGTGTTAGTCTTTTTGCCTCTACTAGTTTATCTGGTCCTAGCTTCTAGATGAAATCTGTGTTCAAATACATTTGGGTTTTGATGAATGATTTGGGTGAATTTTCATGCTTTCTAGACCTTTTTGTCCTTCTTGAATCATAACTGTAAATCAGGCTTTTTGTCAGTGCCTTCCTAAAAGATGCAACTCTGCAAAAGTGGTGTCTCTGAGGATTAGGATTACAGAGGAATATGCATGCAATGGGGACAGTGTGGTATCCAGATACCACTGGATCAAACCACTGAGAATCTGACATCTGCAGCACCAAACTTTTATTTCTTTCTCTCTGAATTCTGTACAGCTTCTTCTAGAACCATCAACTGAGGCTTATCAAGCATTTTGTACTGACGATATTCTGCAATAATTCTTTCTTTTTCTCTCTTTCTTTCTTTCTCCTTCCCTCCCTCCCCCTTTCTGCAATATTTCTCTCTCTGTGCAATATTTCTCTCTCCTTTTTTTTTTCTCCTTTTTTTAATGGCACTTTAAACCAATAGCATTTCATCTCCGAACAGTGATAAATTTTATTATTTTAGTTCACCTTTTGCCTTGTCCTTGGAAATTTTGTGGTGTTCTCTTTGGAAAATAGAGTGGTTGTTTCTTATAGCAGTATTTTATGTTTGACTCCTAAACAGTTGGTATACGCACTTTACAAGAAAAGTTAAATAGAGTGTTATAATTGACTTTGCTCAGACAGATTGCTGGGAAAAATGTAGAGATACTAGATAGCAAGAACATGATTTTCAAGTACAATCTGTTCTGCACTTGGTTGCAATGTCTCTACTGTATCCTTTTGCATGTAAGCTGCCAGACATAATGAATCTGGACTGATGGTTGGCAATTTGTTTTCTCTAACCACTGGCTTTGATTATTTAACAGCAAACACCCTCGAGTGAAATTCTGTCTGACTTGCTACCTTGATGCATGTGGCTTTCAGTTATGAGAAGCAAAAGTTAATGCAGAGCCAAGGCTTGTTGAGAATTAACTTCTGGATTTTTAACATGTTTATTGCATTACATGCTAATTGATTAAGAGAGAAAAAGATGCTGTGATTAATACAACCAAGGTCCTGTTTATTACTGCTGCTATTTTATTTATTCCACATCGATCTTTGATTTAGCTCTGTGAACTGAATTATTTTAATACGATATACTTACTTTACTGCTAGAGGTGTGTAGGAAACACTTTGTTAGATGAACTTAAAAGAGAGGTGATTGAGTGTGTATAAGACATGTCCTATGTCTTAAAGAGGAAAAAGATCATTCCTGGGTTTATCATCTAATGTACCTATTCCCCTCTTGTCTGGAGAGGAGTCTCATGATTTTAGGAGGCATGAGGATGTTAGTCATAAAAGATAAAAATGAAAAATGAGAACATCTGTTTGTTTATTGCCGAAGAGAATGTAATGTCTGGAGTTTAGGCAGAAATGTAATTTTCTGTAACCTTTCTTCAAAGATGCAGTAAGAGAGCATGTGCACATAACTGTCTTGGGGGATCAGCTGACAGTTCTAGAAACGTTTTGCCATGGCTAAATTATAGCTAATTCTGGTGAATGATTTTATTTATAGTCGCTGAAATTCTATCACTCTTCAACTTCTGACAGTCTCCTGCACTGAGCCAATACTCTGTGAATACAGGGACGTGTACTACCACAGTTTACGTTTGAGGTTATTTGGGGCATTTTTTTATTTTTTATTAAAAACAAGGTAGCTTTCCACTCCTATGTTATGAAGTGAAATTGCTGAGTGATGTGGTGTTTCATTTTGTGCAGTAGTTCACCTTAGTGCCCACTGGTTTTCAGCAGCACTGTTTGGGGCCTTTCAAGAGATGATGATGATTATTATTATTAATTGTTGTTGTTGTTAGGCAGCACCAGTAGTATTATTTTCTTTTATATTACAGCTAAGTAGATGAAAGTTCTATAAAATTGTTTTCACACTGGAAAATGCTGTTCCATCAAACTGGTCTTAATGTATCAGAAGTCTTTATTTTCTCTCTGAAGAATTTAAATTTGGGGGATTTCATGCTGATTTAAATATCAGAGCTCTAAACTTCAAACTCCTTTGCAAAAAGGCATTTCTATTCTTTGTACATCTCAGCTCTAATTAGGGATAAGGACTTCTGATTTCCTGCAGGCTCAAGGCAGGAGGCTAAAGATCATCAGCTGCACTAATGTCCACTGCTGGTTAATCTGTTATTAGTACTATTAATTGAATCACAGTAGTGCTTAAATTCCTCAGTAAAGAATGTGATCCATGTGTGCCTCTGTGCACATGTATAGATAATAGGAAATAGTTGTGATCAAAATGCCTTATTGAGCAAGTGAGAGAAAAGTGGAAGTTTTGTCAGGAGTACCAAGGACCACAGCGTGTAAAATTAATAAAAAGGGTAGGATGAAATCCCTTGTGCTGCTCTGAAAAGAAATCTCAGTCAGAATGAGTATTTTTTTCCTGTTTTCACATTGACCTTACAATACTTCTTTAAATTTTCCCATTTTTTTTACAACATCCTCTGTTATTGCTCTTTGTTCACATGATTCTCATAGTGCCCCCAGTGGATAAGGGAACCAGGACTGACTGAAAAGACTGCAAAGCAGAGCTATTACATTTATATTTATTGCTAATCATTTCAGCTCCTGGCAGATGGCCTAATTGCCAGAACAAAAGAAAGCTCATGAGATTCGTGGCTGTGAAACTGGCCCAGGGACTTTCAGTAAGATACATGACTCATACAAGCTTGCAGTACACATAGATAGTAAACATTATTGCTACTTAAATGTTCTCATAAGATTTTGAATAATAGGTTTATTAAATACAATTTACAGCTAAATATAACTTAAAGAAATGAAATAAAATATGTTTAGTGCTTTCCTTTCATGCTTTGTTCAGGGCAGCCAAAAGAGTAGCCGGTGTATCTGAAGCAGAAGCTTTCCTAACTGATGCATTCACTTCTCAGTTCAGGTACCTAATTCTCATTAATGTTAATGAGCTACCTGCAGATGTGAGACAGAGAAATATATATCCCAAAGAAAAGGATTTGTACACATTGACTCCAATTGGCCTGTTCTGTCATTATTACACTAAGCATGTTCTGTTAGGAGCTGGAAATGGGTTTCTGCTGCAAGCTAAGGAAATGCAGTATTCCTGGGGTTTATTTTTTAAAATTAAACAAACAAACAAAAAACTCTCCTCCTAACTCATTTTAATACTTGTTTTCTTTCCCGTTGTTTGAATTGCATCTGCAGCCTCAAGTAATGATCCAAAAATGAGCTAGGAGTGGAGGAAGCTCTGCTATATACTTATGTAAATGTAAATTACAGAAACAAAAGAAAAGAGAAAATGAAAGGCTTATCTTGATCTTTTTTCAAGGTCAAAAGTGGGGCAGAAAGATTAAGATTTGATTGCTTGGCTTGCTTACTTGCCAAATTTAATATTGAAGCTATAGGATAAAAGGCCAGATATTAAAAAATAAAAATTAAAAAATTAAATGACAAACTTTTGAAAACTGTCCCATATGGAATTGGAGTTTATTACTGTTCCACCCTTTCTGCTGTTGTTTCTATTGCTTCGTTATTGTCATCCTTTGAAGAAAAGTCTGCAGTCCTATGAAACTTCAGAGTTGGAGAATGGAAAAAGCAGTTTCTTCTGTGTTGTTTCCTTATATTGTTTCAGACACTGACTTTGGTTATGATGAGACTCTCTTGTATAGCAGCCCCTCAGGGTGTCTGTCCCTATAGCCATTACTCAGTAAGTGGAGCCCTGCAGCTGTTACTGAACAAGGAGATTATCAGTATGGCATATTAGAATTGCAGGATAGAGCTTGTGTGATAGCAGCTCCAACTAGGTTTTTCATAAGGCAAGTGAGAACAGAAGGATAAAAGTTATTAGTATGTCTTTTTATTTGGTTGCTCAGTGTTATTTATCTCTGCTTTCTAGTACCAATGCATTTACTGTTCTCTTCCTTTTTTCCAGAATATAAATGAGGCTCTCATTAAATTTAAAGCTCAGCTATGCTTGAAAACATTATTGAAGTCAGAATCTTAGCTAATATCTTTACATATGAGAAAACACTAATACTGCCTTTGCCTGCTAGCTGCCCCAATTTAATCAAAGTATTTTATGTCTCAGTGGCTAGGTGACCTGTTTGTTGTGCAAAGTGCTACCCTATGTGAGGTTCTCTTTTTTTTTTTTTTTTTCATCCTGGCACAGTTGCTGTGTGCACACAGGCACCTACTTGTTCTCACATGGGCATAGGTTGAAATGAAACAGAGAGCTACTTCACTCTGAATTCCAGTCCTAACCCGGAGTATTCCCGTGGCACTAACATCATTGTAGTGGGAGGTAAAAATCATGCTTCTAGTTTACAGGCAGAACAGCTAATTTGCATAGGCAGTTCATTGAGCTGCCCTAGATTTAGACCCTCTCCTTGATTTAAGTGACTGGGGACCAAATAAAAGCTTAGCAAGTTAACTAATGAGAATCCTTACTGCTTCATGCTTCCTCTTCCTTCTCACCAGCCAAGGCTGCTGCAAAAGGAATACATTTGTGGAGATGCATTTTACTGTCCTGTTATTTTTATTAGGATAGGGTTTCAGAGCACAGAATAAGGGCTTAAAGAGTACATTTTGAAATTGGAAAGGCAAGTGGTACCTGTGTGGAGGTGATGTGATGCAGATGTTTCCCTCATGTTCATTTGCCTGAGTTCATGCTGGGGCAAGGTGGAGAAAATCAGTTTTTTCCCTTTGCCATTCTCAAAATTGTATCATATTTGCAAATATCTGGTGCATGGCTTTCTGAGTTTCCTGTTAAAGGTGACAGCTGCATTGCTGCATTGCTGCTTGATAAAGTTGCAAACAATAGCAACACCATGTCCATATGCTGATTTAGGAAGATAATTAATAAAAAATAATTGTGCACATTTCTGTTTGGCTTTTGGAAATGCTATTTTATCTTCTGCAGCGATTGGTGGCACAGATTTACTCAACTATTAGTGCAAGTTTTTCTTTCTAACTGATTATTTTTTTTCTTAAGCCTCACATTCTTTATGGCATTTCAGCATGTGAACTATGATGCTTGCATCATTGCATCATTAGATTCCACAAAAATAAATAAATAAACAAACAGAACCCTTTTAAACTCCTCTGGTGTCTTGAAATTTAAGCTATGTTTTTCATGATTTCTCCACAGCTAGAAACTTTAAAAAAAAAATAAAAGGTTGAGATTTTCCCATAGCATAACTCTAGTAGTTCAAGTCTCACAATAAAAGGCAAGATATTACAAGATTTGCAATAAAATTCAATAAAATAAAATCACAGGAATCAGACATATAACCTAACAAGTTGTTTGCTTTGGAAATGGCTTTTCACTTTAATGTGTAACTTATACGTGCCTATTAAGATATGATTTAAGGGGACTGCTCCATTATTGTTGCCTTTTTTGAAAATGCCCCAGGTTCCCTGAAACTTGTATATGATTATGGAATACCATATGATTTCAAAAGATGCATTTCTTTCTTTCTCCCTGAGGACAGAACATCTGCATGGAAAGCAATTTTGTTGGAGTGGTAACATTAACACTTTTGACTGGAGAAAGAAGACAATTTCTGTAGCTCTGTTAAAGTAATTACTCTTAAAGTAAGCTGTGCCTTCCAAAACCAGCAATTCTTTGTTGTCATAAGTGTTGTATACTGATTAAAATTAAAGAAAGTCGCCCAGGCACACTGCATTGCTGCACTAATCCATTCGAATGGTTTATGTCAGACATGGTAAAAAATGGCTTTGCCATTTTGAGTCAGTGAAGGAAAACAGAGCATTTTTTGTCATACCAGAGGAATCATAGCTTATAGTTTGGGAAAATAATTGTTACTCTCAGAAATCAGCTACCACTAGGTAAAATTCCTAATCTTCAGATGCAGCTAATGAATACAGTTGAATGTTTTGCATTGCTTTCGTCCTGCCTAATGTAATTCCTCAGGGAGACATTTTTTTAACTGGAAAATTTAACCTTTGCTCCATTTTTGGGGTGATGATTTTCAGTGAGAGCACTGAAAAGGGATCTCAGAGTCCCTGGCAAGGCTCTGCAGTTCTCCTTGATTGCCTTGAACAACAGAGGAGAAGGTACTTTTGCTTCATAAAATCAGAAAATCCTGATTTGGAAGGGATCCATAAGGATCATAGAGTCCAATTCCTGACTCCATACAGAACCACCCAAAAATCAAATCATGTGTCTGAGAGCATTGTCCAAACACTTTTTTCTTCCCCTCACATGAAAATCTGGGAAATTTTCTTGAGCATTAACCGATCCATTAATTAGCCACAGTTTTTGAGCAGTAGTGATGTATTTAGTTGAAATTAGAAGAAAAGATCCAAGAACTCTCCTTAGTCATTCAATATGCCATTAATGTATTTCTAAGTATTTGTTTTGGATTTGATTGTCCTGATAAATTAGTGTAAATGAGATCAGAAATGAACAGATTGGCCCTAGCTGTCTTCATAACAACCACAATACTGCGAATTAGCCTGTCCCATGCCCTCTGTAGTCCTCTGCTTTCCTGGAGTTGCTGTCTTTGTCACTTTTTCCAGCAGTCTTCTACAATGAAATGAAATACCTGTACATTTTTCATGTGAATTCCAGGAATTATTCAGAGGCAAATGCCCACAGTCTGTTATCACGCACTTGCCAATAGTCTGAAATCCGCTCGAAACAGTCACCAGGAAGCCATAGTTCATTTTGCTGTCACCTAATTGCATGCACCTGCTGGTGACAGCAGTAAAATGTGATGTCTCTGACATGATGGCAGCAGATGGGGTGCTCAGAAGAGCTGCTTCCATTTTTCTTCCTAATGAGCACAGTCTTTTCTTTCCTTTTGCCTTTTCACTGTGTTGGGTAGGTACAGAGATACTGGCAATGATGATAGCTGCAGCACAAGATCTTAATGTGACACTGCTGCTTTTGTCATATTTTTCCTAATAATGTGTCAATCACATATTCATATATGAAACTTTCCCTTTAATGTAGTTCGTGGAAGAAAAGACTTTTACGAATTAAAGGCTTCATAGACACTCAGTGACAATGGCAGCATGGTTGGCATAGGTAAAGCTACAAAAGAAGCAAGATTTATAGGAAGAGCCAAATTCATTTCTTTGCTTTGCTTTTTGATGCTCATATCTAAACAGGGGCTTATCAGTATGAGAGTTTTTCCTTTTTTTTTTTTTTTTTTTTTCCCCTTTTTCAGTTGGTCTAATGGGAAGATTTCCTCTCCCTACAAGCCTTGTCTCTGTAACCTGACATTCAGGCTCTTGTATGAATGTTTTAAAACCTGTATCCTAGTGAACAGTAATGCATAAAGGATCTGGTCTTTCTAATGAGACAAAACCAGCAAATGTACTTAATCAGAAATAAATGAATAAATAAAGTAGTAATAAAATCTCTGACAGACTGTTTTGGAGGGAGGTTAAAATAGAATCAAAGAGTCATAGATTGGTTTTGTTTGGAAGGTCCCTAAAAGATCATCTAATTTCAACCCACCCACACATCACGGGCAGGGACACTTCCCACTAGACCGGGTTGCCCAAAGCCCCATCAAACCCAGCCTTGAACACTTCCAGGGAGGGGGCATCCACAGCTTCTCTGGGCAACCTGTGCCAGTGCCTCATCACCCTCACAATAAAGAACTTCTTCCTAATGTCTAATCTAAGTCTACCCTCTTTTAGCTTAAAGCCATTACCCCTTACACTCCCTGATAAAGGCCATCAGGTCCCATGGACTTGTGCATGTTCAGGTTCTTCAGATGGTCTTGAACATGGTCTTCTCCTACAGCGGGCAGTCCCTGTCCCTGCCTTTGCCTTCTAGGACTTGTGCTATGTGGCTTGACCTCTTGCCAGTGAAGTCTGAGACAAAAAAATCATTGAGTACCTCAACCTTTTCCATATCCCAAGCAACAAAGTCTCATGTTTCTATCTGAAGAGTGCCCACAATTTCTCTAATCTTCCTTTTATCATTGACATACCTTTCTTGTTGCCCTTGGCATCCCTGGCCAAATTTAATTCTAAAAGGGCTTTAGCTTTCCTAACCTGATCCCTGGCTGCTCAAACAATGTCTCTGTATTCTTCCCAGGCTATCTGTCCTTGCTTCACCCTCTGTAGGCCTCCTTTTTCTGCTCGAGTTTGACCCAGAGCTCCCTGTTCATCCATGCAGGCCTCCTGGCATTTTTGTCTGACTTCTCCTTTGTTGGTATGCATCTCTCCAGAGCTCAGAGATGATCCTTGATTTCTTGGGCCCCTCTTCCTTCCAGGGCTTTGTCCCATGGTACTCTACCAAGCAGATCCCTGAAGAGGTCATAGTCTCCTTTCCCAATGTCCAGGATAGCAAGCTTGCTGTGCTCCCTCCTCTCTGCCCTCTGGATCCCAAACTGCACCATTTTATGGTCACCACAGCCAGAGCTGCCATGGTGCTTCACATTCTCCAATGGACCCTCCTTGTTGGTGAGAATGAGGTCCAGCACAGCACCTCTCCTCCTTGTCTCCTCTTTCACTTGGAGAAGGAAATTATCATCAGTGCATTCCAGGAACCTCCTGGATTGCCTGTGCCCTGCTGAGCTGCCCCTCCGACAGATACCAGGGTGGCTGAAGTCCCAGAGTCCCACATTAGGACCAGGGCATGTGAATGTGAGGCTGCTTCTGTCTGTCTACTGAGGGATCTTGGAAATAAGTCCCTTTCAAGAGAAAGTAGTTCTGAAAGAAACTTTTTTTTTTTCTTTTTTTTTTTTTTTCAGGAAAGGCATTTGACAATTGAGAAATGAAACATTAATTTTGAATTGTGTAATGAAGCACTATTTTTTAAAATTTGTTTTACAAGATCATTCATGTCCTAGCATGCTGTCTCTGACACAGTCCTAGCCACAGACCAGGACATCATGCTGTATAACCTACTTGTGCTGGAGCAGGAAATCTGTGGTGTCATCCTGCTCCAAATGTGACCTTTTTAAAAAGTCAGCCCAAGACATCACTCCTTGTTTCTCAGTGTTTCACTTTGGTATGGAGTTGTGACCTGAACAGTGGGAAGTATTTACAATTTTAGGAGGACTAGAGGAGTAAAATATTTGTTTGTAAAGCCCTCTGATGAATTGCTGAAGCAGCTGTGGAAGTGCAGCGGTCATGCAAATAGATAATGCTGCAGCTATATTTATGCTGCATAATGCTTTAATGAGTTGTTTGCTAGTGTAAATACAGAAACATTTGATTTTTGCTGAATCTGATTGTATCTCATTGTTTTTGCAATAAGTGTAACAGAAACATTCAGTCAGTGACTGCCTTTGCTGAGCTGTGTTTTGCTTGGAACTTTGAAAAGCCCTTAAATAACTTAGGAGCGTGGCTGCCATTAATAGTCATTTAAGCACTCTGGAAATGTCTTCTCAGCATTCAGTCCATAATTCTCCCAGAGGAATGACTCAGGTAATGTTGGCTGTATAAAGCTTGTTAAATCTGAGCTTAGAACTGTTTAATAAGTGGGGGGTTTATTTAAAGCATTCAGCCAACTTTGCCACTACATGCTGATTGACACAGCCGGGGGTGCAGATAAATACATTGTGCAAATGAGCAAATATGGGCCTCATCAAAGCCTACCGAAGGCCATCAAAAATCTCCCACTGTGAGGAACGTTGGCTCAGACCCATAACAAATAAATACAGGAAAAAAGCAAAGAGACTGCACCACAGAATGCCCTTTATTCCTGCAGCTGAATAGCAGCACTCTTTTAGTGTTTATTATTTCGGTTCTCAGCTCTCTACCTCCCTCATGCACTTCCCCTGACCATTCCCTCTCCCCATCAGGAACCGATCCCACTGTCCAAGCACATTGCTGGGCTCCTCCCTGGGGAGAAGGAGATTATATGCAGTCTGGCAGGCATTTCAGTCCAGTTGATAGAACTGGCTGTTAAAATTGCAGCTGGTTCCCAAACTGTTTAAAATCTTACCTCAAGCACTGTTCCTTGTGCCTTCAAGCCCGTCTTGCTGACTTGGCTTGGGTCTTCTATTATTGTCCCGTTCCTGTGCAAGCTCACAACCAAATTTCCTTGGCCACTGAATGGACCAGCTCTGCTGATCTCACTATCTCACTCCCATCTCCTCTTTCCACCCCCTGCATGTTGATCCCATCTGCAAACCTTGTGGATATTTCCTTGGAAGACCATTTTTGTTGGTACCTTCATAATACCTACAGGAGCTGCTGACAGGACTTGGATACTTTGTTTCTTTAATTCTCTGGCTCATTTGAGTTTTATTGAATTGCAGTGCTGCAGTTTAGGTATCAGCTGAGTTTTAGATTTCTCTTTAATCATGCTCAAAATCTAAATAAATAAATATGTAGCAGTAAATGCTCTGTGGTATATCTGGTAAGATTAACAGTCCTCTAGTAGCACAACAGCTCATGATAGTCTTTGCTATTTATGTTCCTGCTGAGAGGATAGGAAAAGCAGATAGTTCAGTGAGCAAATTATAAAGTATGTGAGTTAATGAAGTGCCTTTCATAAAGATGATTGTCCTTTTTTTTTTTTTTTAAACTAACAAAGCTCATAAAATTCCAACACTTGGAAGATTTACACTTCCTCTTTATTTATCACTGCTGATCCATATTACAAACAAACAAAAAAAAATAATATTTTGTGAAATATTTATTTTGATCTATCCAAGTACATACTGTGAATAAGTTAGGGTATGGAAATACTGTAACTGCCTATTGAGGTATGTAAAATCCTCAAAGTTTATTTTGGTCCCACTTCCACTAACAAGGTATGTTAAAGCTTGGATTATTGCAGATTTTCATGATACTTTCCTCTCATAACCTCACAGTATTGGTATTAAAGGCAATAGTACATTTTTTTTTTTTTAAGTACAAACAGGAAGAAAGGGATCAAGTGCACCTTTGCACATCTTTATGTTCATTTTTTTATGTAGCTTCTTAAAGTCATACACTTGTTCAAGGGATGATTAAGGTAGCACTTATATAAAGAAATGAACTTTAATTTATTCCATTGCACAGTCAGGGGATTTCTACCTGGAGTTGTGACCTACAGTAATAGCTGAAGAATGAAAATAATAATAATAACAACAAAAAATAGCTCTGAACCCTACCTTCCTGTACTTACAAATTTAAATTTACAGTATTGACTTCCAAAGGAGACAGCGATAGAGAGCATGAGAAAGAGTTAGTACTGGAGGCATTTACTGCCCCATATTTACTAGTAGCAGTAAGACAGATGGCACTGTAAGATCTAATCAGGAAATGTGATTGCAGATGCAGTTTCTTATGTTTATTTTCCCTTCTATCTAAATACGCTTCTATCCCAAATCTAAAAATAACATCTTAAAGAAGAGATGGAAGAAATGTTTTTTAGATGTAGTATGAATGTGATCAATCAATATATGCACTTTGCATCTGCCTAAATTCCCCGCCCTTTTTTTTTTAGTTTGTTTTTATTTGCCACATAAAAGGAGAAAATGTGAAGGCACACCAAAAAATAACCTCTTTTCAAGGTGTCCTGGCTTGTACTTTAAAGACCAAGATGGGTGATTGAAAGGTCTTCATCTTGTCAGTCTCTGTCAGTTTTGTTATCATATAGTAGGAGTAGCTCTGGGTCCTTGCATCCTCCCTGGCATTGTACGTGTTATTGTTGTTGTACAAATGATGAGCTGAAGCAAAGAAATTCTGATATGGCTCTGGAAGCCTATGGCACTGTGTTGATTTTTGTTGGTGTTTTATTATACAATCTTTTTTTTTCTTTGTAATATGCAGCAGAGGTAAAAGCAGCAAGACCAATGTTAGTGGGGAAGTCAGGTAGGTGCACTTTCCCATCTTAGCCCCCTTCACAGCTGTATGACACAGCTTTTCTGCTGGTAGCAAACCCGGAGAAATGCTTCAGACTACAACTCTGGAAAGTGGAAAGATTGCTGCAGTTGTTTCCAAGAATGACAATATTAAATTAAACATGGGATTTGGTCCATCCCACCTGTGGGATGTGGTACGAGCAGCAGCTGGAAAATGGAGCAATTTGCAGCCCCTCCAGGCGTCAGGGAGAGCAATAGAAAGCTCAGGGACTCTTTGGAGCTTCCTGTCTCTATTACCTTTTAGGCAATGTGCTCCAACATGAAGGTCAGGAAATAAATTGTGTAACCTTTGCATTGCAATGAATGTTTTTTGTCCTTTCAGCTGCTGTGTGGCTCTATCCAGACTTGCTTTACTCCCATGTGAGCTTTACCTGAATGATCAGGCACTGCTAAATGCACAGTCCTTTTATATTTTGCTTCATTTATCTAGAAACTCTGGTAATATAATTTCAGTAGCTCATTTTGCTACATGAGCAGCTAAAGAAATATTTACTTGAATTCCCTTCCTCGGTTTTAGAAACTGTTATCAGTTTGCCCTTCTGGGACCTTCGCAACTCTTGTTTTCTCGGCAGAATGTTTAAGATGAGAAGCTGAGTTCAAGCCACTGTTCAGCCAGCAAGAAATGTAAATATACCATGGGTAGATGTAACCAACCTCTTCTAGGTCATATGAGTAAAAGCAGTAGTAAAGATGGTTTGCAGTGTTGTATGCTCTACCAGCTGCTAGCAGCTTTTCATTTGAGTATGGCAGTCACTGCTATAAGTTTATTACCCCTTGTTTCTAGCTTTTGTTTTCAGGTGAGAGTGGCCCAACCTGTACTGCAGGCACACCTTCAACCTCAAAAATTTTCTGTCAACCCAGAGAATCAGGCAGAGATTGACTGATGGGTTGTCCCGCATGATGGTGAATAGAGGATCCAAGCTCTGATGGGAATGAGTTCCTTTTTCCACTGTTAGGAGGAGCAAAAATAAACAGGATTACATTTAGGGAAGGGAGGAGCAACATGTAGAGCAGCCTTACGTTATCCTTTCTTCAATCAGAGCCAAGTATGATCATCATTTTGCAGCTGTAACTCTTGTCTGGGAAGGTCACAGACAACCTGACTGAGGAACAGCTTGCATTGTGGCTGCTCTGCTGCCCTACATTTCTGTGGCTGTGTGAATGTGGGAGGCAGAGCTGGTTTGTTGCAGATACAAATCAGCAGTATCCAAATTTTCTGGAATGGGCTCTGAACCCTTAAAACAGATATTTTATAAGGTTTGGGCTAGGGTATAAAGAGAGGGCAGCTTTGCACCTCAGTTACTTTCCATCGAAGCAGAACTTGAGGACAAATGCACCATAGCTGCAGTGTTTTTCAGTATACCATATTTAGGAGGGAGGAACAAAAACCTGGTCTGATATCTAATACAGGTCATGGTGCTTCATCTTCTGTCAGCCTCAGAGATGTGGAACAGGTCAGGTCCGGCTCTTCCTGTTGTGACATCCCCCTTTTCCTAGGAATTGCTCGAATGCACCAAAGCTTGCAGAACTGGGCACATCACAACTTTGGTAATGAAGCCAGAATAGAGAGATTCCTGCACTCCCTCCTCTCCCAGCACTGGCTTTTGAAATAGCACTGCGTGGAGGGAACGAAGATGTGTCAGCCAAAGCAAGTGAGGATCACATCCCCTTATTGCTGAGTGCTGTCTGTGAGGGAAGGGAGGTATCAGTCATGTATTGACATGGGATAAATTAGTTGACTTTAAAAAAAATAAAATAAATCCACATGGTTGGTTGTTAGGAGTCTGTTTCCCAGCAATAAAAAAAAAAAAAAAAAATCCTGCTTATTTCTTCTTGCTGTAATTTGTGTCCAGAAAAATCTGAAAACCTCAGTTTTGATTATTGCTATTGGGAAATGTATGTGTTATGTTTTATTTGATCCAAGATTGGATGGAGCAGTTTGAAGCTGACCACATTAAACTTCTAAGTGGCTTAACTAGAGAGGTTTCAATCTTGACTTTTCCCACAACAGTGATGCTAGCAAATGCCACTTGCACATTTTTTGTCACATATCAATAGAAATATGCAGCTGAAGAAAGTGTTTTTTTTTTTTGCTTTGTTTTGTTTTTTAAATCAATAGTTTTTCATGACTGCCTGAAGCTTTATGATTTGGCTCACTGGGTTAGTTAGAACTGTTTGCTGAGATTGTTCTGGTGGTAGTAAGAAGGTATAAAATATTTTTGCAGCAAACATCCACATTGAATTATTCTTCTCAACTCTATGTAGTATAAAATAATTTTGGAAGCCTGTACAATCATTCAGTACACATTTTTGCATTATTTTCTCTGTGTTTGCTTCTGTTATTTTGCACTTATTTGCTTTTCAAAGCAAAACAAATTATTACCAACAATAATGTTGCTACAAGGATTGCCCAAGGGGGGGCAGAAAAACAATTTTTATGTATAGTAATTTTTATGTCCACATGTTTTGCCATATACTCTTTAGAAAATAAATTTGGAGGTGCTTTTGGAGGGGATATGTGAATTAAAAAACATCTAAGAAAGAAAAAGGGCAAGTAGAGAGCAAGCCTTAATTTCATAATCTCATGCTACTGATACGTAGGAAAGCTCTTTAGGACCACACTATGTAGGAAATATTATAACACTGTAGTGTGTTGATATTTTAATTATCAGTGTGTTTTTGAAGATCCCCAAAGTCACTGTCATGCTCTGCTGACCTAGCCCTTCATGCTATGGTTCCCCTTTGTATAGATTTTCTCCAGGAGCAAGGGAGATGTGTAATGGGCTTACTCTTTCATTTTATCAGACTTGTGTCACAGAAAGAGGAGGAGAATGAAGGAAACCTGAAAACTTCAGTTTGGCCAGGAGCCCCACCACCACCACCTCCTTGGGGGAGTGGTGAGGGGCGTGTAGCAGAATACTATCTATAGAAACAATATTTAAGATCTACTTTACTTGCAGAATGGTTATGAAAAGTGTTGGCTGGCTGGGAATCACTGAGTGGGACCTCCTGGACTTGCTGGAGGGGAAGGTACTCCACCCTGCAGTGACACTGTATGGGAGAAGAGTATAGTGTTTCCTATACCAGCTCTCAATCCTTCTGAGTAAACAGTTGCCCAGTTTTGCTTTGTTTTTTGTTTTGTTTGGATTTTGTTTTTGTTTTGTTTTTAATGGTTTTTCTGGGCTGTAAGCATGACATAAAAGTGTTCAACAAGTAATTAGAATCTAGCTCACACCATAGATTTATAATCAACAGATTACAAATGGCCAGAAAAAAAAAAAATCATAGATTGCAAATCGCAAACTTTAAGTTCTCTCCAGTTCACTGTTAACAGTACTTTTTGTTTGCTTCTCTATCCAACAAACTTTAAGTCCATTTTCCAACCAGGATAATATTAACAAGACTTGGGTACTAGATATGGAAGATTTACCTCAATGTATTAGCTTTTGGGTATATTGCCTTATTATAAAACTGAAGGTATTAAGTGCTTCATACCTCTTGGCTATGGATATTTTTCTTTTTTCTTTTTTTTTCCTCATATTTATTTTTATATAAAGGCTTCACATAAACCCTCTCTATTGGATCATAGGCCATCTCTGCACAAGTTGCGTTCTGGGGCTTAGTATTGTTTCACTGAATTCTAGAACAGAAAAAAACGTTCACATCCATTGTTTCCTGTTTGTTCTCAATCCCAGTTACTAAGTTTATACTGTATTTTATTTTATTTTATTTTAGGAAATTAATCTTTAGAAATAATTGTCATGAGGATACACAAGAAGGAACAGAATCCTGCTACCCTCCTCCCTTGGGGTGTGTAGAGATACACATCCAGCTGTGACAGCACACAGCTCAAGATTTCTGGAGTATTTACCCAGCTTCTTGGATAGGTTTGGCAGCCAGATGCAGGTTTTTTTTTTTTCTTTAATGCCACAGCTGCTCCTCATATATGTATGGGTAGGGTTGTCTGTGCTAGATATACAGTGTTAGTGCACAGTGTTTTAGTTTACTGCTTCTTACTTCTTACTATCTTATTTCTTACTAACAAAGTTAAAGATCTGTCTCTGCTTCAGTCAAAGGCATGACAATTAGCTCTGTCAACATAGCTAAGCTGTTTTAAAATCGTTCCCTTCAAACAGCGGAAGAGCGCTGAAGAGATAAGGCAGCATAGGGTGACTGAATATTCGTCTGTCTGGTGATGCACCCCAGTCTTGCACTGGTACCAGCACCTGAACTAGGTAGCTTAAAGATGCAAAGAGGTGCAAGAACTGCCCAGGTGCCTCTAGTAGTTCCATCTATGCAAGAATCATTTCAGCAGGATTAAGAGTAAGAAACAGTAAACATTAATTTTACTTACTTAAGGCAGTTGGGTCTTACTCTAAGCAGTTATGCTGGTTTCAAAAGATACCATTTTTTATTAAAAAAAAAATCCAATTGAAGAGTTTGAATTGAGCTGTGAATCAATTGTTCTGTGGAGAGAAATGTGTTCACATACAGAAATTAAAAAATAAATTAAGCTGTCTCCCGTAGAATTTGACCCTAATTAAGGTCAACTCCTCCAGATAGGTAATTAATCATGAGTCCTTATTATAGCTTAGTCTCTCTGTTAACAATAAACAGAGCATTATTTTATTTTTATGGTGAGAATAAGTCATTTAATTGATAGGATTCTGCAGGAGGCAAGCATCCATCAGCACTGAAAACGATGCACTGAGAACATTTTAAATTAGAACAGCATTAGTTAAATTACTCATAGAGTAAAACTGCAAAGCTTAAGACTGTGCATCTGCAAATGTCATACCTCTGTCACCTGTTGCTTATAAACAAAAACACGTCTATCAGTAAAAGAGAAGACAGTCTGTGCATTGAGGTGATTACAAATATTAGTACTAAATATAATCATTCTATTAGAATCTAGTTTACCTGTTTTTCCTACTCTGCTCATCATCATAATACCTGAACACCATTCACTGGGTGGTATTAACAAATATTTGTTATGCTATTTTGTATTCTCAACCCCTCTGTATGGAGTGTGTGCAGTAGGATGTTTTGTCTCACCTCATCATTTATATGTGTGTGTGTGTACGTAAAACATATGTGTACATAGAATATACACACACATACATATAAACATACCTACACAGAGGCATCTACGTACTTGTATAGATCATGATGTATTTAAATAGGTGAAAAAAAAAAGGTGGAAAAGGTTTTTTTGATAGTCAATGCCTTTCTTTCTACCTTGAGTTTAGTTTCTGAGTGCAGGATGCAGCACAGAAAATAATTATAATTATCTAAGAGGCAAAATAACTCCACCTGTAATATAAGAAGCAAAGCTTAATGGAAGAGCAGCTCCAGTTGTTTCCTTGTTTGCGGTATGTTCTGTTGCTGGAGTTTATGGAGATTCTTCACAGCAGAATGGGCACAGTACTACTTGCACAATGCTGTGCCTGAGCAGTCCCCAGGAGAAGCAGAGCTGCCAGAGGAAATAGAAGAATGCTTACTGGGGAGATCTATCAATTACAAATGCCCTGTGTTATGGGGAAAGAGCCAGAAAATGATAGTAATTGTACAGGCCAAGCAGAAGTAGCAAAAAGCTAGCTTCACTTCAGATCAGAAAAAAACGTGTATGATGTTTTCTAATGATACTACTGCTTAATTGGACCATTTGTGGGCAAAGAACTATTTGGAAAAAATAAAATAGAAGAAAATGAGAATACATTTTGCTTTTTACAGCCCTAAAGTTTACGTATTTAGTGAAGAATGTCTGAAGGGCTGTATGTGTGCCCAGCCGCACATGCAGGCATGCACACCTACCTTGCCGGATGCTACACCAAAGACATTTTGAGTCTCATGCTCTTTAAAAAATTGCTCAAGAGTGGTTAGCTCACATGTGGAAATCTCACCTCTAATGTTAGCACAGTCAGCAAGACATTGGGTCATCTGCTGCAAAGCACAAGGCATTCCAAAAGTAAGCTACCTAGAAGGCTACGTAAGACATACAATTTTTACCCTGCTCTTTTTTTTTTAAATAAATCTTAAGATTAGAACTTGTTCCAACAGGTCATTGAATCCCCTTCATGAGTGCACCTGTGTTTTCTGTCCTCCCTTTTAGAGATGCTCATTCTCTTTTGTTTAGTTGAGTTGTTTAGTCTTGAGAAAAGGAAACTGAGGGGAGACCTCATCGCTCTCTAAAATTACCTGAAAGGAGGTTGTAGTGAAGTGGGTGTTGGTCTCTTTTCTCAGGTGACAAGTGAGAGAACATGAGGAAACAGCCTCAAATTGCATCAGGGAGGTTTAGATTAGATATCAGGAAGAATTTCTTCAAAAAGGGGTGGCTAGGCATTGGAACAGGCTGCCCAGGGGAATGGTAGAATTGCCATCCATGGAGGTATTTAAGAGATGTGTGGATGTGGTGCTTAGGGACATGGTTTAGTGGTAGAGTTGACAGTGTTAGGTGATGGTTGGAGTTGATGATCTTAAGGGTCTTTTCGAACCTAAATGATCCTATGATTCACTGCTCCCTGATGTATTTGCTAAGGCTTAAAATCTGACCAAATAGGAGCAAATCTTTTCACAATAATCAAAGATTTGCATGACACAAGTCATAGATATGCCAGCCAGCTCCATTGCATTTTGGAGTGGCTGAGGTACTAGGAGAACATGAGAATAGCAGTAGGAGGCAGAACCTCTGAAAAAAAGTGACGAGTAACTCTAATGAGAGATCTCCTGGTTTTACGATTTCAATATTTCTGAAGTGGCGCTGTCTTCAGTGGAGTTACTTTTAACTTTCAGAGATAAACATCTGCCAGGCATATCAAAAGCACAAAGGGACAAAAGAAGATGCACTAAGGGCAGCAAACAGGAATACACTGTCAGTGCGGTTAGAGTAACGTCTTCAAAAGTTGACTGTTGTTGCCTAACAAAGACCTCATTTAAAAAGTGACAATTTCCAATAGTATTGCAAGTCTATTGTAAATTATATAAGAAGTGATGAATTTGTAACTAAAAGTATAACATTATTTAATTTCTATGTGCAAATTGAAGATAATGATGCATTTTGCAATTTTGGCTGTTAGTGGCTCTTGCTTTATGTGTTGTAAAGCAATTATTTATATACTGATAGGGTGTTTTTGTTTTTTGTTTTTTAAATACCATTGTGTTCATGAAAACAAATAATGTGTTTGGCCATCATTCAGCCTGATGTTGATCATTCCAGTGAAGCAGCAAAATTCCTGACTGTTCCCTTCATTGGAGAGACATCCAGAACCTGACACTACTAAACTCTGGTGTATGCAGAACTCCTGTGCCATGGGTTAACTTCTGGTTTACTTTTGTCTGGTTTGCTTGAGGTTAGCCTTTTCAAGTATCTGGCAGGTTTGTTCGAAATACAAGTAAGTTCATTTGCAAGCTTCATACATTTTGAAGAACACATTGTTAAAACTGCTTATGCTATTTTGTGATGCTTCCTTCAAATATTTCTTCCTCGTAGGAAGCTGTTGATTTCCTTTAAACAGCTATTTTATTACTTCATGGCTCTTCTCCTCCACAGAGTGTTTTTTGTTTGTTTTTGGTTTAGTTTTGTGTGTGTCTTTGTTTTGGTTTGGGTTTGTTTTTTTTTAAAAGATGCCAAAGCAATCTCATTCAAACCTAGGGTACTGTTAGCAGCAGTAGCAGAGGAAAATGCAGAGACAGCTATCAACTTTTGCTTTCCCCTTCCAGCTACAAGTTGGATTTCACAGTCCAGTCAACTGGCAGTGTTTGATCACTTCATGTGCTCCATGTAGTCAGTGTAAGGTTTTTACATGCTCTGCTGCATTAAGTGATCAAAAGAAGTAAGATCCTCTGTTGTAGCATTGGTAATAGGCTACTCTGCATTGCACATCTCAGCACAGCATGCAGGGAAATTGTCAAATTGCTTTTGATTCTGAAAGATTTTCAAGGTGACAAAAAGATAAAAGAGACGACTAACGTAATGTATTTAGTACGTAGTATTAAAGCTTGCTATAGGATGACTCTACACTTGATGGTAAGAGAGAGAAAGCTGGTTACAGGAAAAGACAGGAGAGCTCAGAAAATGAGACAATGGCCAGGATTTGCCTTTCTGCATGTCGTACCAGCCCTTATCTGTAGCTCTGCTATCTGGTACATAGCAGACCTATGTTTTCTTGTGTAAGGCCTTTTCACTTCACTGTGTGTGTTTCATAGACCAGTGTTCAATGTTGTTCTATAATTTCTCCTGAACTTCTGAATTTCTGCAGATATGTATCATTTCAGATGTACAGTAAGTTTCTGAAGTGAAACTATCACATTTTCTTTATTTTTCAAGTAAGAGGCAAAAATATTAATCCAGGTACACTGTTTAGGTGTGAAACTTTCAAATCATTTAGCCACCAAGATAAATTAGGACCAGGTTGTTTCCAGCTGGAGGCCTCCGACCAAGAGAAGGGTTAGGAAACACTTCTGCAAATTTATTTCTATACAGGCAATCAGAAGAATAAAAGAACGCAAAGCCCTCATTTAAACAAAAGTGATTAAATTACTTTGTCCCAGTGTCAGTGGTCTGTGGATATATTCAAGATTACCATTCATATTAATGTGAAGCTTTTAAAGGCTTGAATGGTAGGTAGGAATTCAGTTTTCATTACAGCTCAATAGGAGTTGGGTGTCTAACACAATTTTTTGTTTTTAATAACTCCTTACAGGTTTTTAATATGGAAAAACTCTTTGACCCAGATTCTCAAAAAAATTATTACTTGTGTTTTCAGGAGCATGTGTGTTGTTGATCATATGGCTATTAATCATTTAGCATGAAAGCTTGCTTGAGAATTTGCTGATTAATTGCTTCTGGTCCCAGTTGTGCCTCCTACTGACTCTGACTTTGGATTTGTTTCAGACACACAAATTATTGGAAGAATTCTCTGAAGCTTTTCTAAGCACAGAAATCAATATCCTTAAAGTCACACAGCTTCTAGTGCAGATTAAATTATTCTGACATCAAGGTGCTATGTTTTTGTTTGTTTGTTCATTTGTTTGTTTGTTTTTCCCCCAGGAGTATCTTTACATTTTCAGATGACTGTATCCAGTCCTGGGAAAGCTATGTTAATTTTCTCAGTATAAAAACCCTATAAAAAGATGGAAACCAAGCCTAATTTTCACTTTGATGCTCATCTGGAAACACATGCTGACATATGTGAGGGGAGAAACAGTTTGTCTTTGAGTAGCTAGAGCTCCCAAATAGTTGTCATTTCTCAGGCTGAGCATGCTATATTTGAGGTGTACAGGCTCACAGGTGCCTGTCTGCATGGAAAATAAGTGTGCAAGAGCAAAGTCAAGGCATGTGAGTTACCTTGGCCAAGCTTTCTTTCCCTTCAAATGAGACTCCGTTTGGTATAACAGCATCTGTAGTCTCTTCAACCCATCCATACCAGCTCACCACAACTGGGAATTCTTGGGTGAGATGCTAGCAAGGTTAAGGCATTTTTGTGCTACAAGTTTGTTTTGACAGAAAGTACCACGTTAAGAGCTGACTACTTAAATTGTTCTTTATTGCATATTGTCAGAAAAATTTGATTTTGTGTACTGCAGTAATGATGCTGAGTGGATAATAAGATGCAGTATGCTGCTGCTGCGGGCTCTATACCATATGTCTTCTCTAACTATTGCATTTTGGGGGGCTGGTTGTTAGGGTAATTGTATCATCACAGTAATTCATCATCAGAATAAGTTGAAATAATATTGCTATGATATATAGCAGTAAGAATTATGATGTTTAATTCTAAAAAAAAACAGTGCAGACTGGGAATTGAAAATGCAGTGTCAGAATTGCAGATTTATACATATTTCTACATTTTCTGTTTACTGAGTTTTATGTGTAAATCAAATGGCTGTAACAATATTTAGAGCAATTTGTGACAACAATTATGTAGTATCATAGAATGGCTCAGGTTGGAAAGGAGCTTAAAGATCATCTAACTCCAACCCCCTGGCCAGAGGCAGGGATGCCACCTACTAGATCAGGCTGGCCAAGGCCCCATCCAACCATGGGGCATCCACAACTTCTCTGGGCAACCTGTTCCAGTCACTCCCTGCCCTTACAGTGAAGAATTTCCTCCTAATGTCTAATCTAAATCTATCCTCTTTTAGTTTAAGACCATTCCCCCTAGTCCTATCATTATCCACCCAAGTAAAGAGTGCTTCTCCATACTTTTTATAAGCCCCCATTAAGTACTGAGAGGCTGCAATGAGGTCTCCCTACAGCCTTCTCTTCTCTAGGCTGAACAGTCCCAGCTCTCTCAGCCTTTCTTCATAGGAGAGGTGCTCCAGCCCTCTGATCATCTTTGTGGCCCTCTTCTGGACACGCTCTAACAGGTCCACATCTTCCTTGTGCTGGAGGCCCCAGAGTTGAACACAGTACTCCAGGTGGGGCCTCATGAGGGCAGAGCAGAGGGGCACAATTACCTCCCTCAACCTGCTGGTTACGCCTCTGTTGATGCAGCCCAGGATGCAGTTGGCCTTCTGGACTGCAAGCACATACTGCTGGCTCACATCAAGCCTTTTGTCCACTAGAACCCCCAAGTCCTTCTCTGCAGGGCTGCTCTCAATGAGTTCTTCTCCCAGCCTGTACTCATGTCTGGGATTGCCCTGACCCATGTCCATCACCTTGTACTTGGCTTTGTAGAACCTCATTAGGTTCATATGGGCCCACTTCTCCAGCCTGTCCAGGTCCCTTTGCGTAGCATCATCTCTTCCTTCTTTGGTATCAGCTGTACCACTCAGCTTGGTATCATCTGCAAAGCTGAGGGTGCACTCAGTCCCATCATCTATGTCATTGATGAAGATACTGAAAAGCACCGGTCCCAATACAGACCCCTGAGGGACACCACTCATCACCAGCCTCCACCTGGATAAAGAATCATTGACCACCGCTCTCTGGGTAAAGCTATTAAGCCAATTCCTTATCCACTGGATGGTCCACCCTTCAAATCTGTATCTTTTCAATTTAGAGATTAGAATGTCATGTGGGACTGCATCAAAAGCCCTTACAGAAGTCCATGTAGATGACATTGGTCAGTCTTCCCTTGTCAACTGATGCAGTCACTATCATAGAAGGCCACCAAATTGGTCAGGCATGATTTGTCCTTGGTGAAGCTGCCTTGGCTGTCTTGGATCACCTCCTTGTCCAGCATGTGTCATAACATTGCCGCCAGGAGGATCTGTTCCATGGTCTTGCCAGGTGAAGCTCAGCGGTCTGTAGTTCCCCGAGTCCTCCTTCCTACCCTTTTTAAGTGTAGGGGAAGGGATTTAGGGAGGGGTTTCCCTTTTTCCAGTCACCAGGGATTTAACCTGACTGAGCAGAAAGTGATATTTTAAAGCAGAAAGTGATACAAGTCATTATGTCATAGCAGTAAAGACTAGCTTATTCCTCTTCTGAAATGCCAAGATGGTGGGCATGGCAGTCCATGATACATTACTGAGAGGATTTTTATTCTGTGGATATATGACATTTTGTGACAAAATAAATAAATAAATAAATAAATAAAGTTGTGTCACTTCTCCACTTAGTAAGCCTCATAGATTTTATTTTTGGTTTTTAATGTATGCCTCAGTTGTAAATTAGTATAATGTTGGGCTTGTATTTCACTTACTTCTTGTAAGGGTCATTGGTTTAAGGGAAGAAGTTCCTTAATTTTTACAGAACAACGTTTAAGAGTGCAGTACCTCTGGTGGCATCTGCATGTATTTGCATACATAATATTGTTATGCTGATGGTGCTATTTTTTATACATCAACCAAGGGTATCAGGTAAACAATATTTTTTAATTATTTCTGTATTAATTTAGAAAATATATTTACCTTAATGGCATGTGACTGAGGTCATTTAAAGGTTTATGAGATGATCTTACAGAGCTTTTGAATAAAATGTTAGAACAAGATATATTGCAAATTCTCTCTCCCCTTTTAACAAAATCCATTAAACGATGGATTGAGGTCTCCAAAATTAGGGGAGGGAAAAAAAAGGTTTGCTGATGCATATTTATGATTAAAAATCTGTTTTTGAAGTGCCTTGTATTGTCACTGCTAGATGAAAAATGTGCACTATGGTTTTCACTTCGGTGAGCATGTACAGATGCTGAAGGAAATATTGGTAACATTGGTGGTTCTGCAGACAGCATTTTTCCTCTCTGAATAGTTTGAGTAGTGACTAAGTGTAGTAGTAGACAGTGTTTTGTTGCTGAGATAAATTCGAGTGGTATGTGTGAATGGGTACCACAGACTGCACTGTGCTTCTTGCAGGAATCCAATGGTAGCATTTGGGATTCCAGCCATAGCTCAAACCTTCAAGTCATGAAAAAATTTCCTAAATGCAAGCACGCCGTGTAACAGACTCTTCCCCAAGGCCTTGAAAGCCATGCAACCAGACCGGTCAACTGTAGATAAGGTCTTGTAGAGTAGTTTAGAAAGTATTGTCCATCCATCCCTCTAGTTCCACTGTCTTAGCAAGCAGGAGGCTGAGAGCCAAGTAAAGGAGAACAAATCCTTCCAGAAGCAGGGTCCAGTGATAAAGGAGGAGCAGTCAAAATTGCTGGGAGAGTGGATTGAAAGGAAGCACCACTTTGCTGCATGTTGCTCAGATTTGATATGAAAGTAATGAAATTATTTGTCAATTGCAGAGTGTCATGCCTCCAACTAGAGGAAAAAAAAAGAAAAAAAAAAGTAAAGCATGTAGTTTAAAATCATGGGATTTAACAGATTTTCAGTTCTTTCTATTAGCCTGCTCTTGCAGTAGCCCATAAGGCTTTGGGTTCTAAGCTTTTCTGTACAATTATCAGAACTAGGAACTTATTTTAAAATGAAAAGTGAGACTTTCTCATATCCCAAGGACTGCAGAGCTACGGGTTTAAGAAATAAGCAAATATGAGGAAAGATGCAAATAAATGTTGAGAACTGGAAAGAAGGATCATAGGGAATAGGTCAGTCTCTTCACTTAGCAATCGGGAAAGGGAAAAGAATTTTTGGTCTCCACCGTAGCTAAGTATTTACAGCTTTGTGGAAAAGAAGGAGAAACTGAACAGCTTCAGTCTTGTCAAATTACAACCTATAAAAGACTGAATACAGAATGGATGCACCCTACCAAACATCAACAAAAACCTTTCCTGCTTGCTTGAAGTGCCAACCTAGGACTGATAACTTTGCCTGCTAGCTGTACGATAGAGTTTTCAAGCCCCTCCTACGTTTTCTACAGTATGTCAAGCAGTGATATGCTGAAAGCTGTAATTCATCGCAGGAAATAGTTACCCTTCTGAGCTCATGAAGAGACAAAACCACACTGTAAGTACTTGGGATGAGGGAAGATGCAAGAATGTCTATGCCTATAGTAAGTTTTCCTTCAGTAGACCAAAAACTTTCCTGCAGTAGACTGAAATATTTTATTACTGCTGATGAAAATTAGGTTGTTTATTATCTCTCTTCACTCCCAGGAAGGCACGGCTCATCATGCATAATGGTTTCTTTAGAAGACAAATGCCATTGCTCCAAGCATCCCCCCTTTCCTCCTTTTTCCTCCTTTACCTCAGCTTTTATTGCTGAGTGTGACACCACATGTTAGGAATGTCCCTTTGGTCAGTCTGGGTCAGCTGTCCTGGCTGTCCCCCCTCCCAGCTCGTTGGGAACCCCCAGCCTCCTCACTGGCAGGGCAGCACAACAAGCTGAAAAGTCATTAATTAGCTCTGTGTAAGTACTGCTCAGCAATAACTAAAGCATCAATGTGTTATCGCCAGAATTTTTATTAAAAAAAAAAAAAAACAGCATCTATGAAGAAAATTAACTCTCCCAGGCAAAACCACAACAACGTTTCTAAGCCCTTCCCCAGGAAACATTTCCTCTGGAAGATAATAGATGTTAATAAGAAATACTATTGGATCACTTGGCTAAAACATATGTAGTTACTCAATTAATCTTGCAGTTCAAATGTGTCTTCTGTCCATTATACATCCCCCTCCTCACTTCCTGAGAAAACAGTACTATTTGTGCATAGACATGTCCCTAGAGGATTCATACTATAATTATTTTAATGATTCTGCATGCATTTCTATAATATAGAATATTGGCCTCTGATTATATTTGAGTGAAATTGGTCTGTTTTCTCAGTTGAGCTCAATAAATTTATTCCTTAATAAAATCAAAGTAAGCCATCAGTTAGTTCTGAGATTTTGTTAACTGCATTCACCAGAAAGTTGTGCCTCTGGGCAGTGATTTTATAAGATACAAGCTGGCAGGCATGAATGTTTTGTTTTGTTTTGTTTTTTCTTTATTTGTTCACCTGGGGGAGTCACAGTTTTATTACTTTTCTTTGGAAGTGGTTAAAGGTTGTAAGTATTATGAGCTTAGGATGTCTGTGGTCTCTTCTAAAACTACTGTTGTGCCAAATTTGCACATAGCTGTTTGACTGATTCCAGAATTATTACTACAGAGAGCAGCAAAACCCTGACAATGCCATAGAAAATATCATTATTCTGGAGATGTATATATGTGTATTTTTTACTACTGTAACTTTTATTGCTTTTGGAGTTGGCAGATCGGTAGCACAGGAGCAGGGTCTGGCAGGAAACAAATTGCACTGTCAGTTGCTGGCTTGCTTTGCATTTCACCTTTCTCACTTGGTTCTCATGTTTATCAGCATTTACAGTGCTGTCAGAGGCTTGTTAAAGCCAAGGTAGAAGAATTTAAAGCACACAATTCCTGAAAATTTGCTAGAGTACAATAGTAGCTGCCAGTGCTTTTGAAGACAAAATACATTGACATGACTGGTATATAGGCATGCACCTATACTGTCTGAGTAATCAAAACTCTTAACATTTCAGAGCACATTGGGAATATAGAATTGGACCTCCACCTCTGAGTTCTATCTTTCTGTCTAACTGGTCTCACGCTTTTATCATAGAATGGTTCTCAGCCTGTCTTTGTAGGAGAGGTGCTCCAGCCCCTTGAAAATCTTTGTGGCTGTCCTCTGGACTCACTCTAATAGGTCCATGTGTTTCTGATATTGAGGGCCCTAGAGCTGAACACAGTACTCCAGGTGGGGTCTCATGAGAGCAGAGTAGAGGGAAGAATCACCGCCCTTGACCTGCTGCCATGCTTCTTTTGATGCAGCCTGGGATGTGGTGACTTCCTGGGCTGTAAGCGTGCATTGCTGGCTCATGTGAAGCTAACTTGAAGCCATTAACATATTCATCTTCACTCTGTGAGTTTGGGTTCCTACAAGTGGCTGGACTGCAGAGGTTAAACTGTAGGCAAAGCCTATGTTGCATGTTGCATTAATGTGTAAGGTTACTTGAGGTAACACCAAGTGTCCTCATCTGCCTGGGTGGTGCTGCAGAGAGAAAGTTAACCCTGATCTCAGGAGAGCTACAAGCACAAAACACCTGCAAACTGAAAGTTATGTTTTTCTGAAGAACTGCTGGTTGGCGTTCAGTGTTGCTTAGTTTCTCTGTAGGCGAATCAGAGGTCTCTCTGCTGCTCTGTCCCAGGGAATGGTGGTGGTGTGATGCTTGCAAGCAATATTCATAGCGCTTTGTGGTTTGAAGTTCAAAGTTTCAGAGACACATGACAATATTTACACTGTTTCTTGAAATTTTTTTTACTTCTCCTGAAAGTGTCCTGTCTTCTGTCCCCTGTCAAAGAGAACATTGGAGACTTTCCCATTTCCTACATGTCTATACTCTTTTAGCTCTGTTTTAGCTGTTCTGGTTCAGATTAGATAAAGACACAATAGAAAATGAGTTGATTCCATTACTATGTTCTCTCTCAACTGGGAGAAAAATGAAACCAAGCTAACAGCTGTAAAGAGTGAAGTAGACTTCTACAGACCCTATGAACAGATCTGATTTTTACCAGGGAGCTATGAAATGATCATCTTTTCTAGTGGGCAAAAATAAACCCCTAGAAACATGAGTGTGAAATGCTCTGCTATTTCAGGTCACTGGCAAGGATAACATCATTCAACAGTAATGCTGACTTATTGTGGTACTTAGTAATACACAAACATTCCTGTAGTGCCCATCATGAGGGTGCTAAGAGGGAAATTCTGACTAAGCATTTGTCTGAGGCCATTTCTGATTGGAAGACTAACTAAAAGATTATTATGGATGAACAACTGATAAAGGAAATTGTATTTCTACTACTGCACTATGTAACTGAGGCTTGCAAAGGTTAAGAAGTGGAAATAGTAATTCAGTATGCTTCAGTTTTTAAAAAGGCAGTCCTTTCTAATTATATTAAATATCATGGGGCTGAGATCAGGTTATCTGAACAGGTTACTGTACTTCAGCTGATCCACAATAATAATTGTATATTGAGGTTTTAAAGTGCCATGCAAAATGGGGTTCTACTCCGTATCACGTTTGGCATGATAGAAGCCAAACTTAAATATTTTTAAGTCTTAATGTTATCATTAATTAAACTTGAAACTTAGATTTGCTTCCTTGTTTTATAGGAGGTTACATAAATTCCCACAGATGCTGAAGAGGTGTAAAAAAAAAAAATAAATAAATAAAATGAAACATCTCCCTTAAATATAAAGTTTTTCACGCTCTCAGCTACACAAATGAATTAGAAATACACCCAAAAATAATCTCTATAGTATATTATTAGCTATTAGAGTAATATACTCTGCTAATGCAGCTGTGTGCTTTGTGCGCTGTGCACACTACTTCTGTACAAATGTAAGGAAGTCAGGGAAACTTATTTTTTCACTTGCAGGTATGTGTGTATCAAGTAAGGCTAAAGGTCTGCACTTGTGTCTGTAAAACATTAATTTCACTTGACAGTGCCTAGCCATTTACAGTGCAGCACTACATTATCTTATTTTGGAAAAGGTGATAATATATTCACCTTTTATGCCACTTCATTTTGCCTGCACCTGTCCTATTCACAGGACAAAAAAAAATTAAAGATTAAAAAAAAGATTAAAAAATTAAAGATTAAAAAAATTAAGATTTTTTTTCCCCCTTGTCATTTTTTCATCTAAAAGAATATATATATATATATATATAGCAAATAGAAAAGCAGGTATGCAAAGTGTAGGTTATGAACAGTATAATTATGAATCACTGTGAAATTAGTCAGCTTTTTTTTAATCCTCAGTGCCTTTGATTTCTTGAAAGTGTTGTAAAAGGGTGCATATGTCACTATCATTAGCATGCCATTTTTCTGCATTTCATAAATTTTCAAAAGAAGAGATGGCATTAGGGCCAAAACAATGTTGTATTTCTTTGTATATATTTCTGTATATAAGCATATGAAAGAAACAGGTGAAGCAAGTAAGCTACTGCATCCATGGGAGAAAAGTGTTGAAATCTATTCTAAACCATAGTTGAACCAGCTGCAATAAAGAAGAACTATGGTTATTCTCCCAGGATAACTGGGAGATTGCTCTGCAACTCACACCTGAGGTGGAAGAAGGCGAGTGTGTGTGCTAGGTGAGGCAGATCCCTCATTGACACCTTATAGGCATGGAAAAGTAGGAGATAGAGAAAGTCAATAGAGAAATGCTAAGACAAACCACAAGGAGAGAACAGTTATGTTTAGAACTTGATTAAGGAACTGAGCAAGTAAATAAATTTAACAATTTGCTTTCCAGAGTCATTCTGCAAATCTCAGTATAAAATGGTCCTTTTATAGTTTTTAAAAAATCATAGCTGAAGAGGTGAGAGCAAAATGAAGAAAAGTACAACTTAGTGTGGTGAGAGCTTCCACAGGGTTGCGGAACTTTCTCCAGAGGTGATCAGCAGCTGCTTAACTGTGTAAATGGAAAATGCAGGCAGTATTGGAAGTTGCAGTCAGATATTTAAAAATAAAATAAAGTGGAAGAACTCCTGAGCTAACCACTTGGGAGACCTCCAGAGGTGAGGAGCTACAGGACACACCTACTATGAGGTGTGTTGCCAGGATAGGAAGAGAAAGAGGGAAGAGACACAAAAGTTTTGTTGGAGAGGTGAAGCTGAGTCTGGAAAGATCAAAGTGGTATTCATACCAAGAGGTATGAAATGAAATGTTTCATTGGTACATGGTAGTGTAAAAATTTAAGGAGTTTTTTAACTTTTAAGAAGGAAGTACCAGTACGAACAGCATGAAATTTCACATAAGCTTGCCACTTACTATGCACAACCCCCTAACGTCATGCTGTGCAGTTGGATTTATTTTTTTTTCTCTCCTTAATTTAATAGATGTCCTTATTCAGGCATATAATTGCTTCTATAGGAGAAAAAAAAATCATGAGGCCCTTAAGTTAAACTTTTAACACACTTTAAGTCTTTGTTAAACTCTAAATGTCCTATTAACACGTTCATTTCAATACTTAAAAGACAATAAAAATGAAAACATGCTAATATCTCAATTAACTGTAAAACCAACAGCCTTAGTCCTGGGTCTAAATGTGTGTGAAGCCTCCTTAGCTGGAGGCACTCTCAGACACAGGAGTTTACAGGCTAATCTCAGCAGAAGAATCGGTCTTGCTCTTCAGTGAGAACAAGATGCTGTCTGTTTCACAAATACCTTTCACTCCTCTCTAGCTCAGATCAGGAAACTCCATTTGTCACTTGGTCCATCCTTGTCTTAATGATTTGGAGCTAGTACAATGTGATGAAAAGGCTCTCTCCACTGGGAAAAAAAATAAAAATAAGAAATGTAAATCCTCATACTTCTTCCAAGTTTCCAAGTGACGCTCTGATGCTTTCCATTTTGAAAGCCTAAAAGGAAAGAAAGGTGTTTAATTCTCTTGAAGGTGAGGGAGGGGGGCAAAGAAAGAAAACTTGAGCTTTCATCCTCCTTTTTCCCCTCCTTGTCTTGGTCTTGGAAAAAGAGAGAACTCAATTTGGTGAGATAACTCATTTGGAATATCAATTATCTATCAAAGAAACGTCCTGGACTTACTGAACTGTCAGGAGGCTTGTCACTGTCACATGCAAGCCTTCAGAAGTTAAATCCAAGGAGGGAAGATGTTGTTGAAAATCTTTTTCTATATGACAGACTGTCTGTCTTACTAAAACAACTCTTAATTAGTTCTTCTTTTTCTCCTTCCCTTCTCCCCCTTTTGTTTTTTTCTTTAACATGCAGCACCAGGGAAAAATTGGAGTTAAATTTAATGTTGGAACGGATGACATCTCTATCGAAGAGATCAACGCAATCATTAATGATGGAAAATACCACGTAGTACGTTTCACGAGAAGTGGTGGCAATGCCACATTACAGGTGGACAACTGGCCAGTTATTGAACGCTACCCAGCAGGTAAGTGCTTACACAAACTTTTGTGTGTAAAAGGGTTGGGGATGTATGGAGAATTGATCATTTTGCTCCTCTTTTAATGCAATGTCAGCTCCTTTGCAGTGTTTTAGTAGTTAATTAAGTAGTTAAAGAGTCTGGAGCAATATGCAATTCATGATGATAGCATTTCCTAATTAATTTAAAAGCACAAATTCCAGTTATTACTGGAAGTGGAAAAATACAGTTATCAAGGCTTGAAATTGTGAGTTTGTTACTTGTTTTCATTTGTTTTTATTGGATTATTGTTTTTTTTGGGGGGGAGGAAGGGGAAAAGGCTTTGACAAAAGTTACAAAGTAAAGCGACTCCCAAATCGATCTCCAACTGATTGGGTAAAACATTTCTGAGGAATAGGTTGTCTGTGTTCTTTTAATTACAAGAGGTTATTAAAACGTTTGAATTTAGCAGAATTGTTCCAAGTGTAAACCAAAAGGTGTTCAGTTATTAGTTGAAGAACCAACCAACAAAATTAACATGCCTTCGCTTAAAAATGCAAACTATGCTATATTATTTATGTAGGCGATGCTGGTTACTTCAACATGACCACTTGTGTTAATATAGAGTTTCCTTGACTGGGCCCATATTTAATTTTATGCAAATGTCATGCACTGAAGATTACCTTGTTACTGATTTTATGCATTTTTAAAGGCAACAGTTTTTTCAGATATGCCGTCCCGTTCTCACTGAGTACCACTACTGAGCCATTAAGGGTAACTTACAAATGTGCACATTATCTGTTAACAGTTGGTATGAGTGTTTATACTATTAATAAAAAGCAGCAAATCCAGAGATCTAAGTGAAAGGTATTCTGGTTTGCCTATTTGCTATTACAGAAATGATGGTTCTGATTTAAAAGTAAAAGTTTTTTTTCCATTTTGGTGGTAGAACAGGACATTGAATATGCCATTCTCTGTTCCAATTATTGGTATTTAGGATTTGTTTTTTAAGTTGGTGTTTGGGTAGCAGTCCAACAGTTAAACTGATTTAAATAAATAAATAAATAGAAAAATATTCCACAGGTGAAATATCACCTTTCAGATAATTTCTTGGAGATAATTTAGAATTAAAAATAAAAATGAAAATATGGATCTCTGTGGGAAAGGAATTTGCAGGTGGCTTTGTGCTGTTTCACACGTCCCTGAATTAGAGATGATGAGGAAACAAGTGGTAGAATCAAAAACTTGAGCAAGGTCAAGATAAAGTAAATTGGCTACAGTGTTAAAGGTGAGCTTTGGGCAGTGGCCAATTGCTGGCTGGCTCGAGGCGTGTGTCTGAGGGTCTCTAACCAATTGTATGACAGATTTGGGCGTGTGGACAGCGCATGGGGCTACAGGGAAAGTATATGTAGTGGTGAAAAATGGCAATAGAGGTCTCCTGTTCAAGAGCCATCAGGAGTCCGTGCCTTTCATCCCTTCAGATCTCAAGTGAAATTACTATAGCAGGTACTGTCTGAAAAAAAAAAAAAAAAAAGACACAACAATTTGTATGCTAATATGTTATGAAAGAGTGACAGTTCTGGTTCTTAGCCATGATTCATGGCTTTAGGTTAGATATATCTTTGAGAGGTGTTAAACTCTTAGGAAAAGAGTTTGGAAGATACTGAATGAAATATGTCCTGTGATCTTTCAGATATTCCTGTTTCCTCCTTGTTTTCTAACTTTTACAGTGCTTGACAAATGGTAGCTGAAATAAGATGGTAGAAGCTGGGGAGAAGCGTGTTTTAGTTAATGTTTGAGCTGTATGTAGCAGAATGGAATATATATATAATACATAAATTATAAGTATGAAAATATTTTCTTTTTCTTGTCTGTTCTGTTTCTTCACAAAAATACAACATGGTTACAACAAGGATGAACTGCAGTTGAGTTCTGAGGATATTTGCACACAGAATTTGTTTACACTGAACATAGATCGATACAGAAAATAGAGTGATTTCCTTGGGATGGGATTACTGGAGGTCGATTTTTTTCTGTGACAAAAAGAAAAATTAGAACTTTTTGAGTTTCTTCCAGCAATCCATGCACAACCTACATTTGAAGGCATTTCCAGTTGTTTCATCAGTGGGGGTACAGAATTCCTTGACTTATTTTATTGCTGGATCTTCCAAGACTACTGATGGTCTTCAGTTTCCTTAAGTTTCTTTAATTTTCTTTCCTTTAGTAATATTTTATGGCTCTTTTATTCCATAGCATTGCTTTTGAAATCCGTCCTCCCTATTTTCATCTTCAATTTCTTCTCCTCTCCTTCCATCATGAAAGTGTCTAGCCATACCTTTCTTTTCTATGTTCATGCTGTTCCATCACATTAGGTATTCTTCACTTACATCCTTTTTAAACCAGTTTCTTCATAGGCTGCTATTGAGGTAACTTATAGAAAAGACACAGGCCTGTCCAGAAGACTATAATGCGTTTGACCAAGGTTGATAACTGCTCTGAAGAGATTAATGGCACTCTATTAAAAGATATCACTTACAGTTCAATTCTAAAAGTGATATAAGACAACGGTTTGGCAAATGCTGCTGCACCCAATTTAGATGTCCCGCTGCTGTTGCTGTTTTAGAGACTGACAATAGTGCTTGGCAGTACTGATTAACAAACAAATTTGCCAATTGCTCCTGTTTTTGATGGAGGACATTTTGCAGTTGTACAAGTTGGAACAAATTTGATGTCATTTGCATGAGTGAGGGCTCATTAGCTTTCAGTTCAGTGCTAGAAAGAATATTATTTTTGCTTTGTGCTTGTTTTCTAATTATTTTTTTCCTGCATAATTTTTAATGTGTCCACACCACTGTACATAAGCAAAGGCTTATCTCTCCTACTTCTGGTTGTTGCTTTTTTTTAATTATTATTTTTTATTAAGAATAGAAGCAAGATTAGCAACTTAATTAGTAAGTTTGCTATTCTTAAATACGCTGGATTTCCAAAACAAACAAACAAACAAATAAATAAATAATGGTTGCCTAAAGCATACCAACTAATGAATTCTCCTCTCTTTACAAAGAAAGAATATATTCTGAATTACACTTCTGGTTGGAGTGTCTGAGTACAAGACATTGCACATTGCTTGGTTTTGATCAGCATCTAAAAATACAGGGTGAAAATTTTCTGAGAGGAAGTTCTGGTCAGAGTTTCAAGATTTTCCAGTTTCATTGCCTACGTAGACTTCACACAGCCCCATCTAACTGCTGCAGATAATGGCACAGAGGATGGTCTTGAGGCCAACTAACAGTCAGTGCTGTGTTATCTGCTAGCAGAATGCCTGTGGGCACCCCAGTTGATACTTCAAGCAAGCAACTTTTTCAAAAGAGCTTGCGACAAGACTGTGTGGGATTTGTAGGAAGCCTGAACTCAGTCCTGCATCTCTGGAGCTGCTCAGAGTTCAACTCTCTTGTGAAGGGTCTTCCAGCTGGTGCAGCACACATGGTTCTCTAGTGTTGCTTCATCAGCAGTCAGAGAAGTAGACATCTTGCAGAAAGTATCATATCTCAATGCTCCATTGGGTTTCCACAGCCAGTTTCTGCAATTTGTTCTAGAGCTGTATGAAATTCAGACACGATCCTCGTTGATGACTACAACCTAGAATGTTTCTTTTTACATGATTCTCTGACAATATTCAGGATTATTGTCTGGGCCAATCCGCCTTCAGTTTTTATCTGAGCAGATGTGAAATGAGAAAGACATAAAAGGGAAAAAGGTGGGGTGAGCAATTGTGGAGGATAGTTACCCTTGTAAAGGTTGCTGTCTGTTTCTGGATTATAGGGGGAGATTTTTTTTAATCCTAGATATTTGAAGATCTTCAACAAGGGATAAAATGAAGGGAAATGGCCTCAAGTTGTGCCAGGGGAGGTTTAGGTTGGATATCAGGTGAAATTTCTTTTCTGAAAGGGTTGTGTGGCATTGGGATAGGCTGCCCAGGGAAGTGGCTGAGTCACCATCCTTGAAGGCCTTCAAGAAGCGTGTAGATGTAGAACTTAGTAGCATGGTTTAGTGGTGGACTTTAGTACTGGATTAAAGGTTGGAGTAGATGATCTTAGAGGTCTTTTCAAACCTGAATGATTCTATGATTCTATGGAACCTGCCAGCTCAAAGGGCTGAATGATTTTCAGAAACATAGGTTTACATTTCAGTACATACATGCTTTTGGATTCCTGTCAAAGTGTTTTTGTGTTTGTGTGTGTGACTGCAAAGTTCCTCTCTTGCTATTTCTCTGAGTGCAATGCTAGAGCAGAGCTATGGGTATGCACACTTCAATTTCTGCCTTTTGTTAAATGTTCATACTGCTTTCCCCCTTTCTCATTCTGTCAGTTGCTGATGGGTAGCACTATGATTAGATTATGATTATGATTAGAAATGTCATATTATAGTTTTTTGATAACTGACTAAAATGTCCAGATCTGTAATGCATTTGTATATTCTACCTTTCTTAACTAAATTTGATGATGTTTCTTTACTTAATGTTTGCCATCCCCCTGCACCTTCCTAAAGAACTTCAATATTTCACCTTGGCCTTTTTTTCAGATAGTGATTTCCCATTATCTCAACCTGGATGCAGCATAATTTCCAGTCATATTAAACAGGAATGAGAAAACTGCTGACTGTGCAGTCAGAGTTCCTGATCAATAGACTAACCCAATTTCACCCAATGCACATCCTTTCCACTCCTTATGTCGAGGCTGGCCCCCTTGGAGCAGCCCCAGCGCCCGACCCCGCGTTACAGCAGGACTGGGGCCATGCCTGGCCAGGGGCGGCCCGGGACAGCTGCGCAACCAGGCTGCACCCTTCCACTCTCGCTGCACCCCTGCCCTCAGCCTAGAAAATGGCCCTGGGAGGGCGGCACCACATGGTGCCCACCAGGCACGGGGAGGGGCGCCCAGCGCATTACAACCGCCTGCAGCATGCTACCATGGTGGCTGTGGAGCTCGTGCAGTGGGGCACAGGGTTCTGTGCCTCCTCCCTTCCAAGTCCATCCTATCTGCTGGCAGTCTCTCTGACCGCAGTTTTTATCATGGTCTCCCCCAGGCAGAGAGCTTGCCCCAAAAAGACTGCGGCGACCCAAAGGGAGGGGCTGTCCAGAATCACAGAATTGTAGGGGTTGGAAGGGACCTCCAGAGATCATCGGGTCCAAGCCCTCTGCCAAAGCAGGTTCCCCAGAGCAGGTTGCCCAGGTAGGCATCCGGACGGGCCTTGAATATCTCCAGAGAAGGAGACTCCACAACCTCCCTGGGCAGCCTGTTTCAGTGCTCCATCACCCCCACCGTGAAGAAGTTCTTTTGCATATTGGTGCAGAACTTCCTGTGCTCCATTTTGTGGCCATTTCCCCTTGTCCTGTCCACACAAACCACTGAAAAGAGGTTGCCCAAATCCCTCTGTCTCCCACACTTAAGATATTTGTAAACATTAATAAGATCCCCTTTCAGTCTTCTTTTCTCAAGGCTGAACCAGGCCGCACCATGTCTCTCAGCCTTTCCTCATAGGGGAGATGCTTCAGGCCCTGTATCATCTTTGTGGCCCTCCACTGGACTCTTTCCAGAAGATCCCTGTCTTTTTTGTACCGGGGAGCCCAGAACTGGACACAGTACTCCAGCTGAGGCCTGACCAGGGCAGAGTAGAGGGGGAGGATCACCTCCCTTGACCTGCTGGCCACACTCCTTTTAATGCACGCCACGATCCGATTGGCCTTCTTGGCCGCCAGGGCACACTGCTAGCTCATGGTCAACCTGTCATCCAACAGGACCCCTGGGTCCTTCTCCTCAGAGCTCCTCTCCAGCAGGTCATCCCCCAGCCTGTACTGATACGTGTGGTTGTTCCTTCCCAGGTGCAGGACTCTATACTTACTCTTGTTAAACTTCATTTGGTTTCTTCAAAATGACCATGACATTGTAGAGTTTACTATCCTTGGTGATGTCAGAAGGTTAACTAGCAAAACTGCTGTCTTGAACTTCCGAAGGGCGGACTTCGACCTACTCAGGACACATGTTGCAGGGGTCCCTTGCGAGTCACTCCTGAAGGGCAAAGGAGCCCAGGAAGCCTGGATGCTGCTCAAGAAGGAAATCTCAAAGGCACAAGAGCAGGCTGTTCCTGAGTCCCATAAGGTGAGCCGGAGGGAAAGAACATTGGCATGGATGAACCGGGAACTTTTATTGAGACTCCGGGAGAAAAAGAGAGTCTACGTCCACTGGAAGAAGGGACAGGCTACTTGGGGCGACTACAAGGAAGTTGCTAAGATATGCAGAGAGGAAGTTAGATAGGCAAAAGCCCATCTTGAACTCAGATTGGCCACTGCAGTAAAAGAGAACAAGAAATCCTTTTACAAACATATTAACAGCAAGAGAAGAACCAAGAAAAATTTCCATCCTTTACTTGATGCAGCAGGGAATGTGATCACTGAGGATAAGGCTGAGGTTCTCAACACCTTCTTTACATCTGTCTTTAGTAGTCAGATCAGTTATCCTCAGGGTACTTTACTCCCTGACCTGGACATCCCCTATGATTCAGGTAGAGAATCCCCCCCTGTGATCCATGAAGAGACAGAGACCTGCTCCTCTATCTGGAATGTCACAAGTCCATGGGACCAGACGAGCTCCACCCTAGGGTGATGAGGGAGCTGGCGGAGGTGATTGCCAAGCCCCTTTCCACCAGCTACCAATGGTCATGGTTGTTTGGAGTGGTCCCAGAGGACTGGAGGCTTGCTGATGTGACTCCCATCTACAAGAAGGGCTGTAAGGAGGACCCATGGAACTACAGCCCTGTCAGCCCGACCTTGGTTCCAGGGAAAGTTATGGAGCAAATTATCTTGGGTGAGATCACCCAGCACTTGCGTGGCATCCAGGGGATCATGCCCAGCCAGCACAGCTTCATGAAAGGCAGGTCGTGCTTATGCAACCTCATCTCCTTCTATGATCGTGTGACCAGACTGGTAGATGAGGGAAAGGCTGTTGATGTAGTCTACTTAGATTTCAGCAAAGCCTTTGACATGGTCTCCCACAGTATACTCCTGGGGAAACTGGCTGCCCGTGGCCTGGACAGGTATTCTCTTCTCTGGGTAAAGGACTGGCTGGAGGGCTGTGCCCAGCGGGTAGTGGTTAATGGAGTTAAGTCCAGTTGGTGTCCTGTTACAAGTGGTGTCCCCCAGGGGTCGGTACTGGGGCCTATCTTGTTTAGTATCTTTACTGATGACCTGGATGAGCATTGAGTGTACCCTCAGTAAGTTTGCAGATGACACCAAGTTGGGAGGTAGTGTCGATCTGCTTGAGGGTAGGGTGGCCCTTCAGAGGGATCTGGATAGGCTGGACTGCTGGGCTGAGGCAAATGGAATGAGGTTTAACAAGGCCAGGTGCCGGGTCCTGCACTTTGGCCACAATAACCCCATGCAATGCTGTAGGCTTGGGGCAGAGTGGCTAGAAGACTGTGAAGAGGAAAGGGACCTGGGAGTGTTGATCGATGCTCGGCTGAACATGAGTCAGCAGTGTGCCCAGGTGGCCAAGAAGGCCAATGGCATCCTGGGCTGTATTAGAAATAGCGTAGCCAGCAGGACCAGGGAGTTGATTGTCCCCCTGTACTCTGCTCTGGTGAGGCCACACCTTGAGTACTGTGTTCAGTTTTGGGCCCCTCACTACAGGACAGACATTGAGGCCCTGGAGCATATCCAGAGAAGGGCAACAGAACTGGTGAGGGGTCTGGAGCACAAGTCTTATGAAGAGCGGCTGAGGGAGCTGGGGTTGTTTAGTCTGGAGAAGAGGAGGCTCAGGGGAGACCACATTGCACTCTACAACTTCCTGAAGGGAGGTTCTGATGAGGAGGGGGTTGACCTCTTCTCTCAGATAACTAATGACAGGATTCGAGGGAGTGGCCACCAGTTGCACCTGGGGAGATTTAGATATCAGGAAAAACTTTTTCTCTCTCAGAGTGGTCAGGCACTGGAATGGCCTGCCCAGGGAGGTGGTGGAGTCACAGCCCCTCACGGTGTTCAAGAAGCGCCTGGACGAGGTGCTGTGAGATACGATTTCGTAGCTTACTGGTATTTGTGATAGGAGGATGGTCAGACTATATGATCTTGTAGGTCCTTTCCAACCTTGTGTTTCTATGATTCTGTGATTCTATGATTTTCTTATCTTCTCTGTTTCAAAATTTTGTTTTACTTTGCTCTTTTGAATGCCTTTCTGCTTT
Organism: Cygnus atratus; assembly: GCF_013377495.2. Taxonomy (NCBI): domain Eukaryota; kingdom Metazoa; phylum Chordata; class Aves; order Anseriformes; family Anatidae; genus Cygnus; species Cygnus atratus. Next base: position 105,218,865 of record NC_066364.1, on the reverse strand, counting down.
TGTGGCTATGGTACTGCACCACAACAGCAACTCCAGCTACTACTGTGAATTGGCTGCTCTTGTAAATTTAGTTAGGTAACAATTACAGAATGAAATATAGATTTGCTAGGAACTCATTTATGGGAAGAAACCAAAGGACTTGTTAATTTGGGTCAAACTGAACTAATAATTATGGCCAAAGGCAAAACAGAATAACAGAATGAAAAGAAATTGGGTTTAGTAATGTCAAAATATTAATTTCAGTGTTTTCTAAATAAAGTGTTCTAAATTTTCATGTCAGGATTGCCCAGTGTTTATAAGCAATTATAGTGATCTGAGAACAAAGCATTTCATTTAATTTGAAGCAACCTTTTCTTCCATACCTGAAATAAAATCTGTTTCAGTTCAAATCAGATGTGTGTGTGTGTGTGTGTGTGTACACACCTTTCTCACAGCAGTACTCATAACCATATCTCATAATAAGAAAAACAATTTTCTGAATTTTCTATTTTTTTTCCCTTTAGTAGCAAAGGATGTACACTTTACCAGTCTAGGAAAGTATATCAGAACAAGCTAGCTGACTTTCTAAAACCACAATAATCACCATTTATTGTGAAGGATTTTCAAAATCACTTTTCTGTGAATAACACTATGCTTTATGCTGTCAGAAGGAATTTGCCCAATGCTGACTCTTGAAAAAAAAAAAAAAGAAGGAACCTTCCCTTCAGGATTTTCATCATAAATCAGGTTGTAACATATGGATATAAGATGATCTATTAGATATTGGCCTACCAGTCTATGGTTTCAAAGCTGTTCATATTGCTGTGAATACTCAGCAGTTCCTGAGACCCAGAAGCAGTTTGGAAGACACAGTCTGCTGTAGACAAATATCTATAATGATATCCCAGTCAAAGCTAGTTCTTTCTGGCCAGCCTTAGGAAAGCATAACTAATTACATAACTTTAATACTAAATTGCAACTGTACTTGTGCTCCACAGTTATGTCATAGCCATGTCTCATAGACCAACATTTGACGGCACAGGCATCTAACACAAGCAACTGACACAAAGATTGTCCAAAATACTACTACTGGAACAGATGTATTTCTGTGATTGTGGAGTATAAATTATGAACGAGCACACACACCAAAGAAGTATCTATGCGATAGTCCTTGTATAGTGGCAGAAGATCAAACCAGAGGCTAACGATATGGTCAGTGCTAAGTAGCTCTGTGATATGGCAATTGGCAGCTAAAGTTCTTAGGACTTGAGTATAATACATAATAGTTCTACCATGAGTTTGGGTTTTAAGTTTTTTGTTTGTTTTTGTTTTTTCTTTATCACTTAAAGTTAAAACCCTGAAAGCACAGGTGTCTTAGGGACTTTCCCTCAGTCTATGGGCTAAATTAGATTCTAATTGCAGAACATCTGAGGGCTAGGTGAGGGGGACATCACATTTAAATGCTTCTCTTGTTCTCGGTGTTCTGGAAACTAGACAGCGTATTTGCCACCTTTTCATGGGATACACCTGACTTTAAATTATATGCTGAGAGTCAGCTATTACAATGCACCCTATTTAGAATAAGTGATATCCATTTGTCTCGATTTTGTAAGTTGAGATTGACCATAAAATTAACAGAAGAAATTTGTGTTGGTACACTTGTTTCTCCAGAATGGATTAGTATTTCTCAAGAAATCCATGTAAGTGTCTAACATGCATACCATTAGGCTTATAAATACCTTCCAAATTCAAGCCCCTACAGCTACACTGAATACAATTAAAGATCTGTTTCTCAGGACTGAGTGTTGTGTCCAAAAGAGATCTTGGGCTCTTTCAGAAACATTCCTTTGAATATTCTAATAAAATGGACAGACAGTCTATTACCAACATATCTATGCAAAATGATAACGGCAAAGGAGGTAGGAACCTAACAAGTAAATTGTCGTTCAGTATTTGCCTTGCCTTGCATTTGCTGTAGGGTCATTTTTGAAACCTCCATGGCTATTGCTGTTAGGACCTGGGAATTTCAGGGTGTTTTCCATGCTTAAATATTATGAGCCATTTTATTGATTTATTTATTTGTCTGGAAACACATCACCTTCACCTTTTTTTTCAGACTTGTTTCCTTCATTCGATAGGAGAATACCTCCTGGTTCTCTCTCTCCCATGCTTTCCTTTGCTATGGTCAGAGTTTTGAGACTGCAGTCTGATCTGTCATGCTGGTAGATCAGTCCCAGTGGCAGACATTGGGGATTTGAACTCCCTGTTCTGATGAGTTGCTGTCCTGGTTTCAGGTAGGACAGAGTTAATTTTCCTCCTAGTAGCTGGCAGGGTGTTATGTTTTGGATTAGGATGAGAAGAGCGCTGATAACATGCTGATGTTTTAATTGTTGTAGAGCAATGCTTACACCAAGCCAAGGACTTTTCAGCTTCTCGCTCTGTCCTGCTAGCGAGCAGGCTGGGGGTGCAGCAGGAGCTGGGAGGGGACAGACCCAGGACAGCTGACCCAAACTGGCCAAAGGGGTATTCCATACCATCTGACGTCATGCTGAACAATATATAGGGGTGGCTAGCCGGGGTGGGGGCGCGGCTGCTCGGGGATAGGCTGGGCATCGGTCAACGGGTGGTGAGCAATTGCATTGTGCATCACTTATTTTGTACACATTATTACTATTAATACTATTATTATTATTATTATTATTATTATTATTATTATTGTTATTATTTTTCCTGTCCTAATAAACTGTCGTTATCTCAACTCACAGGCTTCACTTTCCCGTTTCTCGGAGAGGGAGGGGGGAGGGTGAGCGAACGGCTGTGTGGTGTTTGGCTGCCAGCCGGGCTAAACCACAACAGTTGCAAAGCTCACAAACTTAGAACAATCTCTCAATACTTAGTAGGGGCAACATTCCCCTGCATCACTAGTGCCCACATGAAACAACAGCAGCAGATAATAGTCATTAGGCTGTGTGATGCTTGCAAGTCTCTTGGTGACATCCCTGATACAAGCCCCTGGTAAGCAGCAGACTTTTCTCAAGAGCAGAACAGGTCAGACAGTGGGTGCCTCTGTACTTCTCAGCAGACAGTCTCCTACCACTCTCACCCACCACCTTTCCTCAGTTGCACTGGTTGTTACACAGGGAGCAGGCTGGGCTGCCTTACTCAACACCACCTCCCTGCAATGGGTCTTTCCTTTCCAGTCAGCAGAGGGGTGAGGTTGTTCTGTAAGGGCACCTCAGGCTACTGTGGAAGACTCTACTTCACCACAACCTGACAAGCCATGTCCCATTTGCGTGGTCTACTCACCCCTCCCCTGGTCACCATGCTCCTTAGGGGCTGCTTATGGATGCATGGGGGTTGCTGCTGTTACTGCTGCCCCACACACACAGACATACACCTCTCATGTGAGTGGCTGGCCCCTGGCAGGTCGCTGTGCTCCCCTGGGGCTTTGCTGGCTCAGGAAACACCCCTGTAGGCCACAGTCCTCTGCCCTGCTGTGGAATGCACCTGCCCAGAGCTGATCACCTTGGTGAGTCCGATGATCCTGCTTGGGTGCAGGTGGATCCTGTCAAGCCTCAGCAGACCTCTTGTCTTAGAGATAATCTTGCACGATTATAAAAGCAAAAATTCTGGTGGAGGCACTAGTCTTGGAGCCAGGCATTGATGACTTGGGCTTGCCTGATTTTTTTCCAAGTGTCTCCACGTTACTGCAAGGATTGAGGAAAACTTTAACTGTGCTTCTCAATCCTTTAGCCATCTTCCCAGGGCCCTGAAACCTCTTTTGTTAGACTTTAGGCTTTTTGTTTTGACACCACAGGTACCCAGATGATCTCTTTTTGTTTATATGTCTCAAGATCCTTTGGCTTTTAAATTTATTTTACTTCCTTTGAAAGGACATTTTAGCTTGAGTTTTGGCAACTCATTTTTGTTTCTAATTCCGAAATTCATTTATTTTTTTTGTGGATCAAGTCTGTTGTTTTACCTTCTTTCTGTAATATACTCTATTATAGCATAGTTATTCAGCCTAGTAGTTATTCAGCCTGTTTTTAACCTTGCAGATGCAAGTCCAAATATATATATATTTTTATGCTTTTACCTTAAAGAATTTCCAAATGACCTTCCTGGCTGAGTCCATCAATCCCTCAGACTGATTACATAATGTGGTTTCCTTCACTTTATCAAATTTTGTTCTTTTGAAATCAAGAATCTGACTTACAGGCTTATTTTTAGTTGTCCTTGTATTAATTTGAATCAACTCATGATCACTCAATCCAAAAATGTCTCCTACAATTAACTTTTCTCTACTGCTTCCATTATTTATTCAAAGTCAAGTTAAAATAGCATTATTTCTCATTTGTTTCCACTGGACAAAATCTTCAATGAGTATTATAGGAAGCTGATCTCTACTCGTATTCATACAATTCAGTTATAACATGAATGGAAGAAGGCATTTTAGCAGTAAGTAAAGCAATTTAAAAATAAGGCAAGAAAATCTGTGACACTCACTTCAGCAAGTCCTCCAGAGCATAGTAAGGTGCAAGAAACTAATTTAGCAGGAATCAAAATAGATTAAAAATTAATCAGACTTTCTGAGACACAAACCACCATTTAAGTGATGGATGTAACTAGGCCAGCATGCTACCTTACCTTTCTTAGTATGTAGTTGCACAACTGATTTCTTGCCTCTTTTTCTGATGGATACAGCTCTGATTACTGTTTAGTCATGATCCAATGTATCTGGGTTCCAGTATGATTTTATTGTAAATGTGAAAGATTGATTCTAACAAAAATGGTTATTTATTTTCCCTTTCTCTTTGGGGTAAATCCTTTTACAGCTTATCTAAAGTCAATGAAATAACATAAATAAATAAATAAAAAGCCCCACCCTTTGAGAGATTAACAAATTGTTCTGTCCTGCTGCCTTCTTTAAATAAAGAGCCTAGGTAACACCCAAACAAGACTAAAATAAGTCTCTTTTCAAAAAGTGGTTTCAGTAAAGTTTCCCAAATCAGCTTTTTAATTTGACAGCTTATCATTTTATTTTATTTTTTCTGTCAGATAATGCCAGATAATAGTGCTTCTCTAAGTCAGCAGACAGATTTTCTTTTTTCCTTTATTTTTCATCTTGGATATCCTGGTGAAACACAAAGGCTCATCCCTTCTTAGACTTGATAGATCCTGTAATTAAATTCAGATCTCGATAAAATGTGTGGTACAGTTGTCATTACTTGATCACAGAAGGCATTACACCTTTCAGTTAAATACAGCAAGATGGCACAATGCATCTAGTTTAGAAGGAGAAAGAAAATGTCAAATGAGCAATGAGTCAGAAAGAGGTGCTCTAAAATACTAACTGAAACCAATATCTCTGATCTTTTTGTGTCTTGTGGTAAAGGATGGCGCCTATACCTGTTTACAAGAATGAGGCATAAGGTGATATGAAAACAGAGTTTTAGACCACAAGTTGTGGAGATTCAAGTTAGAGGAAGGAACTGGAAAGTGGAAGTGAAAACAGACTGCACAATGAGACATGGCAAATCTGTCACAGCAGGTCCCCCATTCACCTCTTCAGGAAAGCCATTATTAACAATCCCATTAAAAGTCAGATCCCAAAAGATGAAATATTGCTAATACATAGAGATTCTTTTCCACACATTTATTTGGTTTGAACCTTACAGGCAAATTTTCCATGTAACCTACAATATCATAAATTACACAATGTAATAGGATAAATTACACAATGTAATAGGATAAATTAAAAATCAAGTATTAAATATGGTGTTGGTTAAAAAGAAAAGAATTCAGTCAAATTATATAACAAGTAATTTTTAATACTCAGTAGCTTCTTTACATTGTAATACTTATAGAATCAATTTCTTAAAATATATTTGTCAGTGTAGCAGAAGCTTGTTGTCAAAGCCAAGTATCAAACACCATATTCCATTATTTCTTTTTCCTTTCAGGCTGCCCTCCAGTAGGTTCATAGCTGACTTGTCTGAGGTTATGCAGGATTTTATGTAACATGTCACTCACTAAGCCAAACTAATACCTACTAACTTCAGTAAAACTACTTGTGTGCAACAAATACTAATGAATAAGCATTGGCATGGTTGTGACTGTGCTCCTTGTTTTATACGACTTGGTGGGCATACACATGCATTTCCTCTAACGCTGATATTGATGCTGCCATTGGCTGATAGAGCATGCAAGAGAAGAGTGTGATAGTGTACTTCTGTCGTGTGCTCCTCCTGTAATGCTGTTCGTTTCCATTAGCTGCTGGGGCAACTGTGAAGTCAGTGTGAAATGGGAGCCTTGCTCAGGACAGAACAAATCAATGTAGTGTTGAGCCTTCCAACCAGACAATCTATCATATGGAAAACAAAATTAATTTTTCTGCAAAGTCATTCTGATTTAGATGCTCTTGGAAGATGAGGTATTTTTTTATTTGGGACACATTTGTGCATATGTCCCCAGATATTTTGCTGGTGTTGTGAGGTGTGACAGGAGAATAGTACTTTATGTCTTCAGGATAAGAACTTGCATTAACCTAATTCAGAAACAGTTGCTGTAATTCATACTGCAGCAGGGAAAACAGCAACTTGCTGCGTCCTAGATACATTTTCAGAAGTTCCAAACACCTGATTCCACGGTTAACTGTTATCCAGGTATCCAGAAGGACACAAATCATTGCTGTCTTGAATGTATGAGTATATATGTGCATTAGACTCTTTCATGAGAGACGTGTAAACACAGGAGAGTATTTTAATATTCCAGCAGCTATGTGCATGTCTTCATCTTGCCATGTGGTTATATTTTTGCAGTCTCAAGCCGTGATTGTTAAAAAAAAATATATAAAAAATTTAGAACCTGTGGTGTTCGCACTTTCAGGATAACTTTTTCTGTAGTACAGATTTGTGATTAGTGGCAACTCCATTGTAACCAATTCTGTGGTTATATTCTACAATTGTATTATATCATGCACTTAAAAATAAGTTCAGAGTTAATTTCAAGGAGTACTCAATAAGTTCAAGGAGTTACCTTGACCCTAGCAAGGTGTAGCTAAACCACAGGGTCTTCTTTTTGCAGCCTATCCTATCTGTCAGAAAAAGAGTGACTTGCTTGTATGATTTATACAACCTAGAACCCTTATGAGCTGCACGAAAGTTAGATTCTGTAGTACAATCCATCTCAAACACATTTGAAGCAGAAATTAAACACCCATTGCTTTGTTAGACGTAGAATATGTAGTGAAACACATCCTGATTTCACCCCCTTATTGGTGGGTGTTAACTGAATTAAAGGCAATGAAGTTATGGCCTTCGAAATTGGTTTAATTAAGATGTGAATGGACTAAAAGACTGAGAAGCATAGATAGTGTTTTCCTTAATTCTCCCTGTAATGGGGAGAGAGAAGGAAAGAAACAGGTGAGCCCAGGTCATCAAAGTCTGTCATCAAAGTCTTGCTCCCAGACTGGTGCCTCCACCAGAATTTTGGGGTTTGTAATCATAGAATCATTGAGGTTGGAAAGGGCCTCCAAGATCATCAACTCCAACCACTAACCTAGCACTGCCAAGTCTATCATTAAACCATGTCCTTAAGAACCACATCTTTTAAATGTGACTTAACAGGGACAGTGACTTAACAACTTCCCTAGGCAGCCTGTTCCAATGCTTCACAACTCTTTCAGTGAAGAAATTTTTCTTAGTATCCAACCTAAACCTCCCCAGGAGCAACTTGAGGTCATTTCCTCTTGTCCAATCGCCTGTAGCTAGGGAAACGACACCAATCCCTGCCCTGCTACAACCTCCTTTGAGGTAGTTACAGAGAAAGATAAGGTCTCCCCGAGCCTCCATTTCTCTAGGCTAAGTAACCCCAGTTCCCTCAACCATTCCTCATGAGACTTGTTCTCTAGACTCCTTAGCAGCTTTGTTGCCCTTCTTTGGACACACTCCAGTACCTTGATGTTTTTTTCTTGCAGTGAGGGGCCCCAAACAAAGTTCAGCCTTAGCAGAGCTGAGTACACGGTAACAATCACTTCCCTAGTCCTGCTGGCCATGCTGTTTCTGATACAAGCCAGGGTGCTGTTGGCTTTCTTGGCCAACTGAGCACACTGCTGCCTCATATTTAGCTGGCTATTGACCAATACCCCCAGGTCCTTTTCTGCCAGGCAGCTTCCCAGCCACACTGTGGCTGGGAATTCCCTGTGTTTCTCCCACAGTATTTAGCGTTGGTGCAGCCTCACCTTGAATATTGTGTGCAGTTCTGGACTCCGCCCTATAAAAAGGATGTTAAGATACTTGAAACTGTCCAGAGGAGGGCAATAAAGTTGGTAAAGGCATGTCCTTCGAGGAGAGGCTGAGGACACTTGGGTTGTCTAGTTTGGCGAAGAGAAGGCTAAGAGGCAACCTCATTGCTGTCCACAACTTCCTGAGGTGAGGAAGCAGAGGGAGAGAAGCCAATCTTTTCTCATTGATAACCAATGATGTGATTTGGGGAACAGCAAAAAACTGTGCCAGATGAGGTTCAGAATGGATATTAGGAAAAATTTCTTTACACTGGAAACACTGGAAGAGGCTTCATAGTGAGGTGATTGATGCCTTATACCTGCCAGTGTTCAAGAGGCATTAAGATAATAACCTCAAAAATATTCTTTATCTTTTCGTTAGCCCTGAAGTGATCAGGCAGTTGAACCTGATGATCTTTTTAGGTCCCTTCCAACTATTCTGTTCTGTTCTGTTCTATTTTAGTGTTCTGATTTTCCTCAGTGGACTATTTCTAATGGCCTTTCTGGTGCAGCATCAAACTTAGTGGACATGAAGAATTTAGAAATACAGTGTTTTCCAGGTTAAGTGTATATATAGAAAGAAAAAAAAAAAGATTCCCCTGTTTTACAGAGATGATAGGCATTAAGAGACTTCTGGTTTAAAAGTTCAAAATTGCAGTTGCATAATATGGAGAGAAAAATAAATATGTCTTTTTTCAAATGAACAATCTGTACCAAAATTTTATTTCAACTGTATCTGGGTGTGGGAAGAAGTTTGGAAAATAATGCATTCATTTTTAGAGTATAGCAGTTGTCTCACAGCAATTTTCAACCAAGAGTTTCTTGAGCACCTCACTTCAGGGGTAGGCCCCTTGTAGTTCTCTCTCCTGCAAATTCATTCGTGTTTTTGTCTAAGCAATGATAGAAGCGCAGACTGCAGACAGTGCTATGGTTGCATGAGCGATACCTGTAGCTGATAGCTGATAGATACTCTGTAAATGTGACTAGCAGTGAGTATGGTTAATTTTTCATCAATCAGCTTGAGTTAATAAACTCAGTATTGCATACAACAAATAGTTACCAGTGAGTAGCACTCATTGACTGGAAACATCTCCAGTGGGAGAATTGTACTGGGCTTGAATATATGTAACACTTCTATAAGTGGCCTGGAAGTCTGCATAACATCTGTCACTGACAATGCATGACTGTTAGGAAAACAACCAAACAAAACAAAGGTAAGTAATAGGCAGGGCAAACTGTGGTGTGTGAGCATGATTGCTTGGGAATCCGGGAGAATTTAAAGAAAGTTAGACTTCAGCAGTGCTGAGTTCTGAGGCATGGATCTAAGACCAAAAAGTGAAGGTTGTGGCAACATAACAAGGTACAATGTCCTGGAAGTATAGGATTCTGAGGGGCACTTGAGGGATATCATCTTTCAGACTGCTGAGGATGAAGCATCATGTGTTTTTGTGACAAAGGAGATTATGGAAATTGCTCTGTGAGCACAAAAAGCTGAAATGTAGGAACTGCTGAGGATTTTGCCACCCTTACAACAATTTGAAAACATCTCTGAAACAGATATCAAAGCCTGTAACTGTACCTCATGTCTGTGGTTCTATGGAAAAAAAAATGGAGTGTGTATAAAAAGAGCCCAAAAGAGTTTTTTTCTATATTGATATAAAAAATTAAAACGGATCCTAGCCCAAGAGCTGGCAGGGCTTGTTGAGAGGGCTTTAAACTAGGAAAGAAGGGGGATGGGGCTGAAATTAGGCTTGTTGGAGCTGTACCAGGGGGAACAATGGCAAAGCCAGGGAAGAAGGCAATGGCCCAACTGAAGTGCATCTACACCAATGCACACAGCATGGGTAACAAACAAGAGGAGCTGGAAGCCATCGTGCAGCAGGAAGGCTATGACTTGGTTGCCATCACGGAAACGTGGTGGGACCACTCTCATGACTGGAGTGCTCCAATGTCTGGCTATAGGCTCTTCAGAAGGGACAGGCAGCACAGAAGGGGTGGTGGTGTGGCTCTCTATATTAGAGAGTGTTTTGATGTAGAGGAACTTGAGGCTGGGAATGATAAGGTTGAGTCTCTATGGGTTAGGATCAGAGGGAAGGCCAACAAGGCAAGCATCCTGGTGGGGGTCTGTTATAGACCACCGAACCAGGATGAGGAGATAGATGAGGATTTCTACAGGCAGCTGGCAGAAGCCGTGAAATCATCAGCACTTGTTCTCGCGGGGGACTTCAACTTCCCAGACATATCCTGGAAGCACAACACAGCCCAGAGAAAGCAGTCTAAGAGGTTTCTGGAGGGTGTGGAAGATAGCTTCCTGACGCAGCTGGTTAGAGATCCTACCAGGGGAGGTGCCCCGCTAGACCTTCTGTTCACAAACAGTGACGGACTGGTGGGAGATGTGGTGGTCGAGAGCTGTCTTGGGCAGAGTGACCACGAAATGGTAGAGTTCTCTATTCTTGGCGAGGCCAGGAAGGGGACCAGTAAAACTGCTGTCTTGGACTTCCGGAGGGCTGACTTTGAGCTGTTCAGGACACTGGTTGGCAGAGTCCCTTGGGAGGAGGTTCTGAAGGGCAGAGGAGTCCAGGAAGGCTGGGCACTCTTCAAGAAGGAAATCTTAATGGCTCAGGAGCGGTCTGTCCCCACGTGCCCAAAGACGAGCTGGCGCGGAACTAGACTGGCCTGGCTGAACAGAGAGTTGTGGCTCGAGCTTAGGAGAAAAAGGAGGGTTTATAATCTTTGGAAAAGAGGGTGGGCCACTCAAGAGGACTATAAGGATGTTGCGAGGCTGTGCGGGGACAAAATTAGAAAGGCCAAAGCTCATCTGGAGCTTAATCTGGCTACTGCCATTAAAGATAACAAAAAAAGTTTTTACAAATACATCAACACAAAAAGGAGGACTAAGGAGAATCTCCATCCTTTACTGGATGCGGGGGGAAACTTAGTTACAAAAGATGAGGAAAAGGCTGAGGTACTCAATGCCTTCTTTGCCTCAGTCTTTAGCGGCAAGACCAATTGTTCTCTGGATACCCGGTACCCTGAGCTGGTGGAAGGGGATGGGGAACAGGATGTGGCCCTCACTTTCCACGAGGAAATGGTTGGTGACCTGCTACAGCACTTGGATGTACGCAAGTCAATGGGGCCGGATGGGATCCACCCGAGGGTACTGAGAGAACTGGCGGAGGAGCTGGCCAAGCCGCTTTCCATCATTTATCGGCAGTCCTGGCTATCAGGGGAGGTCCCAGTCGACTGGCGGCTAGCAAATGTGACGCCCATCTACAAGAAGGGTTGGAGGGTAGACCCGGGGAACTATAGTCCTGTTAGTTTGACCTCAGTGCCAGGGAAGCTCATGGAGCAGATTATCTTGAATGTCGTCGCGCAGCACTTGAAGGGCAACCAGGCAATCAGGCCCAGTCAGCATGGGTTTATGAAGGGCAGGTCCTGCTTGACGAACCTGATCTCCTTCTATGACCAAGTGACGCGCTTGGTGGATGAGGGGAAGGCTGTGGATGTGATCTACCTTGACTTCAGTAAGGCTTTTGACACCGTTTCCCACAACATTCTCCTCAAGAAACTGGCTGCTCGTGGCTTGGACTGGCGTACACTTTGTTGGGTTAAAAACTGGCTGGATGGCTGGGCCCACAGAGTTGTGGTGAATGGAGCCAAATCCAGTTGGAGGCCGGTTACTAGCGGAGTCCCCCAGGGCTCAGTGCTGGGGCCAGTCCTCTTCAATATCTTTATCGATGATCTGGATGAGGGCGTCCAGTGCACCCTCAGTAAGTTTGCAGATGACACCAAGTTAGGTGCGTGTCTCGCACCTAGGTGCTCGAGGGCAGGAAGGCTCTGCAGGAGGATCTGGATAGGCTGGACCAATGGGCTGAGGTCAACTGTATGAAGTTCAACAAGGCCAAGTGCCGGGTCCTGCACCTGGGGCGCAACAACCGCAAGCAGCGCTACAGGCTGGGAGATGAGTGGTTGGAAAGCTGCCTGGCCGAGAAGGACCTGGGAATACTGGTTGATAGGCAGCTGAATATGAGCCAGCAGTGTGCTCAGGTGGCCAAGAAGGCCAACAGCATCCTGGCCTGTATAAGAAGCAGTGTGGCCAGCAGGTCTAGGGAAGTGATTGTGCCCCTGTACTCGGCTCTGGTGAGGCCGCACCTCGAGTCCTGTGTTCAGTTTTGGGCCCCTCACTACAAGAAGGACATGGAGGTGCTCGAGAGAGTCCAGAGAAGGGCAACGAAGCTGGTGTGGGGTCTGGAGAACAAGTCTTACGAGGAGCAGCTGAGGGAGCTGGGGTTGTTCAGCCTGGAGAAGAGGAGGCTCAGGGGAGACCTCATCGCTCTCTATAGGTACCTTAAAGGAGGCTGTAGAGAGGTGGGGGTTGGTCTGTTCTCCCACGTGCCTGGTGACAGGACGAGGGGGAATGGGCTAAAGTTGCGCCAGGGGAGGTTTAGGTTGGATATTAGGAAGAACTTTTTTACTGAAAGGGTTGTTAGGCATTGGAATGGACTGCCCAGGGAAGTGGTTGAGTCGCCATCCCTGGAGGTCTTTAAGAGACGTTTAGATGTAGTCCTTAGTGATATGGTTTAGTGGAGGTCTTGTTAGTGTTAGGACAGAGGTTGGACCAGATGATCTTGGAGGTCTCTTCCAACCTAGATGATTCTGTGATTCTGTGATTTATAGTGTCGAAACAAAAATTAAGAAATGACTCAATCACAGTGTAAGTACTTTCATGGGGAGAAAACACGAGGTGCCTGCAGTGTTTTTAAGCCGTTCCTGGAAAGCCATAACCAGAACTAAGAAATTGAAGTAAGAAATAGAGAGTGTGCTTTCAACAGTGAGCCTTCAAATTCATTACTAAATGATTTTCCTCTATTGTGTGTCATCATGTTCGTATAAAACATTTTCCTGGAGGAGCTATTTGAGCCAATTACAGGTTATGAATTAACCAAACAATAGATTTTTGGCTGAACAGAGAATCAAATGGGTCAATATTAATAACCTGTGATGTACAGATCAGATCATGCCTCTGTCTATATTGAGAGCATATTATCAATATAAGAATACTTAATTCATATAGTAAAATTGTGTCCCTAATGCAGATATAACTATACCTTCCCAGGAATTAAGCAATTAATACCAGAAAATAAAAATGTTTCCAGGTATAATTTCTGTAATTTTTATATCCAGAAACAATACTGTGCTATACAGCAACTATACAATGCTTTAACATGTTAGTGCTATTGCATTAAACTGAGAATTTGTTTGCACAAGAGCTGAAAATGAATTCAGAAAATACTATCTCAACTTTAATGTATCATTTATCTTTTTCTTTCTCACCTTTTATATATATACATTCATAAATCTTGGTAGCTACAAAAATGATTTTAGTTAGTTGCTTGCTTAGCCATTCTATCTCTTATCTCAGTGCGTTACATGTATTTTTTCAACAACTGACTTCAGTTAAAGAGCAGCCTATGGAATATGCTTGTGTACAGCTTTTCCAGCTGAGTGGCAGAGATGAGCCATGTTGCAAGAATTTCTCACAAATAATCTTCTGCCCTTACATTTCTCTTATCTGTCATTGCTTTGTGGATATGATGACCATAGGTGTTCTGTACAAAAACAAACAAACAAAAAAAAAAAGTGTTGTTACTCTAATCTTTATCAGAACTGTGTTTTAGCCTTGTGCTTTACTGATAGTAACAATCCATACTTAGATACTTAGATATATTACTTAGATATATTACTTATTACTATACATAGATATGTTTAGACTTAACTGGGTTTAATTCAGCCTCAGCTGTGAAAGTGTGTTTTTGGGCTTTAGTGTTCTGCTTTGGAAACACTGTCAAATCCATACATGCATTAATAAAGGCAAAGACTGTAGAGAGTTAACTTTTCCCACTTAATCTATTGATTTCATGCTAGTACTTTCAAGGGTGAGGGTGGAGAGTGGATTGATGGAATGATGTAATCCTTCCTTCTTAGAGTCCTGAATTTTGTCTTGAAAGTATGCTTATTAATCTGAAATGTGTTATTTTTTTATTAGTAAGACATTGGCACATTTTAGTCGTTAATCAGAAAATCATACAGTGGTTTGGGTTGGAAGGGACCTTAGAGATCATCTAGTCCCAAACCCCTTGTCGTGAGCAGTGATACCTTAGAGATACTAGAGATACTTGGAGATACTAGATCAGGTTCCCTAAAGCCCCATCCAGCCTGGCCTTGAACACATTCAGAGATGGGGCATCCACAGCTTCTTTGGGCAACCTGTTCCACTCTCTGACCACCCTCATAGTAAAAAAAAATTCTTCAACTATGTAATATAAATTACCATCTTTTAGTTTAAAACCATTACCAACACCAACTGTCTAGGCCAGTCTTCATAGGAGAGGAGATCCGGCCCTCTGCTCATCCTTGTGGCCCTCTTCTAGACCCGCTCTAACAGGTCCATGTCCTTCTTATGCTGGGGACCACAGAGCTGGATGTAGTATTCCGGGTGGGGTCTCACGAGAGCAGAGCAGAGGAGTAGAATCACCTCCCTCAACCTGCTAGCTACATTTCTTTTGATGCAGCCCAGGATATGATTGGTTTTCTGGGCTGCAAGCACTCATTGCCATCTCATGTTCAGTTTCTCATCCACCAATACCCCCAGGTCCTTCTCCTCAGGGCTGTTTTCAATTCACTTATGGCCCAGGCCGTATTCATTTTGGGGATTGCTCTGACCCAAGTGCAGGGACCTCGTGCTCAGCCTTGTTGAGCTTCATGAGGTTCACGTGCACATGTATTATTGTCATCATTCTTACTACTGATCACTTAAAAATAAAAATACTTTAACTACCATATTGCATTATATTTTAATAATGCATTAGTGCTTCATGTTAGTGAAGCTACTAGAATTCATAAAGCTGGAAAGATGATAATATCCTTATCTAACTCCTTCAATATAGTGAGTTTCAGTAGGTATTTAAAAGGTCAAGTGGTTTCCTGAGAAAAAGTGGATATGTAAATTGTGCTAGTAGAGCTATTTTCTTTCAAAAGTTATTCTTTTCCCTATCTAACTTCTCATATGTGTGTTGAAGTAGAAGTAGCATCTACTTTTTGGATATTGCATCAACAAATGTATTCTTGCAAAAGAAAATGAAAAAGTAAACATACTGACAATTGACTAGTGATTGCATATTTCCTTGCAAATTCATATATGTTTAAATTGTTCGATATTGATTTTTTTTTTCTTTCTGTGGAAAAAGATTAACTCTGAAAATCAAGGAGATAAATTTAGACCTCCACAAAAATTAACTGCCGGGTTTAGGTTGTCCATCTAAAATGTGGCCTTACTAACTTCAAAACAGAGTATCTCCTACTATGAAAGTGTGTTTTGGGCAAGAGCTTAAAGATTTGAATATTCTGATTTAGCTAGTACAGGTCAAATTCCTTATGTTAAATGTGGTATTGAAGCAGGTGGTTTTCCCTTCTGGATCCCAAAGGCTACTTTGAAACCACCTGAGACCTGAAAATGTCAAAGATCTGTAGCCTCAATGGCCTTTTTAGGCCATGATTTAGCAATGCTTTTGAGAACTTCCTTCTGTGGTTGATGTCCAGCATGTCTATAAGTGCTTCTGAAGAGTAGGTTGCACTAAAATGGACTTTCAGTAGGAATGATAGGTGACAACAGGTAGATATTTCTCATATCTATCCCCCTCCCCTTACAGGCACTTTATCCAGCAATGGCTCTTTTTCCCATCTAGACGTAGATTATATGAGGAGTCATGAAGCATAAATTTCAGGAATGTGACAAATATGTTAAGATAATCATCTCTCCCCTCCCTTGAGACCTTTCTAAGTCATAGAGGAAGGTAACTCAATATAAGAGGTTTTAACATAGAAACGTTGTTTGAGGAATACAGTTCTTAGTTTTCTTCCAGATCAGAATCTCAAAGCAAAATAAAATGTTTCACAACAATTCTGAGTCTTCTCAGACTGCACCAAAAAAAAAAAAAAAGGCTAAGAATAATCACAAGGGGAAAATATTTTGCTAGTTGAAAACTCTTTGCAATTTTACCAAAAAACAGCTATGTTTCATAAAAGTTATGGTGACATGCTACATATCACAGATAAATTTGAGTGGAAAATATTAATGAGGCTTATGTATGTATATAATTGGGGAATCAGATTATTTCACTTTTTAACAGATAGAACTAAATCGCTACTGGAAGTCTACCCACGGCCGCTATGATATTGTGTGGTGGACTGCTCATTATAGTTCTGCAATCCTAAAACACTCCTTTTCTTTTATCTCAGTGAGCGTCTGTTTCTATTATTTAGTTTCTGTTTCTATACCTTGCCAAAAGCGTTTAAAAAAAAAAAAAAAAAAAGCTCTGTGTACAAGTTTAAACCTTAAACCTTTCACTTTTAAAT
This sequence comes from Cygnus atratus, assembly GCF_013377495.2. Taxonomy (NCBI): domain Eukaryota; kingdom Metazoa; phylum Chordata; class Aves; order Anseriformes; family Anatidae; genus Cygnus; species Cygnus atratus. Next base: position 105,202,187 of record NC_066364.1, on the reverse strand, counting down.
AGATTATTCTTTTGTAGTAAAATGTCTGCAAGGCATAAATAAACAAATTGAAATGCCACTTTTAGACAGAACTGAAAGTCTGGAGCTTGCTTTGGCCAAGGGCTACTTTTTAGCTGCACTGCTGACACAGAACAGATTCTTCTCTCTTAAATGCCATTTTCTATCTGTATGGTGCATTTGGTTTCTTCTGCTTGGCAAAGGCTTTTCCAAATAATGACCTCAGTTTTGTTCTTTCTATTGGCTTGCATGTAATCATTCATATTCCTAGGAGAATGAGTTGACACAGCTTCAGCAGATGCAGTTAATGTGACAAAACACCTGTATGGTTCAGGACATTGGGGCACAGTGGTGGTGTTATCAAGCTTCGTGAAAGAACATGAAATCAACATTTTTAAGTTTTACAGTTGCAGTCAAGTTTGTCTGCTGTTGATGAGGGTTGATGCTGATTGCTTTGGATTTCTTATGTTTATTGTGTCTCTGGTCATGTAATGAGTGTGAAATTATTCTCACTATGCCCCACATTGCTTCCAAACAGTCTGTTAGAGCAGCTCAATTGCAGTGGCTTTGGTGAACACAACTGAAATCCAAACTATTTTATCTTATATTACATTGATTATTGCATAAGCAAGAGCAAAATTTAATCCCTGGAGATGTTTTTTGTTGTTTGTTTGTTTTACGTTGTTTCAAATAATTTTTGATGTTGCAAATGGTCCAGAAATAATATATGAAAAACATAGTTTCCCAAAGCCTTTCACCAGCTACAATAAAATGCAATGATATGAGTAATTGCACAGTGTGTCCTTTTCTGTCCTCAGCACTTGCAGTGTGGATAAACTTAATTAGGAAGTTTGTGCGTAGTTAATAAGACCTTTCTTATTTATGGCTTCTACCTGAATACTAGATACTCATGGGATTAGAGACCAATAGAAATTTAAATAAGAGCTGAGCGTGGTGTTTTCCATTTGCCATTGTTCATTTATATAATGTACTGTTTCTGTCAAGAGACATTCTATATAGTAGTTCTTTGCTAGCATGAAATGAAGATCATCCAGATTGCTACCTGGGCAAAAGTCAGAAGAACATATTCAGTAGTTGCTATCTCTGATCTAGCTATTTTTAGATACAGTAGGGTTGAAAAATTCTCCATTTTCCCGCTGTTGAAAAACTATTGAACAAGAAACTGCTTACAGTCAACTTCTGGTTAAAGTTCTATCGGAAAATTAACCTTAAATGATGTGACATTATGACTGTTTCTAAACAGTCAAGAGTCCTTTTACCTTGGAGACCTGCAGAATGTCGCTCTTGGAGTGATGTGGGACATGGTACTGTACTTACAACAATTCGTTTTTTATTCTTTAATCTTCCTCTTTAATGATTCCTATCAATTTTCTTCTCTATTTTAGCAGCAGCCATACATATTAGCCCCTTAATGCTTCACAGGCAGCACAAAAGATCTTTTTTAAAATGCCTGATAACAAAATATGACCTTTAATTTATCAGAAAAGTCCTGTGTTTTCTTATCTCCTTCTTGTTGCTTTTCATCTTCTCTTGCTTGCTTTTGATATAATACACCAATCTCAAAGTAAGCAATCCAGCACTGCACAAACCAAGACCAATTGCATTATAGTAAGGAAGTGAGAATCAGGAAGAGTACACTCTTAGTTTAATTACTAATTAATCCCCCAAAAAATAATCAAAAACAAAACAGATCGGAAGGTAGTTGATTTGAAGCAAAGGTTCACATCTCCCTGAGAGGTTAATGAGAGTTCTCAGTTTTATCCTGCAGAAAGTTGAAAAAATACGGTTTAAGATTAGTTTGTTTAATATGCAAGCAGGAAGCAAGGAACTTGCACGTGAGCATAAGATGTTTTGGTACAGTTTGTAATACCAGTGGAATGGGCATCAATTTACACATACGTCTTTCAATAAATGTAGTAATTGGGTTCTTCTTCAAGGGAACCTAGGTTGTAGCTTTGTATTTGATTGTGTTATAGGCTACCGATGCGTGCTTTCACTTTTTAGTAGACTAATGCAGTAGACTAAGACTGCTGTCAGTCAGTCTGTAAACAGAATATTCTTTTGGGATAGTTAATATGCATTATGAGAAATTTGGGATTCCCTCTAGGGAGAAAAAGGTCATATATATTATGGCCATTTACTATGAACTTGGCAGATTTGACACATTCAAGTTTGCTTAAGTCAAAGCACATGGCAGTTTCTTTTTTTACAGGTTAGCTCTTCTATAATAAGGTAAAGTACTGTAGAGTTACAGCCTTACTTATTTGCTACAAATTCTTTCTCTAATTTTAGAGTTTCTTTGCACGTTAATCATCTCACCAAGCAGACTGTAAGCTTTGTTCAGGATATGCAACAGGAAAAAATAAGCATCCTAGAATTGTGTGTCTACCTTTCCTTTGAACACTGGATGAATCCCAAATCAGCCTTTTGGATATGTAGCTCCACATATAATAGTGTTCCAGACTGACCACTGCATACTCCTCCATATCTCCTAACTTCTCATTCTTGTTGGAATGGGTAATTTATCAGCAGACAAAAGATAAGCAGTTTTATGTGATCCATCCAGAACTTTCTTGTTCCTAGACCAAATACTTGCTAGTCAAGTTTGTAGGCATTCAGCAAAAAAATGACACTAGGAACAGTGTCAGTGTGTCCTACAAGCCAATGATTTTCTGGGGTTGACCTGGACCCCTTGTCTTCTGCCGTATCCAACCCAGTTTTATGCCTGTATATCCTGGACCCAGGGTGTTGTGATAGAAAAGGTAATACTATGTTTGCAGGCATAAAGGCAAGCTTACTGATGGTTAGACCAGATGATCTTGAAGGTCTTTTCCAACCTTAATGATTCTATGATTTTATGATTCTATGTTGTACAAATTTTAGACCACGGTCTTTGTATTTTCAGTGTATTTCAACATTAATATATCTTTGTACATACAACTCTAAGCATGGTAATAGTAATATATGATTTAGGAGGACTTCACTATGGGCCATTAATGAGATTGGGCTTTCATTTCGTCGCCTGGCCATGTGATACAGTATGGGGACAGCTTGCCTCAATACCCTAGAGCCACAGTTGTTTCATCCCATGCTGTGCAGCTGACACTTTAGTCAGGTTTCATCCTTAACCATATCTGGAGGAATGATATGGGTCTCTGCCTTCCTCCTGCAGATGTCAGGGAATTTATGATTCAGAAGTAGCACTGCCAAGATCATGATGAGCAAAACTAGGGAGAGGGGGTTGTTCATAAATGGAGATAGACCTCAGTTACTTCAGTTTGTTATTTATTTTCCTAGGAGATCACTGAGACTAACAAAGTGAATTTGTATTCTGTTGAAGGGTTTGTTTCAAAGAAAATATTCTCTAGACTTCAGGTTGTTCTTCACAGACTCTCAATTTTCAACCTTCTTATTCTCTTTCAAGGATGCTGCTATTTCACATCAATAACTGACACCTTTATTTCTGAGGACAAAATAGAATTACACTCCAGTACTGACAATATAATAAATCAGGAGGGATAAAATACATATTAGTGAAGTTCACGTAGTTGGTTTGTCCCTGATGACCTATAGATATAAAGGTATGATTAAGTTTTTTGGGACTGCTTCTCAATCTTACCACAAGATTTTGCTCTGACTCAAAGATTTGACCTTTGCTGCTCCTCTCCGCTTACCTTGATTCTTTGAAATTACTGTTATTCCCTTGAAGTCTTTCTGTTCATACAGAATTAATACTTCGTTGTGACAAAATATCGTCTGTTTGATAGAAGAATGATTCCATTCAGAGTTCAGTCAGGTTAGACAATGACATGGTGCACATCATGAGTGAAACATTTTTACCCAGCTTTTTTAATCACAGAAATTTTGGCCATCTAGCCAGGAAGTGTCATGCTGGGTAGTCATATATCTATCTACAATTAAAGTTTAGGCATATCATTTGTTTCTTGTGAATTACTGTTGAAAAACATGCCTGACAAAACAGTCTTTCAAAAGGATTACAGAAATAAAATCTCAAAGGTGCAGTTTTATTTAGGGTATGAAAATATTTATTAACCTTCTTGGAAGTATTTTTATTGAAGAAGTTCCTTGTCGTTCACCCTATTGGTAAAAACAAGTATAAATAAAGGAATCATGAAAAATGTTCACTGAATACTCCTGAGAGAAACAATATGTAGTATTTTTGTTTTCCCTACTAGGGATAAGATTACCAGATGAAGTAAATGCACATAGTTTTGCTGAATTCAAAGCAACTATTTGGGAAGAATCAGTTATTGAAAATATGTATTTGTATTTTCAGTGTGATACTAGGATTTTTGTTGTTTTTAATGTTGTTTTCACTATTTTCAGTGCTATGTAATTTTTTGAATGTGCTTGTTAAGATACCTATGCACCTACTAGTTTCCTCATTAGTAAACCTGTGTGTTCTCCTTGAAACTAAAGCTGGAAAGTTCCACACCATTTCCTCCTAGCCTTTCCATTTATATTATCTACTAGAAGAACTTAAGCTAATGTAGTAGTGTCAAATTGAGATGCATTTGACTATGCACTTTTCTCTCTGATGAGAGATAGGCTAATGTAATCAGCAATTATTTTTTTTTGTGACCTTTACAAATCAAATGGTTATTTCCTTACTTTTCATTTTTATTTTGCTCTCAGTGGTACAAGACTGCTGCAGTTAGTATAAAGCATAATATAGATAGAATCACATTATACTAGGGTTCAATATTCTCAAAAACATATGTACCACATGGAGTTTTTAATGAAATAATTCAGAGAAATGTATAAGCTGGCCAGGACTAAATTTATACTGCTAATTTACAGAGGGGTTTCCACGATCACCATAGAGATGTCCTGGAGCAGCTGCCAAGTACTGAAAGTGAAAGGAGCAATAAACTTTGTCTTGGATAAATCCAGTGTTAGTAATGAAATTAACAGTAGAGAGATGCCATAGTGGTAGCGATCTAGAGTGGTGACTACAGACTGTCCATCCACCAGGTGCAACTAATGTACACTGACTGCTTGTAACAGCATAGCATTTAATGCCTTCCTGGTGTATGCAGTTGCAAGCACTTCTTCAGTTTGACATGATTGTATGGGGCTTCTGCAGTCTAGGGAGCATTAGTTCATGAATGGCACCCAGTAAATGACACTGAGTGATCTGTGAATCTCATGAGTTAGTGATTATCAACATCCATGAGAATTCTTTCCATTGATTTAATAGATCCTTTGTGCAGCAAAACCTCTTCTGAACAGTTATTTAGCCTTTTCTTATAAATAACGTAGGAGAATCTCCCCTCCTTTTGTTTAAACACGGATAACAAAACAAGGTTATCCAACAGCAACAAAAGTTCATGATTCTTTTGTTTTAAGGTAAGGAAGCCTTTTGGAAATAGGACATTCTCACTTATTCTTTGAATTAACTGATAATACATCAATAAAAACTGCATAAATACTTTAATAAAAAGCTAAATTTAAGTCTTAAAAATAACTGTCTGTCAGGAGATATCAGTTGTTAACTCATTGATAAGAAATATGGAGGATTGCGTCTACTTATCTTTGGTCCCATGTTGATTATATGACATTTCTCATGTTTTTCCTGTACTTTTGAAATTTGCATTCAGTAACAGAAAGTTTGTCATGACTGAAGGAGCTAGTTTCAGGCCCAAGATGAAGAGCAGCAATTTCAAAGATCATAACAGGAAAAAAGAAAAAATCATAAGACATTCTGTATTCTTATACCATGAGTCTTTTTCTAAAACCTTATATTTTAAATTTTCATTTTCCTGAAATAGTAGAAAATGGAAATTTTCAGTAAAATATTGTTTTGCAGAGAATGTGTTTGAAACTTGAGAATAGAACAAAATGTGCATATGGAAAGATATGTATGTATATACTTTAATGTATACACCCATGCACTTTTCAATATTGACATGCGTATAGAATTCATATAGTACATTGGAAGGTGGATAGGAGAAGGACATCCTCTCAAAAGATCAGCTTCTGCCATAGTGAACTACATACATGCTAAACCAAATGAGGGAAACATGGTAAGTGGCAGCTCATGACATTGCAAAATAAGTATCTGCACAAAACCATGATGTTTTTTGCTACAGAAGCTGTTGCTTTTGCAGTTTCTGAGGGCTACAGAATTGATTCTTCCCTGCAACCCTGTGTTGCTGGTAGAGGGGGTAATTGTCTGACAAACTAGACAATTGATTTCCTGAATTTGGATAATACTTTGTTTTGATAACTAGCAGTAAGATCCTGCTAGCTTAAGTAAATGTATTTCTGCACTACAATGGGCTACTGCACCCTGTACTTACCGTTTCCACTGCAGATACAAGACTTGGTTCATTGCTGGTGAAAGTCAGAGACAGTTTAAAGATAGTTTGCACATTGAAGCAAGATTGACTTTGGATTGGGGCCTGAATTAGAAATAACTGCTTTTGACAGCTTTTCTTGTATCTCTTGAATGCTTTTTATTTATTTCTTTATTTTAAATCTAATACGAACCAATATAATGGAAGCAAAAGATATTGTTGGTCTAAAATACTACCACCACCAAAAACCTGTACAATGAAGGAAATATTGAGGTTTACCATCTCCTAAGAGAAATTTCAAATAGAAGACAGTAACGGATGGTTTTCTGAGGAATAATAGCCATGTCATTAAATCACACACAATACATATAATTAAAAATAAACATTTAAAGTGATTTGCTAATTGTTCCTCACTGTCTGATATATTCATGACTGTATCAACCTTATTTTATGTCATCGTTTTATTTTAAGCAATCAAGGGCCTCCGAACAGACTGAGAATAGATACAGTCTGCAAATATGACAAGTTTCTGTTTTGCATTGCAGAGTTCTGAATAGTCCTTAATTTATGAAACCCCACTAAAGATGGCCTCTTGCTAAATTGTTAAGTGTTTCTACATTTCAGAACAAGGTTACCTTTCAGCAAGTCACTTTTGTCAAAGCCTTGGTGTTCCTTCAAGACATGGTCAACATGTCCTATGAGAACGTACAAATGGTGAATACGCTAGTCTGTTCTGTACTGTATATTTGGATCTCTGGAATTTGTTTAAGTGAAGCAAATAAGAATGCGTTTTTTCTGACTAGGACATATTTTATGGCAGGTCTATTTCTAGACAGCAGAAGTGTGCCTTAAATGGTGATTAAGACTTGTGTTCTTCTTCTTTAAATGACTAACCTGGAGTGAGAGGTTGGATGTCTTTGGAAAACTTAAACCTGTTTCACCTGAACGTGTTTAACTAGTTAATAAGAAACATCAAAAAAGACAAAACCCTGAGGTCAATGATCATTTTTTTGTAAAGCCATTCTATGATGTTTAAATTTGTTTTTTGGGTCTGTCTATAACATAAGTTTAATAACCTAGCTCAAATGCAGATTTCTAATTTTCAATTAACATAGGAATAATTTTGTTTGCTAAAATAAAATAAATGAATGAATGAAAAGTCTGAACCATGAAATGTTCCAGGTAGCACTTTTTAAAATTCCAAATTTCAAAAAATCATGTGGCAACTGTATAGCTCAAGCTTTAAGTATTAACTTTTAACCTTTGACCTTACAGATTTTAACCAATGAAATGTCTCTTTAAACTTTAAAGGAAACAATGATAACGAGCGCCTGGCGATTGCTAGACAGCGAATTCCATATCGACTTGGTCGAGTAGTTGATGAATGGCTACTCGACAAAGGTAAAAAACATTGATTAAAACTTCAAATAAAAAAATAATTTGAACATAACCAAGTAGTACTTCATTGTAACACTAATAAACATAAAAAATAAATTTCAGTAAAACTAAATTAAAAACAAATTTAAAATAGTAAAATATAGAGTAATATTTGCATACCTTGTATAATAATTTCTCTACATTTCTAGAAGTACCAGCTGTTTAATAATCTTACCCTGATAACTTAAGGTTAAAGGGACTGTTAAATATAATCCACTAACTCAATCTATGAAGGTACTCACAGCAAACATTAACAAAAAATTATAAATCATTCATAGATTACATTACATGCTCCAGCATCTAAATTATTAACTAAAAATATATGTAGTTATGATATCTTCATTATGGTCCTGAAAAAAAAATTTGTTTAAAGTGTAGGAATCTTAAATAGTGGGCAAGATGAATTGCCAATCAAAATGAAGTCCCTTTAACGTTTGCAACCTTCTAAGGGGATTTTGGAACAAACACTAATTAAAACAGAACTTAAAGTTGTGTGCATGCTTTTTGTGAGCAGAAACCAATCTGCTAAAGTGACTTCTATTTACTAAGAGTGGTACTGTTGCTGAGGATTTCTCTGTTGAATGGAAATGTGCCATGATTTTTCCATCGGTATGTGTATCATTTCTGAAGCCGCTTTTACATCTAAAATTTTTTATTTTAATTGATAGCCTTGCTGAAAGCCAATCAGACATCTATTTTTGAATCTGCCTCTGAGATACTCAGTGTGAACCATGTGTTTCTTTTCAGTGTGTATGTTGAAGGAAAATAAACATTTAAATACAAAAAGGAAACATTTAATTAAAAAAGTAAATATTTTATTCACTGCTACATAGATATGACAGATTACTGCATAACATTCCTTAAAATTCTCTTAACCTAGTGACATGTTTGCGTATATATAAACTCTGTGTGTATATACATATTTGTATATGTCTGTATATACATAAACTCACATGTACATACTTAAAGCTATAGGCCCAACAGTGTATTACATGGAAAAATCTTTGAAAGAAAAGTCTTTGAAGAAAAAATAAGGAAATTGAAACCTGGCATTCTTGACACACACCAAAAAGCTTAACACTGTGTTCAGGTAAAAGGGAGAGGGGTATCATAGTACTAAAAGCATTTACAAATATATTTGATTGGCCTTTTAGCAAAAACAAACAAACAAAAAACACACACACACAGAAAAAAAGCAACCGCACACTAGAAATGTGGCAAATTTAGAAAATGCAAATGCTCTCAAAATTTATGCATTTCATGGACACCTCATTAAAAAGCAATGAATTATGAGTCAAATCTTTTCTTATAGTTTATTGCTGTCATTATCCACTCCATGAAAATCTGTTATCATTCTTGTAGAGTATGGTGTTCACAGTCAACATTTTTGCATGTATATAATATTATCTTTACAGGGCGTCAGCTCACAATCTTCAATAGCCAAGCAACTATAAAAATTGGAGGCAAGGAACGTGGCCATCCTTTCCAAGGCCAGCTCTCTGGTCTTTACTACAATGGCTTGAAAGTTCTGAATATGGCAGCAGAAAATGATGCCAACATCATTATAGAAGGAAATGTGAGACTTGTTGGTGAAGTGCCTTCCTCTATGACAACTGAGTCTACAGCCACAGCAATGCAGTCTGAGATGTCAACATCAGTCATGGAAACAACCACCACTTTGGCCACAAGCACCGCTAGAAGAGGAAAGGCCCCAACAAAAGAGCCTATTGGTCAGGTTAGTCAGCTTCCTCACCTTTTCCAAAAGTTTTCTCATCTTTGAGTGTGGCTTTCTATATTGCATTCACACTACAGATGAAATTATTCCTGTTGAAGAAATGTATCAGTTACAGATAAAAGTTCTGTAACACACATGGCTCACAGATGTGATGTTGGTCAGCATTTAGAGGGGAATGTAAGGATATTGCAGTTTGTCTAAATTAGGCAAACTTTCCAGTTGAGATTTTTCTTGTAACGACTTTTATTGCCCTGCCATCCATCTTCAGAACGGTGCATTTTTTTTTAATTCTATTTCTTCCTATGATAGCTAACATTGATTATTTTCATTGTGGAAGTGTAGGATTTCTGGAATTAAGACATAATGAAATGGTGTGTTTATCTATGAGGTGGAGAAGTAAGACCTCGTTTGGGGAGAGAACAGGAAGATGGTGAGAAGGCAAAAAGATGATGGAGGCTGGAAAGGGAGAATTAGCACTTTCCAGCATATTAAAAGATTTAGAACCTTCTCAGGCAGAATTCCTCTTGAAGAGACAGTGGCTGCAAAGGGAATTAAGAGCACCCTGCACCCTGGGAGATTCAGGCTCCAAGTCAGAGTCTGTTGTTTACTGTTTATTGAGATTATTTACATCTCATGAATTTAGTGATATATTTAGTAGCTTTTGTCAGGTTTTGTCAGGATCTCTGTATTTGGGGGAATTTTATTTTCTTAAAAAGGTGGGGGAGGAAGCAGGTGAGTTGAATTAAGTACCTTCATCTTGTGGCTACCCTGAATAACAGCATTCAGATTTTGTACTTTAAAAAACTAAAACTTACCACGACATTTCTCTGGTAGAGAAGATTCTTAATTTTTTTTTATATTTATTCTGATGTGTGCTTGAAATGTATTATTAAAAAAAAAAAAGTACACTGCCAAAAGCTTTTCATATATTCACTTGGTTCACATGCTTGTTTGTGCACCCACTGTGCCGTTAAACCTTGACAGCTCCGCTCCAAGATTCAGAAGTAGATCAAAGAGCAAAGAAAGTGACACAAGCTGTAGGGAGGAATGGGATCGTGATGTGATGAACGAAGTTAATTTTCTCAAAAATGGAGGAGAACATGCTGGTTAGACTGGGAGTTTGAGGTCAAGTTGCCTGTTTTCTGTGTAAAACCTCAACACACTGTTTGAATTTGATCAGGACATCAAACTTGACACGTCAGCTTTTTTTGTCTGTGGTATTTTTGTACACTTTATACTACGGATTGACAACTATAGTGATGTAATAATAAAAAAAAAAAGTTATTTTGTAAAATGAGGCAAAACATTTAAGTTAAAAGTGAGCATTTAAAAATCTTATTGATTTGTATTTTCAAGTGAACAGTTTTATGCATTTTCCATGTTTATTAATCTCTCCTTTTGTATGAGAATCTTAAAAAAAAAAAAAAATAAAGGAGGGGGAGGGACAGGACACAACTAAAACCAAACTAGAGATAGAAGGAACCAGCTGCCTCTAGAAAAGGCCATTCATTGTAAAGCTGTTCTGTAGACTGCAGTTCTTTTAATGGCTTTTGCAGTAAGCTGCAGTGTTTTATTAAATAAGCAATAAATTTTCTTCACCATTAATTGTGTTTTAAACAGCATCTCCTATTTCATTATCCGTCTAGTCTGACCTCAGTGAGATGCAAGACCACCAAATTTCAGAGGGGGAGATCAAGTATCTAAATGAGCAGTACATCCTTACAGAGTGGAAAAATTTGGGCTAAATTAATGCTCCTAAGATAAAATTAAGCTAATTTTACTTTTATAAAATTAAACTGTTCTAACAATTCCCAGCTTGCTTTTGGCCTCTGCCACTCTCTCGGGTAACTCTCAGGCACAATTTGGGAGTAAGAGTGTCACAGGGACCATTCTCAGTTTGGACCTTGCATAATCAGTGGGTGATGGGAGTTTACTGGTATAGTTGCTATATCAGTTGATGTCAGTTCCCAGAAATATTCCCCACTACAGAGATTTTTCTTTTTGAGGTATTCCAATTGCATATTTTTGGGGAAAAAGTGTCCTAAATGAGCAACTCTAGCAAGCCGTATTTTGTGTGTGTGTGTGTGAAGAAGGAAAATAGATGACTAGGCAAAAATATCTTCCAAAGATTTGTTTCCAGATGCCTGAAATAAGGTGTGGCCCTTATCAACTTTATCAGAACATCCATCCATATAAGTTTTTTACTCGCTGCCTCTGGAGCATTGACCTCAGTGCTATTGTGCCATTCCTTCAACCCCTCCTGGCTGAGCTGGTTACAGCACAATGCTGGGAGCACCTGCTTATTATGCCCCATCATAAGTCTCAGGCAGGCTCCAGGAGCATCTGGACATCCATAGGATCTTGCCAAAGCACATTCTCAGGGTGAAGGTTTAGGTTGGTCTCCCTCGCCTTGCTGGTATAAGTTCTTGCTGCGGTCCATTTGAAACAACTTGGTAGGAATATTTCTGTATTTAAGAACCTGAAATCAGCCTTTACAAGCAAAGTGTTTGGTGTTAATGCTGTCAAAAACATATGGTATCCTGAGTCTATACCTGAGCCTTTCTTGCCATTAATAATCCACAGTGGTTTACTTCAGTTATGTGTAAACATCCTGCCTGGTAGGATCTGTATTGTCATTACAATTATAATAGTTAATTAGCCAAGGACTGCTCTGGAACATAGGTTACAATTAGGCCTGTGATTTGATTTTAAGAGACTAATAATATCCCAAAATCAAAGCTAAAATTTGCCTGAAGTTTGCTATGTTATTCGTGCAACAAACTCAGACCTAGAAAGCTACTAAATCAAATTGCGGATGAGATATCTTCTATTCATTAATACATGTTTTATTGTTCTACTTGCGTGTAATAATTTTTGTGCTAGTGATTCATAGGACTCCCACGGGTTTGTCCCGCAGGGTACTGAATAGTCAATTTATATCTTTATTTCGCTTGGAGATGAGGGCACTCCTCCTCTCAAGGAAAATCTACTTTTACTTTCTGCATCCCTTTTATTTTTGTCATTTACACTTTTTTCTGACTTTATTTACACATAACCTCTGCAAGAGTGTCAACTACATTGACATAATGTAATGCACAAGAAGGAAAGGTACCTTTCTAGCATTAATTAGGTTACTGAAGAAAATACGCAGCTGAAAGGCAATTGCTAATGAAAAAAAAAAAAAACTTACATTATTGCAAACCAGTGCATGTCTGAAATAGAATAGAGGCAAATGATCTAATCAGTCAGAAATTGTTTGCTTCATTTGCAGAGGTATTGAATTCAATTAAAGATTATAATACTTAAAGAAGACCATTTAAATCTCTATTTATAGGAAATGTTATTTTAAAGAACCTACAGTATTAGTGCTTAAATTGATGGAGTGTGTGCTTCTCAGCAGATACCTAACTAATGCAATATATGATACAAGATAGACATAATACTTACCAGAATGTATGTTGAATACTACTGCTCATGATTTTCAACAAATGAGGTCCTAGCGCTTCTGAAACAAATTTCTTTTTGTCAGTGACTATGCTCTAAACGAAGGTTTTCCCCATTGGAGGCTGTGCCATATTTTAAAAATGGATGTTTTGGTGATGACAGACATCTTAATTTTATACTTGTAACTGTAGATTTTCAAAGTGGAGAAAGGTACTCAAAGCCTATTGAATGTCAATGGTAGGTGAATGACTCATTTTCCTTAGTACCTTGAAAATCCCACCCTCCTTTCTCCTTGATTATAACAGCATCTACAGCTGTCAGCCTTTGTGCAAGGCACTGCATAAACACATATGAAGTGACAGCCCCTGACTCAAATAGCTTACAGAATAAACAAAAGTTATCAGGTAAGGAGGAAAAAAAAAGAAAAAAAGGGTGGTGGTTGTGGAATTAGTAGGTGGGAGGAACAAGGAGGTTAGTGCAATGTTTTCAGTGTTAATGAACTGCATGTAGATTTGCAGCCATCATGAGGGGAGGGGTAGTTTACTACATGGTTTTTGATCCAGGATCTTCAGATAGCAGACCCTGAGCTCCAGCTCTCCTCTGTGACCATCGTATAGCTTATAGTAGAGTCTTTGGAGCAAGCATTTTAAAGATTGGGCTGCTCAGTTTGCCTCGGTTGAGCAACTGGTGCACAAACAGTATCTGGTGGGTGGTTGATGAGGTTTTCTCTACTTTGCTCCTCACTTTGCTGTTAACGCTTGGGAGAACCCATGGTGATTGGAGCATGAGCTGAGAATTACAAGAGAACTTCTTCACTCCACCTATGCTGGAGAAGAGAAGACTGCTCACCTCCTTCCTGCAGCAATGTAGCCTGTAGATTCCTAATATTTATCTTCTTTGACCTCTTTAGAAGTGTAGTTAGATACATAATTTAGTTTTTTAGAAGATGTTCCCAAAATTTGGCATTCCTTTATGTGCAAGAAAAGAAATCCCCAACCTTAATGTTGCAACAGTAGGAATCCTGTGAAGTTATAGACTGTATTGCTAACTTTTGTTGAGTTTTAAGTATGCACAGGAGGGGCTTAGGAATCATTAATTTGTTCTAAGAACATCATTCATTCCCTTTATAAAGTTATTCAACTAAATAATACAGTTCTTTCTTCTTTTTCACTTTTATTTTTGATGCTTTTTAAAAGGCTCATTTGCAAGCTTTTCTATTCAATCATGAAGGTGATAAACTTCTTTTAAAAAATGAAAATAAAGGAGATTCATATGTTCTATAACTCCAGGAGCCAAAATGTTAAGCAAAACATCAAGTACTGCAAGGCTCGCAATAAAAATTGCAAGAGTTGGCAGAAGCAGAAAGGCTTCAAAAGGACTTTGAGTATGTTTTTTCCTTGAATTAGGATATCACAATCAGGCCTTTAGTATCTCTTTGGCATGGCTGTGTGGATCTGTATTAATTGGAAATCATAAATGAAGTGATAGTAAATCAAGAATAATATGCTTATTTCTCATCTGTTTCTAAGGATTTGATTATGACAGCCCATCCGCACAGCAGCCCCTGCTCTCTTGTGTTGGAAACCATTTCTGAAGGTTGTGTGTAAAATAGCTTTTTTTATTTTTCATAAGGGATTCTGGCAGTCCTCTTGTCCTCATCAGAGTGGGCTCTTATTGATAACAGTAAGCCACTTAACCAGCAATTGCAATACACTGTGAGATGATTGCATGTTTTGGAACAATAGGCACTGATTTTTGGTCAAGCAGAATTAAATTGACTTCATATTAAATTGATGAGCTGAAATTTGGTCAGTTGCCTTAGAGGGCGTACATCAGGTGAAGGGTATGTTTACTTACATGTATTGAAGCAGTGGATTTAAATAGCATTCATTGTAGCAGTAACAGTGATGGGCACCTTGCCAACCAAATAAACACAAGCATTTGAAAAAGACAGGGGTGTCTTCCATGGGAAAGAGTTCAATTTGAGAAATGGTACTTGAGTACATGACTTTTGCATAGGATCGTAAATGCTTGTTGGTTTTTTTTTTTTTTTCCTCCCATTTTATGGCGATGCGCCAATCATGAAATCAGTGTAGTTAATAGGAGGAAGAGTATTCTCCACCCATCTCAGTTTAAAATTATCTGCTGTAAGGCCTGCAATGCGTTCTTACACACAGGCAGTTCTGTGCCTCTGAACCGCTGCTTCATCTTCTCTGGGTGTTCACACCAAACAGTCCACAAGTCATTGGCCCCAATAGGCAATGTTCTTCCCATGTGTCTGGTAAATCACAAGGATTTTAATCAACAGATGCTCCCTTGCGTATAACAAATCCCATAGCATCAGGCTTCACAGTGATGAGCTTCAACTCCCATACGTGCTCTCCAGATGACAGAAACTGGGGAATTTAAGTGTTAAGGACAGAGTTCATTTGCACTAGGTAGCATACATGGTAGTTGTGGAAGTGCACACATTTTAATTGAAGGTAGGCGTACAGATGTCTAAGTGTACAGACTGATGGCTGAGTTTTTCAAAGGGACCTTGGCTTCTGGCTTTTGCTAAGAATGCTTGGCTAAGGTAGGCTGTGGGACAGGAAGGTCAATCCCAGAACTCCTAGTGAAATGGTATGAACCAACATTCCTCTCTTTGCATGTGTCGGTTTGTTCTGAATTTAACAAAATGGAGTAAATCTTGCTGCCTTCCTCTTGCAGCTGATCTGTGTGCAGCAGTCCTATGAATGATAATGGGGTGGTACAATTCAAGTAACTGAGACATTTCAATATCTGATTGTAGGTCAATATTAGTTAAGGGTGTTATGGGACATCAGTGCACGAAGGCATCTTACACTGATGCCTCATTTTGACCATATCCAGGAGACAGAAGCATAAAGGATTGACCAACAGGACACTGTGACACCAAAGACACGTGACCTCAACCCCAGAACTTCCACTTGTGGTGTGACCAACCTTTTAAAAAACATGGCAATGACAAATGATGGAGCAGGCTCATATTTTTTGTGTTATTATTTGTTATATGTGTTATATTATGTATATGTGTTATATTATTTGTTATATGTGTTATAATTTGTGTTATTATTTTTTAATTAAAACCATAAAATATATTACATTATATATAATAATAATAATTACTATCTCATAGAATATTTTTATTGTATTTGTGGTTAGCATTTACACAAAGAATTATTAATATTTTTATAAAGAAAATTCTAGGTAAGAATTTGTATTTGAACACAAATTCACAAGTGTGTAAAGGTGTGAAAAATGCAAAGTTAAAGCTTTGAAACTGTATTATCCTATAGAGTAAGAAAAAATATGAAAATATTTTTGTTTCCTCTTGGAGGGGGGGAGGCAAAATCTATTGTATAACCTGGGAGCAGAACAATTCCATATTTGCCACTGCCAAATTTTCAGGTTTTGGCACATATTCCCATTGTATCTCAATAACCAAACACCTTTCTGTGTCTTTGAAGAGTAAGTTATGTACTCACAATGTTTGACATATCCCCATTCTTCATTTTCTTATGCGTATTGATGTTTGGCTTTGAAGAAGCATATTTAGATGAAGTCTCAGTTTGTGTGCAGAGATGGCTTAGAACTCCTCAGGGCTGTAACAGCAGCTGAGTCATCTAGGTGACTGTCCTCTCCCAAGAATTAGGATCAGAAATGTTGATAGCAGATGATGCAAGGATGCCATTAACCCTACAGCCAACAGTATATGCCATGCCACGTTCCCCAGCCCCTTTCTTTATGGCATCTATGACATCTACTTCTAGATGAAGATGATGTAGACGAGGGCTCTCTAAACCAGACCTAAAAGCTGGTCTAGAGTTTTTACATGCAACAGAAAACATGAAATCCATGCCATGTTGGTTTTGTTTGTTTGTTTTTGTACAGACTGCTTTTTTAGTTTTTTTTCTAATGATTTTGATAATTCAATTAATACTTTAAAATGTAGTTGTTTGTTAATACTGACATTCAAGCAAGATCTCTAAAAATTAAAATAGGATACTATGAACACTGAAATTCTTTAAATATGTTTTAATATTTGCTATCTAGTCACATATGTAAATCCCATTCTCCTTCAAAGTGTATGTTTATTGAGTATGGGATCCTCAGTTGGATCACTGAAGGTACATAAATAGGGTGGCTTTAGAAATGCAGCATTTACAAAACCTGTGTGTTGGGTTGGCTGATTGCTTTGTTGTTTTCATGTGTAACTTATGTGATCACATAGTTGTCTCTCTCTCTCTTAATAAATACTGAATTCTGCAGCCAATGCAGTCAAATCTGTCACTGGCACAAGTTGAAAGACATCAGACTCTTAGAGGAGCTGAACTGCATGAGTTCTGGTGCCGTCGTGGACTTCAGTTGCAATTGCAGATTCATGTCCTGTGTTTAAAAAGCAAAGATTTTTTAAAAAAAAAAAAGTTAATCTCTGTTCTGGATGAACATTTTCAAATGATCCTTCAAACTCATTAATATCTATAACTAATTCATTATCTTGAAAATTTTATCCTGTCATTTCTATATAGAGATACTATAACATGTAAGTTACTTACAAAATACTTTTATGCGCATAGCCTTGCCATTGAATTCCTAAATAGTAAGTACTGTCGCTAGCTTTATAGTCTGTAGACAATTTCACCTCTGAAACTACAGCTTCATGTCACTAAGGCTCATAGGATAAGACCGTCAGTGAGTTGTTAGCCTTTGTTAGCGATGAAGGGATCATACAGGCTGTTGTAGCATACTGGGCCACTGAGAGCAAATCCTATCCATTTGCTTGGGAGATTACAGGCATAAAAATGCACTGCTAATTAATGCACTGTAGGGGAAAGTGGGAACTTAACCAGAAATGATAGTTCACATACGCTGCACTATGCAATCCAAAGAAGACAGGCTGCTGCTATTCTGCATAGGTTGCTTTGTCTTTAGTTCTGCTGTGGATTACCTTTAAGAGGCATCATCCAGCCTGTTGTGATGAACTTTGGTCATTACGCATGGTGCAAAGGCTAGCCTTTCTCAGATATTACCTGAGAAGAGGCAACATGGAGGGCACCTCTTCTTTTCACACTGTGAATTGTTAGTCTGACTTAGCAAGAGAATTTTAAAGAATTAACAGAAAGTGGGAAGGGGGGGTAGGGGGTGGTGTTAAAATAAATTACAACATTGTTAGTATCCAAAGAACATAAAGACACTTGTCTAAATTGTTGATTAATTGCTTGTAAATCAAAGTTGTTTTTTAAGTTCAATTTGTGAGGAAAAGGATTTGAGGCCACTTGCAGCTTCAAATCCATGCATTCAGAAGGCTTCTGACCCCTTTCTTACGGGTCATTCTTTCATGAAGTGATGCTTAGTTCTGTCTCATGTTCTGTGTCTGCCAGCTGTTTCCCCTCAACACATTTCAGCACACTAAACAAATATCATTACATCAGGATTATACTGAAATGGGATTGTTTCACCCATCTGGAACAAGAAGATGTTGTAGACTTAGTGACCCATAACCACACAGTCAAGTAGCTGCTATGCATTTTTCTGCATTTTGGATAGCTGAAAAGGCCTGGGTGTTATAATCACTACTTAATTTCAGTTGCCTTGCGGGATAGAAATCCTTGCATTGTGTCTGAGAATCACTCTGCTCCTATCAAAAGAAAGCAATAGGCATTCAGTCCCTTATAGTTAACTGAAGTGGCAGTAAGCCTGACGATCTCGTTCACCATTTCCTTTGGTGTATTTCTGTGACTGAAATACTGTGTGTTTTACATACTTGGCTCATACAATTCCCTTTCAGAACTTAGATAATAGCAAGTTCTATTTCTTTACTTTTGTGGATGATCCCTCAGAGCTGAGTGAAAGAAAAGTAAAGTCACTCAAGGTGGCAACTCAAAGCAGGTAGCCTAAATGTGCCACCATGCTTGCAGACCTCCCGGTGTACTTCAGCAAAGTTTCAACCCAGCTGCTGCAGCAAATGTGATGCAAATTAATGTAATAGTTTCCATGCTATACATATGTGAGAGGCTCACAAGTTGGTTACTGCAGGCTACAGCGTTCAGTCTGCTTTTGTGTACCGCTGGCAAGGACCCATCTGTGCCACTGTGTTTGTTCTTGTATCGTTAAATACCAAATGAAACAGAACTATATAATATATGTTATATGCAACATACATAATGTTGTATAACCATGCTATATCCTGATGTTTCCTCTAAACATGACTGTGACAGTAATGTCTGAAGCCTTCTTGCTCACATACTGCTATTAAGAATAAAACTTTGTTCATAGGCCCTCCTGTTTCATAGACTTCAGATCACTTTATTTAATGAAATAATTCTTGGAACGCTCTTCAGTTAATGAATTAGTATAGGAGGTTTATTCAAAAAAACACTTTTTTTTTCCATGTGGGTAGAAGCAACATCCTCTGTCTGTTTTGAATAAAACAACAATTAGCTTATGATTTATTACATTTAATCTGTTAGCTAAAGTTGTCTTTAAGTGCTTGGTTCCATTTGGTATTCAGCATTCAGATCTGCACAGCTGGTGCTCAGGTTTTGTTTATATACTGCCATTGCTTCACACTTAGCTATACTCCTATAGTTATGTCCCCACATTCTTTTTTAAGTTCTAGTAGGCTGAAGATTTGCAATTCATAGAATCATGAAATCATAGTATGGCTTGGGTTGGAAGGGACCCTAAAGATCATGTAGTTCTGTTACAAATAATTTGCATGCAGGCAGTATATTATTTCATTGCATCATTTTTCTTACTTTAACGACTCTGTTGAAATGTTCTTTTTACAGTATTGTTTTGTGAGCATATATACATGTGTGTGTGTATGTATGTATATATATATTTATAAAAGTCAGATTAAGTTATTAGATTGGATTTTTTTAATGCAAAGTAGAACACTAAATTCTCTGAGCTGACATAAAGAGGAAACCTGTGACAGTAATTTCTCCTAAGATAGAACACAGATGATGGCCAGGGCTGTCTGCATTTAAGAAAAGAAAGAGAACAACTGAAATTGCCCCATGGATCCAACTATACTGCTCTCTTCTAGAAATGCATAGAAATATGGATTGAGAAATAGGAGCCATTTCCTTAAAATGCAGTCTGGAGGATGATCCAATATGCTGACCAATTAACTAGAAATCAAAGACCTACATTTGTTTCCTGACTTGAGGGAAATGGTAACATCATCTTCCAATTCATCTCTCATTAGTAAATTAACTACTTCCCTGCCATGAGATGACAATGGGGTGAAGATGAAATCTATTAATGTCTTTGATGTGTTCATCTGGATTATTAAGGATTATGTCCGTATCTAGAAACACAGAAGTAGAAATACAAGTTTTTTGGAAAACATGTAGCAACTAAATTAGATGAAGTTCTGGAAGAAGCAGAAATAATGTAGGAGGAAGCCTGTGTGAGGAGATTGCATGGTGCTGATATATCCTCAGATCCGGGAAGGAAAAAAAGGCTTATGTGGGGAACAGACCATTTGAAGGTTTAATGTACTGTATTATTTTGCTACATTTTTTAATCTAGCCATATACTAAATGTTTGGGATTTTGTGGGTGGATTCTGTCAATAAGGGAGACTGAAGAGGTTGACAGGGTTGTTGAAATGCCCATCAGTCTGCACTAGGTTTTGCTCAGCCCCCAGCACAACACTATAAATACACAGAACACATTTATTCTGACATTTTCATGTTTAAAAAACAAAAAAAAAAAGGATGAGGTCACGATAAATGGCCTTAGACATATCTGAAATGACACTTGCATAGTATTTTCATTTTTTTAAAGCAGGGCATTAGTGTCTTTCCTAAGTAGATGCTGTGATAATGTTGCAAACAGCAAGAGTATGATTCCAATAGATTTAGGGGTTGGTCACTTGATTTTCTTTTCCTATCCCGATTCTCCCGTGACTTTAACAAATGGGCTGGTGTTAATAAGCAGAAAGCCTTGAGAGAATATTCTCCCTTTCTTCTGCATTGTATTTCTGGTCATGTTTTGGGAAAAATAGAATAGATTCAGCCTCCATGTTACAGAAGGCTACAAATTCACTGAAATTAAGTGTCTAGGAGTTTTATTTAATGCTTTTGGGAGATCCAGACAGACTGAATGTGTTCAGTAAAGCCAATAATTCCTTACATTAATACTAAGTCTTGGTTGTTTAATTCTAGACTCCCAGAGGTATGGAATATGACAGTCTGAATACGTTTTCTCTAGGCGAGACAGGCTGGCTAATTAACTGATTTAATCCATACCTGAGCATTACCAATATGTTTGTATATCATGTGTAGGATAGCAATTATAGCTAGTACGTTGCCTTCTAGAAAATGCAAATATTTTTATATGTATTTGAGTGTATAAAAACACTTTTAGGGCTATATTTTTGTAGTAATGTCCAACTGCAATTAGAATAGTATAAACACTTGAAGTACTTTGATGTTGTTGTTGACATTAACATTTTCTGTCACTGAGGTAGATGCGAGTAACTTGAATCACCATGTGGCAGGAATAGTCTAGTAAATACTGTTTTCTAAAGTAGACCAAACAGCCATTTTATAATTAAATGAGAGATAAAGACAGCTCTATTATTTTCTTTATGAAATGACAATCATGTTTAAAACTTTATGCACAAGTGGCTGGAGAGGTATGATCAAGATGTTGTGCTTATTGTTTTTCTCAGTGAAATGACTGATGGAAAAATCACTTGGATTGACCCAAAATAGTTTTCCACTTTTATCAGCAACAAAACAAGGGCAAGAGAAAAAAAAACTCTTTTGTTTAAATCTACTTACATTTGTGCTTTTTTATTTTTTAATTCTTTATTAATCAATTCAGGCAAACTTGAAAAGAAAGTTTTCAAAAAAGAAAATGCAAACAAAACGATTGTTTTTAAAACGTTTTTAGCGTATTATAGTCAGTAAATTAGACATAAATTTGCAAACAACTAAGATCAGCCCTGTGTTTTCAATCAACTGTCTGCAGAGCTTTACCAACCTGTGGTGGCAGTGCCTTCTCTGTTATCTTAGCTGATCTTAGTATTTAAACTTCTGCAATATTTTTTTAGTGCTATGAGTCCCCCACAGAAATAGAAACCATTATCTATTATTTCAGTGTTTACAGGTAACTAACAGCCTCTAAAGAAAATCCTACAATGTGGGGTAAAATACTTAATATCTTCATGTTTTAAAAGTGGCTATCAGTTTGCTTACGCTGTGAATATATTAAAGTGCTTTCTTTCTTCGTAAGAGAGAGTTAACAGATTTCTGACATGATAATTTTACCATATAGCAATTTCATTTTCTTTTTAGTGCACTAGTAAAATGATAATGATGAACACTGACTAATGTTGTTCATCTTAGTAGGCAGAAGTTTCACTACATGTGTAAGTATTCTTACCATCAAGTGTTCGTTCTCAATTATAACTTGGTTTGGAACATCACAAGAGATCACGTAACAAGACTTCATCACATCTGAATTGCAAGATTCTGGCAGTGGTGGAAGGAGAAGCCCTGTAGTGAAGCTCATGGGGTAAATACTCTGTTTTCTTGAGTATGCAGAATAATTCCTATTAAAGATAGAATTTAAATATATGTGTTAGCTTTAAACACATGATTAAAAGTGCTTGAATTGGAAGGGATTTAAACGAATGATTTTAAAGTTTTTTTTCTTGAATTAGCAACCGAGTTAGAAATAATGTTGCCCACTCCAGTGTAATCTTAGCCTAGGACTGACTAAAGGTAAAATCTGAACCAGTTGTGATTCATTTTCTACAGAAGGAGTTTTCTTTTGCTTCATTTTTCTAATTAAGATATGACATGGGGTATGATTCTGATATCTGAATTGATGTTTTTTGAGAAAAATGTGAAAAGAGTTCTTCCCAGGTTGAGAGTCTGTGAATTACATTCTACAAAACTTTACCCACAGGTGATATGTCATATCAAATGCAATTTGATTTGCTAGTTTTAAATAGCTTATTAATTGTTAATGCCAGCTTTCTGTTAATTGTGGTTGTTTGTGACTGGCAAATTATTCACTGGTGATCTGCAAAGAAATGGCTCATTGCTTTTTTGGCTCTCTTCCATTTTTTCCTGTGGCTGTACTGCACTAGTGATGGTTAAAAGTACATGAATAATGTACAGATTGTTTTTCTGTGTATACTAATGCAGAATTTGCCATAAGAGCCTGTGTTTAACTTCATGAGAGAGAGAAAGTGGTCTGTGAGATCTTGAATAGAAAGGCCCCTTCTTTATAAAGATGAAGTTTGGACACAGAAGATATTTTGAGAATGCAGATAGCATTAACTAAACTTTCTAAAATATCCCATATTAATCCTGGTGAAGCTGAAGAAGTTTCTAGGTGCTAGCACTTAAAACGCGCATACTCTAACCATGGTTAAAAGTAGACTTCAGATCTAACAATATGACGGCATATTATGGCATAATTTGGTATAATTTTGCCCAGTACAAATTTAAATGACTCTTCACAAGTTCCTAACTCTGACTTTGAAAAAGAGATGGGATAACTGTGGCTTATTTTATTACTCATGCCAGTCCTTTCTACCAAGGCTGCCAGCAAGATGTCATTTCATGCTGGAAGTGGGTTTTGCACTTGCACTCTGAGAATTGGAGTGAAAACACCCAGCTGAAAGTAGAAAAGGTACAAGGAAGCCATTGCACAGACTAACTTGTGGCCAGTGTTGACCAGGAGGAGATGGTAACTCATGAGCTTCTGTGGAAAATTCCTAGCGCTGTGGGAACAAGTTTCTTAGTATTGTTAGAGCTCCCACATGTTTTGCTCCTTTGAGAGGAAGGGTTTGTCAGAGGAACACACAACACACACCCAATAGTACAATTCAAAGAAGACAATTAGCTATATTTTTAAACTTTATTTTAATTACAAATGAGTATGTTGTGAAAGTTGGATCAGGCGTGTTATCCTGTCACCAGACATGGACAGAAATGAAAGGGTAACAGATCCTTGACTTTGGCTAAATAAATGAAACTGTTTAATGAATGTTTCATACATTGAGCCAAGTTCTTGGTCACAGCATTACAATTCTATTGACTTCATTTGTTTTGGATATGTTATTTGGCATCGGTGTAGGTGAGGAGAATGTAAATCATTAAATTCTTTCTACACAATACTTTCAGGCAGCCTGTGTTTTGAAAAAGTATTCATCACTCTACTGCTTCAGATATAAATTTGCAACGTGCCAAATAATACGTTCAAAGTATAAAAGAAGTTGTTGAAAGGTAAGGGTGACAGCACAAAAGATTAGGGTGACAGATTTTTGACTCAAAGAGCAAGAAAAGTTTTAAACAAGGGTATATGTGTGGTTTTAACATACAGTACCGCCACCAGCACTAAGATAGATAAATCTGCAAGGAAAAAAAAAAAGGTGCTATTGAACTGGGAAATTCAAATGAACAATGTGCACAGTGACAACAAACCACCTGGGTTTGCAGTCAGCCCTGTTAACTGCAAGCTCCTCAGATAGGCATCAATATTGTATACTGCGTGCAAATTATCAAAGGTTTAGGCCCAAAGTTAATGTTCATTTATACAGGACAAATTAAGAACAACACCAGCAGATTTTTACTGTGAATATACTCTGTTTTCCCTGAATATAATCCTGTCATTTCAAGTGGTGTGTGAAGTTTGCTGAGCAGTTTTATAATTCAGATGTTTTCAGTACTTGGTCATTGCCTGAAGTCATGTGGGACTCGACACAGTTGCCTGCACATAGGTGTCTGATGCCTTTTCAGATGTCCTGGGTTATCTAAGGGCTGCACAGGGCTTGCAAATGTGACAGAGAATTTACAGGAACCCTGCAGCCTCCTGAAGAGCCAAGTGAAGGTCAGCCAGGATTCCCTGGGGCACCAGAGGGTAGGTATGCCACTGTGAAGTGGTACTCTAAAAATGTAGGGAGCTTTTATGGCAAGAAGATTATCATCCCTCCAAATTTTTTGATGTCCTTTTCCTCAAAATAGGCTCATGCTCCTAAAAAAGTAACCTCAATAATACTAATATTTGACTTTGAACAGATCCTTTGCAATCAGCATCTATCTGTAGCCTTTGCAAAGGAGACTGGATTGCTCTGCTTGTTTTACAGCGACACAAAAGCCAAAGTGACTTGTTCAAAATCAGCAATCAGCAGAGACAGGGCACGGGAGAGCTCAGGTCTCCCGAGGCCACCTTTGGAGTTAAAAGCTGTATTTGACACAAGCAAGTTTCACCATATAAAGTAAGTCAGTAAATGGGTATGAATTTACAGTGTACGCAACCCTGACTGCATTAATCAGGATTGTCTTTTTTTCATTTTTATATTATAGCTGAACATAAGGAACTATTTCAGGTTAATCTGCAGTCATAATTTCCAAACAAAAAGGGTTTTTTCTTCTCTTATGTGAGGGGGATAAAAAAGGTAATTGTATTTTGTATGGTGATACAGAATTTGTGCTGGCTTCAACAAGCTGCTAAAATCAGCGTTAACAGTCACCGGCCTCCACCAGCACCGTCGGATAAAGAGCTGCCGCTGAGTCTATTTCTCAAGCTCACGCCGAATTGCTTTGAAGGCTTGTGAAATTCAATTTGCAAGAGAATGGAGGATCCTCTCTGTGTAATTTCCAAGTGTGGAAAATAGTAATTGCTTTTATTCCGTTCAGGGTGTCTGTGCAGGTAAGCAGCTGCACTCTGGGCCCCAGCCTCCCTCCCCTGCCAGTGACATCAAGAAGACTGATGCTGGGACCCCCTGGCCCTGCATCTCCTTGCTGCAGCCATTCCTTTCTCTGAGCAGGCACATCAGCTGAACGGCTAGTATCCTTAGTGAAAAAGGGTTTCACTACTGTAACTCTCCTTAATTGACTGCATTTGTATTTGTCTCTTGAGTGTGGAAGATAATCCCGTATATGAAAAATCAGGCTTGATCTCTGATTTATATGGTGTTTAGATTTGTTCCATTCAGTAGAGAACATAAGTATTAGCGGATCTTTTTAGAAGTCTCCTGTTAGGAACCATCCTTGATCCTACGGCTGGCTTGTCTGCTGGTAATCCTTTTCTTTGCTTGAATAGCTGACAGAAGCATCTGGGCCTCTCTGGCAGTAATTAGGGTGAGCTAACTGCCTGCTGTGCTGAAAAGTAGCTCTGAGATTTGAGGAAATGCAAGTGCAACATAAAAACTTGCTAGTATGCCAGTGCCTTGTTTCCTTGTTTCCTTCATACAAAGGAATTCAGATGCATTTAAGTGAGGCCATTATCTTTAACTCAGAAGTTTTACTAAACTCCAGTGTTTTATCAATAACTCCAAGTACAGTGTAAGGTTTTGTTGTTGTTGTTTTTCTTTGTTGTACAGCTGTACATTTGGAATCAGTATTGCAAATTAATCGGAAGCCTCCAGTTTTCAGACACTAAATTTTAGCAAGCTAAAGGAGGAACCTTCCTCTCTCCAAAAACTTAAGACTTATGACCACAATTGCTTAGTTGATCTTTTCATGTCAAGTCATTGGATAACAAGCAGCTGTGAAGCTTTCTCTGAACTGAAATTTAAGCATTCCACCCATAGGTGGGGGGGGACCTCAGGCCCCAGTCTCGTAATTTTATATCCAGGAAGCCTACCTCCCTTAAAAGAGAATGAAGAGGAACGTGAGAAGAGACAGTCTATAACAGGGATTTTACTAGCTTGTGCAGCAGCCTCTGTGCACTTAGACTCTCAGGTGTGAACAAGCTTACTTATCACTGAATGATTTGCAAGCTGAGGATGTAAGTGGTGTGTTGTGAATGACCACATCTCCAGCAAAAGGTTGTGGGGAGCAGCAGATACTTCTGGCAATTTATCTACTTGGATTTTGATACTTTTTTTTTTTCATTTTACCTGTAGAAATTAAATAATGGTGTAATTTATTAGCAAAATCCTGTTTTGGCTCCTGCGTAGGTTAGGTAAATTAGGGCAAAGTAGCCTGTTCCTTTCCTGTAATGCAATTTTGCCGAGGCTGGATTCAGTTTGTGATTTTTTTTTTTTTTTTTGAATAATGGATAGCATGTGAAGATGCCCTGAAATCCTACTTTGCCTTCAAGACTGTCTGTGTGGCTGGTTTGTTACTCTGTTGATATTCCATCTTTGATATTCATTATAATACCATTGCAAAGGCTCTGTTCTACTCCTAAAAGCTAAATGGTCAGAAATATGCATCTGATGTTATAAAAGAACAGACTCTGTTTTCTTTAAACGACCTGAAGACTTTTCTTTAAATCTTTGTTTTATTCTGTGACTTCCTGGTGATCAGATCTCCTTTTTGTATGTCTTCTCAGGTCGTAGCATGATGATGCTACAATATTTCTTCCTGCTCTGCTGGAGCATTCCCTCCCTCGCCATTGTGGGACATGGTGTCAGTGCTCCACCGTAGATGAACTGACTGCAGGTGCTGTTAAGCCCTGCAATTATCTTTCTTTCCCTCTTTGGAGGTAATTAGTAATATATCTTGATGTTTTAAGATCATAAACATATTTGACACAGTACTGCACCTTTGCTGTCACTTATGCTCAGTTCCATCACAGTGCGCCCTAAATCTGTTTTGTGATACACGGCACATTTGTGTGTCAGGGAGATTGCTCTCCCCTCCCTATGTTGTATGATTAATATACATGCAGCCAGTCCATGCCTGGAATTAAATAAGTTTTTCATCTTTCTGCTTTTTGTCACATTTTTGTGCTTTTTTTTGTTGTTGTTTTGAGAGGGGAGTTTCTGCAAAGCTGTTTTGGCATTTATTTTCACTGAGGAGCCTATTTAAATTATTGAAACAGCCAAAAAATAAAAAAATAAAAAATAGAAAAGGGCAAAATGTATTTGCTTATTTTTCTTCATGAACAGCTGAGTTTGAATACAGATGCAGACACTAAAGTAAATTAGATTGTCTCAGTTCAGCATTCTGCACCACAGTTTCAATCCCCATCATTGTCCCAGTCCTCATATCTATGAGATAGAAAGATTAAGTAATAATGAAGACATGTCACTGCACCTGCTTTCACTGCATCAAGATACATACAGTAAATCCACTCATAGTTTTGTTTTTTCCCCTCAGGCATTATGTGTTGTTCACAGCTCTCAGATGAGGGTCTGCCCTAGATCTCTGACGACTCTAAATCCACATTTCTAATCATTGCCTGTTCAGATTTGCCTACGGTTTTTTAAAACACGATGCTTTTAAAGGTCTGTCGAAATGTAGTAAACTTCAAGCCTTTTAATTGATGTGTAGTTTCATTTGTTAGAGCTCTAACATTGGTTGAATTGTGAACATCTGGCCCATTAGACAGTTTAGTGGCTACAACATTGTACTCAACTGAAATGGGCATGTTTTCAAAGTGTGCTACAGAAAAGGTAGGAGTTCACCAAATTAAACTTTTCAAGCATGTGCGGAGTCTTTGAGTCCCCAGCAGTCACCACACTACAGTAGAGAGCATGTGTGCTACTCTGTGCCTGTGAGGGTGGTGTGTTTGCTCATCAGCAGTCCTCTAGCAACTTCTGAACCTGCCTCTTCCTTTCTTTGCATATTGAGCTTAGCATGGCAGTTAGCTTATGCTGGCAAAACTTCGAGTTTCTGAATAATTTCTCAGGATAATACACGAGGTGAACATATAGTGATGTGAAAACAGAGGAATAAAACCATGAAAGAGATGCAAGTCCAAACATAAGGATCAAACTCTGATCTGTTACGTTTCAATGCTCCTTGAATAAATTGTAGAGATGTCAAAGTTGTGTTTTGTTCTGGCACTGCTACAGAGTTAGCCTTTGACTTTTGGTCTCTTTTTCAATTCCACTCTACGAATTCCACTCTATGATCAGCATGGTTTATGCAAGAATTGCTTGATTTTTTTTTTTCTTCAGTAGCACTTACTGTACTGATATTTTCACCTTCACTATCCTCCAGCTGTTTTTCTTTTTTCTTCTTTTTGTAATTTCTTAATGTCAGATGGGCCCTTGTTGCTAAGGCCATGTGCCATCAGCTTCACCAGAGTGACAGGTATCTCATGTGATTCCAGTTCAAATTTATGTTTTTCCTAACTCACTAAATGGAAAATATTTCATATTAAGCATAATTTATTATACTCAACAGCTGCTGTTATGATGCATCAAAAAGGGCCTATCAGTATTGATATGTTTACACTAAACCACATCATCTGCAATTTCGTGTGTACTCCTGTCCTCATCTCTTCAGGTCTGAAGCCCTCGGCTTTGGAAACCAGGGAGTGTAAAATAAAGAGTGAGGGAGAGTGGAAGGGAAGAGTCCTGCCAACCCTGTAAATCTTCCTGGCTTCTGCTGATGGTTTTCCTAACATAAGGAGAGTTCAGTGGATGAAAACTAGGGCAGGATGTGGCTGGAGATTATAATTCTGTTTGCGTGCTGAAAAGAGCTGTTGTACCCAGTTGTTCTGCAGTGGCCTAGACTCATACTTAAGCTTGCTGCTAACTCCTGCAGCTGCAGCAGTGATGACGTTTTCTGTTGTTTCCAGAACAGCATCGAATGTTGACCCTTCTGCATGTATCAGTAGTCTAAGCACTGATTTGTTCCCGGTTCTTATTCCGCAGCAAGTATGCATCTTTTTAAGTGGTGCTAACAGAACATGAATAATGGGAGAAGTAATTCAAGATAAATGCTATTAGAAACCAGATGCAAGCCTTGCAGCATTGCCATAGTAACTTATAACTTTTTTATTCTTTTCTTTTTTTCTTTTTTTTTTTTTAAATCCATCTTTTGGTTTCTGCAACTTAAGAGTTCATGTTGTCAGGCTTTATTCTGCAGACCTGATAGCAAAAAATCAGATTTCTAAAAATTGAAATGAGATTTTGATATGTCTATTTGCAAATGTTGGAATTCAGAAAACAGTGCCATGTGCCATAAGACTTGAAGGTATTACATGGAAAATTGAGTGGCATTACCACACGTGTATGTGCGGGAAAAGACTAGAACAGTGGTTTCATGGGAATGTTGGCCTAACATTCGTACAGTAATAAACCTAAACTTTGGAGATGGTTAGCACTTTCATCTAGAATAATTATTGTATTAGAAGACTTCCTAGGTCATTTTTATTGCTCTCCTGTGGGGTTGAAGCTGTTCAGTTTTTGCATATTCAGGATATTTTAAAACATACAGGAAGGTCATCTGTTAACAAATGATGAGTCTGAGCAGCTCCACTAGGCTCTGCTTTATAGATTGTCTTTGGGCGTAAATGTAACCTTCAAAACAATAATAATGCCCAAGCTAGTAAATAAATATTATCAGTCATCCTTGCTAATGTAGAAAAACTGAACGGTAGTTCAGCCCGTAGATATTAGCTCCTTTCATTGTCTGAACAGAGACTTTTCTAAATCATTTGCCTCGTATAACAGATTATGAATCAATTGCTATGAACTGGGGAGTTCTGGTGACTTCCATTTTATTGGGTTTAATCTTTCTCCTGTCATGGGTGTTCAAGGGAATCAGGTCTATTTGTTATGGCCCACTGTTGATAGCAGAGGTGTATTCCCCTGTAGGAAACCTTCTACTGCAAGTTGTAAATTGAAGTTGAGAGCTACATTTATTCTTTCTAGTGCCTCATGCTGAATGGCTGAATTTTAAACTAGTCCCAGAGAATCAACTTTGGTGTGTGTTTAGCAGTGTTGTGTTTCCAGTATTTATCTGAATCACATAATTTAGTGCAAAGTATTGCAACTGTTTTTCCTTATGTACCATGCTTTAAATAATACGTCTCCTTTTTCTATTCACATATTTCAGTAGCCATCAAGTACTTTCTATGCTAATTGGTATCGTGAGGTTGGCACAATATATTTTATGGTTGTGTAGTACTGGGTTTGAGTGGTTATATCTGGCTGATGCTCCATTTTTTACATGAAACTGGCAATATATATCATTCAGGATGTGATGTTGGATGTTATTTTCTGAGCTATCATTTTCAAACAACACACACACACACACACACACACACACACACACACACAAAAAAGCCTTGATTTTGTCAAAGAATGTTTTTGAAGTATAATAAGAATGAGGAAAGAGAAGAACCTGAACTGAGCAACCATAGGTATTTGAACAGCTTCACCTAATCACTGTTGCCCTTTGAATAATGCCTTATGGCTTTTGCATATGGAAGTGAGGTCCAGGGACTACACATATGGAGGCTGCAATAACTTTGCAGTGGTTTTTCACTTCATCACTTTTGACTGGACAGGTTTTGTGTTATCATCCATTTTTGTCCATGGAACACGTCCTTATTAGTATAGCACAAAATATCAACAAGAAATCAACGTCTTCTATGAGGTGGCTATCTCAGTTCAATGTATATTTATCTTACTGGTTGTAGACATTGTAAGTGCTTTGCTATGAGAGGTTGCAAAGAACCATCCTGTCTGTAGTTACAAGTGGGATTGTGACTCAAGACTGAACTGCAGTGCCTCCTTCTTCTGTTTTCTGTAAAGCAGGCAGTCTTGAGCTTATGTGGGACCAGACTCTGACTCCTGCTGAATTGCAGTGCTGTAAATGTCAGTAGCCATGTTCACAAGCATCTGAAATCAAACTACATGGATAAAAATATAAACACTAACTTTGGTCAGTCTCCTTAGTTACATGGGGAGAAAATCTTGCCAAGGAAATCCTTTTATGTATTTTAGCCTTTTCACAAGAGGCTTTTGAAGGCTTTTTTTTTGATTTTCCTTCCTTCACTTTTACTATAGATTTCTGTTTTCAGGATCAAGTATTTCTTCTTTGTCTGCAGCCCCTCTCTGACAGGTCTGTTCCTCTAACCAGCTGTGTCAGGCTTCAGAGGTGCTCTTAGAAACACCTGTCCTGTGGTATAGAAGCTTGACAGTCATTCAATTTATATCCTTTACTAGTTAAACTCATGAGATTCAAGTGTAGGCTCAAAGCCAAAGTGCTCTTTTTTTTTCCTAACATTGCTGCCAGCCAACATTAAAATAGAAATATTATCCAGAGGTATTAACTATTAGTGCACAGAAAAGTGTGCTAATTGTGCAGAAAGCTGAAAAAACGAGTGTTATAGCTTACCTCACCATCTTTCTCACAGCCCCAACTGCTAAGTCTTTTAATTTCTGTGCATTCTTAGCTCTTCACAGCTGCTTCCCAGTGGATCCATAGCAGTGCACAGTACTCCTCTCCAGTGCTAGTTTGTGCCCTGATGCATAAATCCAGCTGATGAACAATCTTGTCTCTATTGTGTGGTCTGCCTCTCAAATAATTTATTTTTATCCCACATCAATGGGAAGAGTTGCCTTCAGACAGGACTTACAGTATTTTTTCCTAGTAATATGTAATAAAAGTCCCCTTTAAAGGAAAACATCCATGTTCACAAAAATGAATGAGATTTTGAGTTCTGGATATACCAATGAGATGGTTCTTGGGAGCAAATCCATTAATGTACTGATGCCGTGGCTGGTTCAGCAGGTGAGGAAAGGTGCTCTGTTACCTATCCATATGGACCAAGGTGTGTAGTTTTGCTAGCAGTGGAGGAGTGCAGATGTTCTCCACTGTCAATCATTGACAAAGGAAAGATGTAATTTCAGACTTCCCTGGCCCTTGACTGGGATAGACATATCATTTTTGTCTCTGCATTAGTGATGCTTAAAAGGCCTTGGGAACATGTGAAATAAAATCCAGCTGGGATTTGGAAATTTGTTTTCTCTTCAGGTAGCTTGGGGGTAGTATTCTCTGAAATTGCTTAAATTGTAACCATGTGGGTTCAGTTTTAGCCCCTACGTGCGGCTAAAGGGGTAGAAGTCAGATTATTGAGCAGGAATTTTTTTCCAGTAAATTCAAACTTGAAGAAAACAGTATTTTTTTTTTCTTTTAACTGTGGCGAAAAGGCAGTGGAAGTTTGGGGAAACTGTTACAGGCCTGAAACAGTTCAGTCCTGTTCCCTATTTATATGAGAAGGAGCACTACATTATAGACAGATTTCTTGAGATTGTCTTCCCATTATAAAATAATGCAATAAAATGACACTGAAAATGAAACAGAAAATGAAAAAGATGAGAATGTGTAGGGAAAAGGGCTCTTACCATTTAATAGCTATTGCTGAAGTCCCTAATTCAAGCTACGAATTTTTATGCTTCTGTAAGTAAGATGAGGTGTCAAACATTATTTAAAGCGTATCTGCTGTGAGATTGGACTATGTGTTGTGTTTCACAATTGATTAAGTATTGTTCCTAAATAAATCTTGCAATTCTAGCTGCAGTGACACAAATAATAGAACATGAAGGTGTGAAAGAAAATGGCCAATTTGAGTGATACAAAAAGAAGCTATGCTTCATTTGGTCTGAGAAAATAAGGCACAGTACAGATATGATTGCCTTTCTTGAATGGTTGTATAGGATTGCTGCTATATAAAGCTCCCCTACTTACTTTTTGGAGTGACTCAGTGATTTGTGTATGTTGTGCAGAGTGTTTTTCAGTTTTCAGAAACATGTTAAGGTACTAGTTCTGCAGGATTTTGAATACCAGAATTTTATAGCTCATTTTGTCATCAAATTATGATTTGTTCTCAGATTAGATATTCATGTATAAGGGTGGCAAAACCAAGCGGAAGGCTAATCCTGAGAAAGACCACAGCTTACAGAAATAGTTGTCATTTTATTTTTGTCTCCAGTGGTCTATTTATAAATGCTAAGCTTCCAGCACCAAGCACTCAGGAAAAATGAATTCTTCTATCTTTAAAAAAGTATCAGCCTAAGTTACAACTTCTGGTCCTCTAATACCCTTTAGAATTTGTACTCTATGATGCTGTTTATACTTCAAGATGATATTCAACCTTTAGCCTAATGAGAGAAAAAGTATGCTCGTTTCCTTACAACAAATGTGTAAGTGGTCAACAGGTGAAAAATTACATTTACAGGGAAAATGTAGCCTGACTTCATAAGAGTGTCAGATTGACAAATACCACAGGCTTCTTGAGTTTAGCTTGAATTTAGCTGAATTTACCTAATGTCTTTGTGCTTGTAATCTCTGTGAAGTTACTTGGTTACACAGAACACATGTTTTGAAGTGGCAGTCAAAAGGATGAGGGCTTGGGGTTAAAAGCATTTCAGACATAATAATTCTTAATCAAAATCTAATTTAGAAAAAATGGCACCTGGTTCCAGAAAAGCAGTAAAGTACCATGACTCTTTCAGCGAGTACAGCAGCCTGTCTTGACAGTGATTTATGTTCTTTTTTGCTTACCATGCCCAAGTATATTATCTAGGTTGACATGTATATGTACATATATCAAGTGAGTTCTCTGCACCTGCTACAATCCTCATTCTGAATTTATCCTTGTTGATGTCTCTAAATATTGGTAGAGAGTGAAGGACACGCTTCTTTGACACATATCAGCTAGATGTAGCATGACATGACTTCAGTACAAGCTGGGTATATGTTTAGACTGCAGCAGACATAATTAAGAGAAGAATTTGATTTTCATCTGGCCTTGCAGTTGTTCTTACCATGAGAATCTGGCAACTACTAATCTTACAGGTCAACCAGCAGCCACCTAACTTCCCTATTCTTTGACATTCAGGGGCTATTTATGAGTAGGCATGAAGCAAGAATTCTGTATCAATGTATAATTTCTATTATATTACAATAATAGATGTGACTCCTGAAGTCTTAAGTGCAGAATAATTTAGATTGTTCTGCAAATTCTATGCATACATTTTACTAAATTAAAAACATGCTGCACTACTTTAAAAATACCTGCCCTGAGTATTACAGCTTTAGGCGTTAGAAAAGTGTCACTATATAATTTACTCAAAAATGATAGTGTTCCAACAGGCTTTTAACCATCCTGTAAGAATGAATCCAAGTATAGCACTCTAGCTTGGATTTTTCTGGGGCACCACTGAAACAAAACAAAAATATTTATGAATTAAATTTGGTAGAAAAGTGTCTATATAAATGTTGGGTATCACTACTACTATATTACATAGATTTTATTCATATAAGTTATTTGTGCACTGGTTTGTCTTGTCTTAACTTAATCTCTTTCTTGCCATCTACCCCCAACGCATACAGTATTTTTTTTGTGCATGGAGCATTTTTGTCTCTTTTTAAATTATCTGCATTCAAAAAACTTAAGTTTAAACTCTTAAGTAAAGTAAAAATATGACATGCCAATGCAGACCCTCTTAAAATTTGCTAAAAACCCATGCAAGCTCACATGCTAAAGCATGCTGTTATAAAGGAATACAGAGCAAGAGCCATAGAGGCCTCAGACATCTAAAAATGGGTCTTAGACTGAATTTGGACAGTTGCATCCAGATTGCTCCAGGGCTCATCTGCTTGCAAAAAGCTTCTGGACACTCAAATTAATGTTGCTCAAAAATTTGGGCTGCAGAGTTCTCCAGGTACCGTAGTTTAGGATTTCCCCAATTGAACCAGATATGGAGTGAAGCCACATCTGAGTAGTTTCAACAATTCTCAGCAGCAGAGGCTGTTTTATTCTTGGTTGCGTCTGACCATCCTGTCACTGAACTGTTACTCTAAATTTTCTCCTGATGGTATAATGCAGCTTTATGGCTTCATGGGATTTCCTGAACTGGTGTGTGAATAGGAAGATTTGTGTGAATAGGAAGTCTTGCAACTCTGTGCACCAGAAAGAGGAGAATTCACATTGATCTTGTTCTCACCTTTTTTTTAGTGGTATCATCAAGTTGTTATCATCTAATTATTACATGGAATATTTAATGTGATATGTGTTATAATGATGAATTTGACCAGGACACATTAAGGAAAAATCTTAGCATTTCATCAAGTGAATGGACCATACTTCAGAAGATGTGTGAGGTTATTTTCAGGAGTAATGCACAGAAGTGAAGAGTTCGGTGTTGATTTATGAAATGCACAAGGCACATTATACAGCAAATTTGAAGGGCAGTATGCTAAAGTGATGAGGACGTCTGGGAGAGGTTCAGCACTGAAATAAGCAGTGGCATAAATCACAGATTGGCTGTTCTTTGGTGAAAATGTATATTAGTGGGAAAGCTATGAAATTTGCAGCTGATTCTGGTTTAAACTGACAGCATTTCCTGGATCACCGGCATAGTTCTGGGGATGTCTTTTACACCGCACCCTGCCTCCTTCTCTGACATGAGTGTGCTTAATAAGATGAAAGGGATGTGGGGATGGGAGAAAGCTACTGCCTGTAGGCATCACATACAGAGTGGAACAGGAAAAAGAACAGACTTGGCTTGCTCAGGTCTATCAGTCGCAGGTCCCCCACAGGACTTTAGGGGTTTACAGATGCAGATTAAGGAAGAGAATATAATGGAGGAAAAAAAGAAAGAAAAAAAAAAAAGAAAAAGAAAGGAAAAAAAAAAGAAAAAAGAAAAGGGAGGAAAGAAGGAAAGAAGAGAGAGAGAAAGAAAGAAAAGAAAGAAAGAGAAAGAAAGCAGGCCATTGATGGGTTTCAGTCTGCTGGACAGATAAAGTACTCAGGTTGTCTGACTCTCCTAGAACCTCAGGACACCTGTAAGAGCTCTAGTATGACTCGGGAGAAGGCTGGTCACTCTTCTTCAATCCTCAGATGCTGTAGGGAACCCAAATATATAAGCTTTCTGCAGTGGTTTCCAAATTAAGACAAAACAAAAAACCTCAGCGTATCTCCCTTGCTCCAAAACAGCTTTCTGAGAATTAGGGCTGTATATGCATCTGTGTTTAAAGTGTTGAAGAAGCAGATTGTTTTAAAAGTGAAGAGGATTGACTCCATTAGAACATCTTTCAAATTTCAGACACAGAAGTAAGCTGCAACACAGTGAAAATAAAGCATTTCTTATTGATGTACATGTATTGTTTGGAGAAAAAATGTTACAAAGAATATATGTAAGTAAATAAGCCAATATACCAGGGATTTTAATGAAGTGCTTTATGCCAAAACAACCTGTTGTCTGAAGTTTTCCTTCTTCCATAGAATTGCAGGTTAGAAGCTAGAAAGATGATACTTTCAAAGAAGGTATTTGATACTCTTGCATTATCCACTGATTAAGCAATACATAGCATGTCAATTTTCCTCCAATTACTTACAACCTACTGTACAAACCTGAGGTGTGTGTGTATATATATATATATATATATATATATCTATCTGTGACTGATTTCAAAACAGGCATTCTTGATGTTTCACCTCCCTGAGCTTATGCTATGAAGAAGTGGGTGAACACATTCAGAATATATTTTTAGTAAATATAAAACAAATGTACTTGAAGACCCGGTCAGCTGTGCATGACATTGTCATGCTGTGATGGTGATTTGGCTAGATAAGAGTTTTGTTGACTGCAGTGGAAAAGACAAAGATGAGGAATGTGAGTTTGCACGCTAGGGATTAAAAAAAACAACAGATGAGGTAATGTTTTGCAAGAGTTTGAAAAGTAAAGGGACATAGGAAAATAGAAAGCTTTATCAGCATGTTATATCTGACATTGTTGTCTTTCTGTGTTCACTCACCCACGCAACAGATCATTTCTTAATTTTTCCATATGAATTTCCTTTGTTTTTTTTCACTACTTGACATATTTTCCATAATTAATTGCATTCCTCTAGATTTGCTCCTTTACTGAAAATTTCTGATTGACTAGTCTCTGCATCCTTCTTTCCTTTTACTTAACTTACTTAATGAATACTGTCTTTCTGCTTAAAAGCAATTCCCCATATTTTTTGTGAAGCAACAGCATTTCTTAAGTTGCCATTTCTCAATGAACCTTAGCAGCATCCTTGCATCTCCTAATTCTCCATAATTCTGTTATCCCCTTGTAGTAAAAACAGTCATGTTTTTTCTTTCTTGGGAACACTGAGACAGATGATGCTTGTGGTGAAGCTTTCAGGAATAATCTTCTAATCCACTATACATAGAAATGAGGTATTCCTCTGAATGCCATAAGTAGCTGTCTTTTTGAATCAATTTTTATATGGCACATACAAATATAGGGGTACAAGGAGGCTTTACTATTTTGCAGAGAATGCAGGTCCCATGAATGTGTCCACATTGGCAACCTGTATGCTGAAATTCATCTTGGTTCCAACAAACATCTCAGTTCACCTTGTGCTAATCCACTCATTTAGGTTAAGAATCATCTAGTTCAGTTATTGATTTGATGAGCCCTTCTGTGATCACCTGTAAAGGGGAGAAAAGACTTCAGATAGTTTTGATGAACAGTTTTTGTCTGAAAGCCTATTTATATGGAACCTGATCTCTTCCATATTTATCCCCATATATTTCTGCTTTCAGTAGATTTGCAATTTGCAGTGGTATTTCTGCCAAAATTATGTAAGCTGTTTGTTTCATCCTCTCCTATTTTTTTTTTTTTTGCTTTTATTTCTTTTAGCCTATTAAAGAAAATGAATATAGAAGGGGAGAAAGAAAAGGGTTGAGAACAGAGGAATCTAAAAGTTTTTAAATGAAAACAAGCATAAAATATTAGCTTATTTTAAAAAAAATTGTTCTTGTCTCACTGTAAAGATAGTTTTCTTTATGAGTTTTCTTTCCTTATATGAGTTTTCTTGTGATGAAGTTTTGATGTAATAAAACAGCAATGACAGTACAGTATATTTATATAGTCCTTTCCTAACAGAAGATTTCTGAATGTTAAGATAGGCGTGCTCATTTTTTCATATGATGGGCTTTTTCTTTATATCAAGTCCTTGCCAGAAGATAAATGACCTAGGAATGATCGTTCTGTGCTTGAAACGTGAAAACTCCCACAGATGTATGAGGCCATGATCCTTATTGCTGTCTCATTCATTGAGCCCAGTGAAATTATAAGATTTCTGAATGAAGTGGGCTTCACCATTGCCTTGTCTTACTGCAGGTCTTGTCCTGATTCTACTGCTTCCTATGCAGATAAGGTGAGGAGAGACAAACTGCTGAACATCTGCAGAGCTTCTTGATCAAGTTGTGCGCTCTTGGAGTGCAATGCTCCTATGGCCATGAAGTGGGTTGGTTGGTTGGTTGGTTGAGCTACCTCCTCTAAAGGTACCTAGGCAAGAAAGGTCTTTAATAAGCAGAAACGGTTCCCCTGAAGGCAAGAAAAGAAAGGAAAAGAATTTGCAAATACCTGCACATACAAAAGTCCATCCCCCTTACGCAGAAGATCCTTTCCTAGCTCTTTGTGTATGAGCACAGATTTAAGTCATTCATCTATAATAATTTGCCAATAAGCTTTTAGCCATTTTACCTTCTGTTAGAAAAAGCTCTGGGTTTTATAAATTTTTTTCTATTTTCTATACGATTACTTAGAACAGGAACAGGTTTTTATTATTTCTTTGCTTCTTTTCTTGGGGGGAGTGAGGTGAGGAGAGGCTGGCAAACATTAAACAGACGTAAGAAACTGTAAACAGTGTTTTTCCAGTC
This sequence comes from Cygnus atratus, assembly GCF_013377495.2. NCBI lineage: Eukaryota > Metazoa > Chordata > Aves > Anseriformes > Anatidae > Cygnus > Cygnus atratus. The sequence goes on along the minus strand of NC_066364.1, from coordinate 105,162,822 downwards.
AATGAAAGTTATTTTAAACATTTCATCCTTCAGTCCCCTCTTTGTTTCTAGTTACTAAATCCCATGAAAAAGGCATATTATTATCTTATCCTCTGCTTCATCATTTTGGATGTTCGGAGCCCTTGATGAATAAACAGAGTGGTTATTCAGAAAAATAAAATTACATTTCTGCACTGGATTTATGATTATTATGCAAATATAGTTTCCATATTCTGTGCAGAAAAAAACATTTAAAAGACCAAGAGTAGTAATAATCCTGTTCAGGATCTACTTCAGTTAATACTTTACTATAAAGAACTGAGTATTCATTAATAACTCCGGGATTGTTATTAGAATTGTTTTATTGTAACATGTAATTTGCTTGAACTGACTACATCTTTCTCAAAATGGTTTTAATTACAGAAATAAATGAAAAAGCGTAGTGAAGATTATACAACAGTGCAGTAATTTTCTGTGTGCCAACTGGAAATTTATTCTTAACAGATGGAATTCACCAGTCTGCAAAGAACTAACATGAGGCCTTTGCACTGCTTAAAACTTTTCTTAATCTGTCCAATAAAGTACAATGTCTATGACATACATGCTATTTCTTCTTCTCTTTTGCATTATTTATCAATTATTCTGTTATAGCTGAATAAAAAAACAAAGAGTTGCTCATTTAACTGAGGGTGTATTTTTCTATCAGGAGGAATTTTATATGTCAACATGATGTACGACTGTGGGTCAGAATAAAGATACGTCTCAAATATTTCCTTTTCTCTGTAGGGTCTTTGATATTTATCCTTCTTCCTCCTGGTGGTGTGGGTAGTACTGCTGCAGATGATTTCGGCCTTCTTTTTTTGTTATCAGTCCACCTGTCTCTGTTCTTGTAATTCTTGTTGTGTTTATAAATCCATAGATATGACCTTCTTCCAAATTCTGATTCAGTCTAAAGGCTGTAGCTAGCCAGAAGATGAAGACTTCAGAAATAACCTACCAGGAATAGAAAAGCAATACTTTGTTCCTAGTTGATGAGCTGGTTGATTGCAAGTCTCACCTCTTCCTTGAGACTCACTAACTTAAATGAACAGTAGTAAAATGTTGCCCAGAAACAGCTCAGAAAGTGGAGGTACGCTGATTAGGCATGACAAAGAAAGGAGGCGTTGTCAATGTGGAGAAAATGAGGGTATCAAGCTGAATGACCCTGTGGACTTGGGTGCTAGCAAAGAGATGAATTCATTAGTATTAAGTGCAAAATCACATACTTTAGAATAACAAGATATTCAGCTACAAGTTAATTGCTCATCAGTTAGAAATGGTTGAGAAGTAAAAGCATTTGACATGCTGAATGACAACAGGATGAGTAAGCCAGAGTGTTGCGGCTGTTGAAAAGTACTTCTAGCCCTTATCAGGAGAGAGATGACTGGTGAAGAGCCTGTCCCTACAGGAGAAAAAGAATGGTATTGCTACATCAGCCAGCCATCCTGGTTTTATGTAGAAATGGAAGTACACCCATACTCTGTATTCACTGGAAGTGTGCATTTCTTCATCCTGGTGTACTTCATAAAAAGCACTATGTTAAGGGTGTCACCACAGAGCCTAAGAGCTGCTGTGAGTTCACATCCTTACTCCTCTGATGTGAACTTGTTCACATTTCTGCCCTCTAAAAGAACATGGCTTGCTTTCACGTTTTCATACAGCAAAACAATGAAAATAAGTGAACCAGAGAAGGGAGAGAGGACCGTTTATGCCAAAGGACTGAAGTGACAAGAGTGTCCTGGTTTCAGTTAGGACAGAGTTAATTTTCCTCCTAGTAGCCGGTAGGGTGCTATGTTTTGGATTAGGATGCGAAGAGCGCTGATAACATGCTGATGTTTTAATTGTTGTAGAGCAGTGCTTACACCAAGCCAAGGACTTTTCAGCTTCTCGCTCTGTCCTGCTAGCCAGCAGGCTAGGGGTGCAGCAGGAGCTGGGAGGGGACAGACCCAGGACAGCTGACCCAAACTGGCCAAAGGGGTATTCCATACCATCTGATGTCATGCTAAACAATATATAGGGGTGGCTAGCCGGGGTGGGGGGCCGGCTGCTCAGGGATAGGCTGGGCATCGGTCAATGGGTGGTGAGCAATTGCATTGTGCATCACTTGTTTCGTACACATTATTATTAATACTATTATCATTATTATTATTATTAATATTGTTATTATTATTTTCCTGTCTTAATAAACTGTCTTTATCTCAACTCACAGGCTTCACTTTCCCGTTTCTCTCCCCCATCCCAGAGAGGGAGGGGGGAGGGTGAGCGAACGGCTGTGTGGTGTTTAGCTGCCAGCCGGGCTAAACCACAACAGAGAGAAAACAGGGATAAACTGGCCACAGATAAACCTGTGTTGGAAATAAAAAGAGAATACCAAGAAAGTGGTGTTCTAATAGGAATAAAAGTCAAAAACAAACTGGTGTGATCAGTTGATAAAAGGTCCTGTGCTGGTGATGGTAAAGAGCTAGCCCTGTTGTACCAAGGGATCTGCTTCAGCTCTGCCTTCCTGTAGGATCACCCCTGGTCTCAGGAAGGTCTCAGGAGGTCTTTGTCCAGTCTCTCCTGCTCAGAGGGAATGGTCTTACTGAGAGCTGGATCCAAACAAGAATGACCTGACATGGCGTCTGGTGAAAAATAGCTATAGAAGAATTTAGAAAGAAAGAAATGTTAGTTCAGTAGCCAGGACCAAGAGATTTTCCAACCAAATTCTGGTTTCTAGCAGCACTCCATGACTTTGAAGTGCTGTTTAAAACTTTTATTGTGATTTTTGACACCAGAAATCTATCAGTCATGTGTGCCTGTTAGACCCCAAACTCCTTAGAGCTGATACGGTGCTTATATTTTGCAGTAAGTAAGCATTTAGAAATAATGTCATAAATAAAATAAATTAAAACATCAGTTGAGGCCTCCAAGGTAAAATAAGTTGAACGTGAATGTTATATCAATTATAAGTGTACCGACTTTTGACATTTTATTTCATATATATACACAACCACTTGCATCTGTATTCAGTCTTGCTTTTTTATTATTTTTTTCACCAGAAGTACTCTGCTTCCATCCTGTCATGTCTTATTCATTTGATTTTTTTAATGCATTGGATACAGCAATATTCTGTTAAATATTGAAAAGTTTCTGATTTAAACCTGACTGTGATTTGAGTAGTAAATATTTCTTATAGACCTAACAGCTTAAATTTTACATTAGACTGGTTTTACATATTTTTATTGTTTTAATTTTGTTGCAAGACCAAGCAAGGATATACTTAGTTCATTAACAATAAATGAGGAAATAGTGCAGCTATGCTGTCAAGGAAATGAAAAGAGCATAGAAAATAAATTCAAAACTATTTAATTAATGTTTCTACTCCACCTTGTCCTACTTTTTATTCTGTACTCATATTTAAAACACAGAAAACATTTTTGATAGACAAAGAATAATTATCCTTGCTTTCAATTAAATACATTTCTAGAATGCCAAAAAAATCCAATTACGTTTAAAATAAAATCTGGTGGTACTGTCTGGTTTTGTAATCTGTGAATACATGAATATTATGGCAGGAAATATATTCCTGCTTCTTTATTGTCAGAGTGTAAGTGTTAAAGCCGCTTCCTTGTTAGCGTAACGAAGAGTGCTCTAATGGAGCCTGGAGAGGGCCTGAGGATGCTGCTGGTCCAGCACAGCTGTGCTGCAGCTCCTTTTTGTATGGCTTCGGCAGAGAAACCTCAGCCTGGAGAGGAGGAAACATACTCCTTTCCTTCACTTTGTGCAAAGAAATCCTCCTGTGGCCACAGAGCCCTCACCAGTGCAGGAGGAGGCGTGTGTGTCAGTGTGCGTGACCTCCAGTGCTTAGCTGGGGCTACACAGCCATCAATTTCACTGTAAATGAAAAGAAGAAAAGCCAGATTTGCATTTCACTTGTTTTGATTCCACTACTTTAAAATAAGCTCAGGTAGTTTTTTTATTTTCTTGAAAGCTGCTTTGTACTGACTAGCCCTTGGTATTTGTCAAATTCTTTGTTTTCTCGGCATATTCCCTGCTGGCCTCCTCAGAAGCTAGTTAAATTATGGGGATTATTCAGAGCTGCACTGGAGAACAAAACGGTCTATTGATTAGCAGAGTTCTAATTACTTGTCTCTTAGCATGAAAGAGAAATAAGAAGATTTGATAGTAAACAATGAAGAAAACAAATAAGATGTTTCCAACGTGTAGGGGTATACATGCCCAAGTGTGGCCTTGTACCATGAGTATTGTAATCCCGAATTTATCATCCTGAGCTTATTCGACTGCTTACAGAACTATGACCTGCACAAGAGAACTGTTTGACAGAAAATCAGCAAAAAAATATAACTCATTTTTTTCCTGCAGTATCCTGCACGTGGACTGGAAGAATAACATCATGATGAGCAATATGTTTTTGAGTTTTCATGTCTTGTATTTAAAAAAAAAAAAAGTTATGGCTAATTTGTTGTTTTAACTAGGTACGTACCGATAAAAATCAATCTAAATAGTGTGTCACAGTTTTAGCTTGAAAAATGGTGAACATCAGTAGGTAATGGAGCCTTTGCACTTGCAGCCCATTCCTCAATGCTGGTTCGATGTATCAAATTACCTCTGGTCTTCCCTAAGAACAATGCATAGCTTGTGCTCCCCCTTCAAACTAGCTTCTTTAACAGCAAAAGATGTGTGTGAAAAATTTAAGGAAGCAGACCTACAAGCATAAGGGTCTGGCCTGAGAGGAGAGTGGTGCTGATATCCTCTCCTTCCTTACTGCTGAATGCCAAGGTGATGGCAGCAGGAGGAAAGTGTGTTCCCACTTGGGTTTGCAGGTGACTATGCATCCCAAACAGGTATGAAAGCAGAGGCTGGACTTCAGGATTTTTGGAAAATTAAAGATTTAAATCCTGGCAGAATTGCTATTGATTTCAGTGAGACCAGAGTTTCTCCTTTGCTCTTTCATGCCTCTTCCATGGTCCAAAGAAGATTTTCCCTGTATTTCTGTGAGCTGTGTATACCTCTCTATTTTTTTCCTAGCCTTTATTTTTAAAATACTATGAACTTCAAGCAAAACCAACCATTATTCTCCAAAAAAAAACCACCTCTGTATAGTTCTTGCCCCTGGCAAAACAGCTGAGCTAAAGCAGTAATTTAATTAGTATGTAAAAATCCTCTAATTCTCACAAAGTATTCAAATTTCTTTTTGTTGCATTTCTTTTGTTTTATTGTCTGAGTACCAAGGGCTCAAGTTCCTGTTGTGTTATGCCTTTCTAGAGAATATGAGTTTCTCATTCAGAAATGAAGCATTTCCCATTGCTTTTGCTTTCACCTGTGAACTGATTTGACTAGGGTATAGTTTGCATGGCTCTCTTTTTTTTTTACCTGGTTTTCTTTCATGATAAAATCCTTTACTTATAAGCCTGGCTGCTGGCAGAGAGGTTCGTGAGCAGTTTGGTGCTTTGTAGATGGGCAGTCTTGTCACCCACCAGTCTCCTCCATCTCCTTTCACCAAGAGGTTGATGTCAGAGCAAGATAGTATCTGCTAAATGCGAATTCCTTCACTAGTTTTGTGCTCTTCCTGTAAGCCTTCAATAAGAGCCCTTCTGATAACCAGCACACAACTGCACCCATTAATTAGTTTTTCGTTTGAAGATTTCTCTCTGTGTTCCCATCCCTGTCACCTTATGGGAGGCTCAGCTACCTTCAGATGCTGCTGCTTGAATCTGTTATCCATGTCAATCCTCCTTTCCATAAAGACCCAGCTGCCCAACTCAAGGAAGCATTGCTAGGGTCATGGGATAACCACTCTGTCTTCTGGCATGGATGAACAGCCAACGTTACAATGTGTGAGCTTTTGTGTGCATCTGAGTAGTTATTCAACAGCTGCTTTATTTTTCTGCAGAGCATAGAAAAGAGATAGGGCTCCGGCTCTGCTGTTTACCTGACAGAACAGTCAAAACAGGTTTCTTATTAAAGAGGCAGCAGCAGACACCCAGTCTCTGTGGGCTTCTCCACATTAGAGGATAATGGAAGCGTTTACTAACAGCCAAAGAAATTATTTATTAGGATATGAAACCTTTAATTTAGGAGGAAAGTTTCACATTCTATTTTTTTCTTTATACTCCCACTCTGTAAAATGTAGCAAGGCCAAAAATTAACGTATTTGTACATCTATTTCTAAGTTATGTGGGTGTCTCTGAAATGGTATGATTTTAAAGTAGAACAAATAATAAAGCAATCTTCTTTCAGCCAGGAAGGTTTTAGAAAACTGAAGATCCGAATCAGTCAAACCAAGTATATTGCATTCTCTGCTCTGTTAGTCTTAGATTTAAACAGTTTTATAAATGTGGAATAGCAACAAGAATTCCCCAGCTCCTACAAGTGGCTCTGATGGAACAGGGCGAAGTCGTACTTAGAGCAAATACACTGAAAGTAAGAGACTTTGCTTTTGTTACTGCGCTCCTAACAGTTGCCATCTGTTGTCATATGGTACGCGTTTCATCACCCCATATACGTTGTGTTGTATGCATTTGCTCCTGCTATCCATGCAGGAGGCCGACACAAGGGGGTAAAGTCTTTACTGCCTTGCACAATGCTGAAGCTGATGGAAGTCCCAGAGTGCAACTAAGGAGGGAATTGTTTTGAACCAATTTATTTGTGAAATACACTATCATATTAAAACATTTACGTATCGAATCAAATGTTGACAAAGGTATGAAAAGGCATAAATATTTTCATTGTTTACAAGATAGCCTCATTGCAGTTGTTCCCAGTTTATTTATTTGTACACATATTTGTGTGCGTTATGTACCCTGAAGGAAAGAGCAAAAAGACTTATTTTTCTTAATTTTTCTGTTTCTCATTTGGTAGAAAAAATCTACTCTTTGAAAAACTGCAGAACACAGTCATAGGGAAAGTCAGATGTGTGCTTCTCTCCTTATTTCCCCCTTTGACTTCTGTTTTTCACCCCATTGCAACTTCTTGTCCATTTTCTGGGAAGCATACATTGTTCATGTGATCGTGCAGATGCTGGAGGGTATCTCCTGTTCCCCTCCCCTTTGGATCACATTGCTGTTTGCAGAAGAGAATCTGTGTGTAATTTAGAGGTTCTCTTCTACTCATCCACCCTTCTGAGTCTCTGGAGATAATTCAGGTTCCCTAACAAATGCAGGCCCTGAACTACATCCACTGAAATGGATAAAATGATGATGGGCAGAGAACACCACCTGTAAAATTGCTGGGTGTTGGTTTAAAATGACACATCGAAGAGATTGAGTACATCACTGTTCTGTGCTTCTGGTGCCTCCATAAAAAAAGAAGCAGAGAGGCTCCCAAGAATCCCCCATTAGGAAGAATTAAGACTTTGTAGCCTGTGCAGAAGTCAAGTCAGATGATGTCCTTGCAAGACTTTTAGACAATGGACAGCCAGGTGCTAGTTAAGGCAGCCTTAATGCTTCCCAGATTGCTTGAGGGGTGATCTCAGTCCTGTCCTCATGTAATGCTCACCTTGATATCTGTGTGTCACACCTGGTATCTTTGCGTAGATATAGGCATGAAATGGACCTTTGCGAATAATTACACATTGTCATTTTGGGTTAGTTCTAATTAGCAAAGTGTGGGCATGATACCTCCAAAACTTCAGAATGCTGCTGCTCTGAGGTTTTCTCAAATGATCTTTTTTTTTTTTTTCTCCGGTGGGGTATATCTTACACTGTTTCTTTGTATCTGCTTTTGTAGATAGGATCTGTCTAGGGGCACAGTTGCTTCCTCATTCTTCTACAGGTGTTCAGCTTTAAACATGCTTCCAACAATGTTTAATTTTGCCATTTCAAAAATGCTAGTTTTCAACTGTTTGCTTTTAATCATCCTTGGGAAGGTTTCAGTATGAATAGCTGACTTCTTCCCCCTTTCTAACTCTGTATCTATGTATCTTTGTGTAACATTTGTCCCCTCCACCCCGGAAAATACAGTGAGGACTTACAACTAAACCAGATAGGTGTGAACAATCAGGTAATGTTAATATTTGGAATGGTAAGAAATGTGATTTATGGAGACAATTGAGAAAAAATAAACATGCCCTGTATAATTAGCATAATAGCTGTAAATCATCAGGTTTTCCCTGTGTATTATTATGGCTGTGTCGATTAACCAAGTGTATGAGGATTTGGAAAGAGCAGAAAGACAGGTAAGAAATAAAAAGTAGGAGGTAATAGGAAGCAGAGAATGAAAATATATGTATGCCCAGCAAAAGACATTTAATTTGCTTCTTGGCAGCATAGGTTTTGGGACTCAAGTTTGATGGCAGCTGTTAGTTCCAAACAGGTAGGTTTGATCTAAATTATAGTTTCCTGAGTGGGTAATTTTTTTTCCCAAAAGACTTTTTTTCTGCTTCAATTTGCTTAAAGAAGAAGGATCTTGACCTTTCAAGTGGGGGAAGGAAGTTCTCTTAAAGATTTCCATCACTGTCAAGCTTGTTTTCCCAAGATCTGTGGGAACAGAGGTATCCCCAGGCTGGCCTGATAGGCACAGTTTGGCTGACAGCATGATGGGGAAGTTCAGACCTCTGGGAACAAGATTACAGACTTCCTGCCAGAAGGGGATAATTTTGTCACAGGTGCAGAGTACACTAAGTGTTACATAGATGACAGAAAGTGTTGACACTGACATTTATTTCTCAGAGCTGGGTAGTTTAGCAGAGTGGAGTCTTGCAGAAGTCTCCAGAGGGAAAGCGAAGAAGGTGTCACATTGACAACATCCCAAATTCTGTCCCATTTCTCCTGTGACTGAGTAAGACTACTTCCTTAATCCCTGTTTTCTCTGGATAAGAATGAATTTGTGTATGCATAATTCTGAAATTCCACCCCCCCACACCCCCCACCCACCCCCCAGTAGACTGCAAATCCACATATGCCTCAAAGTTGTCAAATGTGTTTCCTACCAAGTATTTGGGGACTTATAGGTGACTGGGCATCAGTGGAGGGCCACCTGAGCATGACAGAGATGCAACTCTCAATGTGAAATGCCAGTGTAATTCCTAAGGACACTCAGAAGTTTATATGTAAAACTCACATGACTTTCACATTCATTAAGAGCATTAGAAGCGCTGAGTAATATATTTCAGCCTGTGAAGTGGCTGTCTAGGATTGTACCAACGTGTGCATATATACGGACTTATTGATAAACTCATGCAAACCATCACATGCTTTTTGTTTTCCATCACATGGGGTTTAAGTATGTTATTTGTTGATACAGAAAATAATTATATCTTAAAAGCTTCACTCTCTGTAGCTGCTTCATTTGTGCCCATCCTTAGGCTGAGGTGTAAAAACTTAGGGCCTCTACCTTTGGCTAAATTGGAGGTCCACTTTTATTATTATTATTATTATTTGTTTACTTTTGTCTTTGTTTTTGATAAAATGGTATCTTGCAATCTTGCAGAAAAAAGGGAGCTTTTTTGCTCTTGGGTAGATCTCTATCCTTGATAAATTGCATAAGTTTTGACTCTGTTCTTTGCAGTTGCAAGGATTTTAATGGTGATACGTCTGTACAGTTCTTGTCTAATTAATATAATATATATCGGATTGAAATCAAATCTCAAATTTGACTTCTGTTCTTGGCTATGTGTGTTGGATTTTATGTCTTTTTTGTAGGTTTTTCAAGCATAATGATGTTACTTCATTTTAATAACAATATAGGTTTGTCTTTGTAATATTTACAACAATCTCCTTTGGTACGAAATATGTGCTATACCACTCATTTGCTATCCCTCACTGCATCATCAAGCAGGTTTTCAAGTGGTATTTTGTATGTATTTGGCAAAACATGTACATTCAGCAAAATTCTCAAGTACAACTTGAGAGTGTATACTCAAATTCAGGTTTATTGCATCCGTGCATTTAGTTTTTTTTTTTTTTTTTTTTTTTTTTTGTAATATATATATATATATATATATTTGGCCTTGATTCAACAAAGCACTCAGGAATTTGCTTCAATGTAAACTCACAAATACTTACAAGTCAAGCACGTTTTCAACTGCTTTGCTCTGCTGAGCCCATAATTCTTACAGTGTCTTCAGACTCTGTTGGCGAAGTCTATCGTAACCACATTGTCTATTGTATCTCCGTATCACACCACATTGTATCACACATGATGTAGGTACAGCTACATTTTCATAACAAGAAAAACCCCAAGACTGTTTAGATGAAGTGATGTTCTTCATTTCCATGGATCACTGAAAATGTAAAGGTCAGGTCCTATAAGCGAGATAAACAGGATAAATTCCACAATGATCTGTTTCTTTGCTGGTGACTGGAGCCCATTCACACCGGGCACCCAGCATCTCTATGTTGTACCTTTCTGACCAAATGTGGCTCACAGCAAGCTGCTTTGTGCAGCACTTTTCTTAGCACTTGAAGCAAAGCCTCCCAAACAGCATCCCATCCTTACAAACATCTGCTCAGCATTTGAGAGGAGTTGGGATCTGCCATCCCTCCTTCATACCACTGTTGCTACGTTTGTCCCCTTAAGTAACATCGCATAGGACACATGGTAGTCGATGGCTGTTAATAGCATTATTGTGGAATCACACCACCGAAAAACACTGCCTCAGGAAAAATATTACAGATAATTTAGTCTTGTCTTTCAGGAAGGCATGTGCTAGGGTTAAAGAAAGTTTTACTCAGTAAATCTGAAAGGATCCCATCATTTAGACCACTTAAAATGGTATTTGTTATTCTCATTTAGGACTAGTTTTCTTTCTTTCTCTCTTTCTTTCTTTCTTTCTTTCTTTCTTTCCTTCTTTCTTTCTTTTTTTCTCCCTCAGATGAACTCCTTTCACTGAGAACAATCTCGACTGGGGTTATTGTCAGGCAACCCAGGGAGACTGATGCTGATGCCAGAAGGGTGGTCAGAGGACAGCTGCAAACATCAGCATTGTCTTTGCTACCCTCTATTATAGTCCCTGAGAAGAAAAGTGGCCACACAATTATGGTCTGGTGGAGTTCTCTGTCATCTTGACAGAGGGGGAAGGTGCAGAGCTGAGATCTCAGGATTTTTAGGGTGTTCCTTGGAGGGCCAAGAATTGCTCCAAGTGGAAATGTTGAGAGAATTATAACTGTGGCAGCTGTAAAAACATAATGTCCAGGTCCAGAACCACTTTATCTTGTTAACCCACTCTAGAAGAAAGAAAACTTATAAAAAGAATTGAGTTAGTGCTTTCTGTGCTATATGCTTGCAGATTGTCTTGAAGTTTGCCAGTCTCAGGGTCAAGAGTCAGGTTTTGCCCTGGCCAGAGACTTGTCTCTAATTAGTGCCGTGTAGCACAGACATTTAACAAACAATATCCTTGTTTCCTACAAGCCATGCATTTATTTCAGCATTTGCTATCTTTGTTTAGACTGAATTACAGCAAACAAATGTATGCAGACAGCAGCCGTGTCCAGCAAGTGGACTTGCTGCTATCTAGTTGGGTTGTTGTGGTTATTCATCACTTCATAGGGAAAAGAAAATTGCAGACATGTATTGCATGTTCTTGTGGCTGAATGTTCTTGTGACTGAATATTAAAAATCTAGGCACTGCTGTGTAAGCCTACCAAATAAGCTGAGCCACTGCCCATGGCTGAGGGTCAAACCTGGCTCTGTGTTTTGAGGAGGAAGAACTTTCTCGTATGGAGACCTTAATAATCCATTTCATCTTTTTTTTTTTTTTTTTTTTTTTTTCCCATGAAGAAGTATATTGAGGTTATAAAGACATAGCACTAGTTTTGTTTCACTGCCATGTGACTTGGCCTTTAGCAGTAATTTGCATGTGGACATGTGTTTTATGAACTTGCAATTTCAAAATGCCTTTAGAATTTAAGATAAACTAGATTAAACATACAGTTAAAGAAGATAGACCCAACCCTGTGAGATTCAGGCTGATGCAGTTGCTGCCAAAGGCTTGTTACTAGTAAAGGGACAATCAACTGTAAAGCAGATAGTACTGAGCTGGATAACATCAGAATCAAAAGGAAGGGAACACTCAGTAAGCAATGAAATGTGCAACACATGATGCTTGTCAAACAGATGTGTGTCAGGACAGCCTTATCATTACCGAGCTCCTGTGAAGGGAACTGCAAAGCTCACGTCACCCAACTTTTTTGTAGATCGCTTGTCATCTTCCTTAGTGGAGACATCTGTTATTCTGTGTTGTTGTAGGGGATGTAGGAAAAGTCCTGCAGGAGAGTCATGTGTTAACTTTAAACTCATAGCTGCCAGGATTCACTCTAACTGTTAAGAAGGAGAAGGGGAAAGCACTCACTAGGGCAGATCACAGGAAAGCTGTATTATTTTACAAGGTATCTGTTGAATAGATAATATAGTTGAAGGTTTTTTGGTTTGGTTTGGTTTGGTTTGGTTTGTTGACTGGCTTGACCCAAGTGTTTTCACACGTGGCTTTCTTTGTCAAGGCTGCTACCAGCATTTTGCTCCCCACACAGAGCTGTGCAATCGATCCTGTTTCCCACTGTGGTCGGTGATAACGGATGTACGTTACAGAAAAGGTTTCCATAAGGTGATCCAGATGCTCATATCTGTGGAAGAATTACCGTAGCTCCCATAGCCAGCCCTGCGTTTGCTGCATGTTTATGTGTTCGGTCGGAGATTCAATAGGGTGGGGAGAGATTTCAAAATGAAGGCAGGCTTTTCCATTTTGTGGGTTTTGGAGGATTATTATTATTATTATTGCTGCTGCTGTTGCTATTATTTTGCGGTGTTATTTTGTGAGCTCAGCCTTATTATACACCCTTCAACACCTAAAGCTCCATCAAAAGCCGCGGGAACGGTTCCACCCGACAACACCGCGGGAGACGAGGGGCCGGGGGCGGCGGGCAGCTCTCCCCTTCCCTCTCCCCCCTCTCCTCATCCCCTCCCGGTCCCAGCGCGAGGCTGCGCGGAGGCTCCGCATCGCGGCGGGTCCCCGCTGCGCGCCGCCGGGCGCGGCCACTGTCTTGGCGCCGCCCGAGTGCGGGGCACTGATAGGGCGGGCTGATGCGCAGGCGATCCATCATCCCCGGCTCCCGCGGAGGCAGGGAGCGCGCCTGTCACCAGTATTGATTTCAGAGGATGGACTAAATTTCCTAGGATTTTCCATTAAGAATTAAGAGAAAAAAAAAAAAAATTGAAAAAAAAAAAAAAAAGCTGTAAGCACGCAGGGGTAGCCAGGCAGACATGGATATGAGATGGCACTGTGAAAACTCTCAGGTAGCTTCTTCTCTCACAGCCGATGCAGAGCACAGGCGAAGCACTGCAGCATGCAGGGTTTAAGATACCATTAGTCTGAGAGCGAGGGGAAAAAAAAAAAAAAAAAGGCTTTTGCACCGATTACTGAATATGACTTTTTTTTTTTTTAATTAGAATATGTTATGTCTCCTTGGAGATTGCATGTCATTAATATTAAGATCAAATTTCTGCACGATATCTGTTTTAAATATAGAAAAGCTTTTAAATTGTGTTTTTTTTTGTGTTTGTTTTTTTTTTTTCTTTTTTCTGCTCCAAGAAAATAATGCTTTGGTACCCTGAGCATGGATACTTCTGTTTTTCTCTGCTGCTTTTTCAAACAATAGGGATTTTTTTTAGCATGTTTGCTGCAAATGAGTATAAAGGAAAGGAAAACTGAGAAGAATTAAATAAAAGCATGAATAAAAACTGCTTCAAATAGTTGCCAGGCTGCTTTGTTTTTAATAATCTAGCAATTATTTTGGCTTAAATGATGCTTAAACCCTGACCATGCATGCTTTTCATTTTGGCTCAGAATATGCATGTATGTGTGTGTACGTATGTGTGTATTTGTTTTGATTTGATTTGATTTGTTTCAGTGAGCATTTGTACTACTGGAATTTCTGTGAGTTACATGCATGTTTTGATAAGAAAAATTGCATACAAATGAATGACTATATCTGATTGACTAATATTTCATGATATATAATGCAAAGTAGCTTCATTTTTAAAGGAGTTCATTCTAATCTTCTGGGGGAGGGTAAATCGCTGCATGTTTATTACAATGAAAAGTGTTTGTGTATTTTTTAAGGATTGATGATTTATTTGCTTGCTTTTAACACCAAAGAGCAAGGGTATTAATTTATTTATTTATAAGGAAAATAATAATAATAATAAAAAAAAAATCTCCAAGGCATCTAATTGAAAAGAGCATAGATTCCAAAGCTTTCCATGTTACCTGAAAACAAGCTGCGAGGTATGTGTTTGTGGGAGAGTGCTGAGCTCCTCTGAGGAGGAGTTTGGTGTTTGCTTGCTCCTTTTCCTTCCCAAGAAGAGTTAAAACGCCTTGGCACAGGCACCATGGGAATTCTTCTGGCAAAGCCAGGGCTGGCATCGGGTGGGATGGTTGTGTCGTGATAGTGGGCAAAGAAAAAGGTGAAAAAAAGATTTGCCGAATGAGGTAAAGGGACTTTTAAAGAGGGGCAGCAGCAGCTTCTGTCTGTACAAAATGTCTCATTTTCCACTCACTAGGCAGAAAGTAAAGGGGAAAGGCTTTTCTGACACTTTTTCTTTTAAATGAATCTGAGTATAATAAAGTGTGGAAGATGGTTGGTAGATTTATCCTGATTTTCAGGTTGTAACCAGCGTGTTGAGGGGATTTACGGTCGGGGGGGTGGGGGTGGGAGAGGTTATTTCATGGCATATTTGTAAAAAAGTCACCTGATGAATTGGAGCTGAGTTTGTTGTTTTGTTTTCTTTTGGATCAAAGCTGTGGTGTTGAGGGTCAAAACTTTGTAACTTTGATGTAGCTGGTATATTGTGTAATCCTGTTTGCATTTCTTAGCTGGTCTTCCTCAAAGTTCTCCCAGTAAGTCAATTTTTCATTATGCATTTAAATCTCTCAATATGTAACTCTGCAAAGCGGCTCTTATCCTATTGTCCTGGGTTAATTCTTACCTGGTTTTGCTCTTCCCATAGCATCATACCCCAAAATAAAATATTTTGGGTCATTGCTAGAGTTTCCTGATGCTAAATCGTTGTGGCCTGTTGGTATTTTAGGCCATTGTCCATGTTCAGGCTGAAAACTTTGTGAGTAGAGTTTGTCATTCCCAGCTCTACTTCTAATAGTCTTCTGCATCACCTAGGCATCATATATAATTTGACACAGCCGACAGCATCTACTTAGAAGAAGCTTACGGCTGAGCCAGCATGGAAATTGAATTACCTCTCGACTCCCTGATATTAATGATCCTTCCAGGTCAGCGCAGGAGTAATTGCTAGGGCAGCCTGAGGAATTGTCCATTAAACCTGCCTAAATGGTAGCTCACCTGTGGAGAGATGCATCCAGATGACATGTATAAAATGAATTCCATTTGCTTAATGTAAGGTCTGCTAAAGTTATGAATATCTCACAAGCCAACATGTGGTCTCAAGTTTAATATTAAGTGATTTTTCTGGTATTTTAGGATTTATTATAACTAAGGCTAGTAGGCATATTTGCCTTAGATATGTCTGAAAAAGAAATACATAGAAAAATCTGGTCGGTGATCATAACTTGAAGCACAAGCCTGTATTTCAGCAATGATATAATTTGATCTAAAACCTTGTGGCATAAAGCAAGGGAAGAAAAGTTCATGTTGTCCATGCTCTTTAGTCCTTGAGGTATCTGTGCATTTAAAATAACCAATTAATCAGTCAAATTTTGTATAGACTGGGGCAACCTGATTAGGTGGGCAACTGGGCCTTTAAATCCCAAATCAATATTCAACAGGAATTCAAGAGAGACAAACAGCCTGAGGACAATGTTTAAAAACTCAGCTGTGCTTTATGTCTTGGAGTAATGCTGATTTAGCAAGAACCCCAGCCACACTGAGAGAGAATTTATTTTTTGACCTTGCACATCTGAGACAACATAAAAAGTTATGAGTTGTCAGCACAGCTTTGCGGCCAGGAGGAAATGCAGAGGATGTGTAGCCATCTCCTGTTGCCATTAGGAAAGGTACTTGCATGGAGTACCAAAGTACTCAGCTGCACACAGAAGACTGAAATACTGATGCTTCTAAAGAAAAATCTCATTCTTTTGAACTTGCTTCTGTGCCAGGTAGATTAAGTAACAAACATACAGTTGGGAGAGTATTTTATTGACACAGGTGAAGGAACAATTTAACCTGCTGCAACCCAAATATATGGGAGATCTTGGACCACTGTCAGCTTATCCATCCACAGTCTGTTTACCACCACTGACAACTACAGTGCTTTTCCAGTGTCCACGTAAACTGAACTCTTAAAGTGAAGCAGCTTTGTATCACAAAAGGATTTCTCACTCTCTTCTGACATTCTTTTGCCTTGGGTCACCTATTGCCACTGCTGACAGCAGTTGTTCCCTGTCTTTAGACCTCCTTATGTCTTCACATGGTTATTGATGGTGTTACAGCTTGCTTGGGTTTTGTGTATATAAGTTAATGGCCAAGGTAACTAGTGGAGGAAAGCATCAATTTCAGTCTTATCCAGGGAGAAGCTTGGCAGTTGGAACCTGTTGATAAGCAGGAAGTGTTTTTTATAACTTGTTGGATGACATTTTTAATAGCTTGAAACATTTTATCATTCTTTCTAGTTGTGTGTACCAATATAAAGTGTTGTCATTTATTTGTTTCAAGAGTATGAATTCCTGCAAATTAACAAAGGTTTTTGGGTGACTAACTGATGAGCTTTTCTGCCAAAAAAAATAAAAATAAAAATAATTACATTTGCTTTGCATGTTCAGCCAGCAGAAACTGTGGATTTATGGCTGTATTGTTCTTTCTCTCTCTCTCTCTTTTTAATTTTAATGTTTCTGACATGTTTTTTTCAACCCATAGGGTATTTTGTCCTTCTCCTGAAAGCTGATTTAAGCAGCAGATTCAGGAAGGGTATGACAAAAGTATGAGAGGTTGGTCTCATGGGATTGTGTGAATGATCATAACATTTTGCTATGCTTTTCTGCATTGCATCTCTTTTTATCATTGTATGCATCTGAATTGTACTTTATTTTTCCCTATAGGACTCATAATTAAATTTAGCTATATAGTTGCATACAGTTAAATAGGGTCCATCTTTTTTTCAGCTCTTATCTTGCCATCCCTTTTGGGTGAAACTTCAAGCAATACTTTCAATCTAAGTACCGTATGAAGATGAAACAGAGAAGTGGCAAGAAGTACTGCTTATTTTTCTCTACTAATGTTATAGAATGTAGTTGGGGGGAAAAACAAGCAAACAATAACAACAAAAAAAGCATGCAGCCTTAAAAATCTATATGAAAAAGACAGGGCTTACAATATATGTTTTGTGTGTGCAGGTAATTTGGTCATCTGTGGACAGGCAGATTAGTCCTGTGTAGCAGTGTGGGTGGGTTTCCAAAATAGGTGGATTTAGGGTGAAATTCTGTCAACCTTAAAGTCAATGGAGGTTTTTTCATTGACTTCGAAGTCATTGATTTGTTATCCCCGGAACAAGTCTAAGTAGCACTACGTAGCACAGTATATGAATTCTAAGCCATCTCTTAGTGGATTGTTGCTAAAAGTGTATCAGAACTGAAGTGGAAAATGAACAAGATGGCATTTTCACCAAAATGATTCATTTTAAGTTCCGTCTCATGAACTAAATGATTACTTGCCAGTGAATAAATGGGAAGCTTTCAGATGGTGTAAAACTCTACAAGGCATTTCTCACACTGAATGTCTGTAACACCCATGATGTTAGAACAGTTTCTGGTTTAAGTCTGTCTGTATGTTTTTCAATAAAATCTAGAAAGGAATATAATAACTTATGGACTTCAGCACAGAGTAGATTATTGTGACCAAGAAATGTTACTCTCTTGTTGTTGGTTGGTTTCTCTAACGTGGCTATAATATGGCTGCAAACCATTAAAAGCTAAGCTACAAGAAATAGAGACTTAACGTATTTTAAGTTTCTACAAGTTTTGTATTTGATTTTTTCTTTTTTGTAGTTCTCCTGATTTCTTTTATTGTCTTTTCTAACTCTTTTTGAAACTCCTTTCATAGTTCACTCTCAGTATAAGATCTTAAGGCTACATCATTACGTATGCTGTTGTTTTGCTCTGTACTGGAGGCGGGGGGAGATACTTTGGTTTTTGTGTGTTGTTTAGTGCTGCTTTACCTTAGAGCATTCAGGCATTTTGAAATTTCAGGGCATTTTGAAATTTGTCTAAAAGGTTTTTTTGAACTGTTAACCAAAACCAGTAAGCCAGTGAGGTTTGCGAGCAAGTTCAGATTTGAGAAAAGGGTGGTTATCACCCAGGTCTCTGCATCTGCAGTATGACCGCGACCAATTTTTAAAGGTCCCTCAAAGCAGACAATGTATCTGGGGCAGAGGTGCATCAAGGGAGCGGAGGATGGCTTTTAGTTTTCACCTGTTTTGTCTTGCATGACCAAAAGGTCTTTAAGAAATGTGATGCTCACAGAGTACATAGAATATGAGCGAATGTGCATTATTTGTGTAGAGTATGTTGTACAATAGAGTACACAAATGGAGTTCATATGGCCATTAGGAGTAAAGCATGTTTTTGAGTGAGTTCTTCACTAATGTTACAATTCCTCAGTAACAGGGATGTGACAGTGGACTAAAATTCCCAGCGTTACATACCACACAGGTGTATTAAATACTGGTGCTTAAATGTCAGTAATGCACCAAAGATGGGGGAACTGAGGAACTGAGTATAATGGAGCTTGAGGAAGAGCAAAAGTCTGTCGCCTTTCAGAGCAGCAAGGTGGCTATGGGGGGGGCGGGGGGTGGAGACTGCTCATCCAAAATCACAGTGGAATGGTGAAAAAAAAAAAACAAAAAAAAAAACACCACCTCCGGTAAGCTCTATTCCCAAATGTGAGTATGTTCTGTGACGCTGAGGTCAACGTCAAGCGCTGCATCCTGGGCAAGCTCACTTCCCCCAGTGCATGCCAGCTTCACAGCAGTTTGCAAAGCCAAGCTAAAAATGTAGCTTGTGATTTCATAGAGGATGTCCATCTGCCCTGAACAGCCTGAGAAGCCCCGGGCCCTCTGTGTCTGTGGATCTGCCGAGTCCCTTGTGACCATTAGTGACTGATTTCAGCCCCCATTTCATCACTGCCAGAAATAGCTCTCCTCTCTTCCTGGGCGTAAAGAGCACAGTGCTGGAGCAGCACTCCCTTGTGCATTTTTGGGCTCAGTCCTGAGAAACGTCATTTGCATCCTATGGTTATACGGGCTTAAACTCAGCCTGGCCCAGTGGGGAATCTCTGCAGGATTCCCATGTTGCATTCAGCGCGTGTTGAATCATGGTTGGCTTTGTTCGATTTTGGTTAGGAAAGGACTTTAGAGAAAAGCCTTTTGGCTACTCCTCTCTCTGTTTAGTTAAGTTATTCTAGATAACTTAATAGACAGCAGGAAGTTTCTGCTAACTCTTGCAGCAGTCAAGGCACACAAAATGTCTAGGAGAGAATGAGCATAATTTATTTCTGCATCTTAAGTGCTAAACTGCTGGTTGCATGATTTTTACCTAGAGGCATACTAAAGTAGGACCCCGCAATTTTCTGTAAACTGCACTGACAACTGTCATCTTTATCAGCTTTAACCCACCCTTTTGCAGCTTTACCTGTGCAGAAATTTTATATTTCTATGTAATATAATCCCCCTTTCTACTGGATATAAATATGGGTAATATAAGTGAAATGGTAGCAGAGACATCTGAAAAGGCTATGAAGGTAACTCTTGCAAAATACTACTTCAGGGTTACTGCTGATAATGCAGGAGGCAGAAAGGATACAGACCGACATTCAAATCTCACTGGTTTTGCATAGCAGACAGTCAAAATAGAAATAATAGCCACTTTTAAGTCCATAAGAGTGTATCTGTCACTTTGTCTGATCTTTGTTTTCTGGCACTCTAAAATAAGCAACTGAGGTGGTCAACCTAGTCCTGGAAAAGTCTGTTTGAGACCCTTTTGCTTGCATCCTAACCGTATGTAATATCTGTTCTGAGTGCTATGTAAGTGATTCATCTGAAACAGGAAAGAGCAGCAGCTTTTATGACAGTGGGATCATTCTTGCAGTGTGCAGCAACAGCAGGATGAGGGGCTTTGGCAGCTGATCCATGACCCTTGCTTCTTTCTTGCACTGTGATGTGACTGCTCTAGTAGGCTTTCTCTTATTCTTTTTATAGCCCAGTATCCAGGTGGCTTCAGAGATCAAAGTCAGCTTTTCAACCTCAGGTATTGTTGTACGTAGGAATAAAGCAACTGAAAGTAACCCGGGTAAGTGATCTAAAAACGCAGTGTAAAGTGCCTAATAGCTATTGAAAGCCTACCTCAACTGTAATCCATTTCATTTCCAAGAGAAGACTCTCAATTGCTTGTGATTAATTAGACAGGACCATCCGAGACTACTAAATAGTAAGAATACCCCAGAAAATAACATTATTCCCCTTGTATGAACTATAAGCAGCATCAGTTGTGTATCAGACTATTAGTGTGTGTCATATGCCTCTACTACTGATGAGCTGTAGGGAGCAAAATGGAAAGATGTTGCCTTAGCTGTGTTGATAACTGGATTAAGACCAACCGAAGCTGTGAAAAATGTTGGTTAAACAGCGTTCTCTCACATCTTGGTAACTAGCTTTATTCAGATGCCAAGTCTGTGTCTCTGTTAGCCAAGCACATCCAGATAGACAAGGGCTTGGCACTGGGGGTCATAGGCATCCTGGCCCTCCTTCCTTGCAAAATTGGTGTCGAATGAAGCATTACCAGTATTTCTAGCTGAGATGTGGAAAGTACTGCTCCTTCATCCATCGCTGGGAACATCTCATTCCTCATTCATTTCTGAATGTGACAGCAAACAGATGCCTTCTAAGTTTTAGCTGAATTTGAGGAACCAAGCAAGAATTGTGTAAAACAAGTGTCAATAGCATTATTCTGGCATTTTGGAGAAAGTTTCACCTACACGTTTGTGTCACCATTTAACTAACCCACGTTCAGTTCATGGTAAGCTTTGCAAAGTGCCTGTTTTTCATGTCTTATACTAAAACATCAGCACTTATATGTGTGTGCATATTTTCATGTCAAGTCAAGACCAGTGAATAGTTGGTTTCTACTGTTCAGGCAGAGTTGTAGAAATATATAATATCCTTCCATTTTCTCTGCAGTGGTTCAGCTGTGGAGGACAGCTTATGTGTTTGAGAATGATCACAGATAGCTCTCAGCTCTGATACAAAGGAAAAAGATTGCATTTAAGTAAACTGATTTCAGGTAGAGTACCTTCTTTTGACAGATGTGCTACCCCTAACTTCTCAGTTGATATTGTCCTGAAGAGCACTCCATAAAACAGTGTAGTAAGCCCTGATTAAATTCTCAGAGATGGTGGAAGAGAGAATTAAATACATTGCAGAAAGTGAAAATATTTCTTAATTGAGTCAGTGATTGGGAAACCAGTCTTGGACAGTCCTGTTGTCCCTTTTAAGAAACCAAGAACAGTAGGGCATCTTAACCTCCCTTCTAGCCTAAGCTAGATTCTTATTACTGAACATTTTTCAGATGGTTCTTTCCTGACACCAATAATTCTCAGTTTGCTGATTTCATGTTCAAAACTGCCATTTTTTAAGTTATCATTTTATTTTTATTATAATAACTAGAGTTACACATTTTTCAGGGGTAAAACAGAAGCTATGTGACATGATCTAGTTCTGCGTATCTGTGCTTCAAAATTTTTACAAAGAATGCTTGACCCTGACTAACACAGTGGTGTAGCCACAATATCTCATGACCTCTGGGGTTGCCTTTCACCATCATCCTAGGGAAGGCAGCCATTATCTGAAAAATACTGCTGTATATTAACTGTGTCATTATCTAGAATAACCATGTTTTCTACCAAAGCAGTCTGTTAGCAACAGTTCATTTATTTATTTTTATTATCTTCTTTATCTAAGAACATGTCTCAGTAACCGTGGAACAACTGACCAACTAGTCCTAATCGAGGGGCTCCTCTTTTAATGATCGGGACTTCCACAGAACCTATTGAGGACAGAGGCTGGTAGATTTTTCCAGGTACAAGCTCATCTTTATCCAGGCAAAATACCCTCTGGCAGCAGTGGGAGTAATCTTTCGTAAGCCCTGAAGACCCAGTCAGTGAATTTACAGCAGATGAATTCATCCTTACTTCTGAAAACTTCTACTTAAATCCCATTGACATGGGATGGGAGCAGAAGTGGGAGATGCATTTAAAGATGAAATAGGTGAAGAGTTTTCTTGTAAAGCAATTCTGGCTTTTTGCTGTTTCATTTTTAAATTATTTTAATTGTCTTTCATTTATGAATGTTGAACCTTTAATGAAAATCCAATTTGATTTTGACAGGTTAGGGCTGTACTTCTAAAGGCAAACTGGCAGATTTGTAGATAGTGGTTCCTTGAAGTGATTAGAGACACTTTCTTATACAATTACTGCATTATATGTATGTTACCAGTGTTACATGTCATTAAAATCAGTCATTAATGCATATCCTTGTTGTCCCTGGTAGTTAAACACACATGGAATGAGGAAAGTAAACCAACTATGATGAGCAATAGAATGAGTCTTCAAAAGTGGTCCTAATTGCTTAAGAAAATTAGATACTGTGTCTGATAAGGTTTTCTGTGTATTTCTGAGATTGTGGCATTCCACTTTGCTGATAATTTTGTTATCTAGAATAATCAGGGCTATTTGTTCCTTGCATGTTTCTATGTTTTAATGCAGAGCTGTTCCTTTCATGAAAGTACTGTTTTTCTCTTGTGTGTACCTGACAGTGTCCCCAGCTCTCAGTTTTGCACTGAAGTGTTACAGCTCATGCTTCTGTAAACTGTATCTCTCTTACCAGATCAGATACAGCAGGACACCCTAAAAATAAAGCATAACAAAGGCTCTTGGAGATCATGGGTGACTGCACCATATAACAAGAAGCAGGGAGTGTTCTTATTGAGTTCAGCTGGGTTTGGATCAGGACTGAAATTAGTTTTAGTTTGGCTGTCTATGTGTGGGGGGGTTCAAAATGCTTGGACATGAGTCAAGAATAATGAGTTTGCTGAATCTGTGGTGCTACTAAATGTATGTAGGCCTCTGCAAGTAAAAGTGGCAAGATTAAAACCATTGCAAGAAGTGAATGGGAGACCTCTTCACTCGAGCTGATCCTTAACACTGGTAAAGGTAGTGCAGACTTCCCAGTTAGTGTCTGATCTAAGGCTGAACCCAGCTGTATGGAAAGCTTTGCCAGCCTTTGAACTGACACTTTAATGAAGTTTTGAGTCGTACAACAATGACCTATGTGAAAGCAGCTGTGAAATGGTGATTGTATCTTTCTAAACATTACAAAATAGAGGGATTAAACAGTCTCCCAAAAACATACACATACTCACTTTGCCTATTTTCTAGTTCACTGTCTACGAGAGAAGAATTAAATATTTAGTCATTTTCTTTTTCTGCAGGTAATATTATGCTTTCTTTTGAGTTATCCTATTTTAATTAGCAGTTTGGGTGCCTGCAACAACACAGTGGGTTCAGAGGTTTATCTGTGAGGCTAAGCATCGCCGTGCTGAAAAGTGCTTGTTGCTTGGGCAGGTTATTGTTTGAACTGAGCAAGTTTCAACTACTGTTAATTAGCTTTTGAATGTATTTTTTGTTTGTTTGTTTGTTTCACAGTAATTTCTCTGGTGTTTGCTCTGTGCTTAACCAGGTAAAGTAAACATTAAATCTCAATTAAGATTGCTGTGCTCATCAAGCAGAAATCCTCTGTAGTATACAGTTCCTCCAGCCATTGTTTTAAGGAAAGCAATGCTATTGTTTTGCATGAGATTGATGCATTGTATGCCTACAGACGGCAGACAACGGGCTTTTATGTAGTCCCTTGAATATGGTGGAATATGGTATAACAGATGTGCTTGTGAATAAAATATTCTAAGAAATTAATTGCAGGCATGCTCAGGCTGGGTGTGTAGTTTGTAGTTGAGGTGTGTTTTTAGCATACTGAGCCATGTTATTTGGAAAGTGCAATATAGATGGAGAAACTGCATACAGCTAGACTTTACTGCAGTCTCATAAGTAATAGATGGTACCTTGATGTGCTTCATACAAACTCCACTGGGAATGAAAAACCTGAGTGCTGGGAGGGTTCCCTACATCACAGGGGAATCAATTATCTTAAAAAAAAAAAAAAAAAGGCTATAGTAGTGGTAAGATAGGATTTTGTAACTTTTTGTAACATTTTTTTTGTAAATTTTGTAAGTAACAGACCAGAATGAACCCCTCAACATCCTTAATGAAATAACTGGGAATCATGGTGATACCTTTCTTAAAAGCCGCTGTTCCCAAATCCCAGGCACTTGCAGCAGAGAGGGAGTGTATCTGTACTCTGGTAGAGCCCTCTCCAGATCTGGTTTGCTGTCTGCCCTTGGGGAAATCAGCTGAACCAGGTCAGGTGGAAGCAGTGGGAGATTTCTCAGTGAAACACACACAATGTTGTGGTGTCAATGACACACCCAAAGCAGGAGCCCATCAGAAAGGAGCAGTGAGGTGGGACAGGTACCATTCACATCCCTGCCTACCTCTGCTGCTGGTGCCAGGCTTCCCTGGAGAATTTGTACCTCTCGGTGTGCAGCCAGGAGCATGTTTGTTACTTCCTTAATTAGCTAGGAAAGAGATCTGCCTTTCCATTTTCATTGTGGAGAAATACCCTGTCTCATCTGTATGCAGCCAGCAAAGCCCAGTGGATTGCAGAGGATGGGAATTTTCAGTATCACGCTAAGTTGCAACAGGAAATGTCAGGACCAAAACAGCCTCCCTGAATTTTGTGCTAAAACTGAACCACCAACACATGATGTGTTTCATACAAAGAGTAATTAAATTCTGTTTTCAAATAAATAACTGATAGGCAGAAAGGCATGAACTTGTTCAGCTTGGTCTTCCATATGCCCCCCAGCTTTTGCTGGGGAGCCTTGAAGAAGTAAAACTTACATAATTTTGTCTGTTCAGTGAGCTAAATTATTCATTTTTAATGAAAATATTTATAATCATATGTCAGAAAATAAGTGTGATTTCTAGGCAACTATGCCTAATAAGAACCCTGTGGTGTGAAATCTAGTGTTTGTCTGCTGAATAGTCATCCATCTTAAAGCTATGCCAGCCTATGTGTATTTTTAGGCATCCTATCAATAAATATTTTATAAAGCGCTGCAGACAGTCAAGGGAAGAAATATTCTGTTGCAGAGGAATCCAATTCCAGGTTCTCTATAAAATGATGTGTTTTATAGGGTTCAATATCAGATACAAAAACAAGGATGTTGTATAAAATGCATCAGATGTAATCACTGAAGAAATCCTGCCATGTTGTGAATAATTTGTGGTCCTTCAAAGAAAACTAGAAGGCTCTAAGCAGACCATCTAGTGATAAATATCAATCTATATTTGCTCCTGTATTGATGAAAAAAGCTATTTCCTACTTTCACTAACAGCAAGGTCAATTGGTAGTGAAGGCAATGTAGACAAATGATCTTTATTGATCCTTACACTAATGTTTAGTCGAGAATAAATTTTGCAAGTCTTGCCTGTAACTGCGTATGCCATTGTGAGAACTCGGCCACCTCCAAGTCAGTGTTTGGGGATTATAATCGCCTTTTTCTGGCTTCACTCCCGCACTTTCAGAAGTTCTGATTTATGGAGTCGTGTTGTGGGGGCAGTTGCTTTGCATTTTCCATGCACATAAGACCCGCCTAATGCTCAGTCTACTACTGTTAAATTGATGCAGGGGATAACAGCCTTTCTGAGTACACATTGACACGTACAGCTGAGATTTTAGCTGTTAGCATAATCTGATAACGGCAGCTTTAACTTTCAGAACAGAATTGCTTTAAACACCCCATCTCTTAGCATTCCCCATGCCTAGCTGAAGAAACGCCACAGTGGGGAGGAGAAAGGGCAGGAGGTGGGGTGACGTCATGGAGTAGTGCTTTCTGCTCCACAGAGGTGGGAGCTGCTGGCCAGGACCCATGTCCTGCCTTTGGGAAGCAAACTACTAATTCATCTCTGATTGAGCTGGAAACTACTAGCCACCACTCTGTTCATTCTCCATTAGTGCCCACCTTTTACTCGAGGTGCTTTCTATGAAACATGTAAAGACATGGTAAAGTTGTTCAATCAAAACAGAGCCATGGGTGCAGCAGGTTTTAAGGGAAGGAAATGGGCCATTTGCTCTCTGTCCTGCTGTTTTAATTGGAAGCCATTGCAGAAAGCTTTAAGTGTGGAGCTATGTGCACCAAGGTGATCGTTTCTACCAAAATAAATCCAGGTCCAAAAAGGGATTTACTGCAGGGAAGGCTGTCATTTCGCTTGTTTTCGCAGCAATAAAAACCCTATGAATAAGGCAAGTAGCAGCCGCCTAATGGAGAACATGTATTTCTCATTGCTGCTCTGGAAAATAAGGATTTTCTTCGTTCTGTGTTGTTTTTTAAAAGCCAGGACTTGGGGCATTTGAATATTTTTGTGTGTTTACAGGTAAATGCTAGGATAGGAGAGGGTTTTGCTTGGGGTTATGGCATTACAGTTGCATGGTATTATGGCTAATAAGGCAAGAGCTGAGTTTCAAGACTGCAGAACAACCATATCAGGTGGATTCAAGTTCAGACAGAAAGAGAACTGAGTCCCAGGGTGCAGCATAACCTGGGAGAATGTTGTTCTTTTACTGTGTCAGGGTGACCCCTGTATTATGGGATGGGAATTACAGATGAGTTTCCTAGGCACCTCTTCCCCAGTCGATAAAGCCCCTGGGACTGTGTAGACATCTGTATGCCTGTCCCTTATCAAGAGCCCTGTACTTTTAAACATCAACCTCAGCTTTCTCTCATCCATTTTTAATGTGGAAAATTAGAGAAACTAAAGAGCAGTTCTATACACAACTGCTAATTATTAATGTTAGCTACCACCTGTTTAATTGTTTGGAGTTTGAAAAAAATAAAATAAATAAAGCCCAGGGCTGACAGGGCAGCTTATATGCACTGAAAACAAAGCAGGTCCTTCCAAACTGAGCATTAACATGTGTCAAATGCATTTTTGAAAATGACTTTGCTGTGTTACCACTAAAAATCTACAGGGAGTGGCTAGCCTGCTCCACACCTTGATAGAGCGAGTTAAGAAGTATGACTTCAATGTCATAGGAGCTTGTGGATTTTATTTTAAGCCAAACAGACAAAGAGAAATGATAGTCTTGCTCTGAGAGCCCTAAATTATAGTCTTTTTTTTTTCTGTGATTTTCATCCCCCAAAAATATCTGAGTGTAATTTGTGTAAGGAGCTATTTTATAACTGCTTCTTTAATTCAGACACTGCTGTAGGAGAAGGCTGGAGAGAACAAAGGAGGGTGGTTGCAACAGTTTCATTACACTGAAGCAAAATATTAAGACATGCTGAAATATGTGAATATTAAGTCGATAGGCTGCAGCTACTGGGAAGGAAATACAAAGGAACTGTCTCATGGTGTATCTAACAGAGTTTAGTGAGAAGTTTTGTCATCCTGGTAAGCACAGCTTGGTCCCCATTGGCTTCATTTTATGTAGGGCACTTTTTACCGTGATGGATGTTTCATTACCAAAGATTTTGGTGTGAAATTAAGCATTATGCACTCCTAGGACCCATTCTATTCCGGCTGCTGAAGCACTTTTAAAAGTGTAAGATCAATTAATAAAATTAATTGGGGATTAAAGAACAGTAGGTAGAAGAAAGTGCTTCTAGCTGTCCGAATCCAAGATTTGAGCACTCCTGAAGGTCTGTTTCGGAGAGGTGGTTTTTCCATTGTCTGTGAGTTTTATGTTCATAGATTGCTTTGCTAGATTGAGCTTGCTTCAAGCGTAAACCCTCCCATAATCTGGGATGGTTTGGCTCTGAGGTTTTGATTTGGGGACTGAATCTGCCCATTAATATCACAAGTGTTGTACAATTGCATTTATTTTTAATGAACACAGCCAGGAGATTTAGTTTAGCTAAGCAGTGAAGTATTATTAAGTGGACAAAATACATGCAAGGTTGATTCAGTAATTTCTGCTTTATCAGCTGCTTGGGCTTTTGAGAATAATTGAACATTGCATTTTCACACCCCTCACTTATGCTGAATGGTTATAAAATTTTATCTTGATCTACGTTTTTCTTCATTTGCTTCTAAAAGTTAACCTGATCTTAAATAGCTGTTACTCAAACCGGACCCCATTTTAATAATGTATTATGCACAATAATTCAGAAAAAATAATTGATTGCTTTTAGAATATGTTTATACATCTTTGACTTCATGGAAAACAGCAGTTGAAATATCTAATCAAATGCATGGATATATTTTTTTTCCTAAACATGATTAAATATTGCTAACAAAAACTATTCTTCCATTCCTAGTTATTGGAAGTGCATCACAATAAGTAATTTACAAATCTTATTAGGGTACAATAAGCATCAAGCAGTTTATATTCTGATTATGAACAGTGTGCATGAACTGAGCAGTATGCTTGAGACCTAAAATGCGACTGATGAACGTTGCCACAAATAATTGCTATAGCAACATTGTCATAGTGTCCGAGATTTGCCTCCCATGGGTTCACACCTGAAGTTTCCTTTATGGTGAACAAAAATGTCTTATCAAGTTGAAAATACTGTGTCATAGTTGGGATATTGATGGCTTTTGCATTTTTTTTTCCAAGTAATTAAATTTCAAATGTTGAAAAGCAAGTGGAACATTAGGGGAAATCTTTTGCTGTCATAATGTCCATTTATCATGAAATTCAGCATTGCATGGCTCCTTCCATAAAATTAATCTCTGCAAATTTGTGTGATCAGGTGAAGAAATTCTCTATGGGCAGTCTCACCTAACTTACAGAGCTTTTCCTTCTATTTGTTAGAGTGCTTGGATGTTACATTAGTGTTCTGTAAAAATCAAAATAATGTTTCGGAGCTGTTATTTCTCTTATTTAAAATGTCTGCATATTTTGGTGTAGGTTGTCTCTGCTTATTAGGAACTCTTTGACTCAAAGCACTGAAAGACAGTGTTTAATACCAATCAGGTTTCTTGAGGGAGCCTAATAATACAACTTGAGTTTACGTTACATTTTGGGGCCAGATTCTGTCACCCAATTCCTGCCTTGTGCTGTTGGGGGGAAAAAATAGCAAGAGTTGCCCTGTATGGCAATAGGTATATCACAAGCAGCCAAAGACTACTTTCCTGTTTGGTGTCATAGTGTAAAACATTTGTATGTGTCTGAGGAGTATTTTTTCTGCTTTGTAGCAGTTGAATGGTGTTTTGCTAGCAGCTCCTGCACTCCTCCCATATAGCTCAAAATCTATTCCTCTCTGTTGAAGTTTATTATGAATATTAAGATTCCAGGTATGTTGGTAATAAAAGTGAAGAGTATCACGCCATTATCATTATGATAAAAAGAGAGCAACAAATGAAATAATTTTACTCTGGGTCGTAGAATGATGCAGTGAAGTCTGAATGTAGACTGCAAAAGGTAGGGCACTGAGGTCAACAGAAGCCTTCAATCATCCGAGCAGGATAATTAGAAGTCTTTCAGCAGGAAGACATTAATAAATAAATAAGGATTTTGCATGGTATTAGGGAAAGAGGGAGGTTCCATGCTCCAAAGGAGAAACCTCAGGAAGAACAGCTGAAGAAGAGGAGACTCTGTTCCCGATGTAAGGTCAGAGAATACTAAAGATGTGAGAAATCAGTGATAGGCAATGTGTGAAGGCTGTTTTACAGCTATGTCTGAATTTAAGAAATCTGGGGAATCCACATACTTTTGTAAAGGTGTTTAAAAAAGGGGGGGAGGGCAGGGGAAGAAAGAACAAACCTTCCTGTGCTAAAGTACTATGCCATACAGTCAAAGGAGGGAGACAGTACTGAAGCTTATGCAGACAAATACAGGCTTAAGAGACATGAACATGGCTCTTCAATGGCTGTCCAACACAAGGAACTCAAGGAGTGCTGGCAGTGACAAACTGCCTGGGTGATAGATGTTGAACAAACGGGAGAAAGACTGAAATAGTCATGTTTAATTTAAATTTTCTCATAAGTTGGCCTGTTTTGTTTTGGTGGTGCAGTTTGCTCCTCTGACAGCAGAACATGGCTGTTACAGGGGAGAGAATGAAATCTTAAGAATTGAGGTGTAGTGGAGACTGCTGCAGTCAGACACATGGAGCATGTCAGTGCAGGTGTAAGGGTTTGCCTCCCTAAACGGTCTCACCCTTCATGTTGCTGTCATTACACAAGTAGAGATGAACCAGTGCAGTCTGACTGCTTCAACTATTGACACACTAAGTAAAACCATGGGCTGGCTGGAGCTAGCTTATAATGCCCTCCAAAGCTACACAGAACACATCTGTCTTTTTTTGTTTATTTTTTTTCCCAGCATTAAGTTGTCCACCTGGGATTTACACCAGCTTTAATTAACTTCATTTAATATCACAATAACATTTCTATGTAGACAAGACTGATGGACTTTGGGAGTTTAATTATAGCCTTTGCTGACATAGTATGCCTATTTAGGGAACCAACTGAAAGTCTTGGTTGCACCAACAAGACCTTCTGCTAGACTCCCATACAAGTTTGAGCCTGGGTCTCGCAACATCATTTTCAGTTTTAAAGAGGACCCTTAAAATATCTTTGTTTGCTCTCCAATCAAATGAAAGTTCCTTACTTCTTTATTGAATTTCAACAATAAAATTGTATGGTCTTGTAAAAAAAAAAAGAAGGTGAGTTCTAAGCTCTTCCTAGACAATGGAAAAACCTCATCAAAACATAATGTTACGCTGAGTAACAGGTGTGCATGACTGGTTAATTTTCTGCTTTACATTCTATTTTAAAGTCTCTGCCATATTTTGGACTAATTGCTCATAATGTAGTAATGAAGGTGAAATATCACTTTATGAGACTTAATCATTCTAATTTAGGCTTTTTGGATTATCTCACAACCAAAATTTCTTTGGAATGTGTCTCAGAAGCGTGCCATATTGCAGTCAGAACAGTGATTAAGCAGATTCAAGCTTAGGATAATTCTATATGAGTTTGGGCTTTCAGTTTTAAATGATGGGCCAAATACACAACTGAAATGTGAACATTTTGTTTCCCTGGAACTGTGCATCTTTACACCAGCTGACATTCAAATATGTTGTTATTAATCTGTGCAGGCACAAGGCATGTGAATTATGGTTTCACATCAAACTAGAGTTCTGGCATTCCCTAATTGCTGGATGTTACCTTAAAACACTCCAAATCAAATGCCATGCGTATCATTTTTTCAGTTGCTTTAAAAACAATCTATAGAGACATATTCCATTATGCACTGCCAAATAGAAAGCCCTGAGCAGGCAACTGGCACAGCTGGAACGTGTTGATCCACCACGCAGATCTCTGAGGCCAAGATAACCATGATTAGTAGAAGTAGCAGGCATATGTCCTTTAAGAGGAGGAATCCTCATGGACCAGGCTTGTGTGGGAAAGCTGAAATCTTTGCTAGAGTGGTTAGCAGATAGCTACTGACAATGTATGGAAAGCTGAAATCTTGGAGCCTTTTTCTGATGGCTGCAAACTCCAAACTGTTCCTGCCAGTGTCTTGTCTAGCATCCTTTGTCCTCATCCCAAGCTTCACCATGCCCATTGTTCTCTTTAGCTCTGCATGGGTCACTACACTGATTTGCCCTAATTCTTTGTCCTCACTAGCCTCTCTTCCCTTTGTAATGGTTCCTATCTTTTAACTGTACATCAGTGTGGTGGTTTTACCTAGCTGGGCAGCTGAGCTCCACCACAACCACTCTCTCACTTCCCCTCCTCAAAGGGAAAGGGGGAGAAATGCAATGAAAAGGGCTCAAGGGTTGAGATAGGGACAGGGAGATCACTCAACAATTATCTTCATGGGCAAAACAGACTTAGCATAGGGAGATTAATAAAGTTTATTACCTATTACTAACAAGCTAGAGAAGTGAGAAACAAAACAAACAAACAAAAACACTAAAAACACTTTCTCCCCATCCACCATCTTCCACTTCCTCCTCCCAGTTGGCACAGGGGAACAGGGAATGGGGGCTGCGGTCAGTCCATGACACTTCCTCTCTACCACCCCTTCACAGTCACTCTCTGCCCCTGCTCCACGTGGGGTCCCTCCCGTGGGATGCCGTCCTTCCTGAACTGAGCCTGCGGGGGCTGCCCACAGACAGCAGCCCTTCAAGACCTGCTCCCACATGGCTCCGTACCACGGGGTCCACAGAGGCCACCCCTGAAGCCCCCCTACTTCCAAAGCCTTGCCACATAAAACCAATACCGTCAAGCATAGTGTTTCATTTCTCTTCCCAAATCCTCCAGTAATGTGTTCCAGTTATCTTTCACACACTTGTGGCTCTTCATCGCAGCATCCCATCTTACCATCATTCCCAGCCTGATTTCTCTCTCCTTTCTATTCAGTTCTGGGCCAGTCCTGCTCCCTGTCCAAATTCTGGTATGCTGTCAGCACCAGTATAGAGAGCATAGGAGAGACAGTCTCCCAGTTCTCAGCTTCTCTCTTCAGTACTGGAAAACTGATTTTATGGCAAACCAATATATACACTGTGAAACAATTCCATACTTTTAGGTCCCAAACTCAAATCACCTCATGCGTGAACTGCAGTTATTATTATTATTTAACTTAAACCTGTCTGAGAAGTTATGGAGCTGTTTCATTTGAAAGTACATATGCATACATGTAAACTTATGCTTTGATACACACAGACTTAAAATGTACATGTGGGGTTGGAACATAGCTTTAAATAGCTAGTTTGATTTTAAAATAAATAAAAATGCAAACAAGATATTCAAAATGGAAAACATTGAGTCGTAAGTGTAGGTATTGTACCATTCTGTGATGTATATTGAATTCATAGCACTAAAGTAGTGACAGTAGTGATTTTTTTCCTATTCAAATACCAAACATGGATTTAAACATCCTCTGATTTCTGTTGAAAGTGTTTACTTAAGAAAATTGAAGCCTGGAAGCAATTAATGGCAGAGAGGTTCTTGAAGGCTAAATGATATCATCTGAAGTGTGGGCCGCTGCCAGAGCAGTCATGTGGAGAAGCTCCGGGCATGCAGTGTTGCTACTTCTCTATAGCATGCTTCTTGTGTGTGTTTTCAGTGCAGCTGGTTAGACAGTTATGAAATCAAGGCATCATTAACAAACTCAAATACCTGTGTGACAAATGGACACTTTCAGAAACTATCTAATTAACTCTATCTCCAAAACAGTAGCTTTAATGAAGCACTTATTTTAACTGAAAAGCAATTAGGCATTGTCTCCTTCCCGTGCACATATGTCTGACTCTTGTTAGTGTTAACAAGTTTCACTCACAGAATGGTGATCCACAGGACATTTGCCTGCCCTGCAAAACCATTAAGCTGTTTCCTCAGTACTGTCCCTGGTCCTACCAATGTTTTTGGAGCTTTTAGATTAAAAAATAAGATAAGGAAATGTAGTCGGTTTTTAGTAGTGGAACAAACAAACTGCATAATATTTTAAAAGGCTGCATTTTAAATGGAGGTTAGTGGAAAGCCAAATTTCCTTTCCCTGCTTTGAGTAAGTCTGTGCCACCCAATGATACTTGGGAATAAAATGTAAACAAAGAGCTAGTGTCTTGGAGGGAACAAGTGTCTTCTTGACCTCTCAAAAGTTTTAACTTGTAGTCTGAACTATAAAAATCAAGGAAGGAAAGTGTTGGCAGTGGTGCTGTTGCACATCATTCCTCAAGAACAGTAAAACTAGAGTTGAGAGAGGGTTAATGGCAGATGCCTTCTTGCTTCTGACTGACCTAATCTAATTTGCTTTCAATCAAAGACATGCTCAAGTGAACTCAATAGGACTTGCTATGGGTAGGTCAGTGTTAAACAGAAGATCCCATGATATCTGTTTACTGTCTCTGTCTTGTCTCTGAGGCAAGATAAGATGTCTGGTTTACCTAAACGGCCAAAGAGTGGTCTGATACTTTATGCAGTTTTCTACATTTCTGAGAAACAAATAAAATAAAATGCTATTTTGTACTATACATTTTGAAACAGAATAAGAAAGCTCTTTCAGTCTGTGAGTAAGAACAGACACTGTATGTTAGTTCACAGCGAGTATTTCTTGTGAAGGAGTTTTCTTCCCTTCCTCTTTTGACACCAATAATAAAATTCCCATGGATTTCAATGGAACAAAATACTTTTATGTGCAACTTAATAGTCAGGGATACTTGCAGTAAGTAGAACTGGCAGTACTGTAACTGTATAAGAAGAAACATAGTTCAATATAATTACCCTTCTAATTCTGCTGTATGAGAGGGATTTTAGTACTAAGTGGTCCTAGGCTTTTCTGTGCATTTAAGTTTGGCTAAGGATGGTCTTATACCATGTGATTAAGTTGCAATCGGAAAAAAAAAAAAAAAAAGGAAGAAAAAAAGGGGGGGGGGGGCTATGTTGGAGACAACAGTCAATATTGACAATATCGACTATTGTTGGAGACAGTAGTCAATTGACAATAGACTGGTCAATTAAAAGGAACCCCACTTCCCAAGCAACATCTCAAACAGTCATTTTAAAAGTCTTTAATAGTGCTATGCCTGAGTTTGGGGAGATTAGTAAATTTTCACTAACTGGAATACAAATGAAAGGGTTTGCTATCACTATAGCAATGTTGTAGTTTCATAAGCACATAGTCTGTAAGATAAAAAGAAAAAAAAAAAAAGAACCTACAAAAGCCTCCACTGTGTTTTGTGAGTTCAGAATTAATAGAGACCAAAATGTTTACTTCAGCAAAAGAGAAGACTAAAAACAAAATTGTGTCAGAAAATACAAGCATAATGCCTAGAAACATTTATCTTAAACTCAGAGGCAAAATTAATTTCTTGCCTAAGAGAAAATAAAGACTTGCATGTCATCAATCACATTCTGTTCCATGTATTCTAGATTTGGTGTAAATTTAAACAAACAAAAAAAAATCAAACTTCATTTTTGCAGTTATTGTTTTATAATGAAGTATGGTGTTCATGAGAGAAGAACGTGGATGTCCTGAGGAGAACCTGAGAAAGAAAGCCCAAGTGACTTTTAAAGAGTTCATAGAATTCCTGTCCCTTGTTCTCAAGCTGTTTCAGTTACCTAGGGGAAATATGTATGAAAAGTTATATTGAAGAGTAGCACAGCTTCTCATCAGTATGGTCTGTGACAGAAGCACTTGTAATCGGAGAATTAAAATTAGCAAGAAAATATGATTTCTGGAAACAGAAATATTACAACATTGCGAATCTAAAAGTTGGATGAGAGAGCAGTAATGTGACTATTCATTCAACCATTCTTCATCCAAGTCATGACTGCTTCAACAAGTGGAATAGTATAAACAATATATGAGGTATTATAAAATTAGGTGCCAGGGATTTGTTTGCGGACATGTTGCATGTCAATATCTACTTTCAAGGATAAAGTTGAAATCTGTGCCATATCTTTTCATCTGTGTTTCTTTCTCCAGTTTGAAATCACTGGGTTAGTCCTTTCTGCAACCTTGTGAAGCTCCCTTGGGGCTTTGGGGGCAAAATGAGCTGTAGGTCAGCCCCCAGGTCCCAAGGGCACAGAGGGAAGTGAGCGTCTGTTTGTAACCAACCCCACTCCTGAAGTGAGGGAGTGGGCAGGATGGAGAAAAGATTGCAATGTAGACATGGTACTGAGCTCATACATTGATTATTCCCAGCCAACCACCCCCCTCCAATATCGCCGGCACAAGGGATAGAGACAGTCTAGTCTTTTTATTGTACCTGTAGGTCTGCATCAATCATGAGCAAGACCATGTCATTCAGTTTTCAGGAAAGAAGTCAAATGCTGGCCCATTTTTCTGGCACTGCAAAACATGTTTAGGGCATTAGCAATGCAAGTGTGTATGATGCTGATGTTACTTCTCATGCAAAACATACCACCAGGTTTTTATGACATGAGTTGGCCTTGATGTTGGGCATATGTGAAAAGTGCACAATTCACCCTCATTACAGCAATCACTATTTTGAAGCAGTAGTTCAAAGTTCATGGTAAGCATCAGTTGTTTTCTTTATAAATACCAAACCTTGTGCCATAACATAAGACTTGGATCTAATAATGAATCTATTAAAAAAAATAAGAAGAATTAAAAAAATTCCTCCTGTTGAAAACTCAGAAATGGTAACTCCCATACTCCATACCACTTGCTATGCTTGCTACTTGTTATGCTTCCAAGAACCATAGCTAATCCTGGATCAGCTTGTTTGAAGAAGGGAAGTCCAGAATAGTTCTTGCTATTACGTAGTGAATGCAATGTTAAGGATCTCCTTGTAAGTCCTTTAAATATGGCAGAGGTGGCCATCATTAATGATGATGCTCACATTTTCAGTAGTTGTCTAATAAGGACAGAAAGAGAGAGGAAAACCAGTTGCTTTAATTTTCTGGACAGCAGCTCCTGGTATGTTTTTATAAGGGGATAAGAAAAGAGACATTCATAAATAAAATGAATGCATTTTTATTTAATCTACATCTGCGAAACCAACATTATTCATATAGTGCAGAAGGTGAGGGACATGACCTCAAAAGGCCAAATTTTGTTTATTTATTTATTTTTAAATTAGTAATATTTTTATATATTTTTTAAATTGATGCAGAGTGCTGACTGGCTAGCTGTCCACGTAAAATAAAATAAAATAAAATAAAATAAAAATGCAGCTTTGCGAGCACATAACTTGCAAAAAAATATTAGAAATACTAGCATTTTAATGTCCAAGTCCAGAAATAACTTTTTTTTTTCAGCAGCATGGCACTGAGAGAATACTTCCTTGATGTGTGTGGATGAGCAGTAATTGATGCACATGTACTTGTTTAACCTATAGCAGGTTAAATACAAATTTAAAGGCAATTCTCCAAATGACATGTCATCTAAGAGTTGATATTGTTCCTAGATCACTGTAGTATCTTTCCCAGCAAATTGCCTCATGCAGTAGGGGTTTATTAACACTAGGGAGAAGATAGCTGAAGGGTACTACTGATTAATGTGACGTATTTGAGTTTCTTACTACAACTGTCTCAACAACCAGACATACAGATCTGCTCCATACACAGCAAATTAGATTTAAATTACATAGCCTTGGCTAGAAAATTGTGCAGCTAATTCACTCCCAAAAATGAAATTTGATTTTTTTCCACATGAACTCTTTTGTGATTTTTCATACCCTGTTGGTTTCTGCCATTGCTTTAGGTTATTTTATTCCTTCATTTTAAAGAAAAAAATGGGGGGTGAGGAAGAGGGGGAGAAATATGTGTATATATATATATATATATATGAGATATTTTTTTTAGGAACCTCCCTCACTGCCTCAGAAATTAATATGTCCAATGCACGAGTACAAAATGACTTCTCCAAGCTCCCTTCTGTAAATATTACGTGGACCATATTTTCAATAAAAGTTTGCCACAGCTCATTAAGAATATAGAGGTATATATATCTGTTGTTTTTTCCCTTGTTTGTACTGTGGCTCTAGCTACATACCATTCTGCTAAGCTGAAGCACACCTCTGCATTTAAATGTCAGTGGTAGCTGATTCTCACCAAACTAAACAGCAAGTATTTGAATAAACTTTTTCAGGAGGAAAAATGAAGTAATTTAAGCAAAGCTGGTAACCAAGAACTGGGGAAAAGGATCTCTCCTTTTTTTAAAGGAGATTTTTTAAAAGGATCTCTCAGGTGAACTGGATGTTTAATTTCCTAGTCCTGCATCTGAAAGTATGTTTTCAGATAGTCATTTGTCAACAGTCATTAATTAATTTACCCATTAAACCTCCTATAATCGCTCAGTTTATATCAGCTACCTGACCATCCCCTTGTACCGCCTAGTCCCTCTTTACTCCCTTAGTCTTACCATTAATTTCTCACTTCCATGGTTCATGCTCCCATCCCTTCCCCACTGGGCTTTCAGTGCTGCCTGCTTCATCCCATACTGTTTGGGCTGCCGTCACCTCCTCACATTGCTCTAAGTATGTCCGGTTTCCTCCAAGAAGCTCTACAGCCTCTTCAGGCAATGCTCTTCAGGCACCATCTGTTCACAATATCTCCTTGGCCAGGCTTCTGCCTGGCTGTTCTCTGTCTCCTTTCTTCCTGACCACCCTGCTGTTTTGGAGAGTCATTTTGGGGAATCTGCTAGTGAGGGACACTGCTAACCTGTATCACTGCTAGCGCTTACATAGGACAAGGACACAGCAGCATCCTTGCCCAACCCTTCTTTTCCTCTGCTCTTCTCCCACACACTCATTTGTTGCATCTGCCCCTAAATTAAACAGTAAACTCAGAGCAGAGCCTTTTCCTTCCTGCTCCTTTTAGCACCAAACACGACGGTGTCTGGCTGATGTCATTAAGTGCCCCGGCTGTACAAATAAATAAGAATAGTTTTGATTACATAGCTGAAGTTCTAATCCAAAAATAATTTAAACAGTAGTCACAAGTGGTTATGCTGTCTATAATTCATATATAATAATTTAGGACTAGTAGTTTTTAACTATCGTGTAATTTGAATTTACTTGCAGTTCTCATGGGATAAAGTATATTATTGAATAAGAAAGGAATAAACTATATTCAGAGTAGCTGTAGGGTGCTATGCTTTAAAAGAAAGCTGGTGGAGTTCTCAGAGAAAATATGCAGGATCCATTATACTGTTAATGAATGCACAATTCAGATTGGCGATTTAATTTTTAGATCGCATTTCTCTGGTACTGGCAGGTTTAACAGGCTTCATACATAAAAACTGAACAAGATAGTATGTATTTACACCTAGTCATGAAAAAATTGAATAATCAAAAAATAAGTTTCTTGTATGGTTTATTCACTTGCAATTTATTTATTTATTTTAGTGATGTAGCATGCGAAGAGCACAACTGTAATTTCTGGTACCACTACTGAACCTGTGGTTGTAACCTTTGAGGCAGCTTGGTATTTATCCACAGCTACAGCATTTCACCTGTATGTAAGCTATGACTAGAGCATAATTTTTTGATTTGGCCAGGAGCTTTCTTGAAATATTCAGCATTTCCTTTCTCAGACAGGGTGGCAGATTGGTGATATTTTCAACTCCCTTGGCTAAGAGACAAATCCTGCACTCCTTATTTTTTGCTAAGAGACCTGACTGATGTAAGATTTATTCCTGCAGGGACCACAACCATGAATGATTATCAGAAAACACTTTGTGTAGTGACTTGTAGCTTTAGAAAATGTGATTTTTATCCATTTTTTATACTGGCACATTAATTGTAAGCTTTTCCTATCATCCTTTTTTCTGAAACGTGAACAGATGTCCAACTTTTTAAGAAGCCATGTATTACAATGGACTGCATTTAAACTCATAGAGCCACAGCCACAGAATGAATCTGAAATGCTCTGAAACTACACAAAGAAAACAAGATAGAATCAAAAAAAATCCTGCTTGGCCTTCCATTTGTGCACCAGCTATTTAATTTATTTATTTATTTTCAATCTCTGACAACTAGATTATCACTTCTTAAAGGAATTTGAAAAACTCTCCCATGAGACATTCTAATCCGATCTTGTATTATGACAATACCAGTTGGATCTTACTCTATTTAGTCACTCACTGTAAATAAGGGATTTTCCACTGACTTTTAACTCCTCGATTAATGAGAATTGTTGGAACCGTGTCCTGGAAATTAGCCACAGAGCTAACAACAATTGCAATTCGCTTAGGAAAACTGTTTTATTTTAAATCTTCCCATCCAAATTAAAAAGCATGAAGAATATATAATGTGCAGTAAATAAAAAATATTACTCCATCTTGCATTATTATTCTATACCCCTTGGCTGCGTGAGACCCTTAGGTCTAAATCCTTCCTTCTGTTCATGCAAGTTACTGTCAGTCAGAGCTCTTCTGGAGAAAGCAGTCTGTTAGCTGGCCCATAATATTTCTGTAACTTATGTATTCTTTCTATTCTCTACTGTTTCAGTGAATTCTTAATCCCATTTTAATTTGTATTAAGCAGTCTAATGACTTTTATGTGTAGTTTAGTCACTACGATCTCAGTTCCTTTTGTTCATTTGTCTTTATTCGGGGGGGGCGGGGGGGGGGGGGCGGAGGGGAGAAGGTGTTTGGGAGAAAGCAGAGAATAGAGGGAGGTTGTGACACATATATTAATTGATACTTAAACTGGAATTATTCCTGACACATGTTTATGAAGAAAATTTTCACATGATCTTATCCCTCTCTTCTTATTCAAATAATGATACTTATTTTATTGTCTACTACAAAATCAGTATTATGTCTAGTATTGACTTTGAAACATAAATAATTTCACTCAGAGACATGAATGAGGTCTTTCTTGGTACGCAATATTCACACTTACTTAAGGAGATGCACATTTCTTTATCCATAATGTACATACACTTTTATCAGTCAAGAACATCCCTTTGTTCTTGTAGAAGCGTGAATACTCTGTCCATTGATAACACTGGAATTTGTGTCACTTTACAAAGACAGTTTTGACCTCCCTTTTATAAGTAACTGAAGAAAGTATCTTTCACACATTAATGTACTTAAAGCATATGATGTTCCTGTAGTTATTTTCTGGTAATTTCGAATGCAGTGCAAACTGAACAAAGAAAATATAGTTAATTGATGTAAACTCTAAAACTATACTATCCCATATAAAGAATAATTAGAGACACTGCAGTCATGCTATAATTCTCTCTGGTCATTTCACCTCAGTTGGCGTAAGTTACAAGGGTCACAGACTTACACATACATTCATGTACCAAAGCACCCTTACACAAAATTCCAGTTAGACCAGTAGATATTAAAGAAAATCATTTACTGCTATGACTATTTGGTATGCATATGTTGCTTTTTTTTACTTGCATAAAATTCCCCACTGCTCAGTTCGTAAGTGTTTGGTATTCCTGCTGCAGGTCATACAAGTATAGCATCATCTCCATTGTTATGGCAGAAGGAGAAATATATGACGCTGATTTTGCTGACAAAATTGAAATTGTTTGTTAGATGCACTGCACTTTTTCTTACTTTTTATTATTATAAGTGGTTTTTAAAGTACAGAGTTAACTTTTTATGTGCAGGCTTTATTAGTTGGTTACCTGATTGTTTCTTTTTTCTTTGTACTTTAGAAAAAAACACAAGCAGAGGTTGATTTTTAAATAGATATTGATTTTCAAACTTAAATGGTTGTCTTTTGGGGGAAGGAAATGGACATTAGAAATTCAAGATGTTTGCAGCTGACTTTTGTTATATCAGTTTTTCTACTTGTCAGAAAGAATGGACAACTAGAAAATATTTTTTGTTTAAACTATCATTTCCAAATCTGCCAGCTTACTTTGGCAGCCTTATAGATTTACAGAGTGGCCTTCCCCAGTTATAAATCTTCCCAACTATAAGGAAAGGTGATTTTTGTGATTATGGCATTGAACTGTAACATAATACAGCTGTTGTCTATAGCCATTTTGATTACCTTTAGCAAGTTATTTCATTCTATTATGCTTCAGTCTTCTACCTGTAAAATATAATATTATTATAACAGGCTTTTCTTTGCTATATTTCACATACTAATGAATGTTTTCCTGTATCATTTTCCTACCCCACAGAAATGCTGAAAGCATGTGTTCATTAATAATCTTGAAGCATGACAAAGAAAAGCCTATTAGTGTAATGTGCTTTGCTTTAAAACTTCAGTTAGAAGAATAATGATAAACAACATTGTTTAAGCTTTGGCCATAATGTTTAGAAATAAAATATTCACATGTTCAGACTTAAACTGATGAGGTAAAACTTTGAGGTACTGTAGGTCTTTCTCCTATACTCATGCAAACAAACATCTAAAAATGTTATTTCACATTGAGCAAAATGATTTGTATATCCTTGTTGGAATATATATCAAACAGGAAATCAAGAATGGCTCTTTGTCATCTATATCCTTAGCCACATGTTTCAGTGTCACATCTTCTTATTCTCTCTGTGTATTTCCACCAGTGAGGTGAAGGGAAGCTTGAAATGGGCAGTTATGAAATATCTTACCCATAGGAAAAGCTTCTTCTTAACCTCATTAGTAATTGCGTGAGAAATGATCAGGAGTATGACAGTTTATATTTCCCTGCTATTATTTCCCCTAATAACTGTAGATGTTCTTATTATTTTTCTAAATGCTTGTTCTCAGAGGTGGCTTGAACAAGAGGTATTTCATTTTATCAGGTTCAGATTGATTGCCTCTGTGTTGTGTTGAATATGTTCTTGTTCTTGCACTATAAGAAAAGGTAGATAGAAATCCCCAGTTTCTTTTCTATACAGTGCTCCGGGTTGTATCATTTGT
Source organism: Cygnus atratus (assembly GCF_013377495.2). Classification (NCBI taxonomy): domain Eukaryota; kingdom Metazoa; phylum Chordata; class Aves; order Anseriformes; family Anatidae; genus Cygnus; species Cygnus atratus. The sequence continues at coordinate 105,120,437 of NC_066364.1, read as the reverse complement.
CTCTTTTGTCTTGATTTATTTGTTTATTTTTATTTTTTGTGCAAAGAACTGTCCAAGATAATTTTGGACAGAACCCCTCTGACCTCAACACAGAACTTGGGCAACACATCATTTATTCAAGACAACAGAATGTTTTATCTGGTACTTTCTAATGCTGCATATATTTATTACAGTTTTTTTTCCTTTATTTTCTTTTCATTGAATAGAGGCTTTAATTTAATGACAGTTTTGTTTGCTTCTTTTCCATTTTTTTTTGCCTCTGTATCTGCAAAAGCAAGTCCAATCAATGGAGAAAACATCACTACATTTCTGATAGTTTTAACAGCTGCAGGCAGTTCAATATTTTGACTTGTCTTTTAATGCTCTCAGTGTTTTCAGTAATATCATAGTAGAGACACTGGAGATAAGGAAAACCAGCAGCCCCAATATACATATTCTGTCCTTCTGCTTTCTGTTGTTTTACAAAAAAAAATATTACGTTTAAGAGCTTGCACTGGATATCTAACACAGTTCCTTTAAAAACTGACAAGTGCAAATTGAAAAGCAAAGTCCCATTAACAGGGAGTTGGAGAGTGTCACTGTGCCGTTAAATATTAAGTCTGGAATGCTCCGGGCCTTGCATAAATCCGAGGAAAGCCAGTGAGAATCTTAGAACATGTTAAGTCAATTAAAATATACCTATTTGACTTTTATTTTCTTCGCAGACCACAGATGACATCCTGGTGGCCTCAGCTGAATGTCCCAGTGATGACGAGGACATTGATCCCTGTGAGCCGAGCTCAGGTGGGTTAGGTTAGTCAACTTTTTTACTACTTTATTTCATATTTGCATGCTCCCATCCCACAGAAATTTGGAGGGACAGTCTTTTCTTACATAGTGCGAATATGGTGAATCTGGGCCTTTATATGCATGGCGGTGTCAGTGGAGAGGGACAGTTTGCCATATATTTGTCAGAGACAATGGCTGAGAATGCATTTTTGGTAGTCATGATCTGAGCAGGGTTACAGGTTACCAAAGGACCTAAGGCTGGACTTGGACAGGCAGTCTGGGGCCCCTGTAACTCTGTTGTCATGATAGGGACACCTTCATTTAGTAGAAAGATGTTGCAATTGTTAGTGCCTTAAGCATTTCTCCCAAATACAATAGAAGTACAATATTTCAAATAGCATATTTTGCCAGTAGTGAAAGCAGTGTTCATTTTGAATTATTGTTATAGACGGTAAAAACATGAAGACAATAGAATATGAAAGTCTCAAATTTCAAATTGTTTGATGGTATTTTTCCAAACCAAAGATTATTCAGAATGTATGTTTCAGTTCTGTTTAAAAACAAGCAAAAAAATGACATTCTAGTATTTTCCATGGAACAAAAGATCTCTAGTTTTTTGGCCATGTCCTTCCAACTCCCACTCACTAACGGAAAGTTGGTCCTAATTTTCCTCTCCGATACAGTTTCCCAGGTACATTCATATTTGAGTAAATAATACATACCTTCTCTAAGAATGTGAATGTTTGTCATGGATGTGAAATGAAGGCAAAAATTCATAATAGCAATCTGAAGAATTATGTTATTCTATAGCCTTTAAAAAATCCTAGATGTCTAAAGAATTAATTCTTTTTTCATTGTTGGCTTCGGTTTGCTTTTACCTTTTCTGTGCAAACAGCTTGTGGTACTATATATATATATCAGTTTTTTTTATTCACTTTAATTCTGTCTTATTCAGTAGTACACTTATTGTCAGTTGTTTTAGATAATTTGGTAGTCTTCTGTACTTGCTGTTATACTTAATAATAAAAGAATTAATATAATTTGTTGTGTACTAACATAATTAGTTAAAGTAGGTAGTGAAATTTGAAACTGGGCAGTATATTAATGGAAATAATAACTAAGACCCTTAGTGTAACACTCAAACTGGGGGCAGTGGGTGTTTCTATATAGCCTTAAGACGAAGAAAATTTTGGTTCAAATGCAGATGTGTGAGTTCTTTCTGAAGTCACACCTAATACAAACATGCAAATACCATTTATTTAAATTTAAGTGAAAGAAGAGAAGTATATGACTTCTCTCAATTTTTGATTGACCTTCAGTGTGTCATTAGAGCTCTTCCAGGAACCAAGACATTTATGGGTTTGATGAGAACATTTTGGAGTCAAGTTTCTTATGCTTTCCAGTAAAAAGGTTTCAGAGTGTTTTTCAAACTGCCACAAGATGCTATGAACATTCTTAAACCTGAGTAGCACCAGGTACACCCACCTTACACGTTTCTTGCATCTCTCAGGAAGATGTTTCACTTGCAGAAGTCCCAGACATCATGAGCTAGATATTTGGGAATTGTGATGACAATTTACTTCTTGAAAGTTTGCCAATTAATTTCCAAGATTTTTTTCTGTTCTTTCCCTTATTTTCAAAATCTTGAGTTCAACAAGATTGTGTCTTTTCCTGTATATGTCATTGCAGTAGCTCATATGGTTCTGAGCTCATCCAAGCTAATTGTGTTCTAGCTTTAGTTAACTCAAGCCCTGCTGTTGAATAGATACATTTCCATTTGGCTGTGGGAGGGATGAAATGAAACTCTCTGATGTTATCATTTCTAACCAAACTGGAGTCTAGAGGGGAATGTGAATATTAGTCTTCCTGCAAAGCCTTGCCATTAGCTTTCCTGTTTTAGTGTACCATTCATCACCCAGCTACGCTTCTCATTTTTGTTTATTTGAGAGTGGTTTTACTGTTTCATTTCTTGGATCCCAACTGCTACTGCTTCTTTAAAAAAGTATGGATTGGCACAAGAATTATGTTCTCCATAAACACAATTGTCTGGATCATTTTATCTGTCATTCTTCACATCAAAATGTCATTTGTCCTCCCACTCTCAACTCTTAAAAGCTATTAATTTGCCTCCCTCTTCAATGGCCTTGTCCTTTTCTCATATTTAAAACAACACGAACCAAAAGGGTTGGTGAAGTCATAAGTTCTTGCATATCTGTCTCCCTGTAAGCTGTTTTAGTCTTATTCACTTAGTCTTACAAATAAGCCTTCTTCATAAATAGTCCTGTAGCAATAAGGCACTGCACCATCTGAATAAAACTGCTTCATGCTCTCCTAATAGGCTGGAACATAAGCGAGGAAAACATAAAATTGTTGACAGTGACAGATTATTTTTTTTTTTTTCATTTGGGATGGGAGATGAAAAAGGATATCTCCCTCCATTTAAATTCTTCCCATGGTTCAGTTCAGCTTTTCCCCCTTAAACCTTTTCAGAAACCAGAGTTGCTTCCCCATAGCCATTGCTCCATCTCCTCACTGATACTGGTGAAACTCGTGTTTCCTAACAGATCTTCTAGAAGGCCGAATTGTCAATTTTATTATTCCATTTTCACTTGAGAGGCCATAGCGTGAGATTCCATTAGATTTCTGCTCTTACTTCTTGATGGTCATTCAGGGAAGGGATCTGCCCCAGCACAAGAGATGAAGCAGCACACTCATTGCTCTCAGGTCAATGTTTCTCTAGCAAGAATACATTTAAGGGATGGCCAGAGCCCATTCATTTTTATTGATTGAGCCATAAGTGTACATTTACATGAGGATTGCCCAAAATATGTCTATTTCTAAACAAAGGTCTTAGCTCAGAATGAAACCCTATTCAAAAAACCATTTGAATATGGTAGATCTGTATATCATAGAAATTAGCTATCACTAAGTAGCTAAAGTGTACTAAGATTTATTCTTAAAATAGGGCTTCTTTTCTAGGATAAATGCAGTTTGTAGTGGCTAACAAGTCTTGGTCTGCCACCACAAGCTTTGCTTTCTGTGCATCTATCTTCTGAAGAACAAAGGGAAAGATGCAAATTGCAACAAATTTCATATGGGAAATGAAAATGTAGACCAGACTGGGAGCTGCTAAGCATCAATCCCATCAACTTGTCTGGAACATAAAGTCACAAGAATTATAATTGCAGATTTCATTGTGACTGCTTAACATGCCATAATTTGATGAAGTCATAACAAATTTATTAGCATGCGAAACTTAGTCAACATACTTTGTTTGCATTATGTTTTGTGTGGTAAGGCAACGTGTTGCTTTCGTAGTCTCCCCACCTTCCCTTTCCTACTCTAAATACTAATAGCAACACTAATAAAAACATTAACAGTTTATGTTTCCTCAGCTTCATGTCATAGAGTAAATAATAAAGCTTCTTCATTTTGTAGACAAGTTATGAAAATTACTAGTGGAAATGTGTCCAATAAAAAGACAACCTGGGATGTTTTACTAATTTTATCCGCAGAGCTATAAAACTGCGGGTGGACAAACTGCCATTCTGCATGTTCGGAGTGCTGTTCCAGCCTTCCCTGAGTTCTGTACAGAACTCTGATTTCTGCTGAGTTGCAATGAGCATGTGTGCTACACTGCTTAATTGCTCCAGCTATACTGGCTGGTATTTTATCTGTCAGCTATTATCTAACCTTTTTTGTGGCTATGGAAATGTTTCAAAATGCAGAGATCCAAATTGGCCTAAATTAAGTGAAGTCATGGAGTTTAAAGGCAGGGAAATCTGGACTGTGGAATAAATCTTACAGGTTTTAGCATACACACAAACAGTTTTGTTTTTATTTTCTGCAAACTAGAGTTAAATCCTTCTCAAACTCAGGAGTCAACCAAGTTTTAAGTTAGAATTTAGTTTGAAAAACCTGTCCAGATGGCTGTGGCAGAAGTGGGATGGATAGAGGATTTGGCAGTCTTTAAGAATATAGCCAGCATACATATGGTATCTGCTAGCCTTGAAAGCGTTAGCAGACAACCTTCAAGGTGAAAAGATGGTCTTTTAGTAACAAACTACCTGTCAGGTTGCAACCAAAATAAATACTTCATCATCTCTTAATCAATATTTGCCTGTCTGGCAACTCTTGGGTTCTACTTCCCAGGGCAGTGTTTGATTGGTGTCAGACCTTGTCCTGTACGTGTTCTATAGGGAAACAGGGCAATAATAGGATAAATTTCAGTGCTGTATACTAACTGGTGTATTAGGTACCTGTCTTAGCCTTGATTCTTGATCCGGAGAGAGTAATGGGATTAGACATTTTCCTGCGTTATTATGTAAGAACCAATAGGATAGATACTTACACACTGATCTTTGAGCATGTATTGATTTTACTACACCTTGGCTTGGCATATTACATTGCAGACAACAATTGGCAACATTCAGAAATCTGCAAAACATCGGTACAGCCAAGAGACAGCAAACAAGTCACTACTTTTGATGTTTCTTACAGTACATTGTAGAGACTATTGTTCACTGTTCTGGGGAAGGCTTATTCCTTTAAGCAGAATATTACGGGATTTTGCATGCAAACTGCTTGCTGCATATGTATGTCCCCCTGCTGTGTTATGACATGTATTGGACAGATGGAGATGGCTAGGAACCATACAGTTCTCAAACACTTTGTGATGGTTTAGGTTTGGTCCCAGAATTTATACCTATTTTTTCTAATGAGCAGAGCTGTGAAATATGGCCTGTGAATGATTTATGTTTATTTCTAGAAGTTTTACTCTTCTTTTTCTGTCAGAAATTACTGCACTGTATTACTTGTGCAAATACACTTCACTGAATGTATTGTGCAAGGACCTGAAAAAAAAAAGAAAAAAAAAATACAGTTAGTTCACAGGGCAACTGTGGTCATTATGGCTTGAGACAAAAAGGAAATATTTATGCCTCGTTCCAATTATCCTGTAGTTGTATATGTATTTTCAGTATTAGAAAGATCATTGGGTTGCCTTGAATCTGCTTCTTTAAATGCTTAGCTGAAATACATAAAGATGTTTCTACATGAACTGCTACAGAGTGAAAATTACATAGTTTTATTTGCAACCTTCTCAAATGTTAGAATTGGGAAAGAAAGGCACTTACCACATGTATATAGCATGTAGAATATATAAAGGAACTTAGGGACTTCAAATATACATTAATTTTCCTGTAAGTGAAGTTAAAATAGTTGATTTTATTTAATTTTATAAATCAGAAGGCCCCCCCCTCCAAATCATCAGAAAGCAAATGTAGCACTTTTCCAAATGTTTTTATTGTGAAATGAACCACTTTTTTTTTTTTTGTCAACAGTCTTAGCTCTTCCTGTCTGTCACTGCAAATTACATATATGGCATTTCTCATTTGAATTTGATCAGAAAGATGTATTTTTTAAATCATCTAAGTAAATGAGGTTAAAAATGATGATTAATTGATTGTATCAACAGTGATCTCCACTCTTTGTCAGCCATGTCATTGAAACATAAGGACACTGACTAAACTTGTAGCTCTCTAGCCAGTTCTAGCTTTCCTAGCCAGTATTTTCATACGTTCCTCATGTTGGGAGCTGCTGAAAACAATGGCACGTGCTGAAAGGAGGGTTTTTCTTTAACTCACATAAATATTTTTTCAAGAATTTAGAGAATTCTAATTCCTGAAATGGATTCTCTGTAATTTTGGTGGTTGTCTACATGTTCATACTCTCATACATCATTCCTTTGTGTAGCCTCAACTACTACAGGGGATTCATGAACAAAATTAAATTCTTTAAAAGTTTATTTTTAAAGCACACTGTAAGACAGAATGCAGCTGTTGCTAGCTATACATGCCTTTTAAATGTGAACGCTTCAAGTATATATTCCTTGCTGAACATATTCAGTTCAAAGAGAGTTTTAATACAAAGCCTAGAGATGACATCTCTAATCTAAAGCTAATGCTTTCCAGGATGTATTAATTGCAGTCATAGTGATATGAACATATCAGAATTTAGAATATGGATGGAAATTGGGGGCTGACTTTTTTTTTCTTGAGCCATAATAGTTTTCTATCAGTGTAATATCAGTGACTCTATGAGTGGTAAGAAATATTGACAACAAGTTGCTATATTTCATACAAAGCTCTGTGCTAACTCATAGAAAACCTTATCCACTGGTGCACAAATGATGAACAGAGTTTCTTGTGTTTAAATTTTGAGAGTGCATTCATATTCCACTTAATTCTTACTAAAGATGAAGATTTTCATTTCTATAATATGTATATGAATGGTAAACATTCATGATGTAAATACTGGGATTGTTATTTGTATGGCAGTCCCTAAAGCCATCTTTCAGGTGTATGCATACAACATGAAAAGATAGTTCAGAGAAATGTATGAATTGATAATTATTAGTATTGCTATTATGTGCTTATTTATTTGGAGTTAGACATCTCTACAGCGCAGATGAAACCAGATGGTAATGTTTCTAGTTTTTCAATGAAACTTTATTATTTTATAAACAATCATTCATGAAAAATGGGCACATTACTTAGTGTTCCTGGTGGAGTAGCCCACGTTACTTTTCATTCTTTTAAAGATGTAAAACACTGTTTGTGACTCAGTTCTGAAGGTATTTACACACAAAGCTGAAGCATATGATCCTGTTTGCTAGTATATCTGGACTGGTATATGAATTCAGAGAAGCAAACCAGGCACTTCACATCACTAATTCACAAATGCATGTGAACTGTGTGTGTCATATCCATTGATGTCAGTGGAACTTCCTTGATTTTTCAGTGCTCATCTAGATCATGGACAACAAAATGTCTAGAAAGAGAATATAGTGTCCTTTTATTCAGGTGTAGAAATGATATTTTAGTCCAAGGCAAGCATATAGTCCCTGCAGGAGACAGTGAGTGAGAAAGTGAATGGCAAGCATGTCAGAGCTAAGTATCACAGTTCTGTGGGCAAGGCTGGAGGAGTGCAGATTTTTACTCTCATTGAGCGCAAACAGAGGTGGAGGAATATAGTCTTATACCATTGTTGGAGTTATCTGGGGAATATGATTTGTCTTCTTACAATCCATTTAGTATTCTTTCTCTCTTATTTTCTCTCTACCTTACCACATAGATACGCGTAAACTCTTGAGAACTTATCTTCCTCAATTTCCGTAGAAAAATTTACAGAAAACACTGTTGCTAGCATATAAGCAGTAGCTTGACCTGTTCTTTTTGCTAGTCTCAGATAAAGAACCTGGCCTTACAGACTATTCCAGCATTAGCTGGAGAGGGAGATGTGTCCAGAATGACTTCAAAGAAAGAGAAATAAATCAAGCAAATCAGAATATTACTGAATAAGGCATTACATAGACCTAACGAATTTGTTAACAGTTAATGCAGTGGCTTTGTCAGTCACACACAAAAAAAGAAAAAAGAAAGAAATTGGGTTCATGACCGTGTTCTTTTAGACAAAGCAGTCTTGATTTTCAAGACTGACATTCAAGATTTTCAGTTATACAAAAAATTGTATCCCAGTGTTCTGTGCATGTATCCTAATGTGTGAAAAGAAGTTCACGGAAGTTTTAAGTCTTTCAGGATTGTTAGTTTTTAGCCACAGAAATAAGAGTGTGCTTTCATGGTATTCACTGTGAGATGTTTCCACAATTAAAAAAAAAAAAAAAAAAAAACTAAATTACAAGATGTTGGTCTTTCTGATTTGATCCTGCGGGTGCTGTCCACAGGCAGCAGCTCTTCAAGAACGGCTCCCACATGGCTCCGCACCACGGGGTCCATCCCCCAGGAGCAAACTGCTCCAGCACGGGTCCCCCACGGGCAGCAGCTCCCCCCAGACCCCCTGCTCCTGCGTGGGCTCCTCTCCACGGGCTGCAGCTCCGGCCCGGGGCCTGCTCCTGCGGGGGCTCTCCATGGGCCGCAGCCTCCTTCAGGCCACATCCACCTGCTCCAGCGGGGGCTCCTCCACGGGCTGCAGTGTGGAGATCTGCTCCATGTGGGACCCATGGGCTGCAGGGGGACAGCCTGCTCCACCAGGGGCCTCTCCACAGGCCACAGGGGAACTGCTGCTGCATGCCTGGAGCACCTCCTGCCCTCCTTCTGCACTCACCTTGGGGCCTGCAGGGCTGCTTCTTGCTCCTCTCTCCCAGCTTCTATAGCACAGCAGTCTTTTTCCTTTTCTTAAATCTGCTCTCCCAGAGGCCCAACCAATGTTTCTCAGAGGCTCAGCTCTGGCCAGCAACAGGTCCATTTTGGAGCTGCCTGGAGCTGACTCTGATCTGACATGGGATCAGCTGCTGTTCTCTGCTCACAGAAGCCACCCCTGCAGCCCCCCTACTACCAAAACCTTGCTATGTAAACTCAATATAGTAATGCATATGCATTGAATTTACCTCTATGTGGAAAGATTTTTTTCCTCAGGCTTATTTATCATCATTGTCTTTATGGACATGTTAGAAGAAAAACAATATTTTGCAAATGTATAAGTAGGTTTATAGCTAAAACACTGGTCTGAATTAACATTGCTCAGCTTCTATGCCAAAGCTTCGTCTTATACCAAGTTTGAACAAAGCATTATTCAATCAGGTCCTTAAAATTCTATAGGAAATTTACCTCAGATACTGTTTGGAGGAAGGACTAGATAGAAAGATGGGAATCTGAGGCAGCCATCCCTAGCAAACAGCGAAAATACAATTTTGCTAAGGAAGTGGGAATGCTGGCAGTACTGCATGTATGCATGTATGCAGTACTGCATGCATGACAGTGGGTCAGAGGCCAGAGCATTGTGTGTCTGCATTAAATGACACTGGGCACTGTCTGTTCATAAGCTCTTTTGCAGCTTAGGTTTTTCTGCATTCAAACTGGGGACTTATAAGTGTTCAAGCAAAACTCTATGCTTCTAGCTAACCATTTGCAGTACCTGATAAATTCAATTAATATGGTGTTACAAAGTAGCTGGTGTATACCAGCTGCAGCTTATCAACTAATTACCATGTTAACAGACTGCTAGCAGCGAAGACGGTTGCTTACCCCACTACTAGACAACAGAGATAAGGATGAACAGTACTTTTTGCTGGTGTTTTCTAGCAATCAATGCAGAGTGAATTTTCATTATCTCTTGCATAAATAGTAGTAGGACCATAGCTGCTAATTTTCAGCTACTTGCTAAGACCTAATTTAAACCTCTGCATAAATATTGCATTTTTTAGTGTGTCATTTGACAGCCTACAAAGTGGCAGGTGAATCCTGACAAGTTTGAGAAGTAGGTATTCTCTAAGGGTATTGTTCATAAATGGAAGCAGACAAAATTCAAGGCAAAAATAACGTGTAATGAGGATGGATGGACCCAGAATAGTCTAACCTTAGGCTATTTCAATCTAACCATCTAAAGACTTGAATGAAACCTTGTTCTGCTGTGTTGACATACCATTCTGGCCCATAGGTTTCAAAATCTGCACTTTTCCTAAGGTTAAGAACTGTAGTCTAGATATAGGACTTGGACAGTTTCAATGTAAACTGGTTTAAACAGTGGTAAAGGGTATTGTGAACATACCCTTTAAAATCTTACAGAAAAGGGATAATGGAAGATGGAAGAAGTGAGAACATTTGGGGAATCACCCATGTTTGCAAAGATGAATGTGGGTATATGCATCTCCAGATCATTTCATGAGCAAGAATCATTCCTTGCTCTGTAGGTCAAGCCATCAGATTCCTCATTCTTTACAATGACATTTTGGTGTTCCCTTGCAGAAAATTGATTCCTAGTTTAGGTGGTAAGTTTTTGTTTTGTTTTGTTTTCTTTATTTTTTAATGAAATTATAATAAAAACAGCAAACAGTGAAACCTTGGTCCTACTAAGCTCAACAGCAAAGCTTTCACTAAATTCAAAGGGGCCCAAATGTCACTGTCACTAACACAACAAGTTTTTGGTAAAATGAAGCCAATCTAACAGTTAGCTGCCACCAAAAATGTGTTCCCAGTGCCCCTGCCCTTTTGTGTTTTTTTTGTAGTAATATGGGTGTTCACCTGACATTTCAGGGAGCTAGAGCTGCAGGCAACTAACATACTGGTTTAGCTTTCTTAAGTGAGTTGCCACAATTGGAATTGCTTAGCTCAAGCTTGAAAATAAGTTATCGGTGGTATATAATATTTTTGTTTAGTCTTCCTTATTTTATTTGCAAGAACATTTTTTCCCATTTAGGAATACTTCAATTCAAAATCTAGACCACCCACTGACTCTGCTGATCAGTCAAAATTTCTGAAGCGAAGTAACAAATTACCAGAGATTCCCCAGAACGCACACACAAAAACAGGATAAATTACGTAATTTGGAAAAGAAAGAAGCAGAGATGCAAAGATGAATGTCAAATGTAGGAGTGGGGAGAGATAGGACTGACAGCTGAACTGGTAAAAGGAGAAAGCATCCATATTGAAAGGGAAGGAATACTAAAAAAGAGCAATACAACTGAAAATGTTAACAAAAAAAAAATAGAGCACAGAGATGAAGACTGCTAAATATGTGAAGTGATATATTGGTTCAAATCTTCCATTTTGGCTAAAATTAAATTCAATTTTGCAGAAAATGTTTTCACAAAAGCTTTTTATTAAACTGTGAAATGTTCCCCTCTGCTCTGCAGGTCGTATTAACTTATAAAATCCATTGATTTGGCATGCTCCATCAATTGTCACTGTGCTACCAACTTATCTCCCTTTAGATTTATTTTGATATTTAAAGAAGATTGAGCCAACAACCCTCCCACCTCTCAACTACAGGAAAAAAAAAAAAACTACCTGCAAAACCTTAAGTCCTAAGGAGTTGGTAGAATTTGTAAATTATTTGAAGTCAATATACAGCCAATCACTGCATTTGGAAATAAAAACTACATTCAGTGCAAAGAGAGAATGCTTTATTTCCTAATAAAGGGGCCACTATTTTTACATGTAGATGGTGTTTTGCTGCTAGACTACTTTTGTTAGTAGCTAAATTAGTCAGTGTCACTTTAGAAGCATGTTAATGTATTATGTCTTTCCTACTAAGAACCTTTAAGATTTCAATTTCTAGGAAGCAAATAATCTGGCGTTGCATACCAAAGAGTAGAACAGATACTGTAATAATTTTATCTTAAACACCTCTGAAAGTAGGTTATTGTCTTGTTCCCTCAAACTCAGCAAGCATTTGACAAATTTCTTGGAGCAAATGCATTGGTGTGAATTCAAGATGGCAAACGTAGTTACTCAGCTCACAAGCACCACACCTTTCCACCACATCTCTGTGGGTTGTATATGCAGCTCTCAGCTCCCATTCTCTTTTAATCATCATGTTGCAATGGCTAAGAAGTGCAGTGCTGTGCGCGCAGCAAAGCAGCTAGTTTTGTGGTACCTCTCTCACAAGGGCTTAATCATGCCTTTGAATATAGACCATTTCAGATCTGATGTAAATTTGTCACTGAGCTACAGCAGCTACATGTGGAATCACCTCCTACTTCTTCCCTCCCATGACAGCTGAGTCATTGCTGGGCATCCCCTGGGGAGCCAGTTCTTGCCCCCTTTCAAGAATCACGTGAAAACAGGTAGGAAGGCAGCAGGCTGAGATACCCCTGTATTTGGACCAGAATAGTTTTGCACAAGTTTACAGCCAATGCTCATGCTGATTTTGCAATTGGGCTGCATCTGTCCCACCTGTACGGCAAGGGAAGTACTGAGATTTGTTTTTCAGACATATATATATATTAATTTTTTTTTGTAATGAGAAGTAGAAATTGCAGTAAGCTCAGAAACCCGTTCACCAGAATCCAACAATGCTGCAAAAAGTTGACTACAAACAGGTCTAGAATGATAGCACACAGAGTGAAAATTAGTATGTGTCCTGTAAATAATTGCCTTCATGCCTCATTGCAAATGTAGTAGTTAAACATTCTTGTCTTGTGAGTAATTTCCTATTCACAGTTTGTGGGAAGGTATAAATGTAAAGAAAACACATTTGGGGTCCTTTTGTTGGATTTTTTGTTTTGTTTTTAAGTCTGCTAATTTCAATTCACAAACACCATGGGAGCCTGCAATTCCAATTTTCTTTTCACAGTATTAATGAAAACTGGGCACTGAAAATAGTCAGATTTTTCCTGTTAAATTTTAAACCCCTTTAGAAGTACAGTCAAGAATAATAACTTTCTAATCCTTTATTACACAATGTTAAACTGTGTTCAATTGCTATTATTTCATGCAAAGTTTTTTGTAAGTGGTAGAAGAGGCTTTTAAAAATCAGTCTGTTCTAAGCTGGTCTTTGAGGTAATCCAAAAATGCTGTTCATGTGCTGTTGAGGGGAAGACTTGTGCTTCATAGCAGTTGCTTTGAGAAGGGATCCTTGCACCACAAGATGACTTGTATTTCCTCTCACTGTTATGGCATGGTCTGAGCATAATTACGGTCCTAATGATTTTCTCTGGTTCTTCACTGAGCTATCCTCAATTTAGTATAGATTATTTCAGGATATTTTTGTGACTTTTCAGTCTTAAATATTGGGATCTTTTTAATATTTAATCTTGATTCACCTCCAGAGTATCTACCTTCTTATTTAAAATAAGAATCTTAATCTAGGATTTCTAACGCTACGGACACTTACAGAGACTGCGACCAAGTAGCAGCCAAGGTTTACCCATAGGTAAACAGCTCTGCTGCTGTGCCAGGAGCCAATGACTCTGGCTGGTTCAGCTGCAGAGATGGTGGGTGGCATCATGCGTTTCTCAAAGAGTTGGGAAGTGAAGAGCAAGATTTCTGTAACCTGGTAATTGTTGCTTGCTCTCCACTGATAGACAAGCACTGTTGTGCTTGTCTGCAATTGTTCTTCTCTTGGAAGAAAAAAAAAATCCAGGTAAATTCCCTAAGTATTCCTCTGTCTTAGTCAACTGAAAGTCCTGCTTAAATAAACAGTAGCTGTTTCAGCAGTGTTGATGTCTGGGGACTTATTTATTTACACAGATTACAGAGGAAGTGTAGGCTGGCCTTTTCCTAGTGCCCTTTCCCTCCCTGTCTGAAGATCGGACACTTGCTTTATAGCATGTGCTCCACAAGTCTTTCCCACCTGAAATGTACACAGACAAACCCATGTGCTTTGTAAAACTTTCTTCTTATTTTCTTCTTCTTCATTTGTCTCAGGAGGCCCTGCTAGGTTAAAGGCATATTTTAATGTAAACGGAAGAAAAATTACAAGTAATTTTCCCCTGCTGAACTGCTCCTTTTACAAAAGTCCAAACAAATGTAGCAACAGATGCTTTGAAAGTGTTCTAAGTTTAAATAACATTCATGTAGTTGAATATTCCTAAGACAGATGGGATAAATGAGATAATTGTGAAAACATTCTTAAAAATAAAAGGCTGCCATCAGGTGAGAGGCAAGAGTTTAGGTAATGTTGAAAAATATATCCTACTTGTTTTTTCAGGTTGCAGTGTTAAAAGACTATTTTCCTATAAGCAAGCTGTTAATCGTCATTTAGTGGACATCATTTGTAAAGTTAGTTGATGGCATTTGGCCCAAATGTCTGTTACTTTAAAGAGAAAGAGCAGCTGTTAGTCCATCAGGTATTGATAGAATTCATTCAGTTGCTTTTATTCATTTCCTGAAACCACGTACAGTAAGATAAGACATTGTCTCATTTTTCATTCACTCTGGAAATACTCAGGAGTCTTTGTTCTGAAACAATGCATTGTCTTTTATAAAGCAATAAATGACAACTTATGTGTAAAAGGATTTCCATTTACTACAATAGCTACAATGAAGAAACGGGATCTAATAGAGTTACTTACTACTTTGAGACAGACCCTATTTCTTAGTAGGATGGTACCTACCGTGAAATGAGAAAAAATCTTTGAGCCTTCTGAAGTGAAACTTCAAGATCTCTTGTGTAGTCATAGAATAGACCAATTGTATCAACTTGTACTAACTAAGAACTTGCAGAGGAAAAAATATATATATAAAATTAAAGTACTATTTGACACAAATGACAGTTTTCTTGCATCTTACTGTGGTGCCTCTGTTATTTCAGCCAAATAAAATGTCACCTTCTTTGAACCTATGTGGGATAACTGTCAGGAAGTGGCTTTCTAACATTAAGAACACAAATCACCAATACAATATGAGTAATACCAAGATGGGCAGGGAGCTTCATTCTTTTCAGGGTCTGTGGCTTTTTCACTGTTTTATTATTCATTGACCAATTGTGGATGTCTGTAGCTAGTGGCTGCTTTTAATTCTGGTTGCCCAAACTCGTTGCAGTTGTCTGACATAACAGTTTGTGTGGCATTACCTTTAATGTAGCATCCTTAAAATCATCTTCCTATTATGTCTAGAGTGCAAAAAAAAAGTGACTATGGGGCATGTGCCTTTATGCACCTTAAACAAGATATTTCTCTAATACACATCTTTAAAATGCTGGTTGTAGCAAGGGCTGACAAAGCTGAAATTACGAATACATTGTAAAACTAGTGTTTAGCTGTACTCTTAGTTAACATTTATATTGTATTGACTGCATTTTCAGCCATGTATAATGATTTAAAATGTGGTTTCTATAAGCCAGCCTGGATGCTTAATGAAAGTGTTCTGCACTGCTCAGTGGGAAGCTTTGGTTCACTCACTGCTCTTTTCTTGCTCCTGAGCTCAGCCAAAACTGGTTGTGCTAGGGTACACAGCCTCTCAGGGTTTTGGAAATGCTGTTATAATTAGAGGAATACTGCATAGACCCAAGTCTCTTCATTTTTTGTCGATAATACTTCATAAGTTATAGAAGATCTATCTCACCTATTGCCGCTCAAAGATATTCTGTACGAGGATCTTCCTCTCCTCCTGCTAAATGCAGTAAAGGAGATCACAGGAGATACATGGGCATTGTGTGTGCTGTGGGCATTTAACCTACAAATTCCTTCTGGAATTAGCTTTCATTCCATATGGCTGTGCAAGGGGATAAAATATGCCAGACAACACAATAGTTCCTATCAAGAAGACTTCACAGTCTGAAGACACAGGTCAGTTCAGTTCATATCACAACTGAAAAGAACAGAATGTGACCTGAGAGGTGGGTTTTTAGAAGGTTGAATCCTTGTCTAGTGTAATTTGAGAGGTTTTTTATGGACATACAGTTGCCTGGAGGAACATCTGGTCAATGAAGAAAAGAGGGAATTGGAGAAATTGAGTGAAAAGGTACTCTAAAGCATAGCCATATTCAAGGAAGACTGTGAATTACAAAAGAGAAGGTAGACTTGAGGGTACTCTAAAAGAAAGAAAAGTATAAATATAATTAATTTGAAAAAAAATATTCGAAGGAAAGGAGAAATTGAGAAGCTGGTTGAAGGAAGGCTAAATAATAGCTGAGGATACTTTATTTGTAGACAACTTATTAGCTGTTATCATTTATTATTATGGGGAATTTTGATTTTTCCCCCCCATTTCATTTGCTAATGTGTCTTATTATCACTGTCCTCACAATAAGTACTATAGTGTCACTGTTGGTTTTTTACAAAAGATGGCCAAAGGAGAAGGGAGAGATTCTTTCTTTCCAGATGTTAGTGTTCTGGCATTTAAATTTAATTATTCCAGATGATTTAGACATTCTTTGCTTAGTAACAACGCTTGGAGAAATGATGCTTTTGAAGGCTAAAATTAGATTGTCCATGCTGTCCTCTTCCTTGCTTAAAAGCCTGTTTACTCATATTAACAGACATAAAAGTTGAATGGGCTGCGAAGCTGAATGTTTTAGGAGTAGGGTACTTGGCCTGACCCAAGTGAGTGCAAATAGAATTATGCACGATAGTAGCAGGTAGATATGACTAACTCCTCAATGTGCAAACTCAATAATAACCTCTCCCTTATTTCATTATCTACCTACAGCAAATCCTACCAGGGCAGGAGGAGGAAGGGAGTATCCTGGCTCGTCTGAGGTGATTCGTGAATCCAGCAGCACAACAGGCATGGTAGTTGGGATCGTGGCAGCAGCAGCGCTGTGCATCCTCATTCTCCTGTATGCTATGTACAAGTACAGGAACCGAGACGAAGGATCGTATCATGTAGATGAGAGTCGAAACTACATCAGTAACTCAGCACAATCCAATGGGGCTGTAATCAAGGAAAAACAGCCCAACAGTGCTAAAAGTTCCAACAAAAACAAGAAAAATAAGGATAAGGAGTACTATGTCTGATCTCAACATCTAAAAGAACGCTTGTATAGAAATAGTCTTCATTTTATCTGAGACATAATACAAACTTATTTACTTTACTTTTTATGAAGCACATTCAAAAACAAAAGACAGGGAATGCAATCAGAAAGGAAAGACTGTTTTTAAAAACAAGCATTTCATGCTCTTGTTTTTCAGAAACGGGAGCTGATAAATTCCCTAACATCCACAAGTGTTTTCATTTACTCTGCCTGTCTTTATGTTGCTGGAACAGTTCTGAAAGACAATGATGGCACCACGCATTCATAAAGCAAGGAGTATTACTACAACATCAAGGCACAATATGAAACAAAACAAATTTAAAAAAAACAGGAAAAAAAATAAAAACAGAAAAAAGAAGCTACCTATGATTCTGGATTTAGCCAAAGTGCTAGTGCTTTCTTGAGAAGTAAGTTAGTCTTATTGTCAGAGAAGACTGTCATTATATATGGTGACTCAACAAGCAAACATAAACAGTTTGCCGTCTGGTGCAGTGAAGCAGTGATTGGAAACTTGCATTTGAAACAAAGTGCTGGCTTTTCTGAAGACTTATGTAGAAATACTTTCAAAAAGCCCCCTTCTGGTTGTGAGGAAAATAGTATGGAGGCCTTATTTTCAAAAAAAAAAAAATCTGGAATATAAGGCACATTTCCACAAAAGAAAAAAAAAAAGAAAAGGAAACAAGAGGGCATAGATGCAATCATTGGGAAATTTTCATGCACGCTTAATATGTTATTACATATGTTTATATAAAAACACATCTATATGTGCTTTCTGGACTGTGATGAGTGATGTTTTATAGCCTGTTGTATAGAAAATGCAAACTATATCTGCTCTTCAGCCATTTTTGGTAAACTCAATGTTATAAGTGTTGCTAGGTATAGAGAGTTTTATGACATCTGAAGCAACAGACCCACTTTAGTTTTTTTGCAGCCATTATAAATTGTCACAGACTTTTTTCCTTTTTTTTTCCTTTATTTTACAGTGTAGTGGTTATACTAAGGGGAACATGTATGAATGTATATAAGAGTCAGCTAGTTTTTTTCTTACCTGTACAGCCTCTATTCTGTTGCAATTAAGTTCTTGTAGTTTGTATGAAAGAAGTGGACTAGAAAGCAAAAATATATATCTATTGTAATTTATCTTCTCCTTCCTATCCCTATCTCTTGCTCCTGATATGCATCAATGAAGTTGATCAGAACAGCCAATTTTCCTAGAAATATACTTTCATTAATTAGCTAAATATTTAGTGACTTACACTGGCCTTTGGCTTCCAGTCAGAGCTTCACTATTGGAGAGCATGGTTTGCCTTACAGAAACCTGTTCTTACAAAATTATGAGAATGATGAGTTTCTTGAGAATCTTAGGAAGTATCATACTGTGTTGATCTGGCATTCAGTTATATTAACAACAGCTACTACAGCACTGGATGGCAAAAGATCTAAAAAGACCCATTTTAATTATCCAGACTGATTCTACTGCAGAATTTACCCCTTTCTCCAAAACGGAAATAATCTGAGGTGCATGATAGTACTTTTCAATGGTGGGCATTTTGGCACATTAAAAATTTTTTAGCTAAGTTGATTGTGTAGTATTGCAAGGCATCATAATTAGACAAATATAAGTTCATCATGTTTTGAAGTAACAGCTTTTCTTGCATATATAAAACATTAAAGCATTTTAGTTAAATGTAGTAAATATAATGCTATAATTCACATGTTCAGGTTATTTTTTCTAGTATTGTTTCATTAGATTCACAGCAATAAATCATAGTGTAACATTTTATTTACAAAGAAGTTCAAAGGGAATACATTAGACAGAAAGAGGGTAGTTCAGTTGAAATCAACCAAATCATTAGAAGGCCTCCTGGGAGGGAATATAGATGTCCACACTTTACAGACAGGAACGAGGAATTTAAAATTAGCTTTAAACATCAGGCGCAAATCATTTTGTTGTGCGTTACTCACTGCAGCTGATGAAAAATGCTGGAGACTGGTACAGCTATCTATCTGGGAGTCAGAGCACTTGAAAAATACATGTAGCTGACATGAAAATGCCTCTCTTGAAGGTTGTCAACCACATCAAGGTGTGTTATGTTATATTTGTAAAATTATTATTTTTTCATTAACATTTACAGAGAAATGAGAACAGCTTCACAAAATCCATCAAAAACTCATTTCTTAGATGGTTGTTCACCTATGGCATTCATAATTTCTCCCACCTTTACAAGAGAGCTGTACTCAGGGAAAGGCAGGGTTGGTATTCTGAAGGTCATTGCTGGAAGCAAGAGACTTGAATTGGAGGCAGGAAAGAATTTGAAAGCCAGGTGGTTGTCACTTTCGAGAGATTTCAGGGCTTAAAGATATGTGGAAGAACAAGAATAATCAGATGACAGGAGATCGGACATGAAAAAACATGGTTTGGGTGAGATGAAATTGTCTTTTCTGCGTGGTATTGATTGCATTAATGAAATAGCACAGTTAGGTCAACTTCCAGGCAGTTTGGTAGAATAATCTTTAACTAAATACATACATCAAGGAAAAAAAATATCTGCTACTACTCTAATAAGCAAACACAATTTTAACACCGTTTCTGAAGGTTCTCCTTTTCCTCTTTAATTTTGTAACTTAATAAAAAAACAAATATGGATGTATCAGAAGTGCCAGCAAGTGAATTTAATATTCCTTTGTGTTTAAAAACAGCAGCAGCAACAACAAACAAACAGACATAAACCAACTACCTAACATAAAATTGGATCCTTTCTCAATAATAACCTAATTTGTTTGACTGAGATGGCTTCATTTCTATGACTGTATTGTGTTGCCTTTTTTAACAAAACACTAAATAATGTGTGAAACTTTCAACCCTAAAACATTGAAGAGAGGCCCAATGCCCCTAACCTTATAGTGCTTTCTGTGATAGATATTTACAATTTTTTTATTTGTTGCAAGGCCAATTTATTCATTATTGGAAATGCTAAGCAAGTGGAATTTACTGTTTTGTTAATAAAAATGTTTCTTAATACAAATGATGGCTTGTTTTTTTTTGGTTTTGTTTTTTCCTCTTCCCTTATATCTGGGGTACCTGTACATTCATCTTAAAGCAGTGAAAAAAAGTTGAAAGTGGCATAGACATTCATGTCAGCAAAAAGTGACCTCAGAGCTCTTTGTACACTTAAATGAAAACACTCTACAAGTCCTGTGTTCAACTTGACCAGTTAAAGCTTGAAAACATTAATGCATTGTTGCACAGAATTACTTCATTTGAAATTTTTTATTTTATTTAAATCAGGAATGTAGAACTTGATATTCCCCTCCCCTGCCACTCCTGGACTGGAAAAAACAGTTTTTTTCCTTTTCCACCACTTTTTTTTTTCCATTGAAAGATGATAGAAGTTAAGGTAATGGGATACAGAGACAGAACTGAAAATATTTTCACTTGTCTAGAAGTTGGTTTAAAATTAATAGAAAAATTAACATATTTCAATTCTTCAAAAACATTCCTAGATAGTAATTGCAAAATTTCAACCAAAGCTAATCCTTTAAATGAGTATTTTCCTGTTTAGTGTGGCTCTTCAATTCACGGCTAATTTCAAGCAAACATCTAATCCTACCGATTTAAGGAAGCATCTAAAGTTGCCTAAATGCATCGCTGAATGTGGATGAGTTAGGCTTTTGGATCTAAATTCCAACAAGAACTTAAACATATATCTTCTTTACTCACATCAATAGTTTCTTTGATTTATTCATCTGCTTAATTAGGTATAGACTGAAGTAAATTAGAAAATTTAAGTTTGGGGTTATCTGGAGAAAACATTCTATCTTCCATTGGTATAAAATAGTTAACTATAAACTTATAAACTGCTTTATGCATAGCTGAGTTATAACAATAGTGATTTTTGTTCTACTACAACAACAACAAAAGCATATTTAATTATACACTTTTAATTTAACTCTACACTTTATTTGTTCATTTCTTTTACATCTATACCGTGCTCTCCCTTTAACCAAGAAACTAATGGCCTCAGTACCTGCATCATCCATCATCAGTTAACTGCTTCAAGTGGTGGCCCCCACAATCAATCATCACTGCAGCCAAGTAGCTAAAAAACCTTCACATGATGAGGAAAAAAGAGAAAAAAAAAAAAGAAAAAAAATATTGTAAAAAAATAAATACAAGGTAGAATAAGGAATCAGCTCACTTATGAAGACTGTAAATTACGGCTGTGTTTGTTAATTCCTCCAATATGACTACTTCATAGTTTAACAAAATAATTTTTATTTGGGTATCTAAGTATGATTTTTCATATTTACTATGGAAATTTGCTTCTAAATTCACTCCAGTCCTGTCTAGAGGTGTCTGTTAACATTATGCTCTGGTAAAACAGATATGTCAGTACAATTTTATTTGGAATCAAGGCTATTTGCTTTATTTTAAAGGCCCTGTCTGTTGCAGTCTGTAAGTATTCCAATGTATTTCAGTGTTAAAATGTTTCTGGCCCTCATGGAAGTGGGGAGAAAGAGAAATCCACAATGCATTTAAATCAATTTACAAGTTATGAATTCTGTGGGGTGATAAAATTACTTGCCCGCCACCCCCTTATTAGTCTGAATAGTCTATTCCTCCTTTCATGGTCATCACTCTCCATGAAACCAAGCGTGTTAAGCTTTGAGCTAGAAATTCCACAAAACAACAACAACAAAAAAATCATTGCTATGGGTGTTCTCAGTTTTCTGAGATGCAGAGCCAGAATTTTTGCAATCTTTCACCTGCTTGTTTTGGAGGCTTCTTAAAGTCTGTGGGGCCCATCCTCTGTAATATCTTCATTGATGACTTGGATGAGGGAATTGAGTGCACCCTCAGTAAATTTGCAGATTACACCAAGTTGTGGGGAAGTGTAGATCTGCCGGGGGGTAGGAAGGCCCTGCAGAGGGACCTGGACAGGATGGGTTGATGGGCAGAGGCCAATGGGATGCATTGGTACTCACAACCATACAATTATCTTTGCTTTATTTTTAGAATGAGTAATTTCCCTATGACAAAGTTCTTCCAGCCAATGGGGTTGAATTGTGATAGACCACTCTTTTCATTTTATTTTTTTAAAGAAAAGAACATACTAATGACATAAGGCGTAGATTTACTTCAAAGAATGTGGCATTTTTAATAAGTAAATTGCCTTTAAGTGCAGTAATTTCATTCCAGCACATACTCAAAAAGGTTTAAAAATCCAGGACAGTAATCCTCAACAGCATCCTTTCTGGAAACAATAAAGACATTACTTCATTTGTCAGAGTGCTCAGGAACTGACAACAAATGTGAACACACTGGTCTAGTTACAGCAAATAATACAAGGAAATGGAATTTGGGCAGCCCAAAATAACTGCTGCCGCCTTCGCCAGACTTACAAGTGAGTCTGTTTACAAGCAAGTAGGCATTTATTACGTGATAAATAGCAAAATACTTTTATCAGTCACAGTCTGGGATGGAGCAGGTTGAGAAAATACAGGCATGGCCTTGCATGGCTGCATCAACCTTCTGAGGCCACTGGGACTCAGGTGCTGTTGAGGTGCCTGCCAGTCTGGGGAAATGGGTAGATTTTACACAAACAACAACTGCATACCCATTTATCTGGCATTTTCTGATAAACTTTCATTTTCCATTTGAAATTAAAATACATTTTCTGGGGAAAGCACAGCAGATTGCTTTCATTAGACAATTTAAGTGGTTCCCAAAATGTGTCACAGCACAGCGAGTGCTTTAAGAAACAGAAACCTGACTTTGCTACGAGCTGACAACATGGCCTCAGATCTGGGGGAGAAACGGCTGTCCTGCTCAGGAGGGCCCTGGCCTTGAGCACAGAGGCTGAATGAGGTCCAAAAGAAAGGTCCTGCGTTAATGTTGGCAGCAGTCCCTGGGCGGAGCAGCCCCCTAAACTTGGTGGCAGTTGCATGCCCTTTGTGCATAAGCATGGTGGCTGAGGGCAGGGCGCAGAATGAGGCAAGCAGACCCTGTGTGTCTGGTTGGGCTGGGTTTGGGCTTCAGGGAGAGACAGCAAGGGCCAAGACACGGGGAAGGACTTGTGGACCCTTATGATGTCCCGAAAGGACTGTCCTCCTGCTAGGCCCTGAGTTTAGCAATCTAACAAAATGGTGGTTCACAGGACCCAGGGCCGGTTTTGAATCCTCAAGGAAGCAAGCAGACGACAACAGGCAATGTCCAGCCAGCACAGAGACATGCATTGTCCTCCCCAGCCAACAATCAAGACAGGACTGCTGAGTTATGAGTGTCTTCCTTTTTTTTTTTTTTTTTTTTTTGGAGTTCCTGCAGCTACGGCATGGCTGAGGCCCTCCAAGCCACACCTCCGTGGCACATGCATGGAGCAGGTGTCCTGAGGATTGGCAGTTGTGACAAAAGAAGACATGAGGGATGCAGCCCCAGCCCGGTGTGAGTACAGAAATAGGAGTAATTTTGCTGCAAGTGTCTCACAACCATGACTGGATGGGGAACTTCCAGTCCTTGTTGATTGGCCAAGCTGGCGTGGGTTTTGGTGGTACCACATCCAGGTTTTCCCTGGATGTTAGATACGTTAAAAAAAACACAAACGAGTTCTCAAAAAAAGTGTTGGCATCAATATGTATGTTGCCTCACTGGCACAGCCTTAGTTTAAAATATCAAGAAAATGAAAATGAATAGCCACCTGAGGTAAACTCTGGGGAAAACATTCAACCCAATCAAGTTTCAGATTTGTCAATTCAACACCACATATGTGAGCCCATATAGGCCCTATAGTCTGTGCAGTATGCAGCCAAGATACCTGAAGTCCAGTTCTCAGGTGAAAACAATACTGTTTTTTCTGTCATTTTCTGCTTTCCCATCTCCACTGGTACTCCTCCACTTGCAGTGGGAGGGCCTAGGAATTTAATTAGGAGCCGGTTTATTGTTTCTTTATGACTTTAGCTTCCCGTGTCTCACACCAGAGAGGAAAGCTTACTTCTATGCATGTGCTTAAGGAGGGAGGCCAGGCCTCAAAGCTACCCAGGCAGCTACATCCCACAGGCATTAAACTAACCCCACACAGCAATTCCAATATCCCTAATTTTCTGGAAAATTGTGTCTCAAAGATTTGGACCAGAACATTGTCTGAGGGCAAGATCCATCAACTATCTCTGATAAACTATAGGGAAAGAGACAAGCTTCAGCACAAGATGTAAAACCTTAGGAAAAAAAAATTAACACAGACCTTAGCACCCCCCCCCCCCCCCCCCAAAAAAAAAAAAAAAGGTCTCACCCTGCCTGCCACAGTTTGCTACTCTGCTTTTTGGGCTCACAGGTGGGTTTAATTCCTTGCTGAGTACACCTGGAGAGGTAGCAGGCTTGTTATCACTGTCTGTTAGTCCCACCTAGTAGAAGGGTTCTCCTGCTGGAGAATACTGAGCTGGTTGTAGTTACAATGAAATATCAGGTAATTGTAGAGTTTTTTTTTCTTTAGATTTAGGCATTGCTGGTAAACAATGCAAAGGCAAATCACTGTGGAGTTTAAAGGCCGGAAATGCATTTTCCTGTGCTTTCTGTGTTTTTACTGACTTCCATTTAATTTACAGGTGAGATTCAAGGCATAGGGCAAGATGAACATACTCCAAAAATAAAAGCAGACTTTGACTCATGTTGTCTAGCAAGTCTCTATATAGTAAGCTGAAGGACTTCAGGTAATTAATTCATTTAAATATTGTTTTTTTGATGGATGGGGCCTGGGAAAGGAGAATTTATGCACAACTTCCCTAAAAGCTAAGTTTGTTTGGGAGCTCGCTTATACTGTTCTGCAGGCTCTGTTCAGGGAAATCTTTTAAAGCACAGATAGCACAAATATGCAAGTCATGACTTAGACCAGTTGCTCATTTATTTTAATAGCTTTCTCAGAGTAAGGACTGCAGGATTTGGCTTAAAGGATATGGCATTAAGGATATGCTTACATCAACAAGTGTCAATCAGTAGGAGTAAATTTACAAGGCAAAGCAATTGGTGCTGAGGACCTGACCTCCATGTTGCGTTTCAGGATTTTCTTTGAATTGGCCACAGTTTGGTCCTATGGCTGAGTGCCACTAAGCAGTTAGGCTACATTAGGTGAATTCATGGAGCTCATTTTGTTCAATCTGGAAAGTGTCTAGTTTGATCAGGTAGATACTTCTTCAGGATTCAGTGTCTTCAGAACCCTGACATTCCCCCCTGCCCCACCTTCCTTTCCTAGCTTGCCCTTGCCCCCCCCCCCCCCCCCCCCCTTCTTTAAACCTAGAGAAATTGTAGTTGAAAGACCTGTTTCCTTCAAATAGGTTGAGATTAATATGGAAGTATTTTCTAGATACATACTGTATGAGAAATCCATGTTACCAATACTGAGATCACCAACAGTGCAATCACTTGTAGAAATATGCCGTAGGCAAAGCAGGGACTTCTGGAGCTCTAGATGAAAGCTCTTTGTGTTGATCTGGAAGAAATGGCTGGGGCAGAGCTGGATTTGGCCACCCCTCAAAGAAACAGAATGGCATTCAACAAGCCCAGCCTTTAGAAAATCTTACATGCAGATTTTGCGACAGTGATCTACTTTTAACAAAAGTTTTGACAGTCTTCTCTATTCCAATTCTCACTAAAATCAATTCTTTCCTGTAAGGGAATTAATCTTAATCAGTTCTGGATTTAGTCAGTATTAAAAATATCAAGAGAAATCATGAGAGATTGAGCTAAACTTGGAGATCTTCACTTGTATCATCAGCAGACAGGAAAACTGCTATTTCTATTACGATTGAAACTTCACTGCTGCTTTTTAAGTATGGAGCGATTACACTTCCCTCTAGCATACTTCATGTTATTATGAGCATTTCATACAAGTATTCTGTATAGTCATCAGTAATTCTTTTTGGTTTGCAAGTGTTAGGCGTCAAAGACTGATGATACAGACTGATAAAAGATTTCTATATCAGAATTTTTTAAATGAACATATTTCTGTTTCAGTGGTTGCTTTGCCTAAGTTTCAAAAATCGTCTTGAGATATGTCTCTATTTGTATTATTACATTTTAGTGAAAGTTGATTTGATAAATATAGAAAGAAACATTTTTTGTTAACATAAGCTTTTTCAGATACAGTTCCATTTCAGTTGAGAACAGTTCAATTCAGCAACAAGAATATGACTTTTGAGATTTTTTTAAACATAGTAAGTGAGCTTTTGATATCATCCAAACTGATTTAGAAATTTTTGAGACTTCAAATTCAAAAATAAACTTAGAATTATTGTCAATCTTTCTGAATCCTGATCAGAGTTACCACACATGATGGGTGAAGGTTTGTATGAATAAAGTTGCAGCAACAGTCTGGTTCCTAATCTCACAAGCTGCCTTTCTGGAAGGCAGCTCTGCCAGACTTGCCTATGAGCACAGGCTGTGCCTGCTATGCTGTTCCGCACTCCCTGTGAAAACTTTCAGTGATTACTCATCCATGGGAGCTATTACACAGACACTGCTGCAAAATAGAGAAGTCCCTGCCTCAAAAGCAGTACTTGACATTAATATATATGCTGTTTGAGGCAAAACTCCCATTAACTTCAGCACAAGCAGGGATTTCATCCCAAGGACGTAACACACCAGATATGTCAGCATATTAAAAAGTGCTCCAAAAGCACATTGAGAGAAAAAATACAGCCCTGCAAAAACAACCCGAACACGGAATGTAGAAAAGCCAATCCAAACAACCTAAAACCAGTCTGATCTCATGAAATGGACAATAGGCTGGTGTGGGTACATAGTTTCTGTGAAGTCCTTAATGGCCTTTCATAACTCATTTTTAGTTCAGCAAATGGGTGAGATGTGCAAGGCCTGATATCTTACAGCAATAGATAATGGAGCCTAACAAAACGGGAACTGCACAAACCGGAGACTTCAATTTTCAAAATTGTTTTCAAATATTGTACAGATGTTATGTTATAAAAGTGGAATAAAAATCTAACAGTGGGACTTTGTGATAATAGGGTGGAACAGAAAAAAGTGGTGAAGGTCACCAGCCATAGAGTAGTTGCAACTGTATGGGAAAATAAAGATGAAAGGACGAGAAGGAAAGGAGCCAAACAGCTCCGAATATTTGTCATCAACAAAAAAAATTCCTTATGTTGTAAGCTTGTACGGTTCTCAGTTCTGTAAAAAACATTTTGAGGGTGTTTGCAATGTTCTGAATTACAACTGCTAGATACAGAGCTAAGGCAGCCTAGGAGTTGTAGTGGGGTGACTCTGGTAGCTGTGAGCCTCAGTGTAGGTTAGCTGCTTCAGCTGCTACCCACATCCTCACACAGCTCTGCAGTGCTGCAGACATGCAGTCATCCGTGCTTGAGCTGGCAAGTTTAATATTACTCAATACCCCTGTGCAAACTGCAGTGCAGACACTCAGGCCTGATTGCCACAGTCCCCAGAGAGAAGATTTGCAGTACAGGTGGGCAATGCACTCTGCTTACCTGACCTGATGCAGTGAGGTCTGTTGGCAGGATCTGCCAACAGGAGAAAGGCAGAACTCCTTTGGAAGCAATGGAAAAGCTAGTGCAAGTTCATTCCTCGCTCAAGCATATTCAGTCTCTGTGATGGTGTGGTCTCAGAGCTCTACTGGAATTTGATTCATGAAATCTCATTTTCCTTCAAATGCTTATTGAACACTCATCTGAAACTTCTTTGCTAAACAACCACATTGTACACATCTTTACTGCTCCCACTGTCATCCACCAGGATTTTTGAAATACAAAATGCTTTTCCCACTTCATATTCTTTCCCCTTTTTTGGGGAGATTTTACAGGGCTGAAAAAGAACAATCAAATGACATCAATTCCAAGTTCAGTTAAAGTGATCTTTCAGATTCTTAATGATGCCAACGTTTAGGTTTCAAATAATTAAGCAAAAGAACCGTAGATCATTTTAATTGGAGTTTTGAAGTCATTTATGAAAATTCACACAAAAGGCCTGTTTAAAAAAAAAAAAAAGTATTAAAAGTACTACTAGTGTTCAGTCAATCTTTCTGCTGTTACACTGAGATCCATTTGAAACACTCAAAGTATGTACTCAAAGATCTCAAATGAGCCAGACTACAAAGCCTAAGACTTAATTAAAATAGGAATATTTACAACACATGAAATATTAGTGAGAGTAGGGGGAGAGAAAGTCTCTTGTTTCAAGCCTCTTCTGGTTAAAATTTAAATCATTGTCTAGATTAATTTTGTGATTATTGAGTTTGATTTTGCCATTTAGAGAATGTTTTTACATAGTCTATTTATACCCATGTAAGTCCAATACAAAAAGAAATTATAATTTGTAAAACATTTACAGCTAAAACTGATCTTGCTTGCTGTACCACCTAAACACATTCATAACCCCTGTGCATACAGGTGTAAGTGTAGGTATGCTGGCATGTTCAGTGGAAGAAAGTAAGCAGACAACCACACTACAGTAAGTACTTTGGCATAAGTTTGAGCTTGTAAATTTCAAGAATATGAATTTCTTGATTGTACAGCTTTGCAGTAGAAGTGAAAGGAAGATGGTCTTAATTAACAACACTCCAGTTACAAGCAGGAGTTTGTATTTGCTACTGAACCATTTCCAAACATCAGACACATCATCGATGTTGGCAATACTGTGTCACGGTGGGCCAGGATATGCTTCATCAGGTTAGCCCAGGGGGAAATATAGCTGGTGCAACTTCACAGAATTTAGTTGGTTCCTTGCTTAGAAACATATTATGGCAGTATAATGCTGTAGACTTCATTGCAATTATTCATGATTGTGCCAACATGAAACTGAGCCCAACTGTATATGTCCGTATCACTGGGATTTACAGTTCAGACCTTCATTCCATCTGGTACAATGAAGAAAGCTGTATTTTCTCATATTTTTATTTCAGAGGGAACATTAAGGTTTCTTTTTTCTCATTTATTTATTTATTTATTTATTTTTACAGCATTGCAACACAAAGTGATAGATGTCATAAAATGGGTCTTTTAATGTTTTTTTGTTTTTTTTTTTTTGTTTTGTTTTAATATATATATAACCATATTAGAGAAATCAGCAGTTCTGCAGCCCTGATTCTTGAAGGTGTATACGCTGCTTTGTTACTACAGCAACAGGCAGCACTGACAGTGCCAAGTTACAGGTGAACTGGGTCCTTTTGCAAGACCAGATCATTTAAAATGGGTAGGATTATAAAGTAAACAGGGCAGATACAATGTGGAAAAGTACCTTACAAAAAAAGCTTCTGTGGTGCTTCACAACCCCTCAAGTCAGAACAGGTGGGAATACATACCAAATCTTCAGCAATTAAATCAGCCCTTGTGATTTGTTTTACCCTGTTCCGCAAAGGGTTGACCTATCTCTTGTTTGGGGACTGTGGCGGATCTCTAAGCAAGGTGTAGCAGGTAACTTATTTTCACAATAGTGGAAAAGGCTGTGTCTAAGGAAAAGACAGGACTTTCCCATGAGCCTTGATGTGAAAAGGATAATGTAAACTGCTTTATCTTGAATCAGCTACTTCCTGACAAAGCAGACCTGCTCTGCTCTTTTCTCTATATTCTTAAGGGATATCTGTAAAAGACAAAATATATAGGGGAAAAAGGGCAATCTCACCTCTCTCTTTCCTCCTTGCCCTTCATTCCTCCTCCGCCCTCCATGGAAGAGCCAAGATCTCTTCTTGAGCTAAGACACCCCCAGAGTAAATACTGGATTTGAGTTATTCCAAACCTTGATCCCATAAAGACACCTTAATGCAGTCCAGCTTTCAGAAGCACGCAGTGATGTGAGCTATTATGTGCTGAGCTCTTTAGAAAAGCTGACTGTAAGTTCTATTTTATTTACCAAGCCCCAGTCTATGCTAGCATTTATGATGCAGAAATACTTTCATAAATTATGCCAATACATTTCCTAGCAGAGAAGTTGCTTATACTGGGCAAAATGTGCTTGTGGCAAGAGAAGCTAAAAAGAAATGGAGGATAAAATAACAAGTACAAAGCATTACGTAAGGGTAGCTGTATCTGTTTTAGCTGCAATTGCTGATATTGGGGTTTCTTCCCTTCTTATTTCTCTTCCTGTAAAGAGTGAGAAATAAGCGTATCCCTAGAACAATACTGCTCTATCAAGGGCAGCTTTGTGTTGGCTTTGCTTAAAGAAAAGCAGGATGAAAGCTAACAGAGCAGATATGAAGAACTAAATTACTGAAGTAGAATGCCAGTCTGTACTGGAGTAAGGCCACTGGATTGGATTGAGTTACAGAAGCTCATTAAAGCTATTATGTATTTACCAAGCCACTGTGCAGTGTGTGCATACTCTGAGATTGCCCCAAGAGTTGTGTGCCTTAGCTTAAGCACTAATGAATGAGGTTGAGTCTCATGCATTTTGCCTTGACTTCAGGGGAAAAAAAGACAGTGATGGAGAATGTCAGCAGAGTAGACAGGTGGTAACTTGTTAAGCCATTGTGACTCAACTGTGTTAATCCTCTGCCTGCACCCTTAGTTGCAGCTAACTAGACTTTTAGGCGGATGAAAAAATAACAGCAGAGACTGTATGAGAAAAATAGCTAGGTCTCCAAACGCACTTAGCTGCTCAAAAACATGCATGAAAAAAAAAATGCTAAATTAATAGAGAGTGCTAAATAATTCATTAGCTTTTTCAAGTTTTACATTGTCATTTATTTCTGACTTGCATATTAATCATTATATGGCATATTATTGAATTACTGATTCTCACCAAACTGAAACAAATATAAATTCTTTATGTTCTTCAGGAATAACAGAAAACAGAAAGAGGCTTATTTCTTTATCATCTCAGTCATACAGTTCAGCCATGGTTTCTTTGTACTTCCAAACTTTGGTGTGTTATGAATGTTCAGGTCTTGAATACCTCCAGCTTTCCATAAGTTTTCTTAGTACTGACAACGTTAACTGTTTTAAGGTCAATAGGGTCTGTAAAAGCATGGGAAAAAAAAATACCGTTTCTTCAAAAGTAGGATAGTATTTATGTCACCTAAATTTACTCTATGATTAAAAATCTACATTATAAAAGTCTAATATTTTATAATCATCTAATAGAACCCAGTCCTTTCAGAGAACATAGAAACCATTTTAGATACTCACTTTGGTAAAACCTGAACTCTGTTTTACACTGTTTCTTGAGAGAGTATAGATGCCTCACATTA
Source organism: Cygnus atratus (assembly GCF_013377495.2). Taxonomy (NCBI): domain Eukaryota; kingdom Metazoa; phylum Chordata; class Aves; order Anseriformes; family Anatidae; genus Cygnus; species Cygnus atratus. Next base: position 105,089,250 of record NC_066364.1, on the reverse strand, counting down.
CAGGGTTTTTTTACTTTTTTCAGTAAAAATTCCTACTTAATTGCAACAAGACTTTGCATATATCCAGCACCTTCTACCTGGAAAGTCTTCCAAGCTTAATACATAACCCACTCTGCAGCAAGAAAATAATTTTTCTCTTATTTTATCTGAGACACCGGTTATGTCATCCATTCTTGTACGTGCACTTGACAGACCTTAAACCAAAAAATGCTAACCTTATAATTCTCCCCAACTCTCTTGCCACTCAGAATGTGTTTCACCAAAGGCTACTGGCTTCCCAAAAGGAAGCCCGAAGGCCCTCTTTGCACCAGTTCTAGTGGCTCCCTCCAGTTCCCTGGTCTTAATCCATAGCCCCTTCCTGATGCTCCTGCTCCCCAGCTCTCCTTCCTTGCTCTCAGTTCTTTGTCAGCAAGCTCTTGGTGGTGACTGAGGCAAGAGCTGCTGCTGGTGCAGAGAGAAATCATTTGATAGCAATGTAAAGAGTGCTTACACCCAGAAAAAGCGCCCACACTTGTCATCATGTTTTGGCTGAAGAATCATTATTTGGGATCTCATAGGAAGGCTACTGCAGAGCTGGTTACCACATCCAAGTTTCCTAAGCCTTGATCCTAATTCCCATAAATCTTCCCCTTCCTATGCACTCTGAATACCTGGAAAAATACTGGTATGTACACAACGAAGTCCACTCTTCTCTTCTGGACAGTAGCAAAGCAATAAAAAAAGTAAATCTATTTCTTGCGTACTAGAAATGTGAACACATACAGCCTCAAATCCCAAGACTGATTTAAACTGGGAAGTTCATGAGGCCTTGGTCAAAACAAGCAATATTTCATTCATCAAGCAGCATCAGTAGAATGCACTGAACTGCCATTTATCTGATTATGTCAGCTTCTGATTAAACATTCTGGCCTCGGACATATAGGATGCCAGAGATGGGGAAAAAGGCAGACACCACCACCTACTAGGATACCGAATGCTGTATGGCTTTCTGTAGTCTTTTTTTCTCCCATTTTTAAATGCTTCTCCGTTTCTGAACTTCAGATATTAAAGGCTACAAGCTTTTTTGTATAACCATAAACATGCAGACAGAAAACAATTTAGATAATCTTAGTCAGTTATAACTTGCTTCATTCCGTAAACTGCTGTTTTAAGTACACCCATTTCAAGTGTACTCTAATAAACCTTTTCAGTGTTTAGGTTGTTTTCATTTAGTTTTAAGCATTTCTGCATTACAGAGCAACCTTCTGTTTTTCTGTTATAAATACCTTATTCACTTCTTTGCCCTATTAACCTATTTAGCTCGTAAAGAGGGAAAACGGAACAGATCTTGTGAAAATTACAGTAAAATAAGTAAATATTGTGTATTTCTTCATCAAACTTTATGGACTGCTTCAATGTAATTAGTACACGAGATAATTTTCAAGGTATTTGTTGTTTTTTTTTTTTTTAAAAAAAAACACAACACAAAACAAAAAACCTACATGACAATTGGCAATAGGTCTTCTCAGAGAAGGATGGGACTCACCATTTCTCCACCACCCCTACCCATAATGACATAGACTATGGGGGTAAATGCCTACAGGATTTACTGGTAGCATAATACGATTTGCAATATCCTTTAAATGTCCTGCCATAAAAAGTGAATGGGATAAGTGGATTTCCACCATGCTTCCTGGAACAGGGAGAAGAAAGGTCTTATGTTAGACCACACAGCTGTGATTTTGTTCTCACTCTTGTGTAAATGACCAGGAAGATGATTGAGGGCAAAAGACTGGTGCAGACAACTGCAAGCACAGGCCTGAATATTCACTGAATGTTCTCTGCCTTGTGCTAGCAGTGCCTGGGCTTCTTCTGCCTCCACCACCATTCAGAAATTGTGCATCTCCCAGCTGGGATGTGACACGGTTCCTCCATCAGTCTCCACCCAGCCCAAGGGGCATGTCTCTGGGAACCCTGCCTGTCTCTTTTCCCCTGACCTTGCTGCCTTACCAGGTGCTGCCATCTGCATAGGAAGTGAACGGGAAGATGGCAGCATGGGGAACTGCCTGGCAGCTCTACACTGTTAAAATGGGTAGGAGGAAAAGAAGGGATGGATATTAAAAAAAAAAAAAAAAAAAAAGCAAAGCAATTCCACTCTTTCAGAAATACCTGCCAAGTTCACTCACGTAGATCTTTTCAAGGTAGATCATTCCTGTCCCTTTCAACACCCATAGCATTTCAAGCTTGTTTGCCTTTCCAGGATCACCCCAAAACCTGAGTATCTCCTCTGATAGCCTAACCACCTCGTTCTCTCCTGTCCTGGCGTCCCCATGCCATACCCACTCTCATCTTAGTGCCCAGCCACCACCACCACATTGCATTGTGCTCTTCTGAATCTTTTCACATACAGTAACTGTAGTGAGATAACCAAGTGGCAGCATTTACCAAACACACCTACCCAGAGTCCTAGACAGACATTTTTCTTCACTACTCCAGAGAGCGGATCTGATTCAGCTGATGAAATAGCATAACAACACATGAGCTCACTGAATTTTGAAGCCAATTTTGGCTCCGGTTCTCTCTGCAGCTTCTCATATCTTGACTGACTGATTGATTGATTCATCATTAACAGCCTAAACCTTTGAATGAAACCCGTGGGAGTCTTGCCATTTTACCAGCAAGAACAGGCTTCTGCATAAGTTTCCCACATGAAAGTACAATCCACTAACATATAAAAGGGTAAAAAAAAAAATCCAAAAGAATGAGATCACAGATCATAAGTCAATGTAGTATAGAAATCTTGTACTGAGGCAACTAAGTACAATCAGCAATCTGTGGATGGCTTTTATATTTATTTTTACACCCTGATTTCAGTTTGCCTGACTTCATTTTTTTGGTTGACAAGATGTGTGTGGATGTAAGCGGGATGCTCTATGTCTACCTTGAGAGCTACTGCACCTCTACGTCTTTCCCTCCTGTCATCTCTCTCCTCTCTGAGCCTCCACACCATCTCATGTATCACACTTGTCCTTGGGACCACCGGGGATAGGATATCTTCCTAGGGAGCCATCATCAGTGCTGCAATTTAATTGTCAGTCCATGGGGTATCTGTAGAGAGATGTGTGGTATGTGGCAGCAAGCACTGGGTGAGCTATTACAGAATCACTCAAAATATAATCTGAATCTCCCACCTGTCTAAAAAAGGACCTACCACTAGGTTACTGAGGCAGTCTGACCAGCTGTAGCAAGGTATATTTGTTTTAAACCCCTAAAATCCCAGGCCACGCTTGAACATAGCAGCATACTTTTACAGAGGCTCTTGGGAATGTACTTAGTCTCAAACATTATTCTTCAGCGAGCATCATCATTCCTTGGTCATAATATCAAGGAAAGATATAATTAGATTTATATTTATGTGCTTTTTGCAACATATAGGGTTATTTTCTGTTTATGCTATTACTGCTTTGGGAGTACAAACAGAACTGATGAACACATTATTATACCTTTATGAGGGCAAGTTATTCGATATATGAATGCCAGTGACACTTTCAGTACTGTGCTCCTGATACTTATTCTGATCAGAACAGTTTAAATAATACATGAGCTCATGCATATACATATCGAAGCTCAGCTCTTTCATTAAGAGCCTTGCTAAATTCTCTCATCCAGTCCTCTGAAGTGCTTGAATGTTTTCAGGGTGAAAGTCCTTTTATTTGTCACAGGCAGGTTGCAAAATCTTGCTGAGATATCATTTTAAATTTGTTTGGCTGTGCAACCCAGTTTAACAAGGGTAACTTGCAGCCTTTGCTATTCCTCCTGGGAAAAAAGAAGTGGAGCTTATGTGAAGTGTTTTAATGTATGAAAAAGCCATATGAAAAGAGGAGTAGAAAATTGGATTTGGTAATTAAGATTTTGTGTTGGGATTCCAGTGGTCTCAGTTCAATTCCCCAGAGCTTTTATACAGGTTTGAGCAAGTCACATCAATCTTTCTGAGTCTCTGTAATGCGGGGTAACTGTTTCCTCTTTTCTTCTTCCTTTGTCTCATCTATTTGGCTGTAAGCTCTCAGGTACAGGTTCTCTTTGAGTGTTCTTATATAGTGCCTAGCCATACCATGCCTTTGAACATATTCAGAGATTTATTTATTTTCAGAGATAAATCAAGTACTAGAAAGGAAAATACTTATGAATTTATATTTGTGGTGCTCAAATGCAAGATAATAACTTTAAACAAATATGTTGAAGAACGTGTATTTATAGAGAAAGCTCCTGTTCTGTTGGGCAGAAAAGCAAGATTCCATGTTGAGAGCAGGATGGGGTCTGTGCATTAAATACAGCTGGCAGAGAGGAATTAATCCATCTTTTGTGTCTGTTCTAGGCTCTCTGCAGGCTTTGGAAACACTGCAAGAGAGAGGGGAGAAATTCTAGATGTATAGCAACAGAGGACAGAGAGGAACACATGCAGTGGAAACGTACTTGGGGGGAGAAGCTGTAGTTGATCATGTACTTGTAAAGGAGTGCAGGCTTATGAGGCTGTTTTTCAGGAGGGTACCTGCCCTCCTGCAGGGCAGTGTCTGCAATGCTTCCTGCACTGAAACTAAACGTATGGCTTTGCATGGGAATGGCTGTAAGGATTTCTCCTTCCTTCCTGCTAAACTGTGCCTGGTATTTCTGTTGAAATGAAAGGAAAATATCTGAAAGAAACCAAACACTGGCCCTCACCCTGGCCAAATCGAATTACTATAATGAAATAGGATTTTAAATCATGAATCACCAGCACCTATCAGACCCAGGACATTGGGGGCTGCTAACAAAGCACTTCTGTACCTCGCCTGGTGTGAGTACCCAGCTTCTTCAGTTCAAGACAGTCTACACTCATCATGTCCAGAGATGCTGCTGTGATCTCAGAAGTCCTTCAGGGATCACAGCCATACATTGGGGTCATTCACAAACAGGGAAAACAAAGCTAGGCTCTTTTAATGCATACTGCAATAACAAGTTTATACTGCTCCTCTGTGTCCACAGAGAGGACAGCAGAGGGCTCAACTGGGAGCTGTGTTTGTGAAAGTGTTCCTGGTTCATTAGCTGTGATTGCCATGTTAGATACACCTGCATCCCCCTCTAGTCCTGATACCATGTAGTAGGGCTGTGACCTCCCTGCTGGGCAGCAGTTGTTAGTCACTCTGCTCTTAAGAGGCAAATGGTGCTCACCTGGGCCACTCATCAATTTCTAGTGTCTTTTCTCTTGTTCTGCATTGTAAACCACACTTTTCCACAGGAATATGATGTTTCATAGCTAGGGTAGCTTGAGCAAAAACGTTGAGTAATGTCGAAGCTGAGGAATTTCAGTCTGTTTGCTGTCACTGGTCACCCTGCTGGAAGTTGTACAAAATCTAAACCAATAGGTTAAAATGGGTCTGTCTTGCAGCCTCCTTGCAGTTCTCTGGCAGGTCCCTGAGGAGCTCAAGTCTTAAGAGCATCAATGGCACCAAAACTTTCATTAGAAAGTGTCCTGTATCCTATCCCTCTTCAGCATCCTGCCGTGTTGACACGCCCCAGGATTAAAATGCAATCCTGTAATCCGCTGTAACAAGGGGGACTGTGAAACAGAAAATCTTCTTAGTGCTTGAAATAATCCAGTATCTGGCCACTAACAGGTCCAGTGGGTTTAGTACAGGACACGTTCCTTTGTGTCCTTAGATTTCTCTTATTTTTATCATGCATTTCTTGAGACCAACCCCTAGCCCAATATAACTTTCTTTGAGGTAGTTGTACGCAGCAATAAGATTTCCCCTGAGCCTAGTTTTCTCTAGGCTAAATAACCCCAGTTCCCTCAACCACTCCCCATAAGACTTGTTCTCTGGACCCTTCTCTGGACATGCTCAAGCACCAAAGGGACAATCATTTCCCTGCTCCTGCTGACCATGCTATCCCTGATACAAGCCAGGATGCCGTTGGTCTTCTTGGCCACCTGAGCACACTGCTGGCTCATATTCAGCTGACTATCAACCAATACCCTCAGGTCCTTTTCCACCAGGCAGCTTCCCAGCCACTCTTCCCCCAGCCTGTACCATTGCCTGGGGTTGTTGTGCCCCAGGTGCAGGACCCAGCACTTAGCATTGTTGAATCTCACACAGTTGGCCACAGTCCATCGGTCCAGCCTATCCAGATCCCTCTGCAGAGCCTTCCTACCATTGAGCAGATCGACACTCCCACCCAACTTGGTGTCGTCTGCAGGCTTAATGAGGAGTCACTCAATCCCCTCCTCCAGATAATTGATAAAGATATTAAAGAGAACTGTCCCCAGTACTGATCCCTGGGAGACATGGCTTGTGACCAGCTGCCAACTGGATTTAACTCCATTCACCACAACTCTTTGGGCTCTGCCACTCAGCCAGTTTTCTACCCAGTGAAGCGTATGCCTGCCAAAGCCATGAGTAGTCAGTTTCTTCAGGGGAATGCTGTGGGAAACAGTGTCAACTGCTTTACTAAAGTCTGGGTAGACAACATCCACAAATGATTTGCCCATGTGGGCTGTGGGTCTGATCACGCCAGTATTGAAGTTGATAGCAAAGCTTGAATAACTTCAGTGAGAAAAGACCCTAAAAGAGTACCTGTCTCCTATATTTTTATAACTAATTATAATGTGTTTGACCTGGAAGATCACTGTGGTCCATTTCCTATCTACCCTCCTACCTTCTACTCTTACCCTCCATTTATATATAAATAGTGTTCAGGAAGCTTCTTACAGCTGATGAAAGGTAAGAGAGGCTCTGCCATCCAGTCTGCAGTTGCCACATGCCATCCTCTCCAAGCTTTTTATGTTATAAACATTTCTTTTTAATACCTCAAAGAGAAATACTCTAGTAATTATAGCAGCAATTTCCTTCCTTAGCTTTACTGTTTCTTCTCTACTGCACAGATTATTTCATTTAAGCTGATATCCTGAGCAATTATAGTACAACATCATTTGAGACGTAATCACCTCTGGCTAACCTCTTCAGGATCCCTTGGATATAAATGTGTTGATGTCTAAGCATCCCAGAGAGAACATTTCAGCGAGAAAAACTGATATGAAATCTAATATTTCCCAGGAAACTTGGTCAGGATTAAAACACAACAAGAACTCTATGTTAGAGTGAGGCAAGGAATATCAGGAAAAGATATTGCATTGATTTTATGGGCAGAAAAAATAACTATGATAGTCTATTCCCATTGACTGCAAAACACAAGCCAAGAGGTTGCCTGCAGCCAGTGCTACTGCCTGTAATGGGCCACATCCAAAACCCTGTGAAGTCACTGGAAAAAATGCTCTTGGCTTTAGTGAGAGCTTTGGATCAGGGTCAGTGTGAACAGAAGCCCAGCAGTGCAGCACAGCTGTGGGGAAATCCCTGGCTCACACGGAGCAGGGATGATCTGCCAGTAAATGGTGAGTATCCGTGGCTTCCTGGAGGCAGGACAGGACCTCTTCCAGCATTTCTTCCCTGGCTCCGTCACTGTCCTCACTGGGGTAGGAAGGAAACTCAGGGAAAATAACCAGGGAGGAACTACTGCTTTCTGCCTCCCCACTCTGACTGCAGCCGCTGCCTAGGGCTGCTTTCAGCAGCAGTTGCTGTTGCTGAATACCTGGGCAGTGAAACTTCTCCATTCCGTGCTGTAGATACACATAGCTAGCTGGAGTCTGGTCTGCTCATCTAACCTTCTGGCAAAAACAAAACAAAACAAAACAACAACAAACAATGGTGACAATAAAAAAAAAAGCAAACAAACAAAAAGCAGAACTAGTTAATTCTTTGAATTAGGAATAGCTTAATAAAAGCTGATGAGAAATTTGAAAGGTGTTTGCTGGGGGTGTACGGGTCATTTGAGAAAAAAATAAAAAGCATCAAGTCTCTACATCAGGAATATATTAGATCTATCTGACTAGTCTTGAGGAAAAATGCAAACAATCTAAACTAGAAAGAATACTCAGAAGTGCTCCTCTGGGGCTCCTTTGGGGCTTCGCAGAGCAATAATTTAGAAATACTGCATTTTGTGACAAAATTGTGGTTAGCATTTTAGCTGTGGTGAAACTCAGCATAAATTTATAATCAATGTTTCTCACTCCTTTAAAGAAAGGAGGAGCACATTGTGAAGGGGTGATACAACAGAATAATTCCCACTGGTGATATAAAACCTCACTTTCCTGCCATTACAGCTGCCCTGGTATGCATGCTCTGCAGCAAAACTCTTTGCAGAAGCAGGGAAGGTGAACGGAAGCCTGCAGACTCTGGTATTTTGCATAGAAATATTCCTTTTCAGACCACAGTTCAATTTCTTTCCAGGTGACTAATAACTTAAAAGTGCTAATTACGGTTCAGGGGGTAGTAATGTATATCAAACAGCTGTGTCCCTCTGCTGTTCCTGATGAACAAAGTCACCAAAACAGGTCACCAACTGACCCCTGCAGCAGAGGCAGCAGCCACAGAGAGGTAAGAGCTCTCACTTCTCAGGGGATGCTCGCTCCAAGTAAGAATTACTGCTGACTTGTAGCAATGTGCACACTCCTTCCTGTGCTTGCCATCTGCATCTTTTTTAAGCCTCACTTATAAATGAGCGAAATAGTTTCCTCTTTGCCTTCCCCTTGAGCTTCCTTATAGATAAGGGAGTGGTATTTAGGTATTCTATACATTTTTTTCCTTTTAAGTTATGATCTTTTGCCGTAAGACTCTCAAGCAAGTTGGCAGAGATGGGTAGAATTTAAAGTTTGGATTCCCACTTTTGAGTACACCACACATCTTAAAACCCCCATCTGTGGGCAGCAGGTAGGTGCTTGAACTTGGCTGTCTAACACCATTTTAAATGTCCGTGACCTGTCTGTGTCATCTCTGGCTGTCCTGCAACAGACGCACGCTCTCCTGGAAAGGCAAATAGAGGGCAACCAGGTGAAAGAACCCAACAGCCTGAAGGCATGCAGCTGCTCAAGGGGCTTTGATGGGACAGGGCAGGGCAGCAAAGGAAGGTGAGAGCTAGCTCTGAAAAAGCTGGTGCCAGGCTGTAGTGCCATAACACACCAGGTGGGTCCATGCACCCTGCTCTGCAGTCAGCACAACCACACTGGCAGAACGGCTTTTTGATATAGCTGTTTTGTTCCTGATAACTCCATTAGTCCGGGGCTAACTATGTTATCCTTGAAAAACACTTCATTGCACCATGCAGATACTCCCCGAGGAACTGTTCTAAAGCCTTTGGTAAAACAGGAGGTGAAAAATTGTGAATTGGAGCTTGGAGCAGAAAGCTCCAAGAAGCGGCACTGGAAAGCACGTAGTGCTTCTTAGGACTCAGAGGCAAGTGGAATATTTGGTTAAAATCTTTATCATGTACGCTGATTTACACCAGTAGGAAATCCAACCCTTGGCTTTTATCACTCTCCTGTAGCATTAACATGAGCATGTGCCAGGGAAGGTAGGACAGGGTGGGGTGTGTATAAATCTACTTCTTCAGTAAGCTGAAGGGAGGAAATACAGATTTTATGTAGCTACTTTTCTGACTGATATGAAACCTCTTGCAACAGTAGGAGAAAGAACAGCTTCTGGGCCAAAGTAGTGCCTGGTGCTGTCGAGCAGCTTGTGAGTCCTGCACTGGTGTTTAGGGGTAGGTTTGCTTCTGTCTGATTGCTTTTGAGTGAGCATTGGCAGGGGTTTATTAGTGGCATCCCTATCATGTCTCTAATAGTCTTGTTAACATGCAGGAAATCAATGCTAGGAAAAGTAAAGGAGCATACAGATAGAAGTCAGTGAACTATGCTTTGAGGCCCATCCAGACTTTCTCAACAATAATTGCTCTCCTCTAGGGAACCCAGCTCTTTGTTTGTCCTCACCAAGACCAAGCCAATAAGTGTCGCTGCCTGAGCTCTTTGCCTCTTCCATAATTATTTGCAGGCAAAATGCCAATGCTCCAGCAGCACGGGCCATGCAATGTTTATCTCAGGAGCAGCATTGCAATGCAGAAGTAAAGAACTGAAGGTCTTTAAGAGAATTATTAGAAAATCAATGAGGAAAAAGGTCCCAGTGGGAAGAGAATTAACTTCACATTTCAGAAATCTTTTAAAACTTTCTGCATTGCAAACTTCCTCTAAGTCTCTTGGTCCAGCCATTTCACTTCTGCTTCCATGCTGTTAAGTGTGGATACTAGTCTTCAGCAACACAGAAACTGTAAGATTTTAAGGGCTACAAGCCAAGCGAGCATGTTAGAGGATGTTGTTTCTCTCTCCACCATCCCAGTTCCTTTGGTCTCGCTCACATAGGGGCTCCCTCACCTGATTTTAATATGGGAGATACAGAAAGACTCTGTGGCCTCTACAAGGAAGAAGTTTATCCTGCTTTATCCCTGGAGAGTTAGTCTACAACGTGTCCAATGCTGTGTTTCACAAGATAGACCTGTTGTACAGGACAGACAAGACACAGCGTCATTTTGGTGAATTGTAGAGACCTTCTGCAGGTGCACTCAGGACAAAAATATTAAGACCATTCTATTTCCCCAGTATTCTCATGCATAAGGCACACATGATCAGGTGTCTGCATTTTATGAGTATAAAAAGTACCCTGAAATAGCCTGGGGCAGCACTGTGAAACCCCAGAGGAGTTAGGCAGAGCCCCCAGTGTCAGCACCAAGAGAGGAAAAGCTAAGGAAGGACAGAACACAGGTACAGGTGTAGTGAGTGCATTGGTGTGTACATTACTCCTCTCCTAGTTTCCTTCCCCCACTGCTGTCTCATGGAACAATCCCTTCATCTTTTATGCTGAATAAAAAGAAATGTGACACTGTTGATCAGCATTGCTTCTGCCATTGTAATAAAATGAAATGAGATCCAATGTACCCAGCTGTTACCTGAGCAAGTCATACTTAGTGACCTTCACTGCAGCTATTAACGTGCAAAACCATCTTCCAGCTGTAAAAGCTATCCTTCATTTCTGAAGTGATAACAAGGAAAGAAAAAAAAAAAAAGAAAGAAAGAAAGAATTTTACACCTGTGAACACTTTTTTTTTTTTGCTAGCAGTGAGTATTTAATGTCAGTTGTTAGTACTGCCTACTTTGTTACACATCCCCATAGGATGAAGACCTTCTTACTGTTTGCCCATGCAGTCTTAGTGTCCAAATAACTTACTCCAGACCCTTGAAATATCTCTGCATTTTGTATCTTTGGTCAGAACTAATGTTTCTCTAACAACTACAATTCATGACGTATCAGTCCACCAGGTGGGATTTGCCCCATGCTCACTGGGAACAGACTGTCCTGTGGCATGAGTGTACAAAAGGATGAACAGCGCTTGGGCCAGTGGGAGAAGCTGAATGGAGGCACTGCTCACTACCCAGCACTGTCATTTTCCTAGGGAAATGTTCATAAGGCTTCCTGAGCATTTCATGAAATTTTCATTCGCAGCACACAAGGCTCCCTGACAGAAGGAACTCTGGTGAATCTCGCAGAGGTGGTTTCAGCCCTTACAGCCTCCTGCCACGTGCTCCCTCTGTCCGTGAGACTTGTCATCCTTGTAGCTGAATAAAAGAGGTTCCTGAAACTCAGCTGGTGCTGCTCAGAGTTTGACATATTACCTTACGCTGCCAGTGAAGGTGATGTACAGGGCTGGGGGAGAGAAGCAGGGTGGAGTTGTGCCACGAGCACACCCTGACTCTGCCACGGCGCTCTGAGTCAAAGGGAAGGGAAGGGGCTCCTCCATCGTGGGATGTACACATAAATTGCTGCTTAGTCAGAACAGCAAGGACACCGATGGGATTATTGGGTTGTTTTAATTATTATTACTTTTAACCCCCTGCTTTGCTATGTGTCAAGAGAGCCTTTAAAAATAGCAGAGCTCACATATCTCACGAATCCTTGATAAACTCAATGGATAATATTTCAATAATTTCCTCCACAGTCAGAAACACCACTTTGATTTTCAAAACAGGCTTGGATGGCTCAGGTACTTCAGGGGTCATGTCCACGATCCATTGCAGACAACCACTGTTTGCTGTCTAATACAGTTAGTATGTGACCGTGTCCATTCCTTTGAACTCAGCCTCTCTGTGGTGCTGTTTAGAAGCTGGAAAGACCTCTTGGGTGTCCCTGTGCCTGGATGAAAATCAGTTACTGAATCTGCACGGGAGCTCCTGCACTGATGGCAGCTGTGTTGTCTAAGTTTAATGTGGATGGCTTAAGAGGAGCAGCATCCTATGCAGCTGTCCCTGCCTTGTAGGAAAAGCCTTCTAGGAGGGAGAGGTAAGAGCAGTAACCATTTCAGGTGTCTGATCCGCATCTGCTACACAACATGGCAACTCAGACGGACCAACAGAAGTGACTCCTTTAGGGACAGATGATAAGATTTCTACATGTGGTTTTGTCCCCTGAGACAGAGAGATGTTTAAACACCTAAGTGGTAACTCCTGAGCTACCACAGGTCACAGTGATGTTTCAAGAAAATCAAAGTCATTGATGGTTTCTGATAGATCACCTGGCTGGAAGAGCTAAACGGAATCCAGTGAGGTTAATCACAGATTAATTTCCTTAAGATGGCTCTCTTGGGCACTAGAGACAGCAAAGCTGTGAGCCTGCGGCTGCCAGCACAGGGCTGCATGCATGTATACCTGGCCATTGCTGTGAGAAATGTGAAAACCACATAGATGTGAAATGGAAAAGCTATTTAAGTTCTAACCAATTTCTTATGGAATTATGCCAAAAGTTAATGTGTCAAGTTTATAAAATCAGATTAAAAGCATTCACTTTGTGCTTTGTTCCTGCTTAAGTATGTTGGTAGCTGCTCTGGGAAAGCAGTGCAGTGTTGGATATCTTTCTGTAGTAATTACAAATGAGTTTGAAAATGCAGAGGAGGAGATGAAACACTAAAGGCCAAATCTAATAAAGAATTACAGTACTGCAGCACCTACCTTGCAGTCATCTGGTGCCCATATGGGATTCAGAACACTGTTAGACACCTAGTCACCATGTAGAGGAGCCTACATATATAGGACAGGCTGATCCTCTCAAAACAGGAGCCAAAATAGCCAACTTCCCGAGAGAAAAACTGCCTAAAATCAGTATGTTTGGATGTCTCTGATTTGAGCTATCTGGCTAACACTATGAGCAAGGACACATGCGAGACTGTACACCTTGGCCATCTGACTCAGGCTGTCAAAGAGGATATTCAGCTTCAGATCATCAGCCATGCCCTTCTCTACCTGCGTGTCCCACCACATTCCCAGTTCTTGGTTGGGCCCCCCAGATCTTTTGAAATATCAGAGGTAGAGAGAAGGCCTTCGTTCCTTCTTAACAACACTTCAGTGGCCTGACTGTATTCAGGAAGATACCAGTTTAATCTCCCTTCCCCTTCCTTCCCACACTGAAGCTGTTCCCCTGCATCAGAAATAACTTGAGAGCAGGAAAATCAGTAGGAAGGACTTCAGCCCTGCAATGTGCTGCCTGGCAGTAGTGTGAGGGGAATATCAATGCACGCTGGGTATGAACAGGGACCCACTTCAGTGCTTCTTAACTGCAGCAATGTGGACACGGTCTCCTTGCACACAATTTCTGAAATTGCTTCTGCACGGTGACACAATAGTAATAGAGCTGTGGGGATCCCCCTTTTCAGACCACCCAGTGATAGTTTAGCTGCTCCTACAGGATGGCAGACACATTTGGATGTCCTTTCATGGGTGCAGGAACTAAGCCTGGCTGTCATTAGTTGGGTCCTTTAATGGCTGTCTAAAAATAGGCCAATAACTTCATTGATATTTTAAAAATCTGGGAGACAGACCTTCTTTAGAAGAGATCTGATCCATCGTTTGGTTTTATTCCATAAAGCCTAACAAGAAAACCCCAGGGAAGGGGAGAGGGCCAACAGAGGGACTGGGCTGTCCTGGTGCCTGTCCAAGTTTGCTAACGAGGAGCTGAAAGCACTGTGTGTGTGTAAGCTTTTTCAGGGTTACACTTCTGCCTCCCTTGCTTTGTTGTTGCTTACATCCTACTTTGAATCTGACCTTGTACAGTTTATTTAGGTACACAAATAGAGCCTGTGACAGACCAAAGAACTGAACCTGGTCTCCCAAGTCTTGATGTATCTTTGGATGTCTTTCCCTTCTGCTGATTTAGCCTTGTCTTTGCTCACTTCTTGCTTGAGTGAAGCTTCTCTTGATGTTTAAACTCATGGCTATATACTAACTGGAGATCTGGAGACAGAAAAACAGCCACTATTCCTTACAAGAAAAGCCGATTTAAGTGAAATATTTTCCACAAAAGAAGTTAGATGCTTTTGTTGGTGTTTCTTTCTCTTCTAATGCCGTAAATACACCAATCAGGCACACAGGATAACGGCTGCCAGTTTTTCAGGCTGATAAAAGCAGGATCCGCGCCTTAAAACAAAGACATTTAGCTAAAATAAAATTTTCTGCGGGATGTTGTTAAACAGGTGAACACCTGGAGTCTCATCTAGCAAGTTCACCCATCACCGGGACAGTGCCCAGCATAGCAGTGGGTAGGATATTCCTGGCCATATGCACAATATCAACATTACAAAGATCTTAGAGACAAATACAGCTTGAAAAGACGATCCTTAGGGCTTTCCAGAAGGGAGACTGATTGAGCCAGATGGGGAGTATTTAGCCACAGCAGGCCAGATTCTCAGGTAATGTAAATCAGCTTCACTCCACAGATGATTTACAGCAGCTGGAACCTGTAGCTTCAAAGGATCGAGCTGAAGTCTCCTGTGCAACCAAGTCTACATAGATTTTTACCAGTAAAATTAATAAGGCCCGTTTGGGGGGAGGTGAGTAATACTTGATTTAACAGAAATTGCTGAGACTTAAACAGCAATTTCTCTAGTTACAGGCTTTTCTCTTAGCTCCTTAGACCTTTTTTTGCTGAACCTCACAACACAATCAATACAGAAATAACACATCTGAATGGCCTTGGATAGTAGCAAGCCATAAAAGCTTTCTGAGGCTGTTAAAATGAAAATCTTCCCTCCGAAGTGGAAAGGAGTTTTAAGGACAAGACAGCAGCTGCTTTGAAATGTCTGTGAATTCTTTTTCCTTGCAATTAGTAGCAAACAATAAAGGCCTCTATCCTGAGCACTGATGGCATTTCCTCAGCTTTGGCAGCTTTTGTCTTTTCTAAATGATAATAACTGTGTGTGTTTGCTTCTGTTTAGTAGGCAATGTATATCCCTGTAAAGCATGCTCGTTCTGCGAGCTAGCTGTAGGGGTGTTGTTCTGAGAAACTGTTTCAAGCCTGGGCCTCTGTAATAAGTACTTTTACTGATCCGTCATATAACCCTAATAGTGCTGTTATGTTGAGCTTACATGAGATTGGTAAATAGCAAAACCTCTTACTTGCCCAGCTGCTCAGTAGTCCCCCGTGCCTGGCATAGCTTTTTACTACTACCAGGAGCAAGAATTTGCTTTGTGCGAGTGAAGTAGAGGGGACAGAATCAAGGTTTGTTTGCCTGCTTTCAGTTATATTTGTTGCTGTGTAAATGGTTGGGATTTTTCTCATATATATATATTTTAAACTATTGACTCAACTGTCAGCCTTCAGGCAGCATTTGAAAGAAAAATCATCAGTGAATTGGTTTGTGCGCCCCTTTTGGGGGGTAACAAGACATTAGCTGGCAACTTAGAAAGCAGAAGCATGTTCCAAGCTCTGCCATAAGCTTGGTGTAAGGCCTGTTTGTCTGCCTGATAATGCTGTCAGCCAATATCCTTCTTTCACTGAGCATAGCACTGTAATTGCTTCAATAGTCTCAGCTCTGAGCTGCAGCTGGCAGGTGTTTATAATCCACCCAGTTCTGAGCAGGGCAACCTGTCGGTGAACACCTGATTGTTTTCAAATGTGCCTGCTTTATTTCTGGGCTAGGAGGCCAGTTCAGAGGAGTTTGTTAGTTGCTTTGTTCCCTGAGAATTGCTTCTGTCTCTTACAGGTGGTGAAGGGTTCTTAGGAAGGTAAAACCAGACCTTTCATCTTTAAGGTTTTTTTTGTCTGTTTTGTTGTCTTTTGTTGTTTTTATTTTTTTCTTGTGTTTTTTTCCCCTTGAGGAAATATTTGCTTTTGGAAAATTAGATTGTTAGAACTGGAGATACCCTAGGCCAGGCTCTTGAAATGTTCTGTGCAAACCAGAGAGGTTCTACAGCTTCTCCTTTAGTGTTTCTACTCCTTATAGAACAAGATCAAGAAGAGTTTCCAGTTCAGAACTAGTCTACTGGGTGCCTATTTTCAGGGTCTGCTGGGTGTTCCTGCTGTTCTGCTGCAGGAGATGGTAAGCCTATGGCTGGAAGACATTCCTGCTCTTCCAGTTAGAAATGGGACACTTCTCGTGCATTCAAATATGTGGTTCAACTGCCTAAAATCATGAGACAATGTTATATCTGATGCTGTGTTTTTGTGGTGGTTGGGTCATGTGTTCAAGTTTTAGTGCTTATCCTGAGGGTTAGAGCTCTTCTGGAGGAGGAGATTTTTGTTCTTTGATTCCAGGAGTTGGGGCTTAAAAACATCAAGTAGTAAGGGCCTAACAGTAAAATCATCAGGTTACAACTTCAGACTTGAAAGAGAAATATGATTTTTTAAGAGCGTGTAAAAGCTACAAAGATCACTTATTCAATTTGAGCATTTTTTTTTTTCACTTAGACTCTCAGCTAGGAAACCTGAAGAAAGCAGGAAAGATAAAAATATTTTAGAGGTGGTCTGAAAATAAACAGTTTGTGAAGGAAAAACATCCTTCTTAAGCATTTAGATGAAGATAAGAATACTGTTGGGTCAAGGTTTTGGAAAAAAAAACAAACACGAACAACCTTGAGGACAGAATGAGATGCAAAGTACCACAGTTTGCAAAGAAGGGAGCGCAGCACTGAAGAAAATGATGTTTTTCCAGAAATTAGATTCACATTTTTTAATGATATAGGTCACAAAACAGACATGGAATGGTGTGGGGATGGAGGAGATCTGTCACTTTAAATCTTTGCATCAGAGGTGATCTTTTAAAAGGTGTGATTCAGCTCAAGCAGAGGTTTAGGCAAAAATTATGCATGAAACTCTCCACACTGTGTTATGCTGAAAATCAGACTGAACAATTGTAATGGCCTTTTGGTTTTAACGTCTATTAACTTCCTTCTGTCTACTTGTAATGTTATGTGTACCAGATTTTTCTCCTCATCTTGGGTAAACTAATTCAAAGGAAGAGGGTTAAGCTTCCTTCAGTTACAGCCTGTGAACTGCTTCGTGGCTTTAGTGAGAACTCTTTCATCAAATTGTGTCTTGTCCACACAAGACATAGATGCTGCTGAATGGCTCACACAGGAGAGGAGAAAATTGAATGAATTAACTTTATAACTATATAACCATGCACATAGGCGTTCTGTATGGTCATGGTATGGCATTCTGTTTTGTTTCCTCTTCTGCTGTAATCTGAACTTTCAGTTCCCAGGCTTTTCAAATGTGTGGTTTTGTGGGTTTTTTTGTTTTTTTTTTTTAGAAAAATCTAGTATTGTCATGACTTTTTCCCTTCTCTGATAAACAGCTGTTTGCAAACTTAACTCTACTTTAATGGGACTTTTTTTTTGCCTCAGAATTTTCTATGGGCCTTGTCGACTAGCCTTTCTTCTGCAGCACCAGCATGATTTACTGTAGAGGTAGGGAAAGGGACTACTCTGTTTTTCAGGTTTCCATAGTGACAGCCAGCCTAGCAAGTGGGGCAAATTCAGCTGTCAGTTATGCTGGTGCAACCCCTGCTACTTGCACATCTGGTTTTTGGGCTCACTGTGCAGTTCAGAAAGAAACATGCCTCCTGAGCTGATAAACCTTTTCTAGTTATCAAGTTTATTCATAAAATAAATAGGGAATTTTTGTCTGTTTTTTTTTGTTTGGTCTTGCTGTTCATGGGAGAGCTGTGTCTTGTTCATCTGTATGCTGTGTGAGATATACTCTGTCTTATAAAAATGTGCTTGTTTCACTGTTCATTTATTATAAGAAATAACAGTGCTCACGTGCCAGTTTTCTTCTATTTGAACCTAATTTCATGAATCCCTGCAGAAAGCTAAATATTCCTGTTCAATTTGCACTTAGGAAGCATCTTGCTGCATTTATAAATACTCTAGTCTCTTTTCCATAATAGCACAGAGATTCTACTTCTGGAATTAAAACTTATCCTAGTCTTTTATATTCTACAAAACTTTGAGTATTCTCCCTATCCTCAGTTCCTATCTTTTCTTTCCTACCTTAGTGGTAGGCCACTACCTGGACTTATTTTCTAGGGGACCCTATACAAGGCTATCAACCCACAGTGCAAATGCATATAGAGATTTTTTTTATTTATTTTTTCCTGAGGTGCTATACAATTCTTTAATGTGCTTCATAAATCCACTGAATGGCTGTGGCTTTTCAATCTGCTGGTTCATCAGCTTGTCATTTTAGAAGATTCAGAACAGGAAGACTAGGTACTTAAGCAGGTTTGGAGGCATTCAAGGTGGAGAGAGGGCAAAGTATTTTCATGGGCAATGTCAGGGAGAGGTCAAAAAAGGAATTTCTGAGCCCTCAGATTTATTTATTTATTTATTGTTCTAGGTCCTTTCTTTGCCATCTAGCAATGGCTTTCATCAGCATAGAAGAAATGTAGGCTGTAAGATGTTAATAGAAGCAGTAAGTGCAATTATACAATTTCCATCCTCCCAGGCGGTTCAATAAAATATTTCTGTGAAAACCAGGGAAACAAGTATCTTGCCTCAACACATGAGTCCAATATGCCACATTCAACAAAGAAATTTCACTCACGTTTTTTATCATTTTTTCTACCTTTCTTGCATGCTGGGATCTGCTCCTGTTCTCATGGTGTATGTAACACTCTCCACCTCAGTAGCAAGTCTTGTAAGTATAATAGATTAAAATCAGATCCTTGCAAGGGACCATTGATGACTTTTGCGTTGTCCTGGACTAAAAAAAGGTACATGATTACTGAAGAAGTATTGCAAAACTTGTTGTCTACTTATTTAAAACTCCTGCTGTTGAGTTGCATCAATGTAACTGAAAGCCTGTTGAGAACAAATGAACTGCTGTGCTGAAAACCATTGTGTTTTCATTGTGAAAACAATTGTGTTGTATTGTAAGCCCTGCAACATTAGTGTTTTCTCTATATTTTCAGCTCCTAGAGTCAGGTGACTTTAAAACACTTTTTCTGAACATGTGTGTGTGTATATATCTTCTTGCTTTTCATATTTTTCTCTACCAGTATGGAAAATAATTTGATTGCTTTCTAAAATTTTAGAAATGAGAAGGCAAACAACACAATTGTATTTATCTTTTTCAAACAGAAGGATTTATTTTAGATATCTCGTTTTTTTTTTTGTTTTTTTTTTTTTTTAGATTAGTTGTATGCCTTGTTAACATTCAGGGTTGGAAATACTTAGGCTGCATATTGTTTCCAATTACATCTGTCCTATACACAGCAATCTGTTACACTGGCTTTTGATCTAGAGCAATATAACTGAGAGGAAAATTCTTTCAAATGGACTTCATTTTCTCAGACCCTGGCAAAAGTGATCTCCACCATCTCACTTTGCTTTATATTCAGTTCAATTTGAGGTGTTTATTTTCATCCACCCCTTTATATTATTTATTGCTCCCTTGAACAAAACAATACATATTTCTTTCTCAGCCAAGGAACAACCCGGGCTTGTTTCCAAAGCATTTTTGGAGAGAAGTCACGGCTGCTTGCAGCAGTACAGAAGAAGACATGCTCAGCTACACCCTTATCAGGATGTGTCTGTGATTATTAACATCAGTGATCTGCCTAATTGAGAAATTCAGAAAGAAGAAAGGACAAGACCCTGCTTAATTCCTTCTGTAGTTTTGTCCAATGAACAGCTTAGAAATAAACACAGCGTTGTCCAGAAAAAAATGTATTTTGTCAAATTACAGCAATAAAAGTTGCTGTGAATGCAGACAAGAATTGCTATGAATATGTGCACTGGACAGATATTCTATGGGGAAGAAAAAGACTAGTGTAATAGGAAGGAATAAAGGTAGTAACCTGCTGGTATTTACTTGCTACCTACAAGTTATTGCAAGGAAGAAGAATCTATTTTTGGTCCACATGGAGTGCTTTGTTTAGTAATTTAATCATCAGTCTTTTGATGTACGTTGTATGCCTCTAGCAAGACATCGTAGCGTTCTATTTGCCTCCTTTGTTAAGGTAGCTGCGTATCAGGCTGAATGCTTCAGGAGTGTTTCTGAAATAACTGCTAAATCTCTTTTTCTTGGACAGGCGACTGCAACACCTCTCTAGTTAGTGTATAATACCCACTTTGAGTCATTGCTACAAGTCTCATTATTTTATAAGCCTTCACTGGCTATGTATGGCATTGCTTTAAGTAGGTGATGTTTCAGTAGTCCTTCCCTATCAGCTTTTTCTTTGCTGCACGTAGCTCTCTGTAGAGTACATAAATGTAGCTTATCACGGTTTTTTCTTATCTGAAGCATACAGCAGAAACAGAGGTGTCTGGTGAGCTAAAATGATTGCAGGTATGGAAAAGAATTCTCTAAGACAGATTAATATCCCTTAATGTAGAGACACAAGGCCATGCTCTAGCAATAATAAATAATCAGTGTTAAAGGGAAGGTAAATTGTGTGCATTTTGCTTCTCTCCAAGTGAGAGCAAAATAATTTAATGCAACTACCAAATTACAATATAATATACGTGAAGTTGGAAGCCAGCACCTCTACCAAGAATGTAAATTGGGGGAAACTCATTGGTGTGAGGCAGCACAGGCTCTGCCCTGACCTGTTTTACACCAGCTTGTGGCCCTAATGCGTTAAAAGCTGGCATTGCCATATGCTTGCAGGGCTGGTGTGAATCAAGAGAAAAGCAGCCCTGTCTCTACCCAGGCATGGTGACTCCGCACACCACCACCTTGCTAGGTGTCCCAACAGCATGATATCCGAGTAAGATACCTGCAGCCCAGGTCCTTCCTGCAGAAGGCCCCAGCTGTGTCCAGAGACCAGGTCTGCACTAGCCACCACAACCTGAGCGACCACAGCAGTGACCTCAAAGGCAGATTTTGAAGCACATCTGAGTGGCAATTTACAGAGAAAGGGACTTTGGGATAGGTGGATGTGGTCAGCTGTGACACAGTGGATGCAGGGCTTTGATAATTCTTCAGGAATTGCTAGAATCAGACATGAAGAAACCACTGGTGCAACTTCCATGTTGGGTCTGCACCCATGTGACAGCCTGGTTTCTCTGGCATTGCTTTGATGCACATCTCTATCAGGGAAGAAATGAGTTCCAAATTCCCTGGTAGCAGCTGTGTTCCTGTTGAAAATCCTTTGACCTTGGTGCTATCCAGTTTGCCGAGTTGTGTCCCTGCTTCTGGATGGATGAGTCAAATTTCTTCTTGGAGATCTGGTGGTAAAGTCTTACATGAGGCACGATTTTTCACCTCCTGTCTTATGCTGCTGCAGAGTGGTGTGTAATTATCTCATGCAAGTAGTAGATGATAATTAGTGGTGAGAACTCCAGGCTATCCTGTTAGCTTTTTGCATGGTCTGTTTGTCCTCATATTCGATCCTCCACCTCTTTCCAGGATTTCTATGCTATAGCCAGGTTGATGTGCAGAGATATGTTATGTTGAGTTTGCTCTGGGGAATCTTGAATGCAGAAGTCTACAGAAACTTAGCTGTGGACATGATGGGGAAAAATTAAAATGGCATGCAGTCTGTGGGTTTTTCTTTCTCTCCAGTAACTAAATAAGCAATTTACTGTTTTCTTTGTCTCTTCTGTGCTTAATCTAAAGCTTAAAGGCGCTAGTGTGAACAAGTGGAGAAAAGTCCATTAGGAAATACAGCTCTGGTTTCTTGAAACAAGCAATATTTGAGGGACTAAAAACAAACATGGATCTTGTGACTTTCTGCCCCAGGAAGAGCAAGTAGCCTGTGCATGTGCAGTTCAGTGCTACCAGCACATTGATGAATTTGAAGGTGGGAAGCTTGCTGGGGGGGATAGTTTGGGCCAATAATCCTAGCAGTTCCTGGGGGCTTTGGGCAAAACAAAGCCTTCCTTGGATGACAGGGAGCTAACGAACTGCGTAGCTGCACTAGGCTCAGTTTAGGTGGTTTTGCTAATCAGAGTTGTATGGCTTCCCAGCTTTATTAAATTCCTTGTTAAATCCAGAGCAGTAACCTCACCCCTCCCCAGAGCTGTAAGTATTCTACACTGTAAATACTCACCTCTGCTGCAGAGACTCTACAAATCTGCTTTGCTGTGGGAAGAGAGAAATCACATCCGTTCGGTAGGGACTGGGGATAGCCAGAAGACAGAGGACCACCAAGTCAGGGATGCCAACTTATTAGAAACCTTGAAGGAATTTTCTCCTAGCACAGTTCAAGATACTTCATATCAATATTTTCTAAAAAGATATCTTTTTAAATTTTGTTACTCTTTTTATGTTGTTGGCTAGTTAGTTTAATGAATAAGCCTACTGTTTTGTTTATCTTAACATTATCAGCTGTGTTCTGTTTTTATTAAGATGCATAAAGTGTTCTGGATTTGGTCAGTCGTTAATTATAATTTATTTTAATTACTACTTGAATCCCTTGAATTTAAATGAAAACCACATGCAGTTTAGCTACAGAGCTGGCCAGCAAATACACAGAAATTCAGGATGATAAAAACTGTGGTTTTGTGATTCCTTAATCCTGTCAATCTTCTCCTAGCTGAGCTCAGGCAACAAGCCTTCTCTTAGCTGTTGATACTCGGGCAACAAGCCCAGACTCGGGGAAAGTATTAATTGTAAGACAGTTTAATCTTTGGGGGGGGGGGGGGGGGAAGTAATGCATTCTAAAAACTTTGCACAACCTTCCCTCAAAGTATTCTCTTTGGATTGTATTGTACTTCATTTTTTTCAAGTTTATATAGACCTGACATTTAATTTGATTGAATATTTCAGATTCACTGCATGTCATAAGGAGTTTTGAGTTCTGAAACAAAATAGTCATGAAATTAGTGAAAGTACTTTGCATAAAATAATCATTCTATAGCTATTTTAAGCTATTCTATAGCAAACACTTTTAAAGTTTGAAGTGATTATGCCCCACATATTACAGTTCTGACAACTGAAAGGTTAGCAAGATATGGTTAAAAGATTTTTGGATCAAAATGATATTTAAGAATGCCCTTAGACATGTTGCTGCAGGAGGAACAAAACTGGAACAAGGAACAAAGGAACAAAGGAAGCCCCAGTCAAAAGAATATAGACACCTGTTGCCTAACACTCTGCCATCTTCTGATATTATCGTAAGAGAAGCATCTCAGACAGCAGGTAGCTATGGCCAGCAGCTAAACCGTGACATACCAGCTGTAGCTGGGTCAATCCTGGCGTGATAAAAAGAGAAATAAAAAGAAATATTTTTTAATCTTACTGTGGAACCTGAAGTCCAGTGCTGAGGATGTTAGAAAGAGTGTCCTAATCTACTTTATCAAGACTTACCAGCAGTATGAAGGGAAAAGTACAGAAGAAGTATTGTTTAGGACAAATGGGCAAGAATTGTACTGCTCATTTCAGTAGGGCAATGTGATAGACACTGCATGCAGAATGGCTGTGCGTGATACTTGTGAGGAATTATCCAAACCAGAGGAGTTCATTGTTGCTCAGGAGTTAAGCTAGATGAAAAACATATTTAACTATACGTTCTACTTTGAAAGTCCCCCAAGCTTTGGAGTGGCATAAACATGGGATTTACGAGGTCTAACTCAGAAAGCCAAGTACTCTCTTGGAACTGCTGGGGTGAGCTGCTTTGAGGGAGGATGCTTTGCTCACTGTGCTATGTTTGGAGGCAGCACTTCTACCAGTGCTTGTGGAAGGGGTAGACCTGGTAGACCAGAGACTAAGAGAGCCCTAAGGACGCTTCTAGGCCTTAATCATCCTGCCCACAGGCTACTTCCACCCCACTTATCCATCACCCAGAGGTCAGGACTACCATCTGATCCCAGCCCTGACTCTCCACATCACATTATCAACACAACTAATGTTCCTGGGACAGCTGAGCAGTTGCCAGTCTGGGTGCTGTGGGATGGTGCCCTGGGTGGTAAAGTTGCTGCCCTGAGCTGGGGTGTCTGTGGCTCCCAACTCAGTCACCCTCAGAACAGCCTGCTCCTTGACTTTCTTTTTTTGTGCCAGCATGTAAAGCTGCATTTCTACCATGAGTTAACGAGCAGATACTCTTGATATCTACTTCAGAAAGCCATAGGCAGTTCCAAAACTTCAAAACCTATGTTTCCCTCTCCTTTTCATTCTCTTGTGCACAAGATACATAAACATATCTGGGTGTTACAGCTGCAGGTGAATTTAGAATAGACATTAGAAGTTTGTAGTGTTTAGAGGAATAAGGTTCTCTACCAATCTGTTCCAAAACATACCTAATTCTAAAGGGATGATTTATGGAAATTTTTTAAAAAGATTATATGATATGATGATGTGATAGTGAGGGGCTGAATCTGAAGAGGTTTTCTCTAGTTCTGTTTCTGTAAATCTCATGATCTTCATTATTAGAGAGATTTTCTAGAGAAATGCTTCTCTGGAGGGTGTGTGTCTTTACTGGGCATTTCTGATTTTTGATCCTTCTTCTATTTTTTTGAGCCCATTATTGTAAAACTTCCAGCACCCTCCTCTTCTGATAGTTTGTTGTTGTTGTAGTTTTTTCCATTCTATGGGCGTTCTCCTCCAGCAAAAGGGAAGGTGCCCACCATGTAGGTCAGCCAGTTGAGTTTGAGCTGCACAGGGGACCGTCCTGTCCCAGGGCTTTCATTGCTTCTGCAGTTCAAAATACACCCTCAGCCAGGGAGAAATGGGATTCCTATCACCAAAAGCAAGTGCTTTCCAGGCTGAGATCTAGCTTCTCTATGAGCTGGTATTTCCTTCAAGCCCTGGAAGGACTTTATGTACTACTTCAAATTCATGAGGTTCTGTTGGTTGGTTGTTTTTTCTGGAGGGTGAGGGTGGTTTCTTTGTTTTTCTTTTTTAGTAGAAAAGAGAGATTTTTGGTCAGCTTTAAAGATTTTTAATGATCCCCTCCGAGCTCTCTGTAACTAGCAATTGCATGCCTTAGTTTGCAGGCGGTAAGAACATGAAAGAACTCCAATACATATTTTTGGCATTTTGTTTAGGTAACCCACAAAATCCACCTCTAGGCATCCCCATTTTTTCTCTCAAACTGTGGGGTTGCATGCATTCATGAGAGGCGTTGTGCTCCTCATCTCCTAGGGAAACGTGAAACGTATTCGCAAACAGCGGGATTTGGTATATCCGTGGAGAAAAACGGCAGGCCAGAAGGGGGTAGTTTTGAATAAGGTCTTATTTACATGGCTGTGTGCATACTTGCTACTGTAGAAAGGGCTGCCTTTTCTGTATGTGCCCTCCTCATCTCCTACTAGTATTGCAGACTAGTACAAGTGAGAGAGTGGTGTTTCTTTGGCTATGACATCTTAAAATATCTCCCCTGCTGTGTCTGTGTGGTCTGTTCTCATCAGCTTAGCTCGTCCTGCAAATGTAGAACAGGCCTGTGAATGAGGAGGAGAAGAAACTCACGTTTTATTATTTATTCTTTTTTAATCTGTAGAACATTGTCTTTTTCTTTTTTTTTGCTCTAGTTTCCAAAGTCATTTTGGGCAAAGTGTAAGGAGCATGAGAGGGCAGGATGGAAAACCTCAGTGGGAATATATGAGGCTACTCTCGAGCAAGTGCTTGTGCTATGCGTTGTGGCATTACGCACTGTGCCACGTATGGGTGAGGCGGTGGTGGTGGGAATCTGTTAATACTTGATTTTGGCAGGGTTAATCCTGTGAGAAATAGTAGCAATGTTAAATTACAATACAGCAGATAGCCAGTACATGCCTTTGGGTATGCTGCTGCAATACTGTTTGTACTGTGATATTTACTTTTTTAGACTGTAATAAAAGCTAATTTTATTTCAACAGCTGAAGGATTTTTCTCCATGATGTTATTAAAGAAGAGAGTACAGCCACTACAAGGATGTTTTCACATTTACTGTCAACTTTCTTTGACTGAAGTAGTGTGTGCCAGATGAATTTTCACTGTCTGACTTGCCCATTCTTTTCCTTAATGTTGTGGCTTCTTGTACCTATCCTTAGGAGAGGCAGCTCCAGGGAGCTGACACAAATAATGCAGAAGACCTGGAAGTCAAATAAAAAAAACAGAAGTGACTGGCAGGAACAGAAGTACTGCAATAAAAATGCTATTTAACCTGCTGGCTAATACAAAAAGGTTGTTTCTGCAACAACTAGTGGAACAATATATCTAGCAATTAAATTAATCCAAACAAATAAGGGTTTTAGCCCCATTATTCTGGCTAAATTCCAGCTCAGGTAATTACGTTCTGGCTACCTGCTTTCCCTCTGCAGTTTCTGCTGGGTAAGTTACAGCTTACATCATGTATGCATGTGTTGGGCTCGTTATGAACGGCTGTGTACCACGTCAGCATCTGGTAAGTTCTATCTGGTAAGAAGCACAGAGGTGATTGCATTTCAGTGGAAGTAAGGGGTGACTGTTTAGTTGTATTTAACACATTAGTAGGATTTGTGGATGCAGCAGACACCAGGCCTGGCATGTTAAAGTGATGACCGTAATATAAACAGATAGGCAGTGGTTAGAAAGACATCGGCAAGACAGATGAGTTGGATTAGCACTTTTTTCCCTCCCCACTCTTCCTATGTTAGAATGTCCCATACTCTTTTCTGCTGAAGCTGAACATTTTTCTTTGTGTCAAAGCCAGCTTGTAGAGGCTGCCTGTATTTTTAATCACGACCGTGCATACTCCTGGCTCACAGAGTAACCCCACAGACAGATGCACTGGTGGAACTGAAGGGTAGCT
Organism: Cygnus atratus; assembly: GCF_013377495.2. NCBI lineage: Eukaryota > Metazoa > Chordata > Aves > Anseriformes > Anatidae > Cygnus > Cygnus atratus. The sequence continues at coordinate 105,062,373 of NC_066364.1, read as the reverse complement.
CAGGGAAGAGATGAGGGAATGGGTAAACCATCTTTGACACAAAGCATCCCTTCTTGGCAGCATGTGTGCTACTCCAGTCCTCTGGGAGATTCAGCTGATGCTGGCACATTCCTAAACCCCTTCTGGGGAAAGGCAGCGAAACACTGAATTCAAATCTAGCTTACAATTCCTACTGTATCTGATACAGAGCAGTCTCTGGCTGTGTCTTTAATGCCATTTTGAAGGGCCACAGTAATTTAATACATTTTATTGTCAGCTCATTTGGAGAGGATCATCCCTGCAGATCTGAAAAATGAAAGCGTGAGTCAAGGGTAATGTCCTGCAATCACCAAGAATTTCCCTCTTTTGCACCATTGCAGAAAATACTTTGTATGTTGACAAGATGACTAAGTGGTAGCTAGCATACAGCACGTGGGTCAGGGAGTCCTTTCCCACTTCTGCTTTTTGATGGAGCTGAAGAGAGGGCTCATCTTTCCATGTGTGAGGCACTAAGAATCCATCCAGATCAGTTGCATATGAGATACAAGTGGGTAGATGCACTGGTATTTGGATGTGGAGCTGCAAGTGAAATTCAGAATCATCAACATGTTAATCACAATTTGGGGACAGCTTTGACAAAACATACATGATCTGTTATAACCTGGGCTTTGGAATGGCCTTTTCATGGTACTTCTTTTACAATTGAGGGCACACTTGGCTTTCGCTAAGAACCTCAGTTACCTGGAGATGTGGCGCGCACACACCACCTCACAGAGAGCATCTGAGGGCAGCCAGCTCATTGTTGCATGAAGGAGACCGAATGAACAGGAGCAACAAGGTACAAGGCAAAGAACTGGTTCCTTTTCACCTAGACAAATGTTTTAACAGCTGTGCAAAATGGTCCTTGGATGAATGAATTAATATAAATGAACATTGCCAAACAGATTGTATTGAGAATTGCTTTAGAACACAAAGATCTTTTGGTGGTTAAGTCCAAAATCTGCAAATTTTTAAAATTGTTTTTATTTATCAAAGCAAAAAATATTTTCAGCAGGATAAACAACACAAATTTATCAGCTTTAAGCTCTTCTTAACAACTTTAATTTACTTCTGTTAAAATGATTCAGCCATCACTGCTTTTCCACAATAGATATTTTGTTGTGGAAACTAATTGGAATGTGCATGATAGATGAACTACATTGAAAACTCCAATTTTTATCAGTTCTAACCCTTGATCTTAATTAACTCTTCTACATCTGTTTCCGCAGAAACCAACAATACAATCAATAAAATACTACAGCCAGCTGCTTGTGTTGAAGAAATATGCAGAACAAACTGTTTTCAGTTATTTGCTTCTGACCAGTTTGTGGTCTCAGCAACAGGTATACTTTGTTGCCTTCAAAGGCATCAGGAGCCTGATCCTTGCTAGAGAAAAACCCATTGGATAATGACATTTGTTCTGCTTCACAGGTGGATAAGATATTATAAAATAAGGGTGGTACCTTTTCTCTCATTGATTGGCAGCTGTTCTGTTCTGGGGGTAATTAAGTACTGTGTTCAGTTTTGGGCCCCTTGCTACAAGAAGGACGTCGAGGTGCTCGAGGGAGTCCAGAGAAGGGCAACGAAGCTGGTGTGGGGTCTGGAGAACAAGACTTACGAGGAGCGGCTGAGGGGGCTGAGGGAGCTGGGGTTGTTCAGCCTGGAGAAGAGGAGGCTCAGGGGAGACCTCATCGCTCTCTATAGGTACCTTAAAGGAGGCTGTAGCGACGTGGGGGTTGGTCTATTCTCCCACGTGCCCGGTGACAGGACGAGGGGGAATGGGCTAAAGTTGTGCCAGGGGAGGTTTAGGTTGGATATTAGGAAGAACTTCTTTACTGAAAGGGTTGTTAGGCATTGGAAAGGGCTGCCCAGGGAAGTGGTTGAGTCGCCATCCCTGGAGGTCTTTAAAAGACGTTTAGATGTAGTCCTTAGTGATATGGTTTAGTGGAGGTCTTGTTAGTGTTAGATCAGAGGTTGGACTGGGTGATCTTGGAGGTGTCTTCCAACCTAGACGATTCCGTCATTCTGTGAATAGTCTCCTTAGAAAGGATAGGGGAATAAGAGTGTATTTGGCTTACGTGGCAAGGTTTGGGTAGTGGGGTGGGGAGTGCTGCAGCTCTTGGTTGCCTGTCAGTGTTAAACCACCACAGAAATTGAATCCCCAAACAAACTTCCTCATGGGGGGGTGCAAAATCCAGTCTATTTCACCAGGCCAAGAGTCTGTTCCATGAATGTACCTCAGAGGTAGAGGGTCACTAAAGAAGTGGATCCTCTGCCAGAAATCTGAGACTATATGCCAACCTGTCACCTGGAACTGAAAGCATGAGAAAATCTTTTGTAAATAAGATGTGCACATGCTTTGAATTGTTTGTTTGCTTTGGACTTTTATAAATTAATACTTGCATTTGAAGTTTCTTTGACCTGGATTGAGTTCTCAAGGGTTTCAAGTTTGTTAACATCAAGGTATCCCATTTCTGTCAGAGGAAAATCTTCTTTGGGGTACTGTTTGTCTCCAGCCCCCCCCCACCCCCCAAAAAAAATAAAATAAAATATATATATATATATATACACACACACACACACACACATCTCTATATATTTATTTATTTCTGCAAGGTGACCAAACAGTAACAGCTCTAGGCTCTAGGACCACTTGGGATGCAGAGAGTGGATGAAAGAAATGTCTGATGGCCACACATGTGACCCAAATAAGTATCCTGGTGTATAGAGAGATAACAGAGAAAGAGCCAGAAGCCTGAGGGAGTCTGACACTGATAGACATTGGGTTTGATCTCATATGTTTAAAAAAATAAAATAAATGTTGGCTACAGACTCTGTGCTGTGTTGTCCTGGGTGTAAGTGACAGTGTCCTCCAGCTTGCAGTGTCGTCGCTACCACTTGGGTCTTTCACAATACTGATACAAAGTCAAGTGTCATGACATTATTAAACATTGTGATACTCATACTTTTAATAGGCTGGGGCAGAGGAATTTGAAGTTGCAGTGACAACAGGGTGCAGACAGATTTCAAGGTGCAGTTTGTAACTAGCACAAGAGTACCAGCACCTAATGATTTTGGTAATGGATGCATTTAGAAACACAGTTCTATTATGGTACTGATATTTCGTCCATTTCTAACAAGAGCTAGTTAATTTTTTGCAAGAGCTGTGAGGGAACTCTGTGAGGGAACTGTACGGTTGGAATATACGTTTGAGAAGGGATGTGATAAATTGCCTATAATTTTTTTAGCTTTAAATATTCTCCCTTAAAACATTCATGTCGGTGTTTTAATTTAAATAAATGAAAACTTATTGGCATTTGCTTATGTTCATATTTCTGTGAGTGTAGATATGTAGATTTATCTTTTCTTTTATGAAGATAAACATCTCATGTCTGTGTGGTCATGTATTACAGGTAAGGTTGATGACATTTTCTGTAATTAAAATTGCCAAATGCTTCTCATTACAAGAAACTGAAAATAGGGTGTAATAGCTCTCTAAAACATTAATTTGAATGTTGAATGTACGAGGTAGTTTGTCAGGGATGCTCTCATTATCATATCTATTAAAAAGAAAAATAAACAAAAAACCCACCACCAATAAAAAATTCCCGTCAGTCAAACTGTTAGCCTTTGAAAATATCTGATTTGCTGGAGTTCAAAGTTCATAAGTTTGACAACTAATTCTTCCAAAGTTTCTTCTTGTGTGGGGCATGATTTCTATAGGATTGAAATAGCCTGTCTGGTGATTACACACAATGTTAGGCCTGAGCACCACCAACAACAAAGAATTTCGTTTCTCCTCCCAAGAAGAGAAGTCCTGGCTGGGCATCAATAGCAGAAATATGTCCCTTTCACAAGGGTGAGAGCTGGAATTCACTGAAGAGATAGGTGTACACTGGTGCCAATGTGATATGAGGTAGAAGGGAAAAGATAGAAATGGAGAGGTTGTGGAGGAGGAGTGGTAAAAGAAGCCTGAAAGCTGTGAGGAAAGGAGGTTGGAAGTGCAGTGTAAGATGAGCAACGAGAGAATAGGTGAGAGAAGGGATAAAGTTTGTGTGATGAAACAGAAGGCATAGCAAGACTGGCTGGACTTAAAAATATTTAATGAAGGAGGGATAAGGAAAAATGTTGGAAAGCAGTTAAGGGTGGTGTTTGTAGCAGTATCTGAAAGAGGAAGACAGAGGTGGTACTGAGACACACAGAGGAAGTGGCAAGACCATTTGAGACTGGGAACAGGTGTGCGAAGGGAAGGTGAAGTTTGAGAAAGGGAAATACAGTAGGTGAAGAGCTAAGTGAGTAGAAACCAAAGCAATTTGAGAAATGGCATAAACAATGAATGAGAGAAAAAATGGACTAATAAAAGTCCTGTCATATATAAAGTCACTAATTTTGGTTGTCACAAATAGGACATCCAGAATTAGTGTATTTTTCCCTTATTCTAATTTCTTTTTATCGGTTTCTCGTTTGTAAACTGGGGAAGGTTCTGACCCTTCACCTCACAAACATGTTGGGAAGATAAATGGCAAAACGTTTGTGAAGCACTCACATACGCTAATGATGAGCACTGCAGAAACACTCAGGAGGAAATTAATAGTTCTGTCTTTAGAAGTGCATTTGTAAATGTGCAGTAAATAAGGCCTGGGGCGATACATTGAACAACAAGCAGAAAACAAAATATTGAATTGCTGCTCATTAAGTGAGCACACTCCATTCTCTACACTAAAGGAGGCAGAAAAATATGGATGTAACATCAAAGTTTATATCATAAGTCACGTAGAAAAGGGAATCCAAGATGAGGCAGCACTTGCAATCTTAATTCTTTCCTAACTCTAAGAGAGTTTGTCTTTATGACCTTAATAATGTTCTCTTAGTGCTTTTGTGTTTGTGTAGAGATGTAGCGCAAAATGTTATCTCATGAAAAGCATAGGAAAGAAAGATGTTTTGAAGAACAGATTTCCTGTTCAAGTAGCACAAAAACAATTCCACTGTTAGAAAGAGATTTGACTTATGTAGTTGTATGTTATCTGGCATGGGTATACTTGTACCTGTAATATGAATGTCCTAATCTCACTTTTCATCCCCGTATGACCTTCTCTAGCATGCTATTGTATTATGAACTTAAGAGCGTTCCTGACAATCAAGATACTTTTTCCTACTGAGTTGTATTTTGTAAGTAAACATGGAGTTGAAATGGCCTCTCTTTTAGAAGTAGTTTTTGCAGTTCTACAGGAATTGACTTAGTAGCCCCACACTACCTAGCTGAGTGAGCTGGATCCAAATAAGGGTATGAAATGTGTACCTCCTGTTCCAATTAAAGCTGATGGCAATTCATCACCCTAATTGCAACAATGCCCTCCATGATCATTTCATCCCAAATGCCCCATTCTTCTTTCTGAACAAGTGACTTTAAAAAACATTTGGAGCCTTGCCAAGTGCAGAGAGAAAAAATTACTGACTATGATATCACATGAGAAAACATTACAGAATGAACAAATGAAGAGGTCAAGCAGAACGGTGAGAATACTCTATCAGTCTTCTGGAAGTATGAACATATGCCTGAACATTAGTGGTTATATCGTCTAATCTTTCCCATAAACCAGTAGGAGTCATCTCTTAATAAGATAAGATTTTCTAAAATGCTCTGCAATCTTTGATGCTGTCAGGCTTTTTCATGTTTTGTTTTGTTTTTAATTTCTTATTCCATATTATTTTATTAAGAGAAAAGGGGAATAGATTTAGGCTTGGGAGCAGGATGTGCAGTCAGAGGAAACTTGCAGGATGCAGTCAGTTGGGCTCTCCAAGCACATAAGATCAGCCTTAGGAAATGGGTTCCTTTGTGAACCAGCGTCCTGGGTCAATAGGACTCAGTGTTGTTATTAGGCTGGGCTTTACAGACCCAGCATACTCTCAAGACTCAGAATTTTTCACTCTGTAGAAAATAACCTAAAAATCATAAAAGAAAAATAATGTTTCTTGATTCTTTGCAGATTGAGTTCATTACTGTCAATATTTTACATTTCTGATTGACTTATTGTAGCCCTAGGGTACGTGACAGGGTAGATTTTTCACTGTTGAAAATTAAGAAGTAACACTGAATATCATTTACATAGCCTAAGGACATGCACAAAGAGGCTTCTTTGTTTTTCAGTGGGCAAGAATCACCTCATTAGCTTCAACTTTTATTTCACGTGTTCTCTGGAATTAGAATGTTCTTTCTGTGGTCTACCAAGCTACTAGAAACAGTAGACATGACATTAGAAAGGATATTACTAGACAGAAAGAGATATAAGGCATTAGGTGAGGGAGTGGATGGCACTTTTGTAGAATCACTGCTTGATTCTGCTGGTAACAACTGCTAAAATATGAACTTATTTTTTTGCCTCAACTGGTCGTGCACTGCTGGATGAGTGTGTGAAAGAGCTTAACTGAGACACAAATCCTGAACAAATCAACATCTTGCACCCACTGACTTTACTGAGAATTGAGAATTTATCACCCTTTGGGCTTTTGGATTTTTTTATTTATCACACCTACTTTTAAAATCCTGAAAATGTCAGAATGTGAATGCAGTACTTTTTCTTAGAACTTAGATTATTTTTATTAAAAGAAAAATTAAAGGGGGGGGGGGGGAGGTGGAGAGAAGAAGGGGGCCTTGTGATCCAGCTGAATTCTGGCTCTTTCCAGGCTACATACGAAGTTTTCTCTGTGATGTCTCAAATGGATCATATGCTACTAGCAAGCCAGATTCTCACTCTTTCAGAAATCAGTTTGTATTTCATAGCACCATATGGCATGACAGACAGGACCAGGCATAAGTGAATACAAGGTACATCTTCCTAGGACAACTTCTCATGCCTTCCCTCATGCACTTGGTCTTTCTCTTTTGTTGAATGTTGAAATGCAGTTTTCAAACCACACTTTCTTTTGCTGGAAAATATTGAGAATTAATTGTCTCCACTGAGTGACCTTGTGTGCACCAAGAATATGATTTGTTGTTGTTGCTGATATATGGAGATTTGATGACTCCAAAAATGATTGATGCTTGTGGGGACTAAATTTCATGCTGTGAAATTTTAGTTTCTGGATTACTGTGTATCCCAGTATGCTGGGAGATACAACTGGTGTCACTTTGCGTCTTCAGGCAATTGTATGCAGGGTGGAATTCTACTGTTACCAGTAGATAAGGTTGTGCAGTAATGGTTGTAACCCAAAGATTTATAATGTAAATAAAGAAATCGTGGAATGATGGAGTGGGAGGTGGTACACAAAACCTGTATTCCCTGATGATCCCTTCCTCAGGAAGAGAAAAGGAAGACACTGAAAAAGTGAGCTAGAAATGGCTAGAAAAAAAGTGAGCCTAGAAACTGGCTTCCTAGGAACTCCTAGTGAAGATTTCACCATGGATTTCATAGACTTTCTTCCATCTTACCACGGACACTCACCCAGGAGCCAGATGTTTCTGGTGGGGCAGGTGGTTCTTCCACTCTGGTATGACTTGGAGCATCCCATTAAAATTAGTGGGATTTACACTACTGTCAGTGTGTGAGCTTTTTATAACCTGATTCTGCAAGGTGAATATTTGTGTCCACTCTGTTTATCTGGCTTGTCCTATTAAGATTGAGCAATCTATTTAAACACTTAAAGTTAGGCATAAACTTAGTACTTCGACGAATCATGTCTTAAGTGCAGTGAATAAAAACAACAGTTGACTTTACAGTTTCTGATTTTTCGATGACTCCCTCAGTCAGGAAAAAAATAGATCAGTAATGTTTATCTTGTTTTAGACAATAAACTGAACGGTTACTGTAAAGTTATGAACCAGGTATAAGGTCCAGGATTCAGTCACTGATACTCTTTGTACTGTGAAAATTTAATAATGAAGTAGTGAAACTTTACGTTTGAGCAAACTTCAACTAAAATAAATTGTCTTTCTTTTAATGGAATCTATGAACTGTATGAATCTACGAAGGGTACCTGTGAGCCTAGAAAAATGGAAGACAGAAAAACGTGCCATCAATTATAACTAGAATAATTTTTCTTAAGAAGCTGTGTAAGAGCTCTTATCTTCTGTTCAGACAGATGCTTCAACCTGAAGCAGTAGCAACATCACTGCATGAGGCAAACATGCGGGTAGGTGGGATCGGAGGGTAGTTTACAGGTAGCCCGTGACACCTCCATTGTCTCTGCTGGTGGCAACTTTGTTCTGTTCCTCAAGGAATGTGTTCCACCAGGATGCCTGGAGAAGGATTTTGCTTGTATCTTGCTGAAGAAAGGAAGAAAGTCTTTTAAGAAAGTCTTTTTTTTCTTTTTTTTTTTTTAAATGGTGATTTTTCCCTTCACTTATTTTGCTATCATCTTCATTTTCAGAAGATGGTAAAGGAAAGATGTTAGTTTGTCCCTCATCCCTACCACAAAACAACTCATTGTAGGATTCCACCTGAGATAATCTGATGCTATTCCTAGAGCATTCACTTGCCATTCCCTTGAGTTCAAGAAAAATATTTAAATACCATGTATAATCTCTACTGAAGAGTTAACATGTTTTTTATTTCTTTTTTCCCTCTAAAATACAGGAAGACAACTGTGTTCTTTCCTGTGTGGTCTTGTATGATCTACTGCTCCGCAGGGACAAAGATCACTTGTGTAAGAGAGAGCAATTGCTTATTGATGTGTTAGTAGGAAATGAAGTTGTTATAAAGGGTAGGTAAATGACAGCATCTTTCTGAAAGATATGTGGAGTCTCTCCTGCTTCCTCTTGGGGTACATGCAAATATTGCCAGTTACTTGCCCTAAGGTGAGTCTGAAAATACACTGCTAGACTGAAAGTTCAGAACATGAGCAATTAAGGAAGTCCTTCTTATCACTGTTCTCACTTTCTCTCTTGTTTTTCAGTGGTGTTTGTTTCCTTTCCACAGAGAAGACAACAGCTCTGGATTCTGATAAAACGAAGCTTGGCAGAGTCCCAAGCAAGTTCTGGGACTGTACTCAGCTTGAGCATCTCATTTATCTCACAGGTATTCAGTGATTTTTCATATGCTAGGCTGGCCAGCACTGATAATTCTAAGAGTTGGGTTTTCTAACTGGGGTTATGCCTGTATTTGGATACCAAAATTACATATTTTTTAAGAGGTCTTTGGGCAAACATAAGATCATTCTACCTGTGCTCCAAGCCAACAGGAGCCTATGTTGGTCTGCTATCGTAGGAGAAGATTTTATTAGCTCAGGTTGGTGCCATCTTAACTGTGGCTACAAGGTTTATCTTGGTGTGATGTACAGAGCAGATTAACTCACCTGCTGCATAGACATACCCTTAAATGTACAAAGCTAGATCCTTGATTATCATAGAGTCACTTTGTGAGGAAGTGACCGTGGATAATCTCCACTTTTGTCTTGTTCCCTCTCCAACCTGGCGTGCTGTCGGTCCTCAAATGGCAGCGCCTCCTGAAAAGAGATCTTCCCTATCAGTTAGAGGACAGCCTTGGCCTGAGGTGCTCTTGAATGCAGCCCAACGCTCTCAAATACAGGAGGTCATGGAGGCGCTGTGAGAGTAATTTGTTTTTCTCAAATCAACTCATTGTTTATAATGATTTGTCTTATTAGTTTTGGGTAGCTGTTTTTAATAGTATATTGCACAACTGAGCAAATTAATCTTCGTTTGTATACCAGGCATTGCAGTGCATATTTTATAGAATTAGAATTTTTTGAAGGAATAACCTTAATAACTAATATGTAGTGACTTCTCACTCACCAGTAAAATAAATTTCACCTGAGACTTGACGGTTGTAATATATTGTTGGATAGCACCTTATTGTTCCACACTTGGGGGGGCAGGGGAGAATAAGGAAGGCCTTGCAAGAATTTTCACACATCAAGAAATGAAATTCACTGTCTAGTCTAGTGCATTTTCAATAAGACGAATGCTTATTTATTTGCTATTGCTGTAGCTTGTATAGCCCTGTTTGCAATATGTTACTACACATGACATTACATATGCTTTCCTTTACAACTTGTATATTAATCAGAATATTCTGATCCTAGATCCCTTCCACCATTTAGACCCATTTTTAGGTATTCAGCCAGACTGCTCGATAACTTTGTATTATGACTTTTCCACGAGTGTCCTCAAGGAAAGCATATGTCACTCTGAGGTATGCTGGCAACAGGTGAAATCACACTGCTTCACGCTACACTGAATCATTTGTAAGTCACCTCACAAATTATCATTTATTTTAAAAAGTTATTAAAAAAACAAACAAAAACCAGCTTTGCCAATCAGAGGGTGTATCCAATATTATAAAACTGAAGCACTGGTCAAACTGTAAACACACTAAACACACATTTTTTTCTTCTCATACATTTGTTATATATTGAATCTCTAATAGCTTGCTTTAGAATCAATATTTACAATAAAAGCTCATTCATGCTGTTTTCTAGTCCTTGACAAGATGACAAAAACATTTAAAATAAAACGATAAGAAATGTGAAGTGTCAGGATGGCTTTTTCAATCAATAATGTTTCTTGGTAAAATGCATTAATGCTTTGGGACACACGCTATTTTTGCAAATACCAAGCATTTGTCTGACATCCAAATAGTGTAACTCCACTTGTGTTTACCAGCAAACTTGAAGAATATTTCTATTCCCCCAAAATACGTTAAAAAATAAAAATGAAAAAAGAATTTCACCAGATTTCGATGGCTGTAATTTATGACACTAAATGCATTATACAGAGCCTGCAAGCTCAAGGAGGTGTATTGCAATATGTTTTGACTGATGCTTAAGCAATGCTTATTATTATTCCTTCTGATGGCTCAAGTAATGTCCTAAGATATTACAGAAAGGCTGTGCTATAAGATCTGGAGCAGACCAGAGCAGAGGGAGACAGTTCCAGTATGATATTCCTGATTTGTCTTCAGAATGTACAAATAACTTCAGAGAATCAATTAATATGATATCTGTACTTCCTACTTGCAAACTACAATGGTTGTAAACCTAAGAAAATGTAAAGACTGAAGCCTCCTTTCCTTTTGGATATTAAGCTGCATTCTCACTATTCTGTGCTCTAAATAGCACACTGTCTCCATGGCAATGTGCGGTTCAGTTTTAAACTTTCCAACACATAAAAATGTTAATTTATTTGTTTTAAGCACTCCCACAGTTGTCACTGCTATGAAAGCCTTGGGATTGGGAACTTTCCAGGAGCAGTGGAGCCATTGGGTTAAAGACTGGGTTAACTGCCAGGAAATACCCAACCTGAAGGTCATTATTGGCAAATTATATTATTATTTCCTGTCAGCTTAGCTTGTGAAGTGGCACTCAAAGCATTAGGCAGTGAGCACACTCAGAGCATTCAAAGAAATTTGCTTTCTTTTGTTCTTGATGATAAGGTTTCTTGGTAAATGAATGCAGACTGTGATGAAGGAAAGACATGTTAAATGTTAAGGCCTAGCGTGCCTGACTTTCACGGTCATTACCATTACAACCTTTTTTTAATTTGTGATAAGGATATACCTTGTCATCCCCTAGAGGAAGCAAAGCAATAAGTTTATATTTCCAACATTATTTTACTGTTGTTTAATTCTCTGATAACTTGGCTTTCTGCTGTAAAAATTGTTGGCCTTGAGACTGTCAGAGCACTGCCTGGTGAAGTGCGAAGCATTTTGGTTTTGATCCAATAGAGCGCTCAGGCAGATGTTCAGCTTCAAGTATGCAGGTAATTTTTACTAGAGACTAGAAAGAAAAAGAAAAAAAAACAAACAGCAACAAACAAACAAAAACACAAAACAACAACAAAAAAAAAAAACTCTTCCTGACCTTAGAGCCTTCTGTAATTTTTCTTGACTGCAACTGGAGTATTCATTACTTGTGGGATTTAACATACAGATCAGCAATTCTTAAATTTTGTGCTCTGAGAAAAGCTTGAAAGAAATTCAGTTTTGCTTGATATTTTTGCTAATAAGGTGCTTGTCACCCTTTACAGTTAATTTAATACAATAGAAAGTAGAGTACTGCCATGATGCTGTAGCAGCAAAGAAGGTGGGCACTCTTATTGCAAATTCAAATAAGCTTAGGACAAGTCTTATTGGGGATAAGAGGGGGGTTTGAATTTGTTCAGATAATGTTCGCAATGCAGACCCCAGTCTGAGTAAAGGGAATGCACAGATCTCATAGTAGGTCTCATAATTCAGTCTCGAGTCTTATTATTTGCATATAGGAAAAGAAACTCACTCCTCCTAAACAGATATACACCATAAAATCTTTGCATAAGGCTGGAAAAGGCATTTTTCTTCTCAACAAAGGAATGACTGTCCAAAGCCATTCCCAACAGATGTCTGCTTCATCTGTTTTTCAGTATCACATTGCACAATCTGCCAGGCTTGTTACTCAAGCTTTCTTCACATCCAGAAAGATCCCTTCTTGCTTCAATCCATCCCACTATGACATAGAAACATGGTATTCTTTCTCTCATACCAGCAAAAGATGAACTACATGTTCACCTTCCCTAGGCTTCACAGATCAAATTCCATAAATTTTATTTGCAATTTTCCTTTCTTTAAACTTCTATTCATTTTTTTTTGTTTGCCTCCAAATTCACTGTAGTTTATCTTTCTTGAAATGTTGCCCCCTAGATTGGACACTCAACTCCAACTTATTTTATGTAAGTGTATAAGCTTTATATATCCTAGTGCAACATCACTCAGTATTTGAAACAGTACACTTCTGATTGTTCAGTGTGTGGTTTACAGAGTTTCTCAAGTTCTCTTTTTCTTATGGAGACAGCACATTAAAATTGTAGAGTACAAGAGCTGAAAATGGGTTTGCTGGGAATGCTGATATTACTGCTAAAAAACAAACTAAAAACACTATTGTATTGTCAGTAACTTCTCTGTCACCAGGTGTCCTGACAAATATTTAACTTGTTTTGTCACCTTGTTCTATTAAGAGAAGGAACTTAGAGAAACCAGGTCCATCTCTTTCTATTTCCTGAGATTATCTTTTTCACATTAGTTGCGACCAGACATTTTATAATGCTATGAAAAAACTCTGAAGAAGTTCAGAGCTTTAGGCGTTAAAACTAGTGCAAGTCTTTCCTTCGCCTATAATGAGAACAGAATGTGGCATTTAATCCATTGGAATAGCCAGATACCATCAAAAAGCTTTCTGAAAACAAAGTCTCTAATCTATATCATTTACAAATAAATAAACAAGAGGTCTGGTTTGCTCTCTCAGATAGATGAAAGGATATATATGTAAACAAATTAAAACAATATCAGAAAAGCAAGAAACAAGCTACATCTTCTAAAGCTATTCACTGGATTTAAACAGCTGTGGATAGATCATATTAGAAAATGAGCATGAACAGAATAGAAATGGATGCATACCAACAGACAGAGCAGAGATGTTTATCATACCTTTTCATTCCATTTCTCATTTTTGTTTCTTAATGGTTCTGAAAATTGTATTTCTATAGACATGGCCATTGCTTAGAATTATTTAAGAAATGTTGCAAGGAAACGTGTATATAGGATGTTCACTATGTTCCCCACAGCCTAACTGGTGGCCATTCATTCTGTGTCCTGTGCTCACATGAATGCTGGTAAAATCCTAATTCTTAAGTATGTCTCATAAGTAGAATGGCAAAGGTGTGTTACCTAGTTTTGGGTCATCTGTTTCTATTCCTCATAGCAACTAGGGGAACACACCCCTCCTCTCCCACCCCTGCCCTTCTTGCAATATGTATGCGTATTCACAGACCAGTGAAGCACTTATGATAAACCCATGCCAAGATGTCAGTCAAGGACCTGGGAAACTTGCCAGAAAACCTGTCCTTGTGTTGGGCTAATTAACTCTCAGCATATCTGTAATTGTCCCTATTAGCTAGGAGCACATGTTAAAAGCAGCACTAAAAAGATGGTGGTAGGAAACCAGACAAAAGGGAACTTTATGGACTGCCTGTGTTTGAAAATGTAATTAAAACTATTAACCAGAACTACAATAAACTTGGCAGAGCACTCAGCATAGTCAAACCTGTGGTGGTTAGCATCACTTCAAGTTACAGCTATGTGTAAGCTTGACCAGCTGGCAAGATTGTGAGCGTGTCCACCCCTCTTCTCGCCCAGTGCTCTGTATGGTGCCAGGTAGCATATGCTGCAACATCATGGGATTTCCCACCAACGTGTGCCCTCAAGTTGTAGGCAACTGTTAGTGGCAGTCATAAAAAAGGCATCACTGACATTTTAGTGTCCTGACCTGGCACAAATGTGCAGATGCTGGTGGCCTCTAGTAAGGAAATAGCTTTAAAAAAAAATAAAGCATCAAATTCATTTTCTACTGATGTACATTAATTAATTCCAATTCACACAAGTAAAAGGAAATGGGCTATGAACACGGTAAATCAACACTTCAGTTTATAATCACCAAAGTGATCACAAATCATTATGATCACTCTTTACCCTCCATAATTACAGTTGTGAGCTTGATTCAAACCTCAGCGCATTCAAAGGAAGGCATACATTGATTTCAGTGTACTTTGAATAGGATGGAAGGTAAAATAATCCTATGTTTCATTAAGAAAATGTGTGATACACCCCAGGAGCTTCCTGATATATTAATGCACGAGTATCTCTCCTCATACTGTATCATCACAAACAGAGAAGGACTGGTGGGAGATGTGGTGGTCGGAAACTGTCTTGGACAGAGTGACCACGAAATGGTAGAGTTCTCTATTCTTGGCGAGGCCAGGAAGGGGACCAGTAAAACTGCTGTATTGGACTTCCGGAGGGCTGACTTTGAGCTGCTCAGGACGCTGGTTGGCAGAGTCCCTTGGGAGGAGGTTCTGAAGGGCAGAGGAGTCCAGGAAGGCTGGGCACTCTTCAAGAAGGAAATCTTAATGCCTCAGGAGCGGTCTGTCCCCACGTGCCCAAAGACGAGCCGGCGTGGAAGAAGACCGGCCTGGCTCAACAGAGAGTTGCGGCTTGTGCTTAGCAGAAAAAAGAGGGTTTATAATCTTTGGAAAAAAGGGCAGGCCACTGAGGAGGACTACAAGGATGTAGCGAGGCTGTGCAGGGAGAAAATTAGAAAGGCCAAAGCTCATCTGGAGCTCAACCTGGCTACTGCCGTTAAAGACAACAAAAAATCCTTTTACAAATATATCAACGTGAAACGGAGGACTAAGGAGAATCTCCATCCTTTACTGGATGCGAGGGGAAACCTAGTTACTAAGGATGAGGAAAAGGCTGAGGTGCTTAATGCCGCCTTTGCCTCAGTCTTTAGCGGCAATACCGGTTGTTCTCTGGATACCCAGTGCCCTGAGCTGGTGGAAGGGGATGGGGAGCAGGATGTGGCCTTCGCTATTCATGAGGAAATGGTTGGCGACCTGCTACGGAGCTTGGATGTGCACAAGTCGATGGGGCCGGATGGGATGCACCCGAGGGTACTGAAAGAACTGGCGGAGGAGCTGGCCGAGCCGCTTTCCATCATTTATCGGCAGTCCTGGCTATCGGGGGAGGTCCCAGTTGACTGGCGGCTAGCCAATGTGACGCCCATCTATAAGAAGGGCTGGAGGGCAGACCTGGGGAACTATAGGCCTGTCAGTTTGACCTCAGTGCCAGGAAAGCTCATGGAGCAGATTATCTTGAGGGTCATCACGCGGCACTTGCAGGGCAAGCAGGCGATCAGGCCCAGTCAGCATGGGTTTATGAAAGGCAGGTCCTGCTTGACGAACCTGATCTCCTTCTATGACAAAGTGACGCGCTTGGTGGATGAGGGAAGGGCTGTGGATGTGGTTTACTTGTTTACCTTGACCTCAGTAAGGCTTTTGACACCGTTCCCCACAACATTCTCCTCAAGAAACTGGCTGCTCGGGGCTTGGACTGGCGTACGCTTCGCTGGGTTAGAAACTGGCTGGATAGCCGGGCCCAGAGAGTTGTGGTGAATGGAGTCAAATCTGTTTGGAGGCTGGTCACTAGTGGTGTCCCCCAGGGCTCAGTACTGGGGACGGTCCTCTTTAATATCTTTATCAATGATCTGGATGAGGGCGTCCAGTGCACCCTCAGTAAGTTTGCAGATGACACCAAGCTAAGTGCGTGTGTCGATCTGCTCGAGGGCAGGAAGGCTCTGCAGGAGGATCTGGATAGGCTGGAGCAATGGGCTGAGGTCAACTGTATGAAGTTCAACAAGGCCAAGTGCCGGGTCCTGCACCTGGGGCGCAACAACCCCAAGCAGAGCTACAGGCTGGGAGATGAGTGGCTGGAAAGCTGCCTGGCCGAGAAGGACCTGGGAGTATTGGTTGATAGTCGGCTGAATATGAGCCAGCAGTGTTCTCAGGTGGCCAAGAAGGCCAACAGCATCCTGGCCTGTATAAGAAGCAGTGTGGCCAGCAGGTCTAGGGAAGTGATTGTCCCCCTGTACTCGGCTCTGGTGAGGCCGCACCTTGAGTCCTGTG
The DNA here is from genome assembly GCF_013377495.2 of Cygnus atratus. Lineage (NCBI taxonomy): Eukaryota > Metazoa > Chordata > Aves > Anseriformes > Anatidae > Cygnus > Cygnus atratus. The sequence goes on along the minus strand of NC_066364.1, from coordinate 105,045,911 downwards.
TTCAGTTTTGGGCCCCTCGCTACAGGAAGGACATGGACGTGCTCGAGCAAGTCCAGAGAAGGGCGACCAAGCTGGTGAAGGGTCTGGAGAACAAGTCTTACGAGGAGCGGCTGAGGGAGCTGGGCTTGTTCAGCCTGGAGAAGAGGAGGCTCAGGGGCGACCATATCGCTCTCTACAGTTACCTTAAAGGAGGCTGTAGAGAGGTGGGGGTTGGTCTGTTCTCCCACGTGCCTGGTGACAGGATGAGGGGGAATGGGCGAAAGTTGCGCCAGGGGAGTTTTAGGTTGGATGTTAGGAAGTACTTCTTTACCGAAAGGGTTATTAAGCATTGGAACGGGCTGCCCTGGGAGGTGGTGGAGTCACCATCCCTGGAGGTCTTTAAAAGACGTTTAGATGTAGAGCTTAGCGATATGGTTTAGTGGAGTACTTAGTGTTAAGTCGGAGGTTGGACTCGATGATCTTGAGGTCTCTTCCAACCTAGAAATCTGTGTCTGTGTCTGTGTCTGTGTCTATCATACGGACAGTTCTACTATATGAAAACATGCAGCTGCATATGCTACCCACCCTATACAACAGAAGCCCAAATTCTGTTTCCTGACTGTCATCTTTGGTTATTTGTTTGTAGCTTGAAAATTAACATAAGTACCAATTTATAATATAAACAGAAATGAGACAATTTGTTAAAGACTTCTTTGAATGTTACCTAGAAATTTATAAATCCAGACACTACAACCATAGAAATGAAATCAACTGCCCGCTTGCATGATTCACTAAACATATTTCCAGAAAACCAAAATATATTTGCCTTTCACTCATTACAAGCATATTTTTTTCTGACCATATAAAAGTATTCCTGTTTAGACTCAGATTTTGCCCAGTGCATAAGCATATTATGCTCTCAGTAGCTTGCTGCTGACTCCCTGAAGACGTGTTTTCATGAATATTTCTTTTGAAGCCTATCCAAACCGTTGCACAACTGTCTTTTGTTACGTGTTCAACTAGGTCAGAATTCCAGCACATGCAACACTGGAGTCATAAAAACCAATAAAAATGACACGTGAGGATTAATTTCATTGTATGGAAGGGGGTAGGTGCTGGCATTAGGGTGTGCATGATAACTTTTTATTACATGTCCAGTCAAAAAGGATAACCCACTTCACAGAGAGAATACAATTTGATTTTTGTGAGCCAATAAAACAGGAGTAACCACAGAGAGGGCTGTTATTGCCCTGCACATAGATTAATGACCAAGCATAACATTTACAATAAATTTTCAGATATCTTTAGTGGGTGACATTTCTATGGGAACCTCCACTCTCTTTCTCCTTCATTTCCTCCAAGACATGGCTCTTAGTTTATAGTTCAAGAACAGCAAGCTACAATTGAATTTATATATGGTGATTTTTAAATCTTGCGGGAGGGGAGAACAAAAACCATACAGAATTTCAAATATCTTTTTTCTGCTCTTGTAATTGTGACTCAGATTTATTATTCCTAATCATTTCCATTTCATCAGAATAAGACTGAATGCTGTGTCTTGGTGGGTTATGGATAGATTAGATACGCACAGTTGTCATTTTGTTTAAGATGTCAAAATGATCAGGAGTCACAGAGATAAAATTCCTCGCTTTCTCAGACAGCTGTGGCTTGACTGCTTCATAACTTAAACTATCTGGATGTGCAGTAGGCTTATACCAACCTATGCAACAAAACCAAACTGTACCACCTTTAATTTTATGAGGTCTACCTCACCTGTTCAAACACTGTATTGGTTAGGCTTAAACCTGGCCCTGTGATTTGACAGGGCAAAATGTTCATTGACATAATGTCCCTCAAGTTAGTATTTCACCTCCTGGTATGTCCAATTAGTACTTCAAAAGAGAAGTGAAGAACAACATGGTGAAAAAGGAGCTTTTGTGAATGTATGTGCCTTCACTGAAATGTCTGTGTTTATGATAGAAAATTCCACATCCTTCAGTGTTCACTGTAAAACTTAAGCACATAGATATGTGAGAAATACCTCAAAAGTTTTGTCAGACAGGGTCTCTTATGTGAAGCTATTTTATTCACAATTGCAGTGACAGGCATTCTGCAAGCAGGAGCACCCAGCAAAAGTATGTCATAACCTTATATTCCCTATTATCCAACACTTGATTCCCCCCTCCATTTCCTCATTGGCTGAGTACTACATGTTCACAAACTATTTGATACTAATTACTATAACATATATGTACAATTTTATTCGACCAACCATTAATTTCTCCTTTTCCTTTTTTTTTTCCTTCTTCTCTCATAACTAGAGGGCCCCTGATATTTCGTTTTACTGATTTTGCACTGCTTGTCCTGTTTTTCTTAGCTATCCTCCTTATTTTGGGACAGTGGGACCTTCCCCTTATCTGCTTGACATACTCCCCACTGCTATGCCACTGTCATGCCTGAACAATCACTTTTGAATATGCAAGGTTAGTGGAATTTTCCACTGCAAAAACACCTTCTACTGCAAAAACACAACTTTGTTTTTCACACATATACAGAAGAGAATTTGAGGGCCTTTGTTCAAGTCATAGTCTTTACAGACACAAAATAAACACCTTGTTTTGCTCACTTAAAATAGTGCCTCTATTCCTGTATTTCCTTTTCCTCAGACTTGTCTGTGTGGTTCCAGAGGTCAGTCCCATGGCCCTGCAAAAGTTAAAAGGGAATGGGGAGAAGTAATGACAGAGCTGGCGACACCTTTGAATCCTCTCAAGTGGATCCATAGCCCAAGTGGTGCATCCTGCCCTACCAAAGATTTTAGAAGCCCTTCTACTCCACATCTGTCTGTTTGGGCTCAGCCCAGAAACCATCAGTGAACTCTGATAAATTGGTGAGTTTCTACTAATTTCAGAGGAGCCCCATTTCATCTTTCAGGTATGGCCCCGTAGGTCTCCTGGATCATGACAACACCCAATACCCCCTTCCAGGACAGGGAAGAAAAGCTGTGGACTGCTGTTGGGTAAGCAGGGTGTTTCAGTGCTATTTTTCATGTAAGATTCCTGTCACAAGAGTCCCATAAAAGTCATCGTGAAGTTTTGTGACTAAATCCTCCTGCAAAGCATTGAAAACTTACTCATTTTATCTCATCTTAATGAATCCAGCTGTGGTTTAACAGGGTGTTTATAGATGATGGGAGAAAGACTGCTTCATTAAGTTACCCAACCTTTCTGAACTGTCATAGCACAAGCAGAGCATTCACAAGCTTGCTGTGAAAAATCAAAGCCTAATGAGTGAACTAAAGTATTACAGGTGTGTCCCAAACTAGGGTAATTCATTACTACAGCTGTCCAGCTCATACAGTAGTTAGGAGTGCTCTGCCACTCTTTTCCATAGGTGTGGTTCAAATGTCATTTTTTCCATTTCCTTTTAGATAACACTGCACTTGAACAGTGACATTAATACCTAATCTGCTGGCAGCATGGGCTTTGTTATGAGTGCTTTACCCAGATGGCACAGACAGTAAGCTGAACTTGTCCTCTCGTGGCTTTCCCTCCCCAGATGGCTGCAGAGGTCAGACTGTGAGAGCTGCCCCATGCAGAATGAATTGTGGTGTAAGTGAACCTCAAGAGAGCTGTCCTGACCTGGATGCAAATATGCTTTGTGTGACATTGCACTCTTACTTTCCTTCACTTCTGCCATTCCTATCAAGACCATGCCATTGTGTAAGAGACACGGCAGTTCTGTTGGGAGCTGAGCTACAGTTTTGTCCCAGTAATCAAATACAGAGGCAATCTAACTTTGCTCGAGGCAAGCATGCAACAGGGAGGTGAGAGAAAAGGATGTGCTGGTTGGCAAGAGAGGTGAGACGTGCAGAGCCAGGCAGAGGATTGTACATGTTTTGAGTACCACACATCCAATCTGTGATGCGGATGTGAGGGAAAGTTTTGCCTTTGGAGAGCTGAGGAGTCTGCAAAACCATACAAAGAGGTGGATGGATAACCTCCTTCATATTGCCCAGGACTGGGTTTAGTCATCCAGCTACTCAGTCAAAATTTGCTGTCTGCTCATTTATAAGAGATAATTCACAGATCATATGTTATTTCCCCAGACCATCATTTTCTTTTACATCATATCTTGTGCAAAAGGTAGAAGGGAAACTTTACTGTATATTGAAACTTTACCATATATTACCTTTTGTAACAAAAATGGAGAAGCACACTGTGTGTGAGGCCTCCTCACTGGACTTGACGGTGTTTCATTTCATCTGTGCCTGAATTTGGAAGCAGTAGAGTTTCGGCCACTCACCTTTCATTTCAAGGTTTCTGAATTGCTTTAATGAAAAATGACTTGATTTTAAAGATGAAAGGTCAGACTGTGACATCAGTTTAATTGGATTTGGTTGTGGCCACTTTGACTTTCATTTGTAATAGGAAAAGCAGATTTAGAGGATTTTAATCACTCTAAAACTCCTAAACGTGGGGGTGGGGGGTGGGGTGGGGGATGGTTCCTGCTATAGGTCAGTGAAAATTTGTGAGAATTTCCAAAAATTGGAAATCAGCCTGAGGCACAGGTATAAGGAAAACAACCCTAAAAACTGTCCATGTGAGGGGAAAAAATAAAAAAACACACCTGTTATGTGAGACACAAAACCTCACCACTGTGGAAGCTTTTAATTTTTTCTTTTGTTTCCAAATGCCTACCAAGGCAGCCATAGGTATCAATTTCTTTGCATCCTATATGGTGGCATTAGGTATAATTGGAGGAAAGTGGCCATTAAGGGTTTTTTTTTGTCTGCTATGACTTCAACGGGCAAAAAGGCTCCCCTGATTTCTGTTTCATCCTTAATTGCTTCTGAAATTACTTTGATGTGTACGACTTTATCTGCTTAATGTGTCATGGAATCATATTCTTTCTCAATATATTGCTGCTTATTTTTGGACATAGAGCACTGAAATGTTGCACACAGAGTTATTCATCTTGCAAAAAAAATGTGTAAAAATTCCTAGGGAATACATTTTTGCAGTTAGAAGCATAGAGCTGAATTACCATCATGAAACAACAAAATAACTCTACTATCATGGTTCTGCTAATGGATATAAGAAGAAGATAATCGAAGATCTGCTCCTCACTGCTCCTCAGAAGACTTCTTTTAAACTAAAAATAATTCATTTAGAATGATTTCAGTTATTGAGGCATGAAGCAGCCAGACCTATTTCGGGAAATTAAAGAACAGCTTTGATGGCAGTTAAAATAAATGACTTGCAGGAGTCTTGTAGGTCATCAATATGCTGCTACACCTGAGTTTGCAGGTGACAAATCCCTGGACACAGTCCCAGGCTTTCAGCAATTTCAGTACAGCAGGGATTTTCTGGGGCTAGACAGTATTCATGGGGATTCAGGATTGATCCCAGGTGGTTACATGGGTTGTGTCTCCCTTTTTGGTCCCAATACTGGAGCAGGCAGGCTCATGGGGACCAGATGTCAGTGTGCTGTGGTGCTCCTTAATTTTGAGTGATGCATTTCTAAACAACCTCTTTCCTGGTGAATTACTCTGCTTTAGAAACACTTATATCAGTGCCAACTATATAATACCCACAGGGGCAAGATCAGCATGGGAGTAATACCTAATTAAAACTGTGATAAAGTAGGTCAGCTAATATTTTGTGAACAGCAGCAAGCTCTCCAATTGTTAATAGTTCAGAGTTCCTGTATTTACCCTCAGAAAAAAAAAAAAAAAAAAAAAAAAACAGAGAAAAAAAGTATATCACTTAGAAATGTGATGAAAGCACAAGCAGAAAACACAAGTCACAGTGGGTTACAATTATAAATATTTATGGCATCCAGTGAGTGTCATACCTTAACCCCTGCTGGTACATTTAGCAGTGGATTAATGTTACTCACACCTTTTTTTATGACTGGGAGAGGATTGTCAGAAGAGGGTTAAGCAGTGCCAGGTGAAAGGAGCAGATGAGAAAGCCCTAATTTCAGTAACACACACAAAAAAAAGAACATTGTAAAGAAATGTAATCCTGCTTTCAGATGCCACAATTGCTTGTAGTATCATAGGAATATTTTCAAAAGTTCTGAATTCAGAGCTTTAGTCAAGTCTTCTGGGGTTTACTAGTCTGAGAAAGTTGGTGAAAAATGATCATTTTCCCTGAGATTCATTCACCTTTTTTGCTTCCTCCTAGGGTGGAATTGGAAAAAAAAAAAAAAACTTGTGATATAGCAGCACTTTCAGTTTCAGTGGGATCAAGGAAGTGCAGTGAGAAATGAAAATTCATAGCAGTGTTTAAAATGTTTATGTTTTTAAACTCTCAGAAAGAACATGCACTATTTTATTAATTGTTTACTATGACTAGCTAAATGAAGAAATGTCTAGGAGTTTCATAAAGCCAGATGATCCCATTATACCGTGACTTCGGAAACACCTTATATCTGACCACATCTAGCCCCAAAGTCTCATAGCTTAGCCAAAGTGACATCTGTGTAAGAAGCAGGCTCCCTCAGTTTGGTCTGCTACCATAAATCTGTTTCAGTTCAGAGACCAAATATTCAATGTGGCAAAAATTCCTGAACTTTTATTTTCATTTATGAAAATAAATAAGTCAATCTAGAACAAGACAACATAAGCCTATATATGAATTTTTATACATCTATACATTGTATAAAGATCATTCAGCACAGTAGTGCAGAAAGTTCTCTCAGCAGAGCCTACAAACAGTAGGAATGTATAGTCCACCCTCTTATACTGCCCAAACAGCAACTTCCCAGTTTACCAGAAACACCTCCTCTAGCCACATTGCTACCCCTCTCCTTAAACATGTTTCTTGAGTAGCTGGACCTTTGAATAGAGAGGGAAGTGGTTTTTTAGGTTTTTTTTTGTTTCTACATGCAAAAGTTGCTCCTAATACTTTGAAGGGTCTCGTCATGCATTTTCTTTGCAGCAGCTTTTCAAGCCTCCCTGCAAACCAGGTTCTTTGTGAGGACTGGAAGCCTGATGATCCCGTTGACTAATGTGATTTGGTGGTTGGCCTTAGAATTTCATTTGAAAACAAAGAAGAGTTGCCTGTGATAACTAGCAAGGACCAAATTTTAATCCATTTACTGCTTAGCAGTTTGTTACCTGGTTTAAATGATGCTGTCATTGGAAAGAAAGGGGAAGGAAGCCTCAGAGCCATTACATGTTGGAGGTTGCTGTGTGTTTCAGGTGAAGCATGTCTGCACTGTGCTGCACCACAAGTGACCCTACCGTGATTCTTTGGTGGGGCCTGAAACTCCTAGCAGGTGGCAGGAAGATGTGCTTTAAGTTAAAAGCACTCAGAACAGCCTGTGCTGGGGAGGAAGTGGATAGGAGGTGGGTGTAGTAGTATGTTATCTTCTTTCTGTATGGGCTCTTCTTGTGGGACACAGGTAGGTTTGTTTGTTTTTTGTATATATATATATATATATAACATATATAATATATTACATATATAATATATTGCTGCTTTTAGTTGGTTGTTTTCTGTGTCTGATATAATTAGCGGCATTTTATTACATTAGGTGATGTAATGAAAATAAGCATAGCACATCCAACTGATCATGTAGGCAGAGGAGTAAGGCTTTACTATTAACTACTTGAAGGAAAAGATGCATGAAGAATGCAGGTGACTCCTTAAGTGGCTTCTGTTTATGCAGAGCTCTATGTGAGAAACTTCCCCAATGAAAGGCAGGTTTTGCTAGAAGTCCCTTAAGACCCTTCTGGTGACCCTGGGCAAGTCACAGCTTCAGTTCCTCTCTGTTCTATGGGTTCAGCATAAGAAGTACATCAATCAACACCTCTCCTATGAAGATTGGCTGATGAAGCTGGGGTTGTTCAGCTTGGAGAAGAGAAGGCTCCAGGGAGACTTTATAGAGGCCTTCCAGTACCTAAAGGGGGCCCACAAGAAAGTGGGAGAGGGACTCTTTATCAGGGACTGTAGTAATAAGACAAGACTTAATGGCTTTAAATTAAAAGAGGGCAGGTTTAGATTAGGCATAAGGAATAAATTCTTTACTAGAAGGGTGGTGAGGCAGTGCACAGGTTGCTGCATCCAGAGAAGCTGTGGATGCCCTATCCCTCGAGGTGCTCAAGGCCAGGTTGTGTGAGGCTTTGAGCAACCTGCTCTGGTGGGAGGTGTCCCTGCCCATGGCAGGGGGGTTGGAATTGTTGTCCGTAGGTGCTTTGGGACTGCAAAATTATGATTCTATTCACCTAATATTACTTCTACCAAAATAAGAAAATGCCTTAAAGATGGAGAGGCAACCCCTGAATGCAGAGTCAGGTTGGATTACCTACTGAAGCCAGAGGCTCCAGCCTGCTAACACAAAAAGTGATTGAGTTGCATTTGCTGTCAAAAGCACAGGCTGTTCCTTCAGGGCCTGGCTTTACTGGCAGCAGTCCTCCACTTTTGATGGGCTGGTCTTGACCCTGTAAAACATCTACAAGATGATATATGTGGCAAAAGAGTGTGTATCCAATACCACAGAGACCTTATGCCAAAAAAAGACCTATTCTGTGAATCCTACCAGAACAAGATAGGAGGAACATGAAAAGTGGCTCAGTCTGGGCAGTCATGAGTAGGTAGAAACACTGGAAATGGCCAAGTAGGTAGGCCTTTTGTGAGGACAGGCAGCTTCAGACTTTGACAGTAACTCAGCAGGGATTTTCTAACTTGCCATTTGAATTTAGGAGTTTCAATCAGTTCCCTTGGAACTTTGAGCCTTCATCTTCAAATGATGATTGTAATATTTCTTCTGCCATGGCTGTAGCATGGTCTGGGCATGTACATGCCCAGGGCATTACCAAAATGTTGGAATTTTAAATTGATCATATAAACTTAGTAACAGTTGTTGCAGGGTCTCAAGGCTGTGGTATTTATAGTTAGCTTAAATGACCCACATTTAAAGTGAGTGAGATTGAGCTATTCACACACTAATGAGAAGAAATTGCCTCATCCAATCAAGGTGTGCTAGCTATTGTGCATGTTTTATAAATAAGATTAATGAATCACTTTGCAGTAAATGCTTCAGCAAGGAGGAATTTATTTTGCTATACTAATTGTCACATGTGTCTCAAAACACCAACTGTGCAAAACTGGATTTCCCTGTTGTGCACAAGATGGCTGGCCTCTGCTTTTAATAATGTCATTGTTCCAATTTCTTTGCTGCAGCTGATCATTTTGAACTTTGCATTTAATGCTGCATTATAAATGGTGGTGTTGGTTAAAAATTATTGTGGAATTTAATCCTCTCCATTAGTGAAAGGACAAAAGTCTTTCTCTAACTTAAGCTGTCCAACCCTACTTTCCCATTGCCGTGAATAAGTCTGACATTGTTTCTTTACGCACACAATTACCTTTTAATTATAATGAAATGATGAATTGCTGTTCAAGTCCTTAATTTACTCAACAGTCCCTGTGATTTTAATGGCATTTTCAAAAATTTTAACATTGTTCCTAACAGGTGTGTTAATGAAAGTGTGAGGAAAACATTGTTGACAATGAAAAACAACAACATTGTTGACAATGAACAACATCCACAGCAGGTGTAAAATAGCCTTGCAACACTGGAATGCATAAGTGGCGCTGAAGTTCTGCGTCAATTTGTCCATTATTCATTCTGTTATTCTGGTTGTGATATTGGATGCAATTGTCCTTACATTTTTCATGCTTTTTACACTATTATAGCCCTGACGTCAGTGGAATTACTCAGAATTCACAGTGGGGTTAATAAGAGAATTGCATCTAAAAATACCATGATGGGATTTTCTTTCCAATGACAAATTTAAGACAACTTCCCCCCACCCCCCACCCCGACTTTGGTATGCAGATGTATTTGACGAGAAGTGCAAAGTAGGTTTGAGTAGTTTGTTTCCCTGTAAAACTATTTTCATAAATTTGTTTCTATGCTTCATGCTTTGTTAAATGTGCTTCTGATTTCAGCTGAAACTAACAGTTGCTATATGCATAACTTCTCCCATACCATCAGGCTCTCTGTTCATTTACAGTGAGAACAGACAGTGTTGTCCTCAGCAAAATTCTAAAATGAGGATATCAGCCCCTTTGTCTGGGGACCACATTTCCAAAGTGGTCCATGAAAAATCCAAAATAGCCGTGTGTGCCTTCGAAGCCTGCAAAGCCGCCCACGGTGCAAGAGCAGCCTCTTTGTTGCCCGTGCTGAAAAATTCAGAAGTAGCAGTTTGGATTCTTTACTGAAAGTTAGTATGCACTCAGCTTCATCCTCCCCTCCCATGCTCAGCATCGTGGCAGCAGTAAAAAATGATTAGTTTGTGCTCTGTTATATTTAGGTGACAGTCTCGGACAATAAGCAGGGTGTTACTGAGTTTAGGGGCTTTCACCAAGCGTGATGAATAGCCTGCAGGTGTCCCTGAAGATGGTGCATAGACAATTTCATTCTGCAGAATGCTTAGACTGAAACCCAAATGTAAGAGTGTACCTGGCCCTGCTCGTTGTACCTGTGTAACATACAGCTGTGGAGCAGTACTGTTAGCCATTATGGGAAACATGACGTTTGTAGATGCAGCATGGACTTAGGGACATCTGTGCAGCCTGATGCGTGCCCTCCATAACCTCAGCATGATCCTCTTCAAAGCAAACGGGTTCCAGATTTCAGGATCTGATAAGCATTTTTGTATGTGAAATTTCACTTACAGTGCATAGTATTTATACCGTGTTGCCTTGCTTTATGGAAGAGCTTTACAGACTTGAGTATTGTACCCCCAAAGCTGTTGCAAACTACTGTGCATAGTCTAGTAGACTTCCCTTGCTTAGCAAGCCTCAGTCCAAACCCTTTACACTGCCAGCATGGTATCAGCTGAAAATATTTAACAGAAATGCAATATACTTATTGTAACGTTCTGACAGCCTTCTTGTAGGAAAAATTTCAGACCAAAAGGTTTTTGCTTGTCAGTATGTTTGTACTCTATCCTAACAGCTACCTGGTGGTGGAGGGGAGCTTTCAGAACATAAAGGTAATATTAGAAATAATATTGAAACATTGATTATTTTGCATCATCTTTTTGAACTCTGATTCAAAACACTGAATATGGAGATGTCTGTTTTACATCACTGGAGATCAGCTTAAGGAATGAGAAGTATGGATTTATTAAAGAGACTTGGATTAAGTTCCCCCTAGTATTTTTACCTGACTGGTCTCTACATACTGCTTCCACGCTATAGTGTGAGAGGACCTGCATCCCCAGATCACCATCATGAATTTTTACTCCAACGCTTCCACCTCACACAATAATAATAGGTAGATGGAGATAATTTTTTTTTTTTTGTAAAATAAGAAATGTGTATTTTTTTGTTCTATCTGCAACTACATCTAGAAAGTATCCTGGCCAAAATTAATCTTGCATTTGTTAATAAGGTGCTGCTGGTTAATATAATGATGAAAGCAATGTAAGAACTAAGATACTAAATGAAAAGTTTGTATATGACTATTGCATGGGAAATCTCAGGTTTTACTCTGTTACTATATATTTTTTAAGTGAAGGCTTGGCAACTGTGACTTTTTTTTTGCATAGAAATATAGATGCATAACATGAACAAATATACCAGATTCGTAATTCTGTTAAGTCTTCTGGTCCTTGTGTTCTTGTTGGAGATTGATTATCAAGTGGGGGAAAAAAATCAGAATGAATTGGTCATCCCTTTTCTTCCTTATTTGAATAATTTTATTTAAGAATCGTTGTTTTTATTTTTTCCTATCAGTCTCGCAGCTGTAGCTGTCAGGCTTCTTTCTGTTAGTCTCTGTAGCTTGCTGTCCCATTTCCTATATGTTTTTTTAGCTGCTGGGTAGATGCTGTTATGGCACATCCAACCTTTGTTATAAATAATTTATTCTGAAGGTTCAGTATATTATAACGTGCGTGAAATATCTTGCATTTATATTTAATGCTCCTGCTTTGCTGAGAGCTCTCTCCAGCCAAAGCTGCCATCAGAGAACTGGCAGTCTTCAAGTGGAAGAGAGAAAATTTTTAGACCGTATCATTCTATTTTTCTGGCTATAAATGATACACTTCTGGTGAAGAGTGAAGCAAACAGTTATTTACCCATTTTGAAGAACCTGGTTTAGATGATGTGAAAATGGCTGTTTGCACTGGGTGTGAAGTGTCTCTAAGCAACTTCAGTGCCCAAAAGCATGCAATTCGAGTGCTGATTCCTTCTGGGAAAGAAACTGGTGAATGGGCAGTTGGGTGACTGATAGGTACAAGAGGTAAAACTGTAAAAAATAAATAAAATAAAATCTAGCTAGGGAAGCAGTAGCCAGGAGATGTTTGGTACTAGAGCACATCCTGAGGGTAAATCCAGTCCATGCAATGGAGGATGAGAAAGTTCAGTTCCTATGTGGAAAGCTTAGGTGATCTCTGCAGAGAGGACAGTCATAGTGATCGGCACAGTCAAATGACAGTTTGCTCCCTTCTTTCCTTCGTGGTTTCCTCAAAAACTTGAGCCAGCACTACAGGCTGTTAGGAGCTAAGATTTAGAAATGTGCAGGAATTATATCCTAGACTGGCATTACATAATGGAGACAAGTGGTGGTGGGAGGCTGTTCTGTTTCTCAGGGATGGTTTGACAGTATTTTTTAGTAGATCTTAGAAGTCTGGTTGACATACCATCCTTGAAATTACACTGATTTAGTACAAAAAATGTACTATGGTTAAAAAATAAACAAGTAAACTTGCCTTCTGATATTAGGTAAATTGAATTAAAATCTACGTTGTCAACAGATAACACAACAAATGGAGATCTAGCAGTGCAAGAGATGTGGTTTCTAGTAGCTTTCCCTAAAAAGTTGAGCCTGATGCTATTCAGTGTTTCTATTGGCATGCTAGACAGTGATTTAATCTTCTGATCTGCAGACTATCAGAAAAGAGGACTGGTAATAGAGCAAGTTATGTCCGAGAAAGATTGAAAGAGGATGTGAAACTTCTGGAGAGAAATCAGTGGAAGGATACAACGATAGAAGGAAATGTTCCATACATACTAATTTAGCATGTAGAGAGATTTAACTATTTCTTACTCTTCTAAGTGGTTTATGAAATATGAGACAGAGAAACTGGAACTGAACCACTAGCTAAATAAGAGGGTTTATCACAGGCTTTTTGCATGCACATGTCTGTCCAGTGAAAATATTCAAAGGAGAATTCACTGCTGCAAGTTAGCCCTGAAACCTGGGAAGTGATACGATAGCGACTGCTACGAGGTATATTGCAGTTCAGTAGCTGGAAGATGAAGTTGAATAATTCAATTTCTGAATAAAAGGGAGCTTTCTAGCCACAAGGATGGAGAAAGAACAAAAAAGAAAGTCCTTACAAGTGGGATAATTAAAAGCTGAGGTAGTTTACCTGATGAGTGAGCACTAGGAATCTTTCAGAATCATTACACAGAATATTTCAGTCAGTACTGTCTCTGTGGATGAATAATAAAACATTTTTTTCTCCTTCATTCTTGGTGTATTCACAACATTTTAGTTTTGAATTCAAGTCTTTAGTAAATTCGGTTAGCTACTGAATCCTGTGCTTCAGTCTGTGCTTCAGTTTAAGGCCTGAAGGCCTTAAAGTTTCTTAATACTTTTTTTTATTTGTTTCACCCCTCCTTAAACCACAAAGGGAGAGATGCAATCAGAGCCAAAAGGAGACCAGAACTCAAGTCTGGACAGTTACGTATGGATGCTGTTCTCAGTCCATTCTTCACTTCATCATTCTTAGCTACCTGGCTGGCACTTGTGAATGCTCAGGGTCAAATTCCAATCTGTTTTAATTAAGAATTTTTGGTTCAGTGAATGGACTGTGCTGTCCAGGAGATCAGGCTGTATAATGGAATGGTCTTTTCTATTCTTAGCATTAACTAAAGCAAGTATAGTCCCTACCAAAGATAGCTGTGCTCATGCTGTACTAACACACTTCATGAAAATGTCTATGCTTACAAACAACTTGGGCAAAATTAACTGGAGAAGGATGTTTAAAAATATGGAATTACGTTATTATTATTGTTTCTAGGAGATCAATCTTTGATTCTTGTGTTTTCTTCCCAGGGATGGGTGACAATAAGCATATTAGCACTGTCTGTAGCCTTCTCTGCAGTATATTAATGCTACAAAATATGCTGATTCCCATACCTAACACTTTTATTTACTGTCTGCACGTTTCTCTGGAAGTGAATCAGTACTTTCTAAATATTCCATATGACTGATTCACTACTTGAGGAAAAAAAATTCTATATCTGCCCCATTTGTAGAAGTTAATACAAGCAGCAAATGCCACTAGCAGTGTAAGTCTAAAATGAACTATCCTGCTAGGCCTTTTCTTTCTTTGTATTTGCTATGCTTTACTTGTCCCTGGCAGGTTACAAATGAGTGTAAGAAACGTGATTTTTTCAGGGAAAATGAGCCACAGAATGGCTGAGGTTGGAAGGGACCTCTGAGGATCATCTAGTCCAACCCCTCTGCCAAGCAGGATCACCTAGAGCACGTTGCACAGGATGGCATCCAGGCAGGTTTTGAATATCTGCAGAGAAGGAGACTCCACAATTTCTCTGGGCAACCTGTTCCAGTGCTCTGTCACCCTCACAGTAAAGAACAACCTTTTAGGAGACAATCAGTATTCTACAGACACATCTGCATGGCAGGTGTTTGAAGTGCAGAAGCTGTGTAGACATCACTTCTCTTCCTCACTGTGCATGAAGAGAGTTTTTGGAGTAATCTGCGTATCAGGTATGCAAGCCCTCCTGAGAGAACTTCAATGAGAGAATTCTCATTGAAAGCCCATGAGAGAATTCTAAGTTCTAGAGGAATCTGTGGAGAAAGATTGTGGATAAATTGGCAGAATTTACATGCAGGGGAAAATGGCTTAGCCAGCTGCACCATTCACAGCCGCACTGTTCTTCTTATAACATCCACCTGGTCCTTAAAGTTTATTGCCCATTGCTCTGCATTGAGTTGTAATTGCTGGGTTAATGTAGCTTTGATACAGGAGCTCCTGCATTCTTCCTACAAAGACAGGTGGTGTTTTTGCTTCCGCTGCTGTTTTCTGAAGGGGCGATATATGTACGTACCGATTAACTTTTATCGGTCCTTTGCACAGTTTATATATCACCTTATATTCCTGTATAGGGTTGTATAAGCTCAGTAGCACAGTGAGGAGCAAAGCTCAGACTGGTACTAGACCAAGTGCTAGCTTAAGCATGCTCCTGAGGTCAATCCCAGGTGTGTTGCCATATACCACATGGATGAAGGTATTTTGACTGTTACCTCCTGCTTTGGAAGACTGCAGGCAGCAGTCTGATGGAACACACAGCCTGTACCCTTAGCTCCTCATGGCAGGCACCTGGCTCTGCAGGTGCCCTACAGCAAACACACCAGCCTTTGCTCAGAACAGCACACCATGCTTTAGCCCTCAGTTCACCAGCCATGAGAGATGTATCGTGACTTCACAAATGGAGGTGCAGAACAGCCTCATAGTGTCCAGCACTGCCAGGCTAGAATGGACAGAAACCTCAGCACATTGTTATATACAAATAACTTTTCCCCTCTTCTAGTCTCCCTGGTGCCTCCCTGGTGGAAATGGCACTTGCTGCTTTTGTAGGCAACAGAGTTTAGCTATTGTAATATCCCTCATGTGATATAAATATTAAACCTTGGACTCCTCTGCATCTCTGCATACCACTGTTGATCTTTTCTGCCCTGTACTGCTTCTATTATTTGAACTGGTGGACCTTGTTCCTCCTCTCAGCCCTATTCAAGACCACCCCTCTGTTTCTGAAACTGCTCTCCTCGAAGTGTCTGAAGTTCCTTCTAACCTGGGGAGAGATAAGTGGGAAGGGAGAAAATTTCTGTTTCGGAGGAGTCGATACTGCAGCAGCAGGAACTTTCATCTGTTATACAGGAGACTCAGATTTGAACCTCTGATTGCAAGGGCCTCGTTCAGTATTTTCCCATTTCTGCCGAATATCTTAATGATCGGGGAGCTTGATGCAGTGTTTCTGGATTGCCATTCCCTCACCACTACCCCCAGCCTGGTTTAATTTAGCCTTGGAACAAAAATTCTCAAAACTCCAGATGATTCATGGGCACTTGTAGACAGTTGGAAGTGTTGGATGATTTAGCAGTGCCATAACTTGCTATTATACCCATGATCATCTGTGTGTAACATGCGACACCTGGAACGAAGTAGAGTGACCTGAATGGGCAGAGAGCTTAAGGAAGATGAGAGCAATAAAAAAGTAATTTATGCCTGGGAGCTCTGCCCTCTGGCTGTGCCAATGTATCCCCAGTCGCTTAGTTAAAGCAGGTGGTGCGTGATATCGTGCTTGAGGCTGTTGATGGTGATGGGGATCTTGCACAGAGAGCATTTAACTTGTCGGTCTCAATTGCATCGTCCCCTGGAGCGTGAGGATGGCCACAAAGGGGACCATACACCTGACCCCGCCAGCCAAGCCTCCTGGTGCTGGAAGCCGTGAGACAATGAGGCAGCAGCAAGAACTACCTGCCCTTTGTCTCTGTTACAGCTGTCAGGTTTTATGAGTAAGGAAGGAATGAGAACACGTTTTATTTAAATAGAGCATTATATGGCTTTGTGTATGCTTGCACATATGTGGAGAGGGCAGGCATCTTGGGCTTTTACAGGGAACATGGTCATCTCTGATTAAAATAACTGCATGTGTGCCAACAAGCTTTGCAAATTAAGTAAAACAGAAGCAAGTCTGCAGAAGACTCACTGCTTGTATAAAAAAAAAAAAAAAGCATAGCCCTTAGGCAGCCCATCTCATACACGTGTCTCTGAAGCATAAGAGAGGTAAAGCAATTCCCATCTTGCCCTGGTTCATTGCATTAGGGGACCTTGAGAAGAGGAAATGGCATCTAGAAATGTGGAGCTCTCCAAAAGACAGACTTTCCCATTAATGTCAATGAAATGATTTCCAGTTTCATAATAAATCCCTTTGCATAATTCTTCCACTATTTATACATCTCATAAAGATTCAGCCTACATGGAACAAAAGGCAAAAGGGGAGGGTGGAGGAAACACTGGGGGGAGAAGAGAATTAATATGATTACACGTGGGCTGGGGAACTGACATTGAGTGTACCCTGTCCTAGAAAAGAAATGGTTGAAGCCACATCATATTTATTTCAGTAGTGCGGATGAGAGATGGTGTTTTGTATTACATTTCTAGACTTCATATCACGTTTTCTCCCTCTGCTGGCAACTGGATACAATGAAGTTGTAACTAGTGGAAAACAACAAAACTCTCAAGACTGAAGCGTTTAGGAATGTGAAAACGGTGGCATGTGCTGAAAAATTAGGCCATAACATACTTTAGTCCAATTAGCCCTGGAAATGGCTGACAAGCATCCTTTGTACAGATCAGAATAATTCTTACAGAGGCTTTAATGTATGGCTGAATGCAGCCCTCTTCTTTAGAGAGACAGCAGAAATCCTTGCTTGTTAATATTAGAGTAAATAAAGCCTACAGAATCAAACCTTGGAGTTAGTTACAATTTTCTGAAAGAACAACTTCAGGTTTGTAATTTTAGAAACAGTATCTCTGCTTTAAATTACAATGACACTCTGTTCTAATGGAGGTTACTAATTTCTGGAGTCTTCGCCTTGTTTTTTTTTTTTTTTTTAACTCTTTCGGAAATATTTTTATACTTTATAGACTTAGGGGGGAAAAACCTGGCTAAAGAAAGAAGATTCTGCCCTATGTGTATTTTTAAAACAAACTAACAAAAACACCATTAAAAAAGGAGGATTAATTTTGCTCCAGAGAAATTCTGTAAAACGATGTGTTTATAAACAGCTTTATGTAAGCTTACCAGCAGTAAGTATTTATTAATAATACAGCCCTATAGGAAAACTAAATGCTACAGATATGCGAGGAAACATTTTCTTATGAAAAATATAATCTTGACTAAAACACAGGTAACGCTTTCTGCTCTGTGGGACTGGGATATCAACCCAGCAAATAATGTTATTCTAATGATTAAAAAACATGAACTATAAATCTTAGAAATATATATCAACTTGGAATGATTATATATTCCCTGTAGTGAGTCAGAATTGGTACTATTGAATTAATAACGTTAAGCCTCTTAACTGTTCTTTGAGATTTTGTAGTAAATATTACTGCCATTTTACGGTTGAATAAACTGAGGCAGAAAGAAATTTGTTCAACAGTATAAGAGTACTGTTTTCTAATCCTCCTTTTATTGATATACATTTTATTAAAAACAGGTAGAGATTTCTTTTTTTTCTTCTTCCAAAGGGATATATTTAGAGCAATAGCTGATGAAGCTAGAGAAGTAAACTGTATTTAGTGGGAATTTAGCTGGGAGAAAATGCTGGCAGATGTGAAGGAATATTCAAGTTAAACAAAGACCACTGTGAGGAGTGGCAGTGCTGGGAGAACAATTCTGTAGTCAGCAATAAAGAGATGAGAGCTGCCATGGCAAGCACGAGTGGGGCTGGGATGTCAGGGGAACTCTTCAGCAGTGTCATAGCTCAGTTTAAAGTGTCAGTTAGAAACACCAAGTGCATAAATAGGGAAGGGTTTAAATTCTTGCACTAGTAGTAATGCTTAGAATAGAAGCATCCTGGATTTTTCAGACCCTCTTGCCACTGTCTGGTTGCCTGCCCAAGCCAGAAATGGCTCAGTCAATGGGAGATGCTTCTTCCACACAAGCTGGTTTCTTTGTCAGTTGCAATTTTTCTGTAAAGATTAGGAGAGAAGTACTCTTTTGTCCTGGAGCAACACAATATCTTTTATTAATTTCTTAACTATGTTCTGCGGTGGCCACCAGTGCAGTGGTCCAACTTCTTGATTTTTATTAACCGCACTCAAAAGCGAGTGTCTGGTTTTGTTTTGCTGAACTATACGTAAAAACATGCTTGCAATAATGTATGGGAAAGATTTGCACAGAGATTTAACACCTTTGCATTATTATGGCTGTACATAACAATAATGAATCCCCTTCCCTGTTTCTGTCTCCAGCTGTGGCCACAACTTGCCCAAAATAGCACAGTTTGGGGAGTTCATAGTGCCATATTCCCCGATCTTAGGGCTGAAGTGTCTATCTATTTTAACATGCTTTTTCTCTAGCTTAGGTGGAAAGACCATGAAAAAAAATTGCCTCTTCTTTTCTCCCAGTGCTCATTCCCTATGATTGCACACAGAGCCACCACATGTGATGTGGAAGGTTCTTCTTTCCCCTCTGAAGATCCCAGATTAGTCTTTCTGCTGCCCAAATACATTAACATTCATGACTTTAGTCCTCAGCCTCTTTGTTACAGTTCTCTGAGGATACATTGGTAAAAAAAAAAATGTTATATAATGAGAAATAGATGCACAGTCTTGTTCATTAAAATCATTCATTACTGTTCTCTTTGAGAAACATGTATGAAAACTGTTGATAATATGACAGACAGGGAACTTCAGGAGGTGGTATTCAGAATGGATGTACTACAAAAGACAGTGGGATATTGTTATGAGAAGATTTATGAATCCTACCCGTTGAAGAGTAAGGTGGTGCCTAAGAAAAGCCTGGAGAGTTCTGGCCATGTTTCCATAAAGCTTAGGGGTAGGGTACCTAGCAGAGTGTTTTGGAAATAGGTGGCTGGGTATGGTCTGAATTGGCTGCTTCACAAAACCGTAATCTGAGCCTGTGCTAGTAGAGCACTTCTGTTTTCTGAAAGGATGTGATCTTTAATTGGTGCTAACATACTTTTAACATCAGAGATATTCTTTTCTGTTGGTAATACTTGATTACAATATATACACAATTTATTTGTGAATCACCACCATTTCTGTAGCAGGTATCGTTGATCCTCTCTGTAGAGGAGGCAGATATTTTAGCTCTATTTTACATATATATACACAAAGGACCCCAAACAGCTTTGAAATACAAAAAAATATGTTGGATTGTGGATCTCAGTGTGAATTTGTAACTCTGACTTTTTCTTTGGATAAGGATCTTAGCTGTTTTAGATGATATCTCTATTGACTTTAGAGATGTTCACCTTTCACAGTAGAAGACAAAGCCTGGTAATTTACAGAGCCAGATCCTGAGCTCAGAAAACAGAACAGAGAAGGTCTGAATGCTGACCTCAATATTACATATCTGAAGTTGAGTGTCTCCTGGATCATCTGTTTACCTGTTATTGTCTGATTTACTTCTGTAGTCCTTGTGGAGTTAAGTTGCAACAGCCTGGTTTCTTTTCCATCTTTATCACGCTGAACATGGAAATGGATTTTGAATGGACTCTGAAGGTTGTCTCTGAACTGAGTTCAGCTATTAGTAACAGTTATTAATGCTATTCCCAAATACTATTACGTTAACTGCACTGATTTCTTCTGGGTTTTTAAAAAGTATATGCTGAAACTGGTAAGAGTGAAATGGTGTTTTCATTAGTGTGTTGAAGTGATGGAATCAGTCCTGTAGGATGCTAAAGGCCTTCAGCTTCCATTGACCTCTGTGACATTTCAGCTCAGTGGTTTTTAATCATAGGTCTTTAGGAAGTATCTATTTTTCTTTCTGTTAGGTTTCAATAGTAACGTGGATTTTCTTAGGGGTCTTCTTTTTTTTTTTTTTTTTTTTTTTTTTTTCCACCTCTTTCCAAGGAGCTGGGTTGAGGACATGTTGAGATCTATTTTCTCACAAGAATAGTTTCCTCATTCTATGCCCTGTGGTCAAATGTAATGTCACACATTGGCCAGCTGATTGTAAGGATTTCCTTTGCAAAAAGTATGTCAGCAAGACTGATGTCCTGCAGCATCCTGTAATTTGGAGAGCGTGTAAATAACAGATAGAAGTGCAGTCAAACATGAAGTAACAGGGATTCAATAAATCAAATATGAAAGAGATTGAAGCAAATTCCAAGGTAGTTCCTGTATGGATTTTAGGCAACTTGACAAAGATAACTTGCAAAAGAACTGCTTGTCTGATTAAAAGAAGACCTTTCTCTTCCCTGTGCCTGTTTTTGAGAAGCAGATAAAGGTGGTAAGTAACATTTTGATAGCAGAGTCAAGAGGAAAATATAGTCATACCTCCTAGGATATGTGTGTCTATATAGTGTGTCTATGTGTGACTGTATAGTCAGTATGTATATACCATTAAAAATATATATATGTGCATATTGTTGCCAAGTTCCTAACAGTGCAACTTATTCTTTATTTTTCTACATGGATAGTGTCATTCTCCTTCCCTAAATGTTAATCTCACTGGAGCAAAGGCCAAATAATCAGCATAAAATCTCAGCGAATGAAAGATCTGTTTGAGGTGGAACAGGTAAGTCTAGATTTTTTTTCTTTTCTCCTAATAGAGTAAATAAATATTGAAATACTTATGTATTCATACTGAGAGTGCATACCAGTCTTGCACTCAAACTTTACATGCACATGCTCAAATAGATGTTCTTGCTAATTAGACAACTGCCTAATTTTTATAGGCAAAACCATTTTTAGTTGTGCATTACATGTGTCTGCTCCTATAAGTAGAACTCTCCCCCTTCCAGGCACTTGAAAAATGGGCCACTAATTCACAGACATGTTTTCAGCCTAGCTTGCTATTGCGAGTTATAATGAATATAGTAGTTGAAAGGGCAAAAAAAGTTGGAGGAAGGGCTCAAAATTAGGGTTAAATGTTGATCTCATTTTTGTCTACTTGCATTGCTGTATATTAATGGTATTCTCTTACGAATTACGGTGCAATGTATGTTCATGCTGACCCAGCTATTCATCTATTGTGTGTGCCTGGCAGCCCAGTCCTAATAGCTTTTTGCACTATTAATATGTCACAGTATGGAAAGATACATTAATGTGGTTTTAATGTGTTTCAACTGTGTGGTGCTATTGAGCATGTTGGATGTTGTAGCTGGTTGGTTTCGTGTAAATAAAAAGTATATATAACCTAAGAAAACAGGAAAAAAAAGTCACCTCGCAAGGAACCCTTACTTGCAAAGTAGAGCTGTTGTCCTTCTCTATCCTGTGCCAGATGGCTGACATCTTTATAGGAAAGAGATTGTTTCATGTTTTAGGGTGCAGTGTGCACTGTGGCCATATTCATGCATGTGGGAAGATGTCTCACAACTGACCTTACCAAAACAAACAAAAAAAAAAGGGCGAAAAGGTACAATGAGAGAGAGAGGTAGAAAGAGGATATAGGAAGGATGGGAGAGAAACAGCATGAGACTGTTCAAATATCTCTTGTATGGACAAAATGAAATGTGACAGTAGTGATCACAGCATGCATTTGCTTCAGCCATGAGGGGCTGCACTCGTATTTTAACTCTGTTCCATATCATAGAAGCACAGAATGGCTTGTATTGGAAGGGACCTCAAAGACATCTAGTTCCAACCCCCCAGCCATAGGCAGGGATGCCACCCACTAGATCAGATTGCTCAGGGCCTCATCTAACCTGGTTTACTTTTAGTTTCCTTTTTTTCCTTTCTCCTTCCAGCTTTAGCCTGGCATAGTTTTACTCATGGTACATACTCTGCTATCCAAACGTACAATGTTATCAGTCCAAATTTGGTGCCTTCCTTCTAGGACTCCTGTCAGGTACATCTTGCTTGTACGTCATGGTTGCCCAACTCAGGATGGCACTTCAGCATATGTGCAATGACATCCAGGGAATGCCACATTTCTTCAATATTGGATATACTTATTTTATTAGGAGTCATGGATATTTGAGAAATTGAGATAATATACTACAAAGCATGTATTATTCAGCCAATATTTCTGCTTTTCATGTTTGTGCCTTTTCAGAGATCCATAAAATCTGTCCAAAATTATCAGTGAATCAATGTTATTGATTCAAATTCTTCTACTTATTTTTGCAGAAATTTCTAAGAAACACTGAAGCTTTATTGAGGAAATTTCTACCAGAAATAAACTGTGGTTTGCACACTGCTTGTGATCATTTACTGAAAGTTTGTATTGCAGCATGTGATATGGTTCTCATCTTCTCTCAGAATGGATTATGAGTAGCCAGCAAATGTGAAAGTTTAGATTTGAAGATAAAAGTTATAATCTGAAATTCATAGGTGTAAGTTAGGTAAAGGATTACTTATGTTTGGTAATATGAGTATTAACATAATGGTTCTTCTAAGTATTTTTTCTAAGCAATTGCACAATGAAAGTTTAAGTAATAAGACGAGCATGAGTAAGTGCAATGAGTTGGTCTACTAAGCTAAACCGCATCTCAATCAGAGTCCTACAAGTAAGTGAAAAGAAAGGAGGAGAAATTGGTTTTCTCAGACAAAGTGGAAAGAAAGAAAAATGGAAGAATCATATGATTTTTCTGGAATATATGTATACTCACACTTTTTTTTATAGAACTTGTTTTTAAAGGAAATATAGGGCAATTTGGGTTGTTCTGCCTCTCCAAAGTACTATTGTGAAAAGTAACTTAGGCTTTGCACTGGATTTATGCTGTGTTAGATTCAGCAATTTTATGCAGTAATAACAACTTTCCCTGTCATTGTATTTCAGTAGTATGCTACACATCCAAACATTATATTACTTGTTCTGTCTATTACTTATATTACTTGTTCTGTCAATCCACTAAGCCAGTTGTTCAAAGATAAACTTATTTCAAAAGAAATCTGGATAATCTTGTCTGTTTGGCATCTATGAGAAGTGAGTAAATGCTATGTTCAAATTAGAAGCAATTACATTCTCTATTTCTGTCTTTACCCTTGATTATAGTCATTGCGAGTCTTGGGATTTCAAATATTTTGTTAGACTGCCTCCACACTAATGTTTCCACTGTCTCTGTAATATGGCCTTTTCACAAGTTACATAGAACAAATAAATTCTGCCTTGCTGCACAAAGGGCATTCCAGTTGCAAGCGTAAATGAGATCTTGTTCTGGGTAAAGGGTTTCTCCTGGTTGTTAGGACCTCTCCACCAGTAGAAGACAGCAGCAATGGGGAAGGACACCCATAGGCAAAGCTAGGAGCTTGCTAGTTCCCACTGTCTATTACTGCCTATGCCATTGGCAAGATGACAAATATTACAGAACTGAGGCGGGGGGGGGGGGGGGGGAAGAATTCATGAGAAGGTGTTTTAATCCACAGTGGTGCCCTTAATGAACAGAAAAAATTGAGATCAAACAAGGGTGCTGTGTCCTCACACCCTCCAGAGAGTTAAATGGTTTCAGTCAAAGCAAGAAAATGGCCCATGTTTTATGATTTGTCGTAGTTTTTATCATTACTGCAAATAAGATATCCACCTGCAAGCATGGGTTTTGAATTGCTCTGTGGAGGGTAGTGTTTCTCTCCATTGACTGTAAGACAGCTAGAAAGATTAGCCTCCCAAGGAAGGAGTCTAAAAAGATTGTCCAAAGCTAAAGGTTATCCCCTTCCCCCAGCACACCTTCCTTTTATACTTTTCTTCACTATGACATTTTGGAACAGAAATATTTTGTCTGGTTTCTCCCTTAAGAAAGTTATATTTGGAGACTGCTGAACAGGAAAAATCTCTGCAAGCTGATGCACGGTATTATGATATGCTTTTTTACCCTCATTATTTTTTACTTGCCTTGGCTTATTTTTATAGTTCTGCCTTTCTTCCTCCTCACCAGATTGTTTATACTTATAAAGAAATAAGCCTTCTGCTTGTTGCATAGTCAGTTCTCTTTACATTTTTCTTAAGTTAACATTGGTTTCTGTTGTCCTTTTCCATGTTTAGACATAGCCAGGATAAATTTCAATGACAGCCTTTCCAACTGTTTCTAAATATTTCTCACTTTTCTTGCAGACAAATTTCCATATGTTACAAAATTCAAATCAAAATTCCATAAGGCGCTCTCCCCATCCCTCCAGCCATCATCCCAAAAGTGAAGGGGTTCAGTTTGTTCAGGTGGAGCTCGCTTTCTACGCCCCCAGCGCCAGCAAATCTGTTCAGTGTAGGAGGACAGTGGAGCATGTCGCCCACAGCCACCTGCTCTGCCAGAGGGCCCAGAGCCTCGCCAGCATGGTGCCAAGGCACTGGCTCAGGGTGGGAGTCTGCAGGAGGCATGGATCAACTGGTAGATGCACTACTTCACTTCTCCCTTGCTCCTGGGTAACCTTTGCTGACAAAGATAAAGCCCCATTTGTATTTATTTATTTTTTTAAAGTCATCTTCCTGAAAAATTACTTTGTCGTGCCTATTGACTTTTAGTCAATTGCAGGCATACAGTCTTGGTTTACTAGGTAGGCTGCTAGTTGTATAAAATAGGTAGGGTACAAACACTTCCTCAGTTAAACCAGTTAGCAGTGTGCACAACCACAGTATTGGAATAATAACATTTATATTGGAAGTGTGACCACCTGGGGAGGAGGCTTCATTGCTTCTAGTAGGACTTTTTTTTAATGTAGACAAGACCTTAAATAGGGTCTGACAGTCCTGACCCCTTCTCCCCCAACCCCAAAACAACAACAAAAAATTTTCAAGTCTCATTTATGAAAAATGGAAGCTACAATCTTCCATATACGCATCTCACTAGAATTAGTGGGTTCCATGTGGCTATTCAGCTATACTGCCTGCGGTCACTGCAGCTTTGCTGTAGTCTCTATTCTCTTAACAGGGACTCAGTGGTAGAGAGATGTCAGATCAGTTTCTTAGCCCTGTGCTAGGAAATTTTGCAGTGTGTTATTGCAACAGGATTTTTTCAAACTGGGGTTAATGAATAGTCCTCAGAATAAATGTCTAATTCTGGTCTTCATGCCTTGCTCCCTAGCAAATGGGTACCCCACCATGGAAGACAATGAAGGTGATAAGATATAAATTAGATCACTGATTACTCTTTTTTTAATATAGTTGAGCTCACTTCTCAGTTATCTATTAGGCTAATTAGTTCCTTAAGTTATCTGAAACTTAATTGACTGCCCAAACCCTTAGAACGCTGTTATGCCAGGATGTAATCAAACATATGTTGACTAGGTACAGATTGCCTTACATTAGCCTACTGTCCCTACTAGGAGCAAGTAGGGCAGCTCTCAGCATGACATCTTCCCCATCTTGTTGGGTTGTGGATGTCTGAACTTGCCGAGGCATTCAGCAGGGTTCCAAGTATACTGGAGTGTGCACTAAGACCAGTTCTCCTGCAGCTATCTCAAAAAGCTTAGTTGACACTTTCTCACTTTGGCTAGAACACCTTGTATGTTGTTCCTTTTTTTTTTTTCTGCAGACAACCATAAAAACATCCACTTCTGCTCTATGAACCTGTAAAACCACGATTATTAACTGATGTGCTTTCTGTGATAAGACTTCTAGTCTCCAGAATCACAGCTGTACTTTCAGGCTATTTGGGTAAAATTGCATGTCTGGAGATGAGTTGGCACAGATTAGCCAGAGGCTTTTGGAACATCATTTCGAGGCTTTTGCAACATCATTTTGAGGCTTTTGGAGCACTGGGTACCAGAATTAATGATACAGGGTGTCCAAGCCTGGGGAAGTAATGCTGCTTTGTAGGTGTTTCTGCAGTGTGTCCCTGGTGTCTCAGGAACCCTGGGGTGTGATAAAAGACATAGGGGACCATGCAGTCATCAGGACATGTAACCTTTTCCATGGGTACTTGCAAATCCTGTTCAATTTTTTTTTATCAATGATAAAGAAGTAGAATGCATCCTCAGCAAGTTTCCTGCTGACATTAAACTTGGGAGTGCTGTTGACTCCCTGGAGGGACGAGAGCCCTTGCAGAGGGATCTAAATAGATTGGGGCATTGGACAACCAGCAATGGCATGAAGTTCAAAGCTAAATGCCAAGTTCTGCAGCTGGGATGGAGTGATAACGGGCACAAGTACAGACTGGGAGACAAGTGGCTAGAGAACAGCTCTGCAGAAAGGGATCTGGGAGTGCTGGTCAACAGCAGGCTCAACAGGAGTTAAGTCAATAAAGCTGGTAAAAGGGCTGGAAGGAATGTCCTATGAGGAGAGGCTGAAGACATTTGGATTGTCTGGTCTGGAGAAGAGAAGGCTAAGAGGTGACATGGTTGCTCCCTACAACTTCCTGAGGAGAGGAAGTGGAAAGAGATGTGCCAATTTTTTCCCCTTGGCAACCACTGACAGGATCATAGAATCATAGAATATGCCAAGTTGGAAGGGACCCATAAGGATCATTGAGTCCAGCTCCTGGCTCCACACAGCTCTACCCAAAAATTCAGACCATATGACTGAGAGCACAGTCCAAACACTTCTTAAACTCCGACAGGCTTGGTGCCCTGACTACGTCCCTGGGGAGCCTGTTCCAGTACACAACAACCCTCTCAGTGAAGAACCTCTTCCTGATATCCAGCCTGAACCTCCGCTGTTGCAGCTTGACACCATTCCCATGGGTCCTATCACTGGTCACTGAATAGGTCGGCGCCTGCCCCTCCACTCCCCCTCGTGAGGAAGCTGTAGGCCACAATGAGGTCTCCCCTCAGCCTCCTCTTTTTCAGGCTCAACAGGCCAGGTGACCTTAGCCGCTCCTCATATGTCTTCCCCTCTAGGCCCTTTGCCATCTTAGTAGCCAAAGAAAGGTTGGACCTGGTGCATAGGGACATGGTTTAGTAGGTGACATTGGTAGTAGGGTGATGGTTGGACCAGATGATCCTGGACATCTTTTCCAACCGTAATGTTTCTATGATTCTATGTTACAGTGAGGGGCTAGAGCCTGAGCTGGAAAAGGTTATGTGAAACAAGGTAGATAAGGCTGCAGTTTGCAAGGTCCTGCAGTTTTGCCACCTAACCTAACCCATAAAAGTGGCCTTAAAAAAAAGCTGGAGAGGGACTCTATCAGGGAGTGTAGCAATGGAACAAGGAATAATGGCCTTGAACAAATGGAGGGGAGATTTAGATTAGATGTGATGTGAGGAAGAAATTCTTCACTCAGAGCACAAAGCGCACATGGGAATTAGGGCTGAAGATACACCTTACTTCTATTGTTTTCCATACAGAATAGAATGAAATTACCTAAAAAACAGTGTTAAGAATAAGCCCAGGGCTGCAGGATGGGAGGTAGAGAGCAGTCCCTGTGGCTGAGGGGCAGCCTTTCTTTCTGACAAGCCAAATGGCCTAGCGGAGCCAGCCCCAGAAAAGGGGTCCTCAGCCCCCCCAACCCTCCTCCTTCCTCCATGTGAGAGCATCTTCCAGGCCGCTCCCAACACAGCTGCCTTTGGCCACGCATGGGCCACTCCATCACAGTGGCTTGCTGAGGTCACAGTGGCCACCACTGCCCTGCCTTTGCTCCGGGCCATATAAAACAGGACCCCTGCAGCTGGCCCACCATTCACTGAGCTTTGAGGCACTCTGACAGCCACCTTGTGTGGCAGGAAGAAGAGCAGAAGCAGCAAGGTGAGCGGCAGGCCTCCTCGGTGTGAGGACAGCGATGCAGTCCAAGGAAGCACCGAGAAGGAATGCACCTGATGAGAAGTGTCGTGGGCAGAGGGAAAGCGCCTGCAGCACAAGAGACACCAGTGCTCGAGGGGCCTCTGGCGCACAGCCCACAGACACGTATAAGCAATATCATTGGCACTGCAGTGACACAGGGAACAGGCTGCCCCCTCAGCCATACAGCGACAGGGGGCCTGGGCCTAACCATTGGCGCAATGGTGACGTGAGGCGAAGGCAGGAGGGTCAGGCAGACAGTCCTGTGGAGCACAGGTGTGCCTGTAGTCCGGACCACAGCGTGGGACCCAGGCATGGCCATAAAACAGATGGCAATTTCGAACCCATGCACAGAAATCAGCTGGACAGTGGCAGGGGGCCTAGAGGTGGAAGTAGACGACCCCCTGGTTCTGCACCCTGGCCTGAAAACATGCCGGATGGAAGGCATCCTGTTTGGGCAGTCCCGGGCAGGGAGTGGCTTATCCTGCCAAACACCATGGAGCCTGTGGAGCTGGATCCACTAGGTGTGGAGGAACCAATGGAAATGGATCCACCTCAGCCAGATCAGACCTGCAACTACCCTGGCATGTCTTTGCTCTCTGCCATCAGAGCGCACAAACAACATCACAGCAGTGCCCGGCAAGCTCCCTACTCGTTGTGCAGGCTCCATCCCAAGCATTAGCTGGGAGCCACCAAACACCATGGACATCCCGCAGGCTTACTTACAAGATGTCCCGGCAATAAAGAACTCTGTTGCCGATTCTCAGGAGTTGTGTGAGTGCTTCTTTCCTATCCCCCAGCCCTTGTGTGAGAGGTGGCATCCCTTCTGCACAGAGCCTCGAGGAAGTGCACAAGAGAGGACCCAGCTTCCTTCGGGCTGTTGCAATGGGGTGACAGGAGGAGTCCCCGAGGGCTAATGTGCACCTTTAATATTTGTGAAAATAGACTGAGGGGTGAAAGCAGTAGTGTGTAAGCAATTATATATGACTAATTTCTTATATTAGGGGTGAGTTTCTGTATCTGAGTAATTGGCAAGGACAGACGTGGAGAAGGCCTTCTTGGCCACCTGAGCATACTGCTGGATCATGTGGATCATGTTGAGCCAGACGTTGACCAATATCCCTGGGGCCTTTTCTGCCAGACAATTTTCCAGCCGCTCTTCCCCAAGCCTGTGTCATTGCATGGGGTTGTTGTGACCTAAGTGCAGTACCCAGCATTTAGCCTTGTTCAATGTCGTGGTTGCATGTGGCCAGACTAGCCAGATCAGTCTGCAAAGCCTTCCTACCCTCAAGCAGATCAACACTCCCACCCAACGTGATGTTGACTATAAACTTACTGAGGGTACACTAAATCCCTTCATCCAGATTGTTGATAAAGATATTAAGGAGAACTGGCCCCAGTACTGAGCCCTGGGGAATGCCACTTGTGGCTGGCCACCAGCTGGATTTAACTCCATTCACAATGACCCTTTGGGCCTGGACATCCAGCCATTTTTTTATCCAGCGAACAGTACATCTATCCAAGCCATGAACAACCAGCTTATCCAGGAGAAGGCTGTGGGAAACAGTATTGAATGCCTTGCTAAAATACAACTAAACAACATCCATAGCCTTTCCCTCATCCACAAAGCAGGTCATCTTATCATAGAAAGGGATCAAGTTAGTCAGGCAGGACTATGCCTTTCACAAAGCCATGTTGCCTGGGTCTGATCACCTGGTTCTCCTGTACATGCTGTGTGATGGCACTCAAGCTGATCTGTTCCAGGACCTTCCCTGACCCCAAGGTCAGACTGACAGGCTTGTAATTCCCCATATCCTCCTTCCTGCCATTCTTGTAGATGGGTGTCATATTCACCAACCTCCAGTCAACTGGGACCTTTGCAGTTAGCCAAGACTACTGGTAAATTATTGAAAGTGGCTTGGTTAGTACTTCTGCCGGCTCCTTCTGCACCCTACAGTGAATCCCATATTCTTTAACTTTCGGTTAGCCCCAAAGTGATGAAGCAGTTGGCCTAGATGGTCTGTTAAGATCCCTTCCAACTGAACTATTCTATTAAGTCTGTGTAGGGGCAGCAGGATGATGGATGTGTTGCAGAACAGTCTGTGCTCACAGCCTATCTAAAAGTACTTTTGCATTGTCAGGTATGGGGGCACAGCAACTTTGTTCAAAGGTTCGTTTATAGACTTTGAGAGCAAGACCACAGTTCTCCTATTCTCTTGGTGAGAGGGAGTCAATAATAACATTCTTTAGCTTGACTTGACTTTCCTTTTTATTTTATTTTCCCCCCCTGTATATATTTCTTGGAGGTTAGCTGAAAAGGAAGGGCTGTGATTCAAAAATGCTTATGTGTATTCCATAAGAGCTTCTTATACATTTGTATTCAAAAAAAACATCAGAGGCAGTAGTGAACAGACTATTGTCTTCAGCGTAAAAGGTACCATACCTAAAGAATAACTTGAATTTATATTAGGCTATAAAGATAATAACGTTGAGGGGTTTGTAGTCCCTCAATCACCCAATGATTGCTGGCAGTAATGTGATCGTTTTGCAATTCCTTCTGTTTTCATTACTTTAGTTGTCACATAAATAAGGTGTCAAAATTTTAATACTTTGTGAACTGTGTTCTCTAAATTACAGTAATGTAGTATACTACTTTGACCTTTTCAATATTGTGTGATTTGGTTGGCTGGTCTTTCTATTTATGGCCATGCTGAGTGGGGTGGCATGAATGAGTGGATACCAGCTAATGAAAATACAGAATACTGGAAAAATGAAATGAAGGTACTATGTTAGAGCATAATATAATATTTCACAGAAAGTGTTGCATTAAGTATTGAAATTCTGATAAATCACTCTTGTGACAAAAGGTATAATGAGATTAGAAGTTGCAACACAAAAAAAAAAATCCTTTCTAATGACATAGATTGCACATAGGCAGGGAAATAGTGTGAATTTAACTTGATCTCATTATACTCCTAAATTTTTAATCTCATTTTCCTCCTCAGATGCTTCACTTAAGAAGGCAGCAGAGTATGCGTGTGTGGCTAGGGGTGATATATTCTATATTTGGGAAAAGTTACTTAATCCTTCAACTTCAGTGCACCAGGAAGAATGAGTAATCCTCAAAGCAGAAGGAAACTTCCCTCCTAAGATTTGGAAGTCTTTTGGTTCTTAATCAAGGTTCTGTTGGAAGAAACTAGGGTTGACTGGCTCCATAAATCTTCCCTATGCCAGTGGTCTCAGCCCTTAGAAAGTCTTTTCCAGGCTGTGAGGAGAGACACTTGCAGAATAATTAGAGCAGAGAACTCTACACCCAGAACATAGATTACAAAGATGAGGTTTTGGCTGTCAGCACTGAGCAAAAGCTATGGTTTGAACCGTAGCATGCCTGCAGTGGACCTAGGAGATGCTCTTAGTCAGCTATTACCCTCTGGATCATGACTTTTTTATTCAGTTGCTTCATGAAGTGGATGGCTGAGGAGTAGATGGGGGAGGTAAAGAATATTATTTTATTGGAGCAAGTTGTATTTTCTCTTTCCTTGTTTACCATATTTTCTCAGATAGATTCAGCATGTCCAAAGAACAGCAATGAAGCTGGTGAAGGGTCTAGAGAACAAGTTTTATGAGGAACGGCTAAGGGAACTGGGGTTGTTTAGGCTAGAGAAAAGGAGGCTCAGGGAAGACCTTATCACACTGTACAGCTACCTCAAAAGAGGTTGTAGCAGGGTGGGGTCAGTCTCTTCTCCCAAGGAACAAGTGGTAGGACCAGAGAAAATGGCCTCAAATTGTGCCAGCGAGATTTAGGTTGGATATTAGGAAAAAATTCTTCACCAAAGGGTTGTAATGCATTGGACCAGGCTGCCCAGGGAAGTGGCCGAGTCACCAGCCCTGGAGGTATTCAAAAGATGTGTAGATGTGGTGCTTAGGGACATGGTTCAGTGGTAGACTTGGCAATGGTAGGTTAACAGCTGGACGCAATGATCTTGGAGGTCTTTTCCAACATAAGTGATTCTGTGATTCTGTGTTGTCTAGGTACTAAATGATTGTGCTCAAGGCTCTGACAGTTTCAGCTGTGCTCATTTGTTCTGAGATTATATAGAACTTAAGAACCTGCTTATTCCTATGTATCCATAACCAAAAATGTGAGCACATGAAGGAGCATCTTTCTCAGTGCAGGCATGCATAGCTCAGATCCTAACTGAAGCAGTAGAGTCCCAACCTAAAAATCTTGTATGTCCTTCTGCCTCATCACTGAGAAGGAAAAATAACATAGCATCCAGGTTTTAAGCTGCTGTCAGGGCTGGATATGCAGTGATTTCTGTCTCATCCTTGTTCTAGGAATATGCATGAGCAAGTACTGAGACATTTAGGAGCTCAAATTAGTCTCTTCTCTTAGCAACTTTCTTCTTCCCACACCTCAAAACGTTCTCACCAGTCCTTCCTTCTTTGTGATCCACCTCCAGTATTTGAGCAACACTGAAGTTTCCATAATGTAAGTGACTTCCATAAGAAACCATCCAACAAAAGCAGCTGGCCAGAGAGGGAAGATGTGGGGAGAGTTAGGAGGGAGAAGAAGTTTCTGCCTTCCAGCCCAGACACCGGGATCAGGAAGCAGCCAACACCGTGGAGCTCTGTGCATTGCACAGAAACTACAGCCTGCTGCTTCTGCCACCTTACCTGTGTAACTAGCAGCTGTAGTATAATTTCAAGACAGAATTTGGTCCTATTTCTTTTCTAGTTTGTTGTCTACCCATTCATAACTTGCACGCTGCTCATTAGTGGCTCTTTGTGCTGTGGAGACCCAAGCAAGACTTGCTGCAAGAGCACAAGTGCCCTTTTTTCACAGTCCTACTGAAAGGAGCCCTCTCTCCTGGGCTCCGTCTCTTCCTTCGTTTCCATTTATGGAAACCATACCAAGAATTTGCTTCCAGCGATCCTGCTTATTCCTGTTTTCTATCTCTTTCCCAATCTCTGTCTCATTGATGGTCACTTAATAACTTGTCTCACCCCTTCTCCTTTGCTCTCCTTGTTTCTTTCTCTTCCCAGCTGTCAACCTCAGGCTTCATTTCCCAAAATGATCCCCATGTCCTCTATATCAGCCCCACCCATCTGTTTTGTTATTGCTGATAATCTCCCTGTTGTCCTCCTCTTCATTGCCCCAGTCCAGCCAAAATCTAAGTAGAGCAATAGATGAGATCCAACCCTCCAAGTCACAGTAGCCCATTGCTGGGCCTTGAGGTGCAAAATTGTAAGCAGCTTTTCCTGAGAGGAAGCACAGAGGATGGGGGTAAACAAAAAACATACAAAAGATTTTAAGATGGTCAACTTGGTACAGATTTTTGCAGCAACAGCAATGTTTAACATGAACACTACATCCTGCTATATTTCAAATCTCCTCATCAAAGCATGACATAGATAACTGGAATTTTTGCAAGGCATCTCTTTTTCTCTTTTTTTCATCACAACTTCTAATTTGTGCAAATCTGTGTGAGCATGATGTTATATTTATATTCTGCACTCTACGGAGCTAATTGACTTGAGGCAGACAGTGGCATAGAACATTTCTGCCCAAATGATGAACCTTTGGCAAAGTCATTAGCTTCTGAAAGCATGTTTAATATGGAAACTGTTGGGCAACCTTACTATTGTATAGTAATAACAGTCATACCTGTAGTAAGCAGTTTGTTGGCACACAGAGTGGCTGGAAACAGCATTCAAGAAGATGTGTGACTATGGGTCCAGAAAACTTGTCACTCGCTGAAAATTACTACCTTTTCACAGTTCTGTGTGTCCTCAAGGTTAACAAATCTGGGGGGAATTATGCTCTGCTATTTTAATTACAAGTGACTTGAAGGTGGATTTCCTTCATACAAGAAAGTTTGACCATTTCCATGTCTCTCCCATTTCTAGAAAATTCATGATTTTTATTTGTCAGTGTGAGAGGGGGAAATGAGTAACACGAAGTGTAATTTTTGTTTGCAGTTACATTTGGATTAAAAAAAAAAATCTGGCACAGTGTCTCCTCATCTCTCAGTTAAGTATAAATCTATAAAACACAAACCGCTCCCATGACAGTAAGGAGAAGAAGTAGCATCATGGGAATCTCTGTGGTGCACCAGGAAAACAAAACAAAACAAAAATGTAGACTCTCGACTCAGCCACTGGGAACATGAAGAAGAAAATTACTTACATTAGAAAATCAGGGAAAATAGATTTTTTTTTTTACTCCATCATTTTTGTACACTTTTGCACAGCTGTTGCACATATGTGCTGCCCTTCTTGACTTTGATGAAAAAGTTATGAAGAATTGCAGGACTCTGAAGGCTTGTGGTTTGAGATTATGTTTACAGAACATGAAAACTGAGGATGTAGAAAGGACTTCCCTGATGTCTTGGGGAAGGATAAATGTCAGAAATTGTCAAGTTTTCAGACAGTAGCTGGGCACCTTGCTGCCATCCTCCAGCACTCCTTTGAATAGTGCTCCTCAGGGGAAGCAGAGACTAATACAGCAGGCTTGTCTTTCCCCATGCTGCTGCATGGCTTGAGGGCAATAAAAATCAAGCAGGGAGATCATCCTACTTCAGAATCTTGGTAGCAAGAACAAGCATCTGCAGAAAGAGAAGAGGAGAACCATGCAGTGGAGGAAGGCAGATGAGCAAAATCTGGAGGGATTGTTGAAGGGAACCAAAAAGGAGAATTCTCCTGGGTCAGGATCACAGAGCAGAGGAAACAGGGAAGGCTTGTACCATGTAGTATTAAGCTCTTATCCATCCTCTGGGGATGAATATATGCTCTGTGTGTATATATATATATGTACATATATATATATATATATATATGTATGTACATATTCATGAGTTTGTATATCTTGCATCAAATCTGGGGACACAAACAGGTCAATCTTTCTAACAAGAGGCTGTTTTTTCCTTTTTCCCAAAGCAATTTCTCTTGGAGCTGCCCAGCTCTTACTCCTGACTAAGACAGGAAGTTTCATGTGCCAGAAGGGTGAGATTCTGAGCTGGGGCAGTCCTGGACAGCCGAAGTACTTTCCCTTCAAGGAAGCACGCTGGAAGTATTTGTGTTTCTCAGGTTTTGTTTTATGCAAGCCTAAAGAAGTACAAAGTAACCTTAAAAGTAAAGATACTACCTTTGAGAATAGACCTCCTTTTACTTTGCCTTTTCTTCTTGCTTTTTACTTCACTTTCTGCATTGTGAGTCCTTTTTGTCGGTCTTGTATTATTAAATTGGTTTAACGGAGAGCAAATTGGAAAGCCTCTGTGACCTGGCACAGGCCATGCAAACTCTTACAAAAAGGTACCCTTTTTTACCTGACAGCTTGCCTTTGCAGGAACATCAGCACTTTGGCTGATGTTGTGGTGCTAGGGTTGAAACATAGCAAGCCTTGTTTGGGCTGTCCTCTCCCTGCTGCATCTTCCACCTCAGGGGCCAGTAAGCCACCTATTGAGAAGGGTTTGTGAAGCAATCCCATGGTTAGCATGCATGCAATCTTCCACCCCTTAAGCAAAACTGAAATGTATTGATGTATCTGCAATAAATCAACCTTCTGTAGTATGGAAAACTGGTGGTAGTAGTGGAGACAGATCAGGTCTTAATCTGAAGTGGATGGAAATGGAATTATACTGTGTTGAAAGTCAGGCCTCCCTCCAACTGAAAGCATAGCCTCAGTGTACCCCAACATGCCCGCACAGTTTTTCCCAAGTTCAAAGAAGAGACAGCTGCTTTTGCTGCAAAACTGTCAGTTAACATCTACAACAGAAAATTAGGAGTTTTAAGTAAATATCATGTTTGTTGCATTTTTTTCCCCATTTATGGGAGTGGTTGCTTTGTGTGATTTCTCTTCCTTACTGCCCCATTTCCCCACCCTCCATTAGAGTCACTATGACAATATTTATACCTAGGTGGATAAATGTACTCACAGGTTATGTTTCAAGGTATATTCATCTGCCGATTAAGTGGTTTTCTGGTAGCATTATGGCTGGTTAAGTATGTGGATTTCTAAATTTACTGTTCCAAAATGAAATTCAATTAGCAGTGCAAAATGACTTTTTGAACCATTAACATTGGGTAAAAACATGAAGTACAGGTTTGAACTGTCTGCAAAATTCTTAGGAGATGGAAAGCTCCGTTGCTTTGGAGAACATCTAAAATATTAGACCAAATTCAATACTGGCACTGGCATGCAACTATGATTTGGTGGCCTAAAACCAATGAGCCTGCTGTTCTCTTTTCTGAAAACTTGTATAACAGGCAATTTATAAATCCCTTTCATTTGTCAGATTGTTTTACTCTCTTAAAGTTGTTTGACTACAACATACACTTGGTGCGTTTGAAAAAAAAAAAAAAAAAGAAAAGTTCTTGAAATGAAGTCCTTCCTAATTTGTCATCACATAGTGCCACGTGCCTGAGCAGTTAAAATTAATGCAACAACCCAACTCATTTTGTGGCCGTGGCATGCCACCTCGAGCTGTTGAGAGAGGTCTGGAAGCATCATCTGACACCCCCCACCCCCGAGAGCTGTTGAAGCAGTGCCCCTCAAACTTCTACCATGCCGCAAATTTTATATACAACATAAATCAGGCATGTTCACCTCGCTTCGTCAAGATAGCAAAGTCCTCCAGCCTCCATCTCTGAAGTGATGATGACCTGCTCAGTTATCCAAGTTCAGTTTGTGGTTAAGAAATCTGAATTTAAATAGCTTTAGGGAAAACATAAGCTGTTTAGAAGAGACAGACAAGTTAAGCATCATTCACATTAACAGCAATTTGTAAAAGCTTGGTTTCACTCAGGGAAGATTACATCTGCTGTTAAAAAGTGTTAACTTGAATAGACGGAGACTGGTGATAAAGCATTTTATCTACACCCTCTAGGAGCAGTTCTGTATTGCTATGTGGAGGTAAATTCATGCCACGTTGCTGAATCTGGATTTGGATCCAAGCCTCCAAAAATTTGGTGCTGTTACACTGAACGTCAGAGTTGCCACACTTTCCAAATCATGCTTAATATAGTCTGTATAAAATGCAATGGGACAAATTGCCCATCCTCTTCTGTGGTAAGGGTTTGGCACAATTTAAATAAAAAAACACTGAACATACCCTAAATTAAATTTGGTGGTTCATAAGATTTGCTGCAGTGAGGCGAATTTTTAAAAAAGTCTTTTTGCACCTATTTTTGAAAAAGCCCATCTTCCAAAATGTGGGAATGGCTGTTGAATAAACCTTTAGGCTGTGATCCAAACCTGTGCCTCTGTTCCATGAAGGCACTCATGTTGCTGTAATGTTGCTCGGTGCTTCATCTTTCTCCTGGAAGCAGATATTACAGGAATGGGTGAGCACTGGGAAACTGTTGAACCATAACTGACTGAATGCAGGACTGTTCTGTGGCAGATCTTAAGTATATAAATTTTTGTACGTCTTTTACAGATACAGGTCTTGTCTCCCTACCTGTAGTGCAAGTCACAATGCTACATCAAAGAAGTGATAAATGAAAAAAAAACAACCCAGGGCTGACTTGAGCTCTGTAAGCCTGTTATGGTGAGAAAATTCTTCTTTTTGCCATTGATCTCATATTGTTTTCTGTGGAGTTTCTGTCGTTGTTGTTGCTATTGTTTTTTTTTCCTAAATAGGTAGAATTAATCAAAACTTGAGCTTGAAAATCAGGCTTGAGCTTGAAAATCAGCCATTACAATTAAAAAGGTTTCCACAGCACCTCAGAGTTACAATTTTGGTGTGTGGATATTCATGCAGCATGGATCTCGTGTGTCACTGGACAAGGTTCAGCTGGGAAGCTCACTACCACTATATAGGTAGAAAAGGAGTATGCTCTATTTGAAATGCAATTTTTATGATGTGTTGCAGTAACTTAAAGAAAATGTCCTCTGTTTCTGGCTTATCCCTTCTCGTTTTCCATTCTTTTATACTAAGCAGTTAAAAAATAATAAATCAACTTCCCCCCCCCCCCCCCCAGGAAAAGCAAACACTTCTAAGAGTAAAGGTCAGTAAAAAAAAAAAAAAAAAATTTACTTGTGAGGAAGTTAATTTGTTGTAAAACTTTTCAACTACCAACAGCATTAACATTTCAAAAAAAAATTCTTTCCTTTCCACCCACTTAAAAACCTGCTTTACCATTTGTTAATGAATAAAAAAGATTAATGTTTGCAGCAACATAAGAACAAAATGAAACTAGTTAAACTACTTCTCTATTTTTCCATTATTTCCCTTGTTACGTATATATTATTCTGTGCTATCTCTTATCAACATGGACCTGTGCTGTGAAATTAAATCAATAACCACTGTGTCTAAACTGAACTCTGAGGGGTAAAAACAGACAAACAAATGACAACAAAAAAAAAACCTCACACTATTT
This sequence comes from Cygnus atratus, assembly GCF_013377495.2. Lineage (NCBI taxonomy): Eukaryota > Metazoa > Chordata > Aves > Anseriformes > Anatidae > Cygnus > Cygnus atratus. The sequence continues at coordinate 105,007,152 of NC_066364.1, read as the reverse complement.
TTTCCTTTCATTTCTTATTTATTCTGCTGTTTTTGTTTTAATCTACACTTGCTCCAAGTGAGCACCATTGGATATAAAACACTATCACATAAATAGAGCGATGTTGTACAGATACTTTGTGCTCAGATAATACTGTTAGAAAGTTGAAACAATTTTCAAGTGATCTGAAATTTGCATCTTTCATGGAAAAAAAGAAGATGGGTTGTAACATGATTTGCTGCGAAGAAAATAGTTGTGGTGAGGTTTAGGAAAAATACCTCCAACTTCCTCTACTTGTGTCTTAGTTTATTTTCCAGCAGATGGAGAGTCGTACAGATCTGAAAAGGAAAAAGGTGAGTGCATACATATAGCCAGTGGCATCACAGTAGTCTCTGCAGAGCAAGCTCCCATATGAATATTATTGAAAGTACCATTTTTGCCCATAGTTTTTTCAACCTCAATTGGAATTTGCAGAAGCATTTCTTACACCTGAGGTGTGAAATCCACATTTTTAGTGCCCAGCCTCAGTGGGTGCAAATGCACAGTGGACTGGATGTGACCTGTGAAGTGCATACTCTGTACATGCCAACTGCCCTGCTCCTTGGTCATGTTGTCCTCTTTTGCTACCATGAGGTTTTATTTGTTTCACAAATATTTGAAGCTCACTTTGACAAAAAGACAAGTGAACAAGACACATGTTAAATAAAACATAAGTGTGAAGAAACCTCATATAATACTCTGTCTACTATTTATCATGTTCCAAAACATTAAAAGACTCCACAGGAATGGCAGTTCACAGCACACATGGGGGTGTTCTGGGTTTGGGGATTATTTTTAATTTTATTTATTTATTTATTTATTTGTGGTCTCTTGTTATTTTTTCTGTTGCAAGTTGCTCTGAACCTCTGAGTGAAATGAATTAGTAAGCAAAACCTTGAGCATGGCCACTTACGCACTGAATTTAAAGACTGTTTTAATCATTATATTTATTTGCATTGCTTATTAACATAGTTAATAAACTAATAATAGTTAATAAGCTAATAAAAATAGTTCTGTTTATGAATTTACACTCAGCAGAAAATTATTTCCCACGCCCTCTCTTTTAGCTGCATCTGACATGGACATGACTACTGCAGGTAGGCAGTGCTTACTAAACAGAAATTAATGCACTAGTATACATTGTGAGTGCAAAAGGAGCCCATGCACACCAAACCTTATTTCACAACCCTTTTCTGTGTTCCTGGTGTAGGCAACTGCATCTCAGAACGTTTTCATGTTTATGCTGTGCTCTCTCTGAGCTAACTGGTGCATGAGGTATGGAGGGAGTTAAGTAATTGCAAGTCAGTAGGTGAGGTTCCTGTCTTGCTTTCAGTGAAGTGAGCTCCTGCTGTGTCTATTCAATACTATACCTTTGTTTGTTTTGTTTTGGTTTGGTTTGTTTATTACTAATTGGAAAGAACAGTAACGAAATATGAACTGCAGCAATATCTGTCCCACTGAATCTAGTTGTTCCAAGACCTGTTTTTCTGCCCTGGAAGTCAGGTAGTCAGACATATGATAGACTCCTAACCATATGGTTAAAAATGTACTTTGCTTAACTTCTTTGTGTCACCCTTTCAGCATACACTGAAACCTGAAATAGGCATAAACATTTAACTCATTTAGTGGTGTTGAGGACTGGCTGTGCTTGCAGTGAGACTGCCACATCTGCAGCACCCTGAAGGGTGGTGACAAGCAGCAGGGAAGGACAAAGGACAGAATTGTCAGTGGCAGCAGAAATGGGATACACATCTACAGCCTTCCACTGTAAATTATCTCAACTTCAATTTGAACTTTTAGTTTGACTTTCTGTGAGACCAGTTTTGGAGTTAAAATCAAGCTGGAGTTAAAATCTCCAAGGACAGAGATCCTCAGCTTTCCTGGGTGCTTACTCCATTGGTAGACCACCTTCACAAAGCTATTTACATGATTCATAATTGCCCTTGTTTCAATTCAGTCATTGCCTCTCATCCTTTTGCTGTGTTACTGAGAAGGCTGGCTCTGTCTTATCTGTAGCCCCTCTAAGGCAGCTGAAGACAGCAGCTAGCTCCCCCAGCCTTTGCTTCTCCAAGCCGCAAGAACCCCAGCTATGTCACATGCACGTTTAGTATGCATGATTTCAGATAACTAATAACTCTTCTCACATAATGTCTTACTTTAAATAATTGATGACCATTTAAAATGTTTTTTGTTGTTGTTGTGTTTGTTTTGTTTGTTTGTTTGTTTGACTGGATTAGATCACTTTCTCAAGCCCTTTCATTCCTGAGGCGAAAGAATAGCCTCACCAAGTCACCCTTTTCTCATGGCTGTCTATAAGCAAACCTGAACTTTGACCAGCAGAAGAAATGCAAAGGCCATCTTCTGTGATTTTTCCATGTCCTCCTGCTGAGTCTAAGCTCAAAGAAGAGGTGGTTAACGAGCAGAAGTCAAAGCCTCTGAGAGCTGCTCTCTTCTCCCCTTCTTTTCCACCTTCCTCCAGACTTTCAAGTCAAACTGTTGCTGCTAGCTCTGCTGCATGCAGCTCTGCCCAAAAGGATGGCTACCTGGCCACAAAGAGCTGGGAGCTTTGCTAATGTGTCTGTAGCTTCTTTAGAAGGAGCCTGACCCTGTGCCTTAGAGGGATGCTCTCCTGGTGAGTCTCAGACTGATCGTGGTCATCGTATCCTCAGGGTGGGTGTTGGCATAGCAAGTGCAGCTCCCAGCTTCCTTTTCTCCTTCCTCTGTCAACAGGGTAGGATTTTACCCTCTTCTTCAGATAATGAATGTACTTACTTGCACATCTTTTTAAAGTAGATGCCTTGATATAAATTGTTTTTCATTACTGGCAGCCATATCTGGGGGCTCAGCTTGAGTCACTTGCCCAAACTTCTTACTGTCTGAGTGAAGCAGAGTATTTTATTGTCCGTGCTGTTATTGCCATTCTGTGGGATATCAGTGGCTACCGTGAACATGGCTAAAGTTCATGGGTGTATTATCTGTCATTTCTTTAGGCTAAGTTCAAAGAAAATGTAATTCAATGTAGAATTGAGATCTGAAACAGGAGTTGCTGTACAAGACAGTAATTAATAGTTAGCCTGGCAAACTTGAGAGAAAAAAAATCTTTATAGGCCAGTAGTTTCTTAGTGACTTGGTACAAACACAAAAGCTGTATCATATTTGATACTTCTGTGTGGACTTCAGGGACAGAAAACAGTCAGCTAGGAGAGGCAGAGAAGCGACCAACTGAGACAAGTCTGGGGAGAGTAGCTTTGGGAAGATACAGAGGTAGCATACCTTCAGGCACTAGGTTCACTAGAAACAGATTTGAAAATTGTAGTCAGACAGCTTGTTTCTGCATTTTCTCTCTCAGGAACACAATGTTGAATACGTTCTTTGTAAGTAAATACAGTTGTACTGAAGGAATGCTGAACTTTCTGATTTTCTTAATGGAGTATTCTAGCAATGCATGGAATATTGGATACATTTTCCAGACTGAGCCAAACACATCTGTCATTCTGCAATAATCTTTATTAGTTCAACTCTGAAGTGAGCCAGAACATCACTCCAAATCTCATCACAACCTTAACAGAGCTTGGACAACTGAACAGATTGCTTTGCTGCTTAATATGGAGAGGCTGACAGCAGTGGGGCCACAAAGTGCTGAATGCTGCAGTGTGGAGCTCCAAGTAGTACCCAGGATGGATAAGCACCTCTAGAGAGAAAGCACATGCCCTGGTGCTTTATGACCATGCAGTGTGCTGATCAAAGCTGTCAAACAGGGATGTTTCCAGGACTTGATTTTTGCTCAAAATGAAGTTGTGAGGTGCATCTGCACTTGAATTCTAGCACATATCCTGAGTGTACCCCCTTTTTGTGCTCTGGTGAGTAGATGTTACCATCTTTAGGCAAGAAATTGGGTATTTTCCCATTTGAACTGGAAAAAAATGTATTTATTTCCAGTTTTGTCCATTTTTCAAATCTGTTGATTACACTATCATCTTTGACCTGGAGTGTGCATGGTGCCTCTGTGCACTTCTGTGCTTTTCCTATGCTCATTCTTTCAAGAGGCATTGTGGCTTCTATTGTGTTCACTTCAAAGCCTTGGAAGTGTTTCCTTAGTGAGAATTACAGGTCATCAGGACAGCAGTAACTGGCCTAAGTATATTATTATTTATTATTTATATCTTACATAGTGCCAAAAGTATAACAGGTACTTTTGAGTCTGGTCTATAGCACAGTGAAATCAATATGAAATGATCCTTAATTAATTGGTCTTCTGTTCCTAAAGTAATTCAGCACTTCCACTGAGAATTAACTCATCAGCTTCTCTTGCTAAGTAAACATCACAATAAATAATATAAACTGTTGCTTTCACAATGTTTTGTTTTCCTGCAACTCAAAAGAAGCTTTTGTTTAAAGTTTAAAACTTTTATGGAGCTATGCCTCTGGGCATTTTAGACATAAGATGAATAAAAAATGATCTAGGGTTTTATTTAGAAAACCATTCCTGTGCATATATGGGCTTGTCATTCTGAAATGAAATTTTCATACAAGCTTTCAGCCCAAGGGACCAAGTGGAATCTTCAGACTTAAGAATTAATAAGTATTCTGCCACTCAATGGATCCCTGAGCACTCTGTCCACACAAAAATCTGTCTACAGTCCCTGAGTGCTTTGAGTTTTTTTCATATTTACTGTGAGTTAGTGCAATGTGTTTTTACATACTGCTACCTGCAATATGCAATTCGTCCAGTAAAACTAGGCAACTTCTTCACAGACTACTAATTATTTCTAACTTCAAACACCTGTAAAGGCATACTGCATCAGATCATGGTGAAACTTACAGCTAGGGTTGGTATCTATCACAAGAAAAACAACTTCCACAGTGCCAGGTCTCTCCAACAACATGGTTCTTCCCAGGTTGTCATAGTATGCTCTTCTTAGGCTGTCAGGTGGGAATACAACAAAATCAGTCCCAGCTTTGTACGAGCATCCCAGCCTTTGAGATCCAGAGTGATTGTGTAAGGCTCTGTGCTCGTACCATATCTGAGATGCATAGCTTCCTTTCACTCATTTGTCCCCTTCCTCCCACTCCTGATTTTTCAGCTGTGATAATTTGCTTAGATTGTGTAGGATGTCTGAGGCAGGGAAGAGGCCCAGAGCAAAATCCCAGTGCTGTCTGTGGACACTGGCTGCTACCCCATGAGCACCATCTAGCTGACTCCAAGCACAACAGCATGGGAGGCTGAGCAGATGCTTCTCCTAAAACTCAACAAAACAAGCTTTTTGTGCTACAGTTTGGTGATGTAAGATATATAAATACCATGAAGCACCTGGGAGACTGATATCCATATAAACCACTTGTCATAAAAGCATGTCAGGTTGTCTCACAGTGCAGTGACGTGACAAAAGTATCTTCAGCTATCTGGGACTTTTGAAAGGAGCGAGTTTCATAGTCTAAGCATCTAGGTTTTTCAAACCTTTGTACTGTATAAATACCAGGAGTATTGCATCCTATTTGTTTTCAGCTGATTTTTGTAAAGACAAAGGTTTCTGTAAAGACAGTGCTATGCCGAGGGAGAAGCACTGAATTGAAGCTGGAAAATCTCCATTTTGCCTGGATACTCTGTGTGGTTACTCATCTGAGAAACGGGATTGAGAATTTATCTCATTTTTCTTCGAAAATGTTCTGTACAGATGACTTAATTACTTCTTGCATAGTAATTTGAAATGGAAAATTCTGTCATGTTCAAAATTAGAAAAGGTTTTTGCTCTCATTTGAAGAACTTTGGCTCCCTGTTTTTTTTGTTTTTGTTTGTATGTGTGTTTTGTTGTTCTTCCAGATTTTAAATTTTCACTCCTGTTAGAAACAGTCTTGCTGAAGAATTTGCCTGGAATGGTGACTGCCTAACATTATAGAAGCACTGTTTGCTAGCCTTAGCAATGCGCTGATACATGGGGAGGATGGCTTGCATTGTAGAAATAGAGAGATCGGGGATCCACTGGACTGAAAGCCACTGTAAAACTATGAAATCGTGTATCCAATTTGTCTTCCAGTTTAAGTGGACATCTCTTTATTCTTTTATTTATATTCTGTATGGTTCATGGGTTCATTTTTTCTCAGGCAAAGATAAAATACTGGCTTTCCTTAAAAGCGTCCCACTTAGTCGTCTTCTGTGCAGAATGGCGTTGTGAGGAAAGATGTTAGGTGGGAATGGAGAGAACATTGCGAGGAGGTGTGGAAGGACTATATATTTGTTTTTTGATGTATGAACTTCCAATCTAACTGATATTAATATAAATTAGAAATTCAGCTCATGAACACTCATGTTTCAAATTAAAGAAAAATACGGTAGACACCTAGACATATGGAAATTTGGTGTGTAAAATTCAAGAGTTACTTATGGGGTCTACAGTGATGGGCTGTATGAACAGTGCAGCTTGAAAACATTTTGGTTAGTAAATTCAGGAGTAGCTGGAAACACCTGAAAAATATAGAGTATCAGCACGTACATCCCTCAAGTACACAAATGTCAATCTTCAAAGCTAGTTTGGAACAGTATAAGGAGATTGTTATTGACTACACCACCGGCAGCAACATTCAACTCCATGGATTTTTTTAGGCCATCTCAGTATTTTGGGGGGAAGGAGGATAAAATAACTCAGAAAAATTCAAAGCTTTTCAAATGATGACACCAACTTTCACCTGGTCATGTCTGGTAGTGCTGTGGAAGGTGCTTTGTGATGGTGCCAGCTATCCCCACAAGTCACGCTCTGTGTACCATTGTTTCAGTGGCTGATCTGGGCATGTTGCTGCTGGTGAATTTAGGACTTGCCTGCTACCTCTGACCTACCTAAACAGTTACTCTATTCTCTGCCCTATCAAATCTATTTGGCCTGGAGTGCTTTGTTTGAGGTTTGTTCTAGCTGAGGCAGTCATGTCTCTCCACCAGCTGATTTGAAGTGATTTTGGCAGTTGTCTCCTTGTACTGACCAGTATCAGGGAAGCTGATACTTCAGTGGGAGTTGGGTGTGAGTCAGTAGACTCATCGACTTCACTAGATCTCTTTACACAGATATTATTTAATTTAATCCAAACAGGAAAATTTTTCAAAGGTAAGTAGCATGAGGGTTGGCAGCATCAGCAGATACACATAATTTGTTATTTTTAGTGCCCCAACAACATGTTAGCAAAGCCATCTTATCAACAGCTGGCTAGCTCCTGCAATTAGCAAGAATTTGGTTCTCCCCCTACAGAAGTACTACAAGGTTGTAAAGGCAAGCTAAAGATACTTTTTTTAAAGGTAATAAATGATAATTTATAGCTATATTCATTGTGGAATTGATGTCTTGTTTCTTTGAGAAAAAATGAAATGTGTTTCTTCCTTCACCGTTTTTCTCAAATGCCTAGTTAAGAAACGAATTCCTTAATCTCCAGATGTCCCTTAAGGTTTGTTTTAATCAGGGTGGGTTTAAGCATAAAAATTGTGTGAGAGCCTGCAGGTGATCCTCATATAGGGAAACTGGTGTGACTTTTATTTTCTGGGATGTACTCCCCAAACACCTCACCTGCAGCACTGAATTTTTCCATGCAGGGGAAAGAAGACGTGGTACTTTGTAAACTGTTCTGCCTTCAGAGACTCAGAGCAAACTACAAGAAGCTGAGTACTCTCAGGTATAAGTGTACTCAAAGATGTAAATTAATGCCTACGTGCTTAAAACAGCAGTCACTTTGTGTTGATGTGGGAGTTAGCACAGATCTTCTCCTGCTCCCCTTATCCTTGTATGATGACAAAGCCCCTAAGAAGGGCTTGTATGCCACTAAGGGGCTACTGCAAAATTGCATTTCTCTCCCTGTCTGCGTCCTACACTTGCCTTCAGACAATCTTCTGAGTTCTTTTGACTCCGTGTGTGATTAGTGAACTAGTGGTAATGGCATCTCTCTTCTTCCCTCAGCAGTTGGGAGGAGAAATTTATTAATGTTTGTAAGGTAATCAAATAAGATGACAGGGAGAACATATATTCCTAGCTCCTAGGGGAACAGTCAACTAAAGACACATGGGGCACAAAGACTTTGTAAAATATGAAACCTCTGTGAATTTATTCCTTTTAATTGTATTCCATATTGTATTTTTGAGTACCTCCTTGTAAAATGGTGCATAATCTTTAATGAACACAAGACTAGAAGGTCTCCTTTGGATTTAAATTTGAAGTATTTGCATAAATGTAGCTCCATAAAATTATTTTATTGGCAAATCAAAATGCACACACAGATGTACCTTTCAGAGCTTAATTTTGTAAACAAGGCATCATATTCTGCTCTCAGTGAAGCTGGCAAAACTCTATGGTAACATCAATAACATCAATAGATTTACTTGAGATTTATATTTGGGTAACTGAGAGCAGCATTTGGCCTAAAGACTCCAGAGTGAGAAGCATGTAATTATTCATCTGCCCAGTAAGTGCAGTCTACTTGGAAAACATACAGCTAGAGTAAAAATTTTGTGCCAATCAATTTTTAGTCTGTTTTAACATTCACATTTCATCCCTATCTCATTCTTTTGTTAGATAAATAACTGTTTTTTTTCTTGCTTGCACACCAAGGAGCTCAAAGAATCCTGCTTTATTGCAGATATAAAATCTCTGTACTTTTATATATGACCAAAACACCAACAAGTTTAGTGTAGTGAGAGATTATGTACAGAGTGCAATGGTCTAATCGGGTCTCAAGGGCTTTGAAATATTAAGCTCCATTTCTGTTTCAAATTAGTCCTGTTATCTACATTTTCAATGAAAACATGTTCAGCAAAAGGAATATCTTTTAAATAGCTTAACTGCTTTAAGATTACAACAAAAATTCCCAGCTGCTAAATATTGTATTATGACTGTCAGTCAACTGCGAGTGATATACACATATCCAAATTACCCTAGCCCTAATATTTAACGAGTAGTTACTTGCCTTTGTACATTGCAGAGAGATTTCTGTTCAAGCAGCAGTCTGCAGTCACATGCCAGAGTCTGGAGCTAAGTTACCTACCCCTCTTAAATCACTTGGGAGTTCTGTCTGTCCAACATTATCTGACCTTCAATTTTTCTTTCCAGCAGCATATGCTGAGACTCATATTTTTAATTTCTTTCTGTCACTGAAACACATATACCACCGGGGCTCAAAACTTTAAATTTCAAATAATATATATAGGCTAAAGGCAAAATCATAAACTAAAACCACCTTGGAAACTCTAGGATGAAATCCTTTGAGCCTTTTGTTAAAATATATAGTGGCTACCACAAGTTAATGAAAATGTATCTTAAATGCACGCTAAGAAACCTAGGTGGAATAAATATAATGGCCTCATTCTCTGAAATATAATGTTGATATAGAACTATTATACATAAAGTGCATTAGAACATCCAAAACTAATGGTGACCTTTGCTTTAAGCAGCACTTGCTGAATTGGAAATAGCATTTCTCTCTGGAAACAGATTGCCTTTTACTAGGGAGGAAGGATGGTCAAGCAGAGGAAGGCAGGGCTACCCGTCACCATGCCAGAGCAGGCTGTGGAATAGGCAACAGATCCAGAATTGTACCTGCAACAGTTGTTCATATTTTTCATCAATCAGGCTTTATTAAATGTTTTTTAGAAGAGGGATGAAAAGGGAAAAAAACAAACAAACAAAAAACACTACACATGATCAGACACTCCCTGAATTTAGCACTCATATCTCTGATGCATTTTTTGCATTCAGTGATTCACTTTTCACTCTCTATATGAGACCAGGGTGTCTAACTGGTGTCTATGTGGGGTCTAACTCTATCCCCTCTTAATTAAATTGCAGAATCAGCAGAAGTCAATGTCAGGGAGTGACTGCTGTGATCAGAGCTGCACAGGCTAAGCCCTGAGAACAGAGTAAATGGTGTGCTGGGATAAAGCTGAGTCTCCTGCAGGACAACATATGTGGTCGCCATCCTGTACACCTTTGGTTTAAAAAAGAAGAAAAAAGTGAAGGAGAAGGGGGAAGGTTAGAAAAAAAAGTGATGTTTTGCTGGAACATTTAAGCTGTGGTGTGATGCCTGGGCTTTCAATCTCACCTCTGATAACTTCAGAAAGAGAAAAAAACAGTGTAAAAATTAATTGGACAAAGCATGAGTATTGCTTGTTACACAAATGTAACAAACTGTTATTTTTCACTCATGTGTATTTACCATTAGAAAATTTTTAAGGGTAACATAAAAAAATGAGATGATAGCTGCTAAAGGTATTTTAAGATTAACCAGCATGACTGCATTTTCAGAGAGGGAAGTTCAGAAACAACTTGATATTTTTTGACCTTAGGGTGGTGAAGCTAATGTGTTCAGTTTCCAAAAAAAGAGTATTTGCATCTTTGTACCTTAACTGTACCTTTGTTTCTTCCCCACTTGCCAGTTTATTGGCACTGTCAGGGCATCTGGAGGTAGTTGTTTCTCTGTTTTGTGAAGGTAAGGTTGCATCATGGAGGATGTAGAGCAAGGGCGGGGGAATTGAGACACAGGAATGAGGCAGCAGGTACAAATCAAGGGAGATGAGCACAAGCACCTGCTTCTCAAATGATTCCCCATGTTTGCAAACTGATTAAAAGCCAAACTCTTTTCTTTATTGAGGTGAGGAACAGAGCAAAAGGGGACTCCACTAACAGTGATAAGAAGTGCCTTTTTAGGCATTTAGGCTAGGAGTTTAGATATGATTATTCTTTCAGGAGGAGCTTTTTGGCCATTGTGGGAAGGTGAAAACCGATTCTCAAAAATCCCTTCCGTGTTGCACATTTTGCCTTTCAGATAATAAGCTCTTCACTTCTAGAGAAAACTCATGCACCTCTTGACATATAATTATACTTCTTGCTTGCCAGTGGCCTGTTTTCAGGGGTGCTGCTCACCCGTCTCTTTGATCAGCACAATACGACCAACCCAAACATCAAATTCATTGCTTATCACTCAGCACCAGATATTAATTCACTTTGCAAAAGCAGAGGTTACTCAGATCGTCGGTGTTGTTCCGTGGTATGTGAGAGCAGAGCTCAGCTGAAGCAGTACTGGTACCTCGAGAGCCACTGTTGTGCTCACCAGTGTTGGGCATCATCTACACTGGGTGAACAGGGGCAGGCAAAAGGGCTGGTGTGAGTCCCAAACGGCTCATACAGCAGCAAGGATCAGGGTGTGCCACCATGCTTCCCTTGGGATGGGTTGCCAGTGGCAAACGTATTCATATAAGAGATGGTTGTGGTCCTTCCTTTCAGGTCAAGGCTGCAACAAGCCCTGGGTGTTGCATTTGGAGGTACACCAGCATTTAGCTCCCAGTTATGTGCACATCAGTCCTACTGAGGCCAGTATTTCTTCTGCAATTATAGGTTTTGAAAGGAACATAATTGTGGAAATCCTGCTGCATCATTAAAAATTATAATCAGCATACGTCAATGCTCCATTTCTCTGCAAATAAATTAGTTTGGATTTAAAGGGTTCTGCGTTTATTAGGCCTGCACCTCTGGTAGTCAGATACAGTCTACAGTCAGTTCTGTAGATAATATGCATTAATGTATGTGGCTTCTATATTGTATACATTTGTCATCTCTAAGTGTTGTGGAAATTGCTTCGCTGACAATACTTCCTGGTCTGCTCTCTGTATTTAATGGTCAAAGGAAGTGTGTCATCGGGTATTCTCAGATAACAATGAAGCAGAAACATAAAGATCCAATTAAACTATAAAAATAATCAAAAGTTAAAGACTCGTCAGTATAGCATTGGAGAAAAATGTACATTTAAAGAATTAGGCCAACCTTCTATCCTTCCATTTTTTGAATATATAAATAGTTTGGTTATAAAATATTATGACTGATTATATAATGTTAAAGAGCACTAAAAGTAAAAGGGTTTGAAATAATTTAGGAATTCTTCGATCTTCCTGCAGTCCTTACAGGATATTAGGCAGTGGAAGCTGGGCAGTGACTGTGTAACAGCAAGGGTATGCATTTATAAATACTACTTTCTGGATACTGTCCTGGATAAAGTTTTAAAGTCTGTTGACTATTTTAGACTGTATGAACATCAGTAAACTGCAATCATGTTTTGTTCTAATACTTAGATGCCTCGAAAACAGATAACAGAAAACAACAACAACAAAAACAAACAAAACAAAAAAAATGACAGTCTTGTTTTGCGCTAATATTCAGCTTGCCCCCTAAGGCAAACTCATTTTATTCTGAGTTTCAAGGTTTTGACTAAAAGGACACAGAAACACTTGGATTGAAACTTAAACTATGAAATTTTGATGCAAGATAGGTTCCAGCACCACCACTGGCTGTTGTGAATTGTGCTGCTCTGAGAAGCTCTGTGATGCTGTAAAAAAATTAACAATAATAACTGAATAAAGCATTAGTAGTGACAGAAATGGTCAATTTAGGAAAAACCTTTGTACTGTTCTATATCCTGATTTTGATTTTATGATGTGTATTAGTATCTTTACAGCTCTGCTATGGAGATATTTAATCACAAAGTACAATGTTATTTTCCAAGATTAAAGATGTTTCTAAATCCTTTGTAAAGCACTTTTGAGAAAAGGCATCAATGAATTTTATGAATAGCAAATCTGTGAATCGATAATGTATTTCTGTAAATTACAATGCCATTATAGTATCAGTGTCTTTTAACAAAACATAAGAGAAATCTGAAGACTGCTTTAAAGTATTTTTGTTCTTCAATTAAAATATTAATGATCATTTTCATTATTTCAACTTCCTGATCATTATGAAAAATGCAAATCATTTCAATTCACTTATTCAAATTTCACATAAAAAGGAAAAAGTATTGAATTCTACTGTGGACTGAATGACCACAATTTTCATATGAGTGTAGCCCCAGACAAGATTCTAAATTTGGCTTCTGAGTTTTAATTAAAATGTCCAGACTTTCTGTCACAATGAACTGATGAGGGGCAGAATCCTAGTGTATGGCTCATCATGAAAACAAGAATTGTTATGAGGGTTTTCAGAGCATTACAGAGTGTTCATTTATCTCATTGTAATACAACCCCCACAAACGTGCACCTCGTCTTTATGAAGCTTTATTTACTTTATCATGTAGATACAAAAAGAGGAAAAAAATAAAAAAGAAAAAAATAGGTTTCATTCACTACATGTTCTCATTGCTTTTAGAGAAATGCTAGTAAATGATACTCAAGAATCTCATGAATAAGTAGGATGGGTAGGACTGGTAAACTTTTTTTGGTTTTGTTTTTGTTTTTTTGCCTGTTGATATTCATGGGGCTTGCTCAGTGCATGTTTTCTGCTTTCCGCCCTTGTGACCGTTGCTCACTCATTTATTTTCAATTTTTATTCTTTTTCAGCACTATTCTACCCAACCCATCCCTCTACCACTAAGATTATTCTTTTCCTCTACCTTTCCAGGACTTATCCTTCCTAACACAGTCCTGGTTTCCCTGCCATCCACAGTTCTCATTCTTCCCATTTGTTGCTCTTCATTTCCCTTCTGTGTTTTCTCTTTCTTCTGCAGGAGAAGCAGAATGGTGTCCTACCCACAGCACAGCCCGTCACTGCCACCAGGAGCTAAGCCTGCGCTGAGCACACCAGGTCAGGACTGATGCAGTGAGTGCTTCCTCCTGTTCTCACCAGAATTTGTCCAGCTCCTCTAAGGATGAGAAAGACTGCAGAGGGGGTGTCTACAGGTTTTCTCCTTCTAACACTGTCTCCCACCTGGAAATGGTAAGCTACATGAAGCATTAAGTAAAAGGGTAGCTGTTTTGTGCATTTCTCCAACTTATAATTTCTGGGTACCTTTGAGTGTTTACTACACTTATATGCATATACATATAATTTATCTTTGTGCAGTGTATTATTTATTTGCGGAATAAGAACCTTTAGCAGTGAGCAAAAACAGCAACAGACTTCAGATATAACCTGCTAAAGAGTAAGAGAATATTCACAATCTGTTCTCCAATGACCTGAAATTAGTATGAATTTTGCATTACAGCCCAGCATGACAGCATGGCATTTCACTGTATGACTGGCAATGTCTGCTTTGGGCACCATTGATAACATGAAATGAGTTAGAGGAGCACACCATATACCCTGCAAACTGTTGTGCAGAAAGTCAGGGATTACAATTTCCTCTCCTGAGAAGAGAGAGTTTACCGGCTGAAGCTGTGCTAAATTATGGAAGAGAAAATCAAGTGCTATAATTGTGGGTGTTTATCACAGCCACATGTGGTGTTTTTTTTAATTTATTTCTATTAATAGAAATTTGATCAGAACAGGGTAAATCTGTGCCCACAACACAAATGTGATCATCTGCAAACAAAGTAAGTGGAAGGGACATTTTGTATTGTTTTGTTTTATAACACTCATTTTGAGGAACTAGTCTTTATTTTATGTTTTTGTCATATGCCTTCACGTTAAAGTAAACACACTGTATAATAACTCTTAAATAAAAGCAGTTTTTGTCTGAGGAGAAAAATAAGATAGCAAAGCTTGATTGAGCACTAGTCATGGTAGTAGATTTGCATAGCCTGCAGATAGGGAAAACAGCAAAGGGTGTTGTAACTACAACTGATGCCTATTATATCAGGCATAAGAAGTGCCTGCAGTTTCTTTAATATCATGTCATATTAGGGCAAAAAAGTTATTTCCAGAAAATCCCAGTACCTTTACAACACCTGAAGAACATCCCTTTCAAAGAGCTGGTCCTTTCAATCAGTATGTTCCTCAGTGAGGGAAGATCTCAGCTCGGAGAGAGCAGGTCCATGCTCAGACAGTGAATCCATGAGTGAATAAACAATATGTCAAAACCAAGAATATTTATTTGGGAAGGGGCCATGCTAGATTGTGATGTACTTGAGCTATAAGTCACTGAAAGATGAGGCAAAAGTCAGTAGTCCAGATATACATATGCATTTAAGGCACCCCAGGGGATCCTACTGGTTCCCCACAGCTGCTTTGGTAGGACATCTGCATCCTGCAGTCGTAGCTGCTAGAGTCTTGTATGGGAAGTCTGAAGGGGCACTGGTTACCCATGCACCCAACTGAGCTGGGTCAGTAGTCTCTTAAGAAGAGCAGCGTTACCATATTGCGCAGGTTCAAACAGTGCCTGTGATTGCCCTTTTAGCTCTGGTGTTAGCAATGACAGGAGCTGCTTCTGAGAATTGAGAAGCTGGAACAAGAGGTATTGAATGCTATTAGAGCTCTTTCTCTCTTCCCGAGGTGCTGGTGGTGCCTAGACAGCAGCTTTGCAGGCAGTGGCAACTTGAAAAGGATGGTAGAAAGCACATGGGAAAATTTCTTAGAACCATATCACAGAATGGCTTGGGTTGGAAGGGATATTAAAGATAATCCAATTCCAACCCCCCTGCCATGGCCAAGGATGCCATCTGCTAGATCAGGTTGCCCCGGGCCCCATCCAACCTGGCCTTGAACACCTCCTGAGATGGGGCATCCACAGCTTCTCTGGGCAACGTGGTCCAGTGCCTCACCACCCTCTGAGTAAAGAATTCTCTCCTAACATCTAATCTAAGTAGCCCCTCTTTCAGTTTAAAACCATTCCCACTTCTCCTGTCATTATTTGACTGAGCAAAAAGTTGCTCTTCATCTTTTTCATAAGCACCCTTTAAAGAACAGAAAGGCTGCAATGAGGTCTGCCTGGAGCCTTCTTGTCCATCAGACTAAACATCCCCAGCTCTCTCAGCCTTTCTTCATAGGCGAGGTGCTCCAGCTCTCTGATCATCTTTGTGGGAATATTCACCTCTTCAAGCCCCTTACACTTTCCCCTTTTTTTCCCATACCCAAGAATGTAAATAATCTCATTTGTAATCGTGTAAACTGGGTCTTCTGGGAGTGGGAAGTTTCCAGCTGGGTACAAACTTTCAAAGCCATCAACTGGAAACTAACATGTGCTTCTTAACAAAGCTAGTTTCATCACTTTAGAGAAAATGAACACATGAAAGAGATTTTTTCAAAACTTTTACTGTGTGGTAGCTTCAACCTCAAATGTTGTTGCTAGATAGCCTGTGGTTTACTTGTCTGACCCCTGACCAGAGGTCACTATCCAGCATTAAGCTTTTCCATTAACGAAAAATAGGTGTTTCACGGTGACACCCAAAACAGTGAGGATGCTGAGGACTAGCAGGAAATTGGGACAGAATCACAAGTCCCATCACTGTCTGTAGCAGGGATCTGGGGAAGGCCTCTGTCCAGTCAGGGCCCTTGAATTCCCTCCCAGAGAATCAGCATTTACAAAAACACTCTGATATAAGCATCTCAGGGGTACAATTCTCTTTTTAAGAAGATGACTACCCAGAAAATGATAGTAGCCAGGCCATGGACAAGAAAACACTAAAAGTTTCATGGGACCAGAGAGAAATGAAAACAAAGCATGACTGATCACTAGGCAACACTGTGATGGGAGATGGCAACCCTTGATTATCTGAACCCTGCTCTTTCCACTGCTTGTGTTGAAGAAAATAGGCTCTGTTATCATTTGGGTGTATCATGATCCTCACCGTGACCTGTAAAGCTGACTACAGTGTAAGTGAAGGACCCACTGAATTTCAGTTGTCTTTGATCTTTCTAAATAGGCACATGTTTCTTCTGAGTTCACCATAAAAATAAATAAAAAATTTATTAATTAATATGCCACAGTTTGTGCCTTAGGTTTAGGAGAGCAGTTGTGGGAAGAATGCACATCTGCCTCCTCTCTGCCCCTTCCCACCAAAGGAGCTGTTGACTGGTGTGCTCAGGACTCATTCTCATCAGCATGACTGTAACCTGAACTGACCCTCTGCTGCCTATGGGAAACTATCAGTGAAACAGTTTGTTTCACTGACAGTGAGTAGCAAATTGGTTCATTCTGTAATTTCAAAATAACTTGAATCCTTGGTCATTCATTGGTCAATCATATTTTCCTTTTTTCAGCTTTTCAATTGATACAATACCTTATTTTAAAGAGGAGATTAATAGTTTCTCATTAGCAGAAGCTATTGAAAAATGGGAAAGACCTGCCTATTAGTCTAATATGATGTGGGCCTGAAACCTTTTTCTCTTTAACTTTAAATAAAAATGCCCTTCACACACATAAGAAAACTTATTCAATTTTCTTTGCTGCAGAATGTCCCTCACTGACTGACCCACAGTGCTATGCTTTTGTTATAAATCATAGCCAGAGTGGGAACATCGAACTGTGATGTACAATGCTGTTCAAATCACACTTGCTTTCCTCTAAGGAGCTTGCTTGTTATGGAGACTTGTGAGTTATAAATAGGACAACATAAAATGAGCTCCACTGCAAAATGTGCCTGAAAATATTTTCTCTGTGGGGAGAGAATCTTTTCAAAGAGACTTCTGGTTTTTCTTCTCCAGTACTTCCTTCTTCTGTTCTCTGTCCTGAGTATGTCAAGACTCAACCAGGTCAGTAGGACTTTGCTATTCAGAATGTGCTGCTGCTTTCCTCCTCTTTGCCACAGGCCCTAATGTGGTGTTTCGGTTTGATCATCCACAGAATAAGGAATTTCTTTTAACTTAGATTATAATTTGAGGACCAGCATAAGATAGCATTACCACACAGGACAAGGGTTGCCTCTGACAGTGTAAAATACCTTTGAAGGTGATTGAATCTTTGTTCAAGCCAGAAGCAGAGGAGAAAACTAGTTGTAACTCAGAGTTAGATTCCTTAACCTGTCTTCTCTCTTTTTTTCTCCAGATATCCTGTGTAATGACTATGGAAGGCAAAAGCTTCCCCTGATCTTTCAGTTTTCGTATTCCCTGCTGCTACTGGTACCACAGCCTCAGTCACAGAGAAGAAAGGAAGAAAGAGGACAATGGTTTTAATGCCTCTGTGAGTATGAGGGCTCATTGGCTTAGCATGGAAACAATAGTTATCTGGGACAGTTTAACAGTGAACTGTTAAACAGTGACACAAACCACCTTCCCTGTATCTACAGCTCACCCTGAAGCATTGTGACTGGGTTTCTAGAAAGCTTTAATGGCTGCTGGGTAGGGGATGGAGAACCAGAGAGCTACGCTCCAGTCCAGACAATGCCACTGGCTTGCTGAGTGACGACCCTGAGTTTTTCTCTTCATCTCTCAGTGGCAATTCCTTTTGAGTTTGGTCATTGTGAATCTCTTCCTGACAGGAAGGACGGCCTCTTGCTGTGTATTGGCATTAGCATATAATCTCCCAATTCCTAGTATTTCTAGCAATAAAACTACAGTGGAATGCAAATCTTTATCATTATATAGCTACTAATGCATCATTCGCACCACTGTTTTTCTGAGTTCCCAAAATTTTATGAGTGAAAAAGTAAATAAGAGCAGTGAATTACTGGAAGATCATCTGGAGGGAGATGTGAAATGAATCAACATAAATCATGGAACAATAAAATCTTAATTTTTAATGTTTTTCCTTTTCCTACTTTAGTGATGGATTTTATTCCTTCCCCTTCAAGTTCTAGTGGCAGTCGGCTGTTACACAGCCTCCATTAGGAGAACATACTTTTGTTGCTATAGCAATTCTTTCTCACTCTGATATTTTATTGCACTTAGATGCTGCTGGGAAAAGAAAAAAAAATCATCACTGACCTCCTCACAAATGGTCAGCCTCCCTGATCTCTTATTTCTGAGCAACTTTTAACTATATCTCACAGCAATCTATAGTCTGGTAAACACTTTGTGCTAGGCACCATCCAGAAAGGTTTATCATTACTCTATAAGTGGCATACTGCACACAGCAGGACGTGCCGCAGCACAGTGTCTGACATAGCAGATATAGATTACTGTTAAGATAAATTCATCCTTTTTGATCTGAACATTTCACCAGCTTCCAATCTGAAGTCTTGATATCACCCTGTCAACCAAAGGGGATGTTATTAAGCAACGGAAGAGTTATCAAAGGTTTCCTCAAAGTTCCTTTTAGGATGTTTTCTACAAGAGCAAAGATATATGTTTATTGGGGGTGAGTGTAAGACTCATCAAAAATGCTAGACTAAAATCCCTGTAGATATAAAGCATCGGATACTGAACAGAAGCTTCAAGTGTTTTTCTACCCCGTCAAAACCAGATGCCTAAACCATCAACTAATTAGGCAGGGAAAGGTTATTAATTCTCTCTTCTGCTGTCTGTGGCTGGGTGCTCCATGCCACCCAGGACACCAGTGACAGCCACCTGGAGTAATTGTCTCTCCCCAGCCATGTAAATCAGCCTGCGACCTGCAGCAGTGAGGACAAGTGGCTGTGCCTCTGCTTGGGTAACCACGGGATGCCAACCTCTTGGGACAGGTCTGATGAGAGCAGGATCTCCCACTTTGTCCTGGAGCTTCCTGCATGCTCCACAGCTCAGACATGGATGTGGGGTTCCAACCAGTGAACAGGGGATGTGGTGATAGGGTGGTAAGTAGCTACCAGCCTGTAGCAGTACCCATAAACCAGAACACCGGAGTAGGGACATGCTGGGATCACACAGGCTGGGACTGGCTTTCATGGTGCAGTCTGTGGTGAATCTTGAAATGGTGAAGACATTTGCCTTGTCATTAGCTGCCTGGATGGGCAAAACTTTCTTCTCCTTTCATGGAGAAAGCCATGAAAAGTCCGTGTATTATGCCAAGGTTCATGGGGACTGGCCACGGCTACTTCTCCTGTGCCCCTGCATTGCTGCAGGGAAACATTTCCATCAGCAAGGCTGGGAGAGCAAGCACAGCTCTTGCCAAGGCTGGCACAGCCCCTTGCCTCCTCTCTGTGCCAGTTTCACAGCTCCTCAAGGAGACACAAATGAAAAAAAAAAAGAGCTATTTCACAGTCCAGTAAGCGTGAGACTTGGTGTAGACTGAGAGTGAGGCATGAAGGCGTGACTGGGAAGGGAGCAAGCAAGGTCAACTGCTGCCAGACTGAGAGGCAAGGGGGAAGCCCTGGGGGACAAGCTTTGCTTCCTGACCTGCACTGCACTTTTCCTGCGTGCAGTTTTGTCTCACCAGGATGCCTCCAGCTGCAGACTAGTGTGTTTGTAGGGGACTGGCGTCAAAAGCAGTAGGTATGCATGGCAGTAGTGTACTTGGCATTCAGATGGACTTGGTGGGCTTAGAATGGGGCTCTTGATGCTGGCACTGCCACCTCCGTGGTGGGCATCATTGTGCTTTTGGAACTGAACTGAGACCTACTCATTCATTGCACTTGTAAACATCAGACAGCAAAGCAGAACAAAACGTGGTAGATCTGAGTTGTGTGTCTGCATAGAAATCATAGTTATGATTAGCCAGGTCCATCAAAGCAATCAAATTTCATGTTCCATTTTCAATCTGAGATTGTAAATATCTTTATTTTGTCAATGCACTTATATCTGAGAGGAGAGTTTATGAATAATCCTAATTCAGTTTAGTTTGTTTATAGCATAAATAGGTGCATGTTGCATCCTTATCACAACAAAGCCCTTATTGTTTAGGTGCTTGTAATTTTGGCAAATGTATCCAAGCTGAAATGTTGCATGCTTGGACTCAGTCCATAGGCAGAGCTTCTGGTTGCTGGAAGTAAAATGTATTCAGCAATCTTTGAATTGTTTGTGCTTTGATGCCATATATTCCCCCCAAAACACAGCATGTTGTTGTTTATCCTTGTAGTAACATAAAAATGGGTGATCTGAGTCATTTAAACTGCCTTGTTTTGTAAATCTTGCAAAGATTTACAAATAGAACTTAAAAAAAAAAAAAAAGCACAATTTTGAAATAAGTTGGTTGCCATGCCATGCTAAAACAACACATTTTTCCAGACTTACACCTCTCTCTCTCTCAATGTCTACCCCCTCCCATCCCCCATATACACAGGGGATTGAGTTGTTTGACTTAACGGTTTAAAATACCTGGGCTTTTTCCAAGATCCTATACATTGACTGGAAATTGCAAGTATTGCTGTTACTTAGCTAGCAGCCATACAACTCCTAGGGAGACCCTTTCCACAGGAAAACACATTTCTTTGGTATGGGGTTCCCTCTTGTAGGATCTTTTTTTTTTTCCCATCAGGTTTGTCTGGCATTTACAGTTTAACAGAGACTGGTCATTAAAGCGTTGAGGGTAGGGTTTTTAACTAAGCTGCAGCTTGCTCGAACATTTATAACTGGTAAAAGATTTTAACGCTTTACATTTTCTGTTTATTATTTGTTAGGGTGGATCATACTCTCCCATCAGATAAGCCCCACTAACGATGTGAAGGCAGCAGCAAAGGGTGTTCATTCTGCTCACCAGCAGGTGGTGGAAGGAAGAAACAAGGAGTGAGGTCTAATCCCATTTTCTTCTCTGGCTGGCTTTCACAAACATGGCCATTTTCTTATTGTGGTGCTTCTAGAGCAATGTAAGTAAATGTAATTACTCCCACTTTATGGAGAGGGACTGTAGCTCACCCAAAATTAAAGGGAGGGAGGGGAATGTGAAGAACTAGGGCTGAGATTTCAGCCCTCTGTGAAGAATTGCTGTTAATTTTTGCAAGTAAATTCTAGTTGAAATCTATAGGAAAAATAAAAATAAAAAAATAATGGCAACCATATTAAATAAAAACACTGTGTACTAGGAAGGCTAGTGTACTAGGTTGTCTAGTATAATCTGTGCTGCATAAGGATCATTAGAATTGTTTTCCTTTGAGCAACTGGTAAGCAAAGAAGTTTAAATTCAATTTTGTGATTCATGAGTGTATTTACATACCACCTTAGAATTGCCAGAAAATTTCTTGTCATGAATTTCTGTGGGTAACTTCGTTAAACAACCAGTATTTGCAAAGCCAAGGCAAAAGTTCTGCTATCTTCATTTACTACGTTTCTGGTCCAGCAGAGAACGTTTCTTCTTCATACGTGCAATCTCATCAAAAACAGTGTAACAGCATTTATGTGGCTCGTTGCAGAACTCTTTGCAATAATGAGTAATGAAAACCCAAAGAAGTGATGATAATTTCGTAATTCAAGACGTAACATCTGTAGTTAATAGCTGTCCCAGTGTATAGGTATGTCAAGCCTATTGGAAAAATGTCATTTTTGACAGGATTATGTTGCTTTCCGTGAATATGCTCAAAACTGAGAACAAGAACCTAAGCAGTTCGTGCACATTTCCCCTTTGGTGCTGCTGCTGCCAGGTAATGCTGCTGTGTTCACAGCTGGGCCGCCTGGCTGCAACCCTCTGCTTGCCAAGAGCCTCCCAGGTCAATTTTGGACAAGCAGCAACCTCTCTTCCTTAGTGCATCACTTGTAAAATGGATAATAATGGTCACCTCTCTGCATATGTGTTAACATTAGTGATGTTACATGTGGCAATGAGGATCACACACATAGCCCTGCCATATTCAGGATCATGCCATCTAATTAGGCTGCATCCAGAGCCAGGATCTTCCCTAAAGCACGCCCTTGGCTCAAAGTCTTTCCACTCTGATGCTGTGCTAAGTGCAAAGCTTTGTTAACAGTCGAGGATGTTATCCCACACGCAAGTCCACTGGCTTTGTTCATACCAAGAGAAAGCACTATCCAAGGAAACTTCTTGCTTGCAAACTGTCATCAGCTATGATGTGAGAGAGGATGAACCATGGTCCAGTGACTTATGTATTTAAAAATACAACTAATGTGAAGTTTGACATCAGTTGGCTAAAAGGGACAAGTAACAGAGTTCAAAGGAGCAGCTTACCACAAGCATTAAGACAAAGCTTCTTAATAAATGCCACGCCACAGCTGCAAAGCAGCAACAGCAAGTGCCCAGCTGCTAATGGCTTTCATGCTCGATAATGTAGAGGTGCTAAACCAATCTTAATGCCTAAGTAATTAACAGTGTGATATTTTTAAAACAACTAACACTGGCCTATGACTACTGCTGTAGCACTAACAGCTGAGCAGCTTTATTATTATCCGTGTCTTTTCCTGTGTAATCCTTTCAGTGCGAAAAGTCTTTAAATTTAGTTCTCTGGAATAGCTGTGAAGGGGCAAAGGAGTCAGCAGTTATAAAATACCCACTAGTTTACAGAACGCACAATTCCATTTATATGTGGTAGTGTAGTATGAGCAGTGGTGTATTATCAGTTGCTTGAAGTAACTTACATGCTGCAGTTTTGTGTGCTTCCTTCTAGAAACAATAACTATATTTCCCCAAACACTACAGAAGGAAAAGCAAGAAAAAAAGTAACAGAAAGTGTTTCTTCTTATAGCATAGAAAAGCCTGGTACAACAGATAAGTTGAGAGTGCTTTGAAATGATGCTTGCATGATAGTAGGTTATGTTTACATTCAAGAGCACACAAAATGCAAATCAGGATAGTCCCATCAAAAAAAAAAAAAGAAAAAAAAAAGCTTTTCTGTTCTGAACAAGCTATTTTAGCTGAATGTTGGATAGTGTCTTGTTAAAAACACATTTGTATTTTTAAGTCAGGTGAAGACGCACAGGCAAGTGGAAGGTGTAGTTTCAAGTGTGGAAAGAATATGCTAAGTTAAACCATGTCCACTACACTTAACCTATTATGTGTCAAACCTCCAAGCATATCAACATGATGAAATTTAGTAAGCATCATGCAGTAACAGACAGTAGTGCAGTTACTCCAGGCTACTGTTCACGTTGCTGGTGAGTTGTATACATCACGTGCTGACATTATGCGCCATCATTTTCCATCAGAACATGAATACCTGGCACTGCAGCAACAATAGGATCCAAATGGATTATGTTTCTCAGTTCAAACATTTTTCTTGTTTTCTGGGGATTTGGAGCACAGTTTGTCTTGCTTTAACTTTGATGAGAGCCTTGGGGCTTTTGTTTCACTTGGCATAGTGAGATGTAGCAGGACTTCATTTATGACTATGTACCGTATATTTTTAGAGAATATATTGCTGAAAGAAAACTACTGCTTTATGAAGGCCCCCATGTTCTGCAGGTGCAGCACACAAAGCAGGGTTCCCCTGACCCTGCTCTCAGGAGTTCAGAGTAATTGCTGTTTCTTCTAAGTGCAAAAAAATGGTTTAGGAAATTTGTGATCTGACTTCTTAGAATCATAGAATGGTTTGGGTTGGAAGGAACCCTAAAGATCATCTAGCCCCAAGCCCCCTGCCATGGGCAGGGACACCTTCCACTAGAACAGTTTGCTCAAAGCCCCATCCAGCCTGGCCTTGAACATTTCCAGGGATGGGGCATCCACAACTTCTCTGGGCAGCCTGTTCTAGGGTCTCACCACCCTCGTAATAAAGAATTTTTCTTATACCTAATCTAAATCTACCCTCTTTTAGTTTAAAACTATTGCACTTTATCCTGTCCTGCCTTTAGGAATGACAAAGGGCAGATCCTAGTGTATGTGGTTCCTGATCTAGTAGATATGCCACTGGAAATGGCAGATGCAGCAGCCAGTGCAAAAGAAATCAAGCAGATATTGCTGGATGCAGTGTCTCTGTCATGTGATGTCTCAAAAGCCGTGATTCCAAACCATAATCATGTCACAGGCAAGGCCATGCTCTTATCGCTTGGCCTGAAGCTGGGAGATCGTGTCGTTATTGCAGGACAGAAGGTATGCTGAGTAACTTGATGGGTTTGCGGATGACACCAAGCTGGGTGGTGTGGTCGACATGCTGGAGGGAAGGGATGCCATCCAGAGGGACCTGGACAGGCTTGAGAGGTGGGCCCATGCAAACCTCGCAGAGTTGAACAAGGCCAAGAGCAAGGTCCTGTACATGGGCTGGGGCACTCCCAAACATGAATGTAGGCTGAGTGGTGAGTGGATTGATGAGAAGCCCTGATGAGAAGGACTTGGGGTTATTGGTGGTATTCTAGTCATTATAATCTTCCCCGGTTCTTGACCTAAAGAATATGTAGAAGTGGAATAACCCAAAGAGCATCTGAAAGGCCAAGCAAAAGGGGCTTGTCTTCTCTTTACACCATTTCATAACTTGGGATTGGGGTGACTATAAAATATATTCTAAATTGACTGTCATATCTGTTAGAATGTTATCTTCCACGATCACCTTTTGAGAATTCCTTGATCTAAACAGGCTCCTTAGTTGTAAAAATACATCTTCAAATACAGATGATAAATTCCAGAAGCAATACTAGCAGTATTCAGATTCCTGAAGGCAAAAATAGGAGAGAGTGAGAGAAGTGAGAAAGAAAATTGAGACATTGGAGTGATGCCTGTGAAAATTTAGTTGGCCTGAAGCTGGGGCACGTATCGGAAAATATGTGGTTTAAGCAATCAGTTTTCTACTTCAGGGGATGAAATGAAACTTTTGCTCTGAAACTAATGTGTGAAATTGTTTCCTTATGTCAAATCCCACTTAGCATGTAAATTAGAAAGAAAAAAAATAGAGAGACAGAGAGAGATCTGCTTACAGTGGGTTTGACTCTTTCTATGATTGGCCTTTATTACTATCACTGAATGAGAATTATTGTTGTGTCTTTACTGGTCCTTTCACTACAGATTGTGGCTATACCTGCAGCTGGCCCCAATTTTTCTGTCCCTGAAGACAAGAGGCAGAATATCACCTTGTACTCACTCTGCTAAACTCACTGCACCTCTACCCTCCCCCAGACGAGGACTTTCCATACCTGTGTCTGTGGACAGTCACTCCCAGAGGCCAGCCAGCTAACCTGAGCCAAAACTGGCAGGGACAGAGCTCAGAGGTAACTGAATGAAGTCGAGTCTTTGGGTGCAGCACCACTGCATGCCTCTCACAAGCTGGGCAGTGCACCTGGGCAGGCTGCCACATTCCAGCAAGCCACATCTCCTCACACTGCATAGCAAAACCTAAAGGCTGCTCTTGGTTTTGCTACTGGCCCATCTCATCCCTCTTGAGCACGGTAGTGGAGGAGGAAGAGGCCTTTTTATCACCCTTATCTGCCTAAATCCTTCACTGATTGCAAAACAGATTAACTACAGAGTTTCTTTTTTATTTCTTTCCTTTTTTTTTTTTTATCAGAGTAGTTAAGTTTTCAACAGTAGCTGCTCAATTTGGCACTGCCTTGAGATATCAGTCTTCATTTCAGTGGGCAGTTTCCAATGGAGGTGATCAATGCTTATGACTATCAGAACCAAGCTGCCTCAGATGTGCTCCCAAAGATCTGAGACAATAGAAACGAACACTAATAATTTAATTTATTTTCATGAAAGCAAAGCTTATTGCAGAAGTATAATATACTCAGCTTACTCTTGATAATATTTTTGAATGGGATCTACATTTTTTGTAAGTTTCTGTACCTGGTGCCACCTCCTTGTTTTATGTTACAAATGTATGCATGAGAAAATATTCCTTATTTTGGTAATTCCTATAACTGCATGTGTACAAAGATGGAAACTTTTTTTTTTTTTTTTGAAGGATAGCATTGCAGTTAGTCAATGGAAAACAGATCCTGTCTTGAGTTTCTCTCACATCTTTTGTGTCCCTTGTTTGTAATTCAAATGTCGTACTTCTGTGAAAGCTGGTTCTGTGGTAGAGGACAGTGCTGATGGGTAGGGCTCCCGTACTGGTAATTTTCTGCCCCGGTGACTTGTATGACCACGTGGATATGATACCCAATATTCATTACAGGGATAGGCTTCCACTGAGCTCACTGCAGACTGCAGCAACTTGAGGGGAAGCTCATCAGGATCACCTAGCTGCTTGTTGTTTTGCAATTTGAGTGTTGTTTTTTGTTGTTTTTTGTTTGTTGTTTGTGTTTGTTTAAAAACAAAATAAAAAAACATAGGAATGCCAGCAATAAATACTTCCTTCGAGTCATCAGGTTTGCTGGTGTGATGAGCTTAATTAAAATTAATAGAGCACTTTAATTATGTTGTGATTTTTGTCTCTAATGGATTACCCTCACAACCTACCTTAAATAAAGCCATGTGGTGCATTTTGGAGACCAATTTTTTGCCTGCAAGCAACGTATCTATCAAATGGCCATTTGACCAATTACTCCAAGCCAAAGGAGAGAACTATTGCCCCCTGCTGTTGCCCTCATACAGGGTAAACCTAGGAGCAGTACAGTGCTATCTCTGTACAGACTCAGCAGAAAGCCAGAGCCTCTATTGTAACTGCCTGCCCTGACAAACTTTGAAGTGAATGTGCTCATGTTCATGGCCTCAAAAAACAATAGTGATGTATTTATTCCATTTTACAAGCAAGCCAATTAATATGTAAAGTTGTAAATATATAAATATGGCTTCCACCAAGCCAGTGCTGAACCAGGTATCCTGGGATGCACTCTGGCTTCTTCATCCAAGAGACTCAGCTAGCTGTCTTCCTTTTTCTTGCCTATAGCCTGGCACGTGTTTCTCAGACAGGCTGGCTCTTGTGACTGACGAAGGTTGTCAGATGCTTTTTGACATTGGGTGTCATGCTGTGACTGGAGCTGTGCAAAATAGGTCCTGCTGCAGTAGTTTGTCAGCTGCAGCGAATCCTGCTGTCAGTTTGCTGGGCTGTGTGCTGTGTTCTAGCACAGGCCTTGGCACTGAGAAGTGTCCCTTGCTCTTGTTAATCCTGTCATCAGATTTGCAAAGCATGGGGGTTGGTACCATCCGTGCTGTTTTTCAGCTTCCTGGTGACCAAGTGGTTAACCTGAGGTTTTTGAGGGGCAGACTGCCCGCTGAGTGGACAAAGAGAAGCTGGAGATTTACCTCCATGTCACCTAATTTTAGCACAAAGTTGAGGCATAAAGCTGAAAGGGCTCTGTGGATTACCTTGCTCCTATATTTTGCCTTTAGTGTAAATTCTGAATGTTATGCTGCTGACAAGATAAACAGTGCATGATTTGAGATAGTTTCTCATATCTGCCTTTCACTCAGCCTTTTCCTGATGCACTGAGGTGAGCAGTCCCTTCACCAAAAGGTGGATGTCCTGCCTGGAAAACTGCATGCTTTGTGCCAAGGCAGGTGATAGATTTTCCCCAAGGGGGAGGATATTTAAAAGGACAAATAGAAGTGGGAGGTGGTAATGAGCCTAATCCCACTTACTACAGAAAGTATCAGCAGAATTAGAAGTGTTTTGGTTGCTACCCCCTGCCTGCTGGCCTGCTGAGAAGGAACCTCAGGGCTCTTCAAATTCTTTGAGGTGTCTCAGCTGCTGTTTTTTCAGTGCAAGTACTTCCTGGTGCCTGCAGTTTGTTGTAACAGCTCTGAGGTAGGTGCAAAGTCAAGCCTTATTTTCCACTTACTAAAATGCAAAGTTCTTACTTAGTTTCCTGGGATTTGGTGTCTAGCAATTTGCTTAGCAGAATGCAAGCCCACTGCATGCTACTACAAGTATTACTGTGATTTGTAAGACCACGTTTAAATTGTGGTTTCTTTAGTTGCATTTTGTCCCAAGATGCTAATTTATAGTGAAAATACTTAATTGTGTGTCTGGAAACTGTGTGCTTGCTCTAACAAAAATGCAAGTTTATGACTTTCTACTGGTCCTATGTTAAGGAGTTCAGATTTGTGAGATGTCACTGCGCTTGTCCTAGCATTTCTTCGTGCTTTATCTGTACTTTTATAGCTGTCCTGTGTCCGTACTGCATTGTTGTATAGTAGAGACCATAAACTCTGTAGGGAAATCATTGTCTCTTTCAAGACTATTAGCACAGAGCCTCTGCTGTGCACCCCAAAGCCCCAGCTGAAGTAGTTACATTTTTCAATAACATTAAAAACAAAGTGTGCTTTTCTTGGGTGGGGTTATTGTCTAAATAATAGCTTGTTAGCAATCTGTCCTCAAGAGGTCATCTACCACCATCCCCTTTTCTCCTCCTTTATCCCTGGGCTTGTGCCTGCACACAATTTGCAGCCAACACAGATAACTGTATGGTGAAGGGGATATCCTGTGTGTGGTATCAGTACCATAGATTAAAAAGCTGTAATTGTTGATTTTTTTCTATATTTTTTTTTTCTGCCAAGTCCATGATGCTTGCTGGCTGGACAGCTGGGTTCACTTCCAACCCTGCTGCAGTGGCATAGATGTAGGAATCATAAAAAGCAGAGGTGGGAGGGGGTGAAAAAGCAGGGATGCCTTAAACTGCCCCTGCTGCTAGGGAAGAGATGAAGTCACACTAAACCGTGAGCAACTTATCAAGGTGGAAGTAATAGACTGAGCTGAGACTTTCTGCAATAGCAGAAGATGCTTTTAGTCTTTTGCTAGAAAACAGCCCAGGCACTCTAATAAAGTTGCAGTATAATATATGTATTGCAGTTAAATGCTACATTGTTCACAGTGCAGAAATGTTGACTACAGTTACAAGATTTCTTGATGTAAACCTACAGGAGGAGTTCAGGAGTCCTGTTGAACTCAAAGAGGTTGCATAGTGGGTCAGTACTACTTAACTTTTTTTCTGCTAATAAATAATTTTCTTCATTAATGAAATTAAGAAAGCTGGTATTATTTGGGATTTGCACAACTTAACATTAACATATATAACTTTTTGAATAACAGTTCCAAGGAAAAGTTAATATTAGCTTCTGCTGACCTGTCTCTTGACTATGTTTAAGTTCTGAACTTTGACTTTGTACAAATGTAACTTTTAAAATATTTGCTTAAATAGCTGCTAGTACATACTTTTGAAAGAAATGATGCTGTCAACCATAAGAAAACTATTTTTTCTCCCCTTCCCCTGAAACTTTTTTTGCCATTTATTATAAAATTTTCAAACTGCCTTGAGTAGGATAGTTGGGGGGGGCGGGAGGAGGGGAGGAAAGGATCGGTAAATTTGACCATTAATTATACTGAGAATTATACTGAGAAGACAATTTCCTTATGAAAGATTATCTTTACGGTGGGATTTCTTGCTGAAAAGTTTAAGCAAAACTAAGAGTGGAATTTGACTCTGAAATCTAGATTTCTCCTGTCCTTCATCCAAAACACAGCTGTGCAGCTTGATTTGGGTGCTAAGGCATTTGCATGTATATTATTTTGGCTGGCAGGTACCAACGAACTAGAAGCCTCGTTTGTACTACAAAGGCCTGTCAGTATAGGTTTTCTAGCAAACCGTCACACAGCAGACAAAGCATGTACTAAAATAAGATTCCTTTTGCTGGGAAAACTTGGAAATGCTGTTGTAAAAATAAATGTCACATTCAAGTTATATTACTTTTTTTTTTTTTTTTTAATACATAAATATTTGCCCATCCTTGAATTAGAAAGCTGACCTCAGTTTCAAAGGTGATGCATGAGGTGCAGGTAGTAGCTGGCTCCTCTGTGGGAACACTCTCCCATTGGGCAGGTATCTGTAAAAGAAAAGGCTTTATGGCAGCATTTGAGCTTTGGATATTAAGCCCAAACGTCAGCCCTGAGTGTTGACTTGGCAAACTTGCTGTTGAGCAAGCATGCATATGTGAGTTGCATCTGGAAGCATCTCTGTAGGATATAGGGCTTTGATGCCAAATCCCCCTCCTGTCCTTGTTCAGGAGAAGCTTCTCCTGCAAGAGCCTAGCGCAGTGGTGGGTTGCACTTTCCAGGTGATACCAAAACGTACCCACTACAAGTGGAGATGTTAGCAAAGAAGTCAGGCACTTGTAGCAGGGGTGATTTAGAAGCAGAGTTATATACTCTTGTCCAACCTTTGCAGTAGAACCCAGAATAGCTCTGGGGGTCTACTGGGCTTTTATGACCTGAGCCAAGGGTCCCTGTCAAATGAGCTTAGGGTCTTTAAAATTTTAGTGAGAGTGAAAATAAATCCCCTGCTTGGGTTTACTCTACACTGTGAGCCTAGTCTTGGTTATATTTTTGTTGTTTTTATCCAATCTGTTCCCTGCTAGCTAGCCAGGCAGCTACCTGCTGCTGCTTCTAGTCAGCTCATGCTGGGATGATTGTTGGCTTAGCAGGATGCACATTAAGTGGCACTAAAAATAAATAGGAAATAGGGCTTTCTGGCTTTTTGTTGTTGTTGTTGATTTGTTTTCCTTCTTTAAATGAAAGAAATTATTAAGATCTTAAAATCATTAAAACAGAAAGAAAACCAAGAAGCACCTAAACTGCAAACACCTCCTGAAAGCAGCACTGTGTGGGAGGAGATGATGTTCTCCGTGGGTGCTGTGGTGCAGGCATCTCCCAAACAACCCATTACACTCCCACAAGGAGCTCCACAAGGTGGTGGCACTTCTTGAGGTGGAGCACACAATGCCACAATAAGTCACTTTGAAATATTGCATAAGCAGCTTCAGAAATAACATCTTTTGACTGAGGCTCCCCAAAGCCTAGGGTGGGGTTAGCACAATTTAATTTTAAATGACCCATTTGCAGGAGACAAATTAGACCATGCTAACTCCCTCCTTTTTTTTTTTTCCCCAAATGTTGTAGCTGTATAGCAGTCTTGCCAGACTGGATGTTGACAGTCTCTAACATAATTCGTCTGTACTAAAATTAATACTGTACTTTATGTGCTATATTTGTATCTATCCTCTTTCATGTCAGATAAGTTCTGGTGTGTGGGATGCATAACAAGATTGACTAAAAAATAATTTTTAACACTGTGATGTCTAAATGCTTCCTGCAGGTAGGAAAGGTTGGGGTTATTTTAATACCAGCAGTTCTGATGTAATTTACTCTTTTACCTGCCATTTTATTGGGTTGCCTTTTTATAAAACTATAGTATGGAAGTTATATAAACCTCACAATAGAGGTTTTTGTGCAGTGCAGCAATACAAAGCTTGTGATACTGTGAGGGCTGTCTAGAGCTTTGCATTAAGAAGTAGTTCTGGAAACAAGCTCAGCTGTAATTATAAATCTTACAAGAAAACTGAAAAATGTAGAAGCAACATTTTTGAAAGTTAGATCAATTCTTCTGTTAATAAAATTAAACAAATGGGGAAAAAAAAATCTTGAATCTGTGTAATTCATTTTTGGCAATGATTTGCTAATTGGTGTGTAGGGAATGATAAGGAAAGGATCCACTCCCCTGTGTCCAGATTAACCTTTTGAAGTACTAATAGTCCAAGGCACCTGTAGCATATCTGTAGTCCAGAAGGAGCATTAGCTTCAGCTGGGGATGTGAACCACAGCACTTGAATTTTGCACCTGTGCCTGCTGCCCAGCTCAGGAGGTTGGCTCTGTGCTACAAGTGTCATGCTTGGCTGCAGCAACTCTCTTCATACTGAACTCTTCCCAACAGGACGGAAGAGAAAAGAGGCTTGCAGACCTGTTTTGGTTACAGTCCAGGAGGCATTCCCCTCCATCCTTAGGAGATAGGAGGTGTCTGAACTTTCCCCCATCAGGTGGGGTAAATCAGAATGCAGAGGTGCTTTGATGCTCTCTGTGGACTGCACAGGGAGGCTGGTGAGATGATTTGATGTTGTACTAACTGCTCCCACTAAAGGTGATTGCCTTCTCCTCTTTTCAGAGGGCAAGACAAGTGGTAAACACCTTTGAAAATATTTATATATATGTATGTATATTATTGTCAAAGATGTTTCTTTAGGTTTGTGTATGGGAAAGCACAGCAAAAGTGGTAACAGGAGAGAGTCAAGGTTAACAGTTCGATAGCTAAGGATCTGCTCTTCTAAAGTTGAAACAGACAAGGACGAAGATTTGAGTGACTGTCTGGCTTTACTTTCTTGAGACAGAGTTCTGATTAAAAGTGATTAAAAGCCCTCTTAAAGCTAAAGCAAAACCATGTCTTATTTGCCTACCTTTGTGAGTGCTGAGAATGGCAGGAGAGGTGCTCAGCTGCTGTAAATAATCTTGGCTCTGATGCCAAGACAGCTGCAACAATTGACATCAGCTGAAGGCATGTCTATAGCTAAGTATAACCTATAGGTATTAAAGCATGATTTACAAAGGCTCTTAGCAGCATAAACCCCATATGTTTTATAGCTGTTGAAAAGGAGAGGAAACTGCCTGACAAGTAGAGGCATATTTAGTAGCATTTCTATATGGATGAAATTGCCCAGTTAGAGGTTTCAGGAAATAGATTTGCTGTGATACACAGCACCACATAGTTCAAGCACGTAATACCCCAATCATTCAATTTATCACAATCTATCCCGTTAACTTGGTTAATTTGACACTGTTTCCTGCCAACATTGGTCTCAGACAATTCTGCATTGTCTGATAATCATGCAAGCCTGTGGGAAGGACTCTAAAGAAAAGGAGCTCTCGGTATTATGTATTAGGGGTAATGGAGGAGTGGGGGAGGTAGAAAAAAGAACTGCTCTCAGTTACATTAGCATTACTTATAATTCACTTAATTTTTGAAAGCAGCAGTAGTGAAATAGTGTTGCTTCCATGGTGTGAGTAAATGATGTCAAATTTCAACTAAATATGCCTCGAAGGAAGGTTGATTCTCCAGGTCCTCATTGTTGAAGGAGTGGATAATGAGCTGAAATGTGATAGAGAGACAGCAAGGGCACAGAGGATGTTCCTCTTGGAGTGGTAAGATCTTGCTTAAAGGTCCTGTAACCATCTGAAACCTCCCTCTGGGTAGGTCCTTGCTGAGCATAAGGAGGCAACCAAAGAGATGCTGTTAAGAGTTTCTCATAGCAATTTCAACATTTTACCAGTGTCTACTCTGAGAGCTGATATAGAGACTCTTTTACTGCAAAATCCACCACTAGGAAGGTAGTGATACTGATAACCCAACCGAAACACTACTGCCCAAATTGCTAACACTGCACACATACCAGACTGACCTCAGGTGCAGAGATAAGAGAGATGGGCTACTGCATAATGTCAAGATACAATTCCTCATAGTCTAAGCAAAAGGTAGTGCTAACCAGCCCCAAATTGCAGAACAGGGGCAGATGGTAAATGGTGAAACAAGAAAATGGACAAAGATGTTACTATTGGTGGTGGTGTTCCTGTGGTGTAACAGCCACAACTCAATGCATAGGTGGTGATCAAGAGGTGGCAAGTCACCTCTTTGGCACAATCAAAGCTGGATGTCCTAGTTTCCCCTTGAGTTGGAAAATTAGGTAGTCTCTAACAAGGCTGAAGAGGAGAGGAAGGTCTAGTTAGGCTGTACCTTCGTAGATCTGATAATCACAGAAATATAGATTCCCTTTTTCCAGTCACCAGGGACTTCACCTGACTGCCAGGACTTTTCAAACATGATGGAGAGAGGCTTGGCAACTGCATCAGCCAATTCCCTCAGGACCCTGGGATGCATGTCATCAGGCTTCATAGACTTGTACCTGTTCAGTGTCATCAAGTGATCTTGAACCTGCCCTTCACTTACAGTGGGAAGGACTTTGCTCACCCAGCCCTCATCTATGGGTTCAGAGAAATGAGAGATGGGAGAAGCCTGACTGGCAGTGAAGACTGAGGCAAAGAAATGTTGAGTACCTCAGGCAAAGACATTCTGAAAGATAGCTGAAGAGCCAAAGGTGATTGTTTTGCCTATTACTGGCTTGTTGTTACTGAATATCTTCTAATTGATACTGTATTGTGTTTTTTTTTCTTTAATAAACACTTTATTTTTTATGTGGAATTAGCACTCATAAGTATTACCTGTTAAATGTACCATGGGAAATTTTTGTTATTCCCAAATACCCAAGTACAGACCAGTGTCAATTTGGTTTTGTAAGCTTAAGAATTTGGAATGTGTAGCAGCCCCTGACTCCTCCTGACAGAAACAGATGCTACCACCAGACTCTTGATGGTATATGCATCAAAATCCAGGCTTTCCATATTGTGTGGTATGTAGGAGTGTCTGTTTGGTGTATATAAAAACAAATGGGCATACAAGGTAGATGAAATGTACTGACAGCCTAGGGTGGTAGCATCTAGATCTCTGCTTAGAAGGGTTTTGTTGTTGAGTTTGTGGTCCCTTTTAGACCTGAAGTTTCAATTGTAAATGTGAACAAACTTCTACATCTGAGATGAAAAAAAAATAAAATATTCATTTTAATTATAAAAGAACTAGTGTTTCATGTCTGGGTATGGGCTCTTGACAGAAAAGTGAAAAGAGCTACAGTAAGATCAGTAGCACTGATGTAATAATTCTTGAGAGATGTCACTAAGAAATTCCTCCCTGCACTGGATGCATGCAAGGAAGCAATGCAATGCCCTGAATTTATATTGACTGCAATCATGGAGCAAACTATTTTTGTCATAAGTTATATGTAACTTGCACTTAATTTTTTTCATTTTGTGTTGCTCACAATTTACCTTCTCAAAGTCAGAGGTCTGTTGATGCATCCCAGCTTTCCAGCTCAAGTGTCAGACAAAAAGCCTGTATTTTAGGGCAGGTTCTCTTTATGTTTTTGTTATTCAGGATGGGCTGTTGGTGTTGGTGAGTATCACGTAACAAATAGTAAGAGAACAGCAGAATCAGTCCTTGGCTGACATTTGGGTGTTTTAGTTGGCTGGGGGTCTGTTTACAGAACCTGGAGTGAGGAGCATGTTGTGATTTAACCTGGCAGGCAGCTAAGCACCACACAGCCATTTGCTGACCTTCCCCTTCCTCCTTTCCCCCCAAGTGGGATGCAGGAGAGAATCGAGGTGGGTGGGGAGAAGTAAAAGCTCATGGGCTGAGAAAAAGGCAGTTTAATAGAACAGAAAAGGAAGGGAAATTATGATGATAATTATAATAATAGAAAGTACAAAGCAAGTGATGCACAATGCAATTGCTCACCACCCACTGAGTGATGCCTAGCCCGTCCCCCCCACCTCAGCAAACCACCCCATATTAATTGTTCATGGAATTTCCCTCTGGCTGCTTCAGGTCAGCTGTCCTGGTTCTGTCCCCTTCCATCTCCTTGGGCACCCCCAGCCTCCTCGCTGGCAGGGGAGCATGAGAAGACGAAGAGTCTTTGACTTAGTACAAGCACAGCTGTGCAGCTATAAAACACCAGAGTGTTATCAATGTTATTCTCATCCTAAATTCAGAAAAGCACCATTCCACCTTCTAGGAGGAAAATGAAACTCTATCACAGCCAATATCAGGGCAGGGCAGCACCAAACAAATCAGAGTACCCTTTCAGGGATGTACTCTCAAGTCGGTGTAACTAGTCTTCTTGCTCGTATAGCTGAAATACAAGGTTCCAAAACAAGCATCTTCTGGGATATAGATGTAAAATTTGTATAGTGTTTAAAAAAAATAAAGTTTTAAATTTAGGTATTCTCTGTCACAAGTACATAATGTTTTCTCCTGCTTTTAAATATGGCATATACATCATGATAAAAAGAGATCAAATTGAGGTTGCATTGATAGAATCAGTTCTGGTATTTTCTTGATTTTGAGACCTTGCCTATCTGTATGCTGGGGGCCTTGTTTTGGTTGATTTTTTTGTTGTTGTTAGTTTTCTTTGCTTTTCCTCTGTTTACTTTTCTGTTTGCTTGCTTGCTTTGTTTTTTTTTTTTTTTTTGTGAGGTTTCAGAGGTTTCTGAAAACAAACACAATACATCTCATGGAAGCTGTTCTGCTTCCTGTAGGTTACATCAGTGTAAAAGATCTATGGCACAAAATTGCTGTTTGAGCTACCAAAGTGGAAGGCACCCAGGGCAGGATGTCATAGATTTCAGTGAGGCCCTGGATCAGGACGAAGCATCAACTTCACTATCTTTCTGTTGCCAAAAAATAACAGTCCCTCTTGTAATTTCAGGTTCCTGTTGCACTTTGCAGTTCTAGGTGACAGCAGAAAAGGCTTCCTGCTTAT
Organism: Cygnus atratus; assembly: GCF_013377495.2. NCBI lineage: Eukaryota > Metazoa > Chordata > Aves > Anseriformes > Anatidae > Cygnus > Cygnus atratus. Next base: position 104,970,597 of record NC_066364.1, on the reverse strand, counting down.
TCTTGTTCTCTCTCTCTGTCCACAGTCGACTACAGGTACCAGCAGCCTAGCAGTTTCTCAGTGAATGAATTAAATAAACTTTGTTTTTCTTTCTGAGGGTAACACTTTCTATAAACTCATGCTGAGGAATCAATTTGAATCCTATGTCCCAACACCTCCCTACACTTTTAGTTCATCTTTCTCTTGGGTTTGAATGCTTTTTCAAATTGGGAAATGATACGTAACCTGAGAGAGTCAGAGCCTAGTTTTGAAGGAAAACAGGTAAGGGGAACTACATGGTCTGTTAGGATGAATCCAAATGGGAAAAAATATTGGTAAAAGCATTAAAAAGTGAGGAGAGATACGCAGAGTTTCTCAAAGGTGAGCAGATGATTAGATTTTGTTGTTGATTCTTCTTTTTTATTTTAATATATTGTCTGGCAATTGTAGTTTGTCATTATAACAACACATTAAGTGATATGTAAATGAGATAAAAGTATGTTTGTTTGCTTTTTAATGCCTCAAATAAAGCTAAAAATCTATTTGGGAATCTTGTGAATGTATCTGAAATATAACTCTTCTTTTACTGCCAAATGAAATCTTTTGCAGAGTGAGCTTCCTGTTTGCAGATTGCATTTCTCCATGGTGTCCTGGATTTGGTTGGGATAGAGTTCATTTTCTTCATAGTAGCTGGTGTGGTGCTGTGTATCTGATCTAGGATGAAAATAATGTTGATAACACACTGATGTTTTAGTTATTGCTGACCAGTGCTTACACTAAGTCAGGGGCCTTTCAGCTTCTCATACCATCCTGCCATCAAGGAGGCTAGGGGTATGCAAGAAGCTGGGAAGGAACACATCCAGAACAGCTGAACCAAACTCACCAAAGCTGTATTTCTTACCATATGGCATCATGTTGATAACACTGGAGAGAATTGGACAAGAGGGTACCGTTACTCAGGGACTGGTAGGGTATCAGTTCGCTAGTGGTAAGCAATTGTGTTGTACATCACTTTTTTTGTATATATATATATATATATATATATATATATATTGTTTTCCACTTCCTTTTCTTTCCTACTAAAATGTCTTTATCTCAATCCACTAGTTTTATTTTTATTTATTTATTTATTCCCCCTCCCCCCCATCTCACTGGGAGGAAGTGAATGAAAGATTCATTTGCAAGGATCAGGGGAGGTCTCCACTCTATGAATACTACCTGGTGGTGGAACAGGAATCAATATAAGAAGGAAGTTAAAAAAGGGGACAGCTTATGTATGTGAGCCTGTAGCACCTGAAGACCAAAGGTCAAACTCCTGGGATTTGCCCCCTTGCATTAAAATAAAATAACAACTCTGAGTGCAGATGATACAAGTTAAGTGACATTTCCATGCCAGCAATCTATGTAAAGAGCAATCATCCAAATGCAGGAGAAGAGTGAAAAGAAAATTAAATAGCTGGAAATTGAATATTTGGAGAGCACCAAGGATGCAGAACAGCTAAACATAATTAAATTGCATACAAATAAATTAGTTGCCAAAATGGTCAAATTAGGAAATAAAGCACAGAAGTATAATCCTGCCAAATATTTGAGTAGAGCACCAGAACTGGAACTCAACTGAACTGACAAATGAGAGGGAGATTTATAGCTCTTTCCTAAATTTACAAACAGTTATGAGTATTTAAGTTTTCTTGTCACATCTTGAAACAAACACAATTCATCCTTCCTGAACCTTGCTAAAATCCTAAAATTAGTTCTGTTCTGTAAAGTTTTGAATAAATCTTTGTTGATGTCTTTGGCTGAATTTGTTAGACCTAATGGTCTCAGTCTGCTCACATATGCAGTAAACTCAAATTCAAAAAGAAAGTTAGGGTTGCGAATGTGTGAGAAAAATCCTTGCTCATCTAAACACTTGTGAACCAGAATGGCTGCCACTGGCACAGCTCTAGTAATAATAAAGTCTTGTACAACATGAGCCATGGTTGTGACCTAATTTGACGAGTTTGCACTTGGAAATACTGCAGACAAGGCTAAGCAGCAGCAAGGTGACCTTTTAGCACTTCCTGAATTCACCAGGATGAATTAGATGCTATTATTTCATCATCCCCCAGTTGCTTGTTGTTGCCTTTTGATGCTTTTGATTTGTTCAGTAGGATGAAGCCCATTAGTAGGTGGCAGCACCTCCTCTGTATGCATAATATGTCGCTGCCACCAGGGCTTGGAGCAGCATCTGAAGGAAGTGTTTTTTTCCGAAGGGAAGTATCATCTAGTATTCTTAAAATAAAAAGATTAAAACCAGAACCAGGAAGTGCCACTGAGGCCAGGAGATGCAGCGTGGCACACCTATCCAAAGTGCAATATCTCCCCGAGCTGTAGCTGTCCCCTAACATACATGGATGTCAAAGAATGCACCGATTAGGTTTCCAAGGGACTGGTTTTTGGACTGGTGTTTGGTTTTGCTTGTTGTATTGTTGTTGTTTGTTTTTGTGTGTGGTTTGTTTGTTTGTTTTCTAAACTTTGACCTTTCTTTATGGCTCTGTTAGGATCCCTGTTCTTCCAATCTGAAGGTCTTTTTCTGATGGCTAAGTGTGCACGTAGGTCTGTCTTTTGTGTTGACTATGACTTTGGGCTGGCAGGGAAACAAATCTTTTTCTTTTTTTTTTTTTTTTTTCCCCCAATGATAAATCTCCACGTGCTAAATTTTGACCTTTTAGGGAGCGAAAAATATGAAGGTAGTAAATGACCTATAGGAAAAATCCAGATACTAATAAATACAGTGAGAACATAGAAGAGAAGAAGAATTGGTTTTCTTAGGTCCAAATTTTTGTTTTGACAGTATGAGTATAGATGCCATTTATTCACCTTTGTGATTTGTTTACAAAGGCAGATGTATTCTTACCTTCTTTCTTATATTTTGAGCCTTCTTTTGGCTTAGAACTTGAGGTTCAATAATCATATGCTGAGTCTGCTGGTGTTTATTTTTCTGGGAAGAACAAATGAAAAACCTTGGATTTGCACAGTAACTGTGAGTATGACAGTCCAAAATGGTGGCAATACAGAAATGATTAGCTCAGCCTTCTGGGCCATTCATGCTCTGCATCATAGGAACACTGCAGAGCCATTCATGATTTTCTGTCTGCTTTGTATTTTGCTTGTCTCTTGTAATGAATTGAGTGAAGATGCATGAGCTGCCCTGTGTTCAGCATGCAAATAACGTTGATGGCTAGGGTAATGGAAATGCTGAATGTTATGAGAGAACCGTATTTATAAGAACCCTTTAAATAACATATTTAAGCAAACAGTTGGGCAGTCAACACCTCCCACAGATATGAAACTATCTCCAGCTTCCAAGAGGGAAAAAAAAGTTTAATTTTTCATTTCTTTCATGGTCTGTATTTATTCAAGTAGTTAACATCCCTCTCCTCATTAAAATTGCTAACTTGTTAAAGTCTCTGGTTTAAAAAAAAAAAAAAAGGAATTAAAAAAAAAAAACAAACTCCAAAATATGTTCTGCTGCCAAAAAAAAAAAAAAAGTGTGAAAAAAATATCTTTTACATTTCAATAAATGCAAAATAAAGGCCAATTCTACCAGAAGTTTACTATGCTGGGAAATAAATGTCAACTTAAGCACGCTGAGATGTTGGCTATAATGGTGTCTGCACTGTGGCACATCGTGGCTTTAGTGGGCCATGTTTCTAGCCTTGGAGCTTTGAATTCATCTGAGCTCATGCTGCCTGCAAATATGTTAAGGAAACGCTGGTGGTATGTTAATTGATACTCTCGAAAGGCTTGTTGTGATGTATTTGTGTGACATACTTGTCCTTTCTAGGCTTCTTCCAGTTCCTCTACATGTAGATGCTACTCCAAGGTCACCAGGAGTGAGTGGCTTTTTGCATGTTGTATTATTCTTGCATCCTCTGCCTCTGTGGTGTTGTCTTCCTCTTCTGACTGTGTCACCCTTGGCTGCTAAGAGGCAGGATGTGCCCATATTGCTGGTGGCAGCGGTTGATGCAGCTCCAGGCAGAGCACCACAAACCTGACAGATGGGCTGTAACAAGTGAGTCAGAGTTGTTGCATAAGCTGCGAGGTGGTAAACCTTGCCTACCAGAAATGTTCCCAAACCAGAAGTCTTCTCCTGCTCCTGTCCTCAAAAATCATGGAAAACACCTGAAAAGATCCTAAGATTACACACATCTTGTGTTGTGGATTTTTGTATTTTCGGATGCATGTAGTTTACAGTTTCAGGCCTAACTATAATCTCTAGGGATAGAGACATAATTAAAAGGAAAAATGTGCTTGTATGTGTGGGTGGGCGTGTAATATTCTCAGGCTTATGGCTTTAAGAGGAAACAGTAAATAGCATATGAAACTCCATAAAATGGTAACCGTCAGTGGTTTTGTTCCTCAAGGATTATGCACTAGCCTAACGAAGTGAAACTGTTACTTAATAGGATAGACAGTATTCCCTCAAAAATGAGACTGGCAGGTATTAGGTATGGGCAGAACATTGTCAACCTAGTGTTCAGTATAATTAAAGTTTTCTGCTAGAAAATGTGTGACAAGAAATTTTCAGCAGTGAATTGTGTTGATTATTTGCAAAGGTTATAAAATACAAGCTTTTTTTCAGAAGTAGCATGGAACAAATGTTATTTTTCTTCAATTGCATGAGCTATATGCCACCTTAATCCTCCCACAATGTAGTAGATAAATCAGAGTCAAATATATGCATAATTGAACTACTCTATTTAAGAACCTAGTATGCCAATAAATCAATATTTACTTGCTGTATATGCAATATATACATGACCCATTCACAGATGAGGTTTCCCTAACTGCTCAATACACTTAAGTAAGGAAACTGCTCAATACACTTAAGATCTTAGTAGCAATGACTAAAATACAATCCCGATAGCATCAGTTGAGTACAAACAATTTTACAAAATAGCATGGGACTTATATAGGGTTTTCTGGTAGCCTCTTTGTGATACTGCAAATGTGGACCCACAGCAGGCAGCAAACCTCTCTAGAGAGGTTGTCTGGACAGCAAATGGGTGCTTCAGTGCCCCTCTGTGAGGGATCTCCAATTACTAACACCCTCTGCATCTTTTTGCTGGCCCTGGTTGTAATATAGGTAGTTGATTGGTCCAACTTTTGTACAGTTGTCCTTTCCTGGGTCTTGCCCATTACCTACACATCCTCCGTTTTTCAGCCCTTGAGCATCATATATGTTGCACAGGGGAGCTTCAGGGGAAATAAATTCACAGAACGTGGGATTTCTTACTAAGAAAGAAAGTGAAATGATTGTTACTTTATCTAGTAAAACAAATGTGTCCTTCCCAACAGAGATGATAATTCCGTCTGAACTGAATGCTGATAGATTTTACCACTAAATATGTAATTTTCAAAACAACTCAGATCCTACTTCAGTATCTAAATCAAGCTCTTGTAATACCTGGCTACCAGCTGCTGTTTCCAGGGACTAGATGCCCAAATGAAAACATTTTATTTTTTTCCCCTTCGTGTCTAAATTGGTATCTTTAGGTGCTGAGCTCATTCAAAGTTATAAGGTATTTGAACGAATAATGGTAAATTGCACTTGGAGAGTTGCTAAAAAAAAACCTGGTGCATATTACAAAGTGAAATGGCAGCTTTTTAGCACTGCTGTTTTAGAAAGTAAGTATCCCCAATTAGTCCCCTAAATCTTGATTTAGGCACCCCTCTTTATATCATGTGTGTATAGATATAGATGAAGACACAACACTCATAGGTACCCATTTTAGATCATCAGTGCATAAAAGCTAACGTGACTAAAATAAGCTATTACTAAATAATGAGCTATTTCCACTTATTTGCTGCAGAACTGTTGTGCTGAGAGGTGGACATTAGGAGGAGCACAGGGAGCCTGTGTGCTGACTCTCTCATGTTATTAAGTAAATGATAAAGAAATCATCTGAAAAACTGAACACTTGTGCAATAGCTTTTTGGTGAAAAGACTGTTCTCTTTACTGAAAGGAGAAGACCCTCCTGAGTAGTAAAGGTATAACTGGTGATTAAATCCAGGCTAGCAAAAGAGCTAGAGATTAAGGGTTGTATCAGCAACCGAGGGTCTGTCAAAACAGACAACATGAATATTTAGTGTTACAGAAAGTCTCTCGTGTATAATTGGACTGCTTACTGAAGAGAAAGAAATGAAAATGAGAAGGCATTAGAATAGTACATATAATAATATAAAAAATGCAGATGAGGACTTGTGTAAACCCTCTTCTCTGCTACAGAAGCGAGGGGAAAACCTGTGAAATCAAAACCACTAGCAGTAAGAAGAGTTACACAAGGATATAAATCCTCCAGTTTGGGGCCTCTTGATGAGCCTCTTGGCTTAGGGCCCTTGCATGGCCCTGGCACGTACAGGGAGATTTTAAGTGACTGCATGTTCTTGTGTACCCACCTCATGAGGGGATTTTTCCTCTGGAGATGTTTTGGTCAGTGCTAAGGATGGGGTGTCTGACTGGACAGGCAACTGCTGAGGAACCTCTTCAGAAGGGATCTCGAGGACCTGTGCAGTTTGTCCATCGCTGCAAGCATTTGATTTTGAGTTAAAATATGTGAAAATACCTTGATAGGTTCAACCTATTTACATTGAATAATCGGGTAGATACTTGGACTGACATCTCTTCAGCTGAGCTCTCTTCTCCTGCTACTCTGAAAAGAGCTGAGCTCCAGGTCAGTACTGGAAAAGTCTGAAGCAGATGGAAACTGGAGAGCAGGAAGTGGAAAAAAGAAATCAAAATTGGCTATTTATAGTCATCTCCAAATTCACTTGATTTTGGGGTATGCCTGTGGTGGTTTGTGATGGGACGTGCTTAGCTTGGAGACAACATCAGGAGAAAACTCACCAAAGCACACGTCTGATATGATCTGCATGATAACATGCATCTAGTGTGCATGAAGACAGTTTCAGCTGTTTCTCATGCAGAAAGGCAACTGGATTTAGGGACTAGGCCACCCACTGCCAGGAGAAAAATGCTTGAATCTTCAATACCTTTGATTCATGGGCTTTAGGAGGCAAGAATTGTACTGTGGCAGCATGTGCCTGGGAAGCATGCTAAATTTCATACCCCTCATCCTCTCCCCGTCTCCCACAGCCTGCTTCTAAGCTGAAGCTTCTGTAGCTGAAACTTTTTTTCCCTGCTACCTCTGCATAAATTGCCTATTTTCCATTTTGACAGGAGTTTTGCTGAAAAGTTATTTTCCCCTTGTCTCTGCTGCACTGATGATTTTGTAGTTGTCCTTTCCTGAAATATTCAAGTTAATTTTGTAGCTATTGAACAGTGCTGTGTAAATGTAGCTTTATAACCTTTAACCACAACACAACACCCTCCTCTCTGTAATCTCCGCCTCCTGTACCTATTCTTGAAAACTGCCAGAAGCAATGTTTCTGCCTTATAAATCTGAGCCTTTAAGATAGGAAGGCACTGCTACAGCTGAAGCTGTCCTTCTGACTGATTTTCTGATAATGTCTTTTTGATGTATTTCTGGTAAACAGTTTTATTTGTAGGAGATTACAGTCATAGTAAAAATCCAAATAGTGACAAAATAGTTATGAGAGGCAATGCTGGAATTTCCACTCATTTTGCATTTACCCTTAACCTCAAGCTAAGCTTGCTGCCAGTGATTTTTTCACTACCTTCTAAATACAGACCATGAAGAGAATTTTGTTCTGACTGAAGTCCCACACCATCAATTAGTATAGAAGAATACTTTCCTTGACAGTATTTGATTTCCTAAAATGAACAATATTTTTCTGAGTCCTCTGCCTGCAGAGAAACTGAGTCTGCACCTGTGTGGAAAACAACCAGTAGGTTTTCATGTGAAAAGCCCTTAAACGTAGCAATTACATAAGCCAAATTGTGAGTGGGTGCGGTTTATTGGTGGCTGCATTTATTGTACCTTATCATCCACAGAAAATGAATCATCTGATATAGAAGTGGCTCTTCAGGGACTTCAGTATGTGGTTGGAACTGCAGAATTGAGTCGATTCTCTGAAAGATAGGAAAGAGATCCCTTAGAATATAGTTGGAACAATAATATTGAAAATAGTGATTTTCTGTCAGGTAATTAAGAAAAAAGTATTTATATTTGGGTACTTAGGCACCTAGAAAGAGTCCTGATTTTTCCATATGGTAACCCTGAGAGCTGTGTCTTGTTAACACATCTAAAAATCAGGCTGCTTATGTTGATTCTTATGTCTATTTCCAGAGCTGGCTGAATCAAAGGATAGGGGCAGAAGCATCTTCTCTTTGGAGAAGGAAGCAGGGCACGTGTAATGGCAATAGAGACATAAAGATCCACATGGGCCCATGGACTCACACTGTCAGACTGGTGTGGCAAAATATGCTGGCACAGCTTCTGTGAAGTCCTGATTATACTGAAGACCAAGGCTCTATCCGTGCACATGTGTTTAAAGTATGTCTTCAGAGTCTTGCTGGCATAGAGCAGCTTGTTTTTCAAAGCAGACATGTTAATCACAGCCAAGGAGAGAATAGGAATTTGTCCCTTTCTACCTGTCTCCTTAAGATGATCTCCAGACTTCCATCTGAGCTGTGTGTTTACGTTTCATTTCTCCTTACTCCTCATTGTCATTTAACTCCATGATTAACTGCTCTTTTTCTGTTACATTTCACAATGTTTAAGTAAGGGTGGTACTCAAACCTCTTACTGTTTCCTAGAAGATGACAGAAGACTTCTGTTACGCTTGTGATGTGAGATCAGAAAGTATAGTTCAGGGAAAAGGATTCTAAATTACACGGTTGTTTGTAGTGTATTGAAGTGTGAGAATTAAAGACTGGAAGTCCATGCAGCTATCATTTTGTGATTCAGTGGTTGAATTACTTAATAACAAAGCTCTTCTTGCCAAATTTTGATGTCTTTTTGCCTTCACAATGTCGGCACTAATCAGATATTTATACTCACTTTACGTAAGGTATTGTTCTCTTGTCACTCTTGGATCAGCAATACCTTTCGGGAGAGAGACAGCCTCTTCTTACCTAGTCTGTTCAGTGATCTAGTTGAATTCATACTGAAGTACCACTGACACGCATTTAACTAGATCACTGAACAAACTACATTAACAGGTTCTCTCTCTCTCATCTAGCAAGGCAGACATGGTCACACAACTCTGAATAGTAAGGCTTTTGAGGAAAGAAGAGTCTATCCAGACTAGAGTAGGCCAAATGTAGTTCAACTGCAAAGCCATGCCCAGAGTGCAATATTTACACCCAGGGTAAAAGATGTGACTACTGCTGCTTGAGCTAGCATTTTATAAAATTAACAGACTTTTCGTCTAGTAGATTTATTTAAACTCTGGTGAAGAGCTGGATGCTATGTCAGATTATTGGTTAAGCTGGACAAGTAGGAGAACTGAAAAAATAGGGTATTTTTAACAGCTATTGTACCATATTATAGGTTGTCTTCAATAGTCATCTGATTCTATAATTGTTTATTCTAGTGTGTTGGTGTTTTTGTTTGTTTTGTTTTTTTTCTCATCATCATTTCAATATTTTTTTTGTAAAGTGTTAAAAAGAAAACAAGAACGCCAATCTTTCTCCCCCAAAAGTACTGAAGAAGGTATTCGTTGTTCATTTTTTCCACTTTTAATTATTTTATGGTCCTGTTTTTAAAAGCAACTATGTTAAAGAAAAAAAAGAGAGCTATGGCACTTTTTGCACTTAATTCTATCTGTCAGTTTCCTATGATGAAACGCAGTTTATACTGGCCTTCCTCCTGTTACCTTTGCAGTACTAGAACAACAATAGGAGGTTTTCAGGGAAATTGGACCCAGTGGTGGACCTGCTAAATACTAGAGAGCATCATCCAGTTATGAAGTCCCCCAAGTGGAAGGCTGAGACAGTATTACAGGGGAGCATTATACATTGATATATTGAAGTCTTGTTCTTACTCTTTCTTAAACATCCATTTATGTCTGCAGCTGTACACAAGGTATTAAGTTAGACAGGACTTTTTTTCTTACACAGAAGTGCAGTTCTCCTGTAGGCTGAGTAGGAGACTGCCTTTATGTTGAGCAATGTCAAATAACAAATTCTGCCAGCAGTGGCTATCTGTAGAAAACTGGTCTGGTTTTGTTACAGAACATTAACAACAAAAAATAATCAGGAAGGACTTTATCATTCGTGATAGAATAGGCACTTGGAAAAACTTGCCTTTTTAGTTTTAATTTCGGTGTTTGGTTTTCAATTTAGATTCCAGTATTGATCTACAGAACTTATGTTTTCACCTGTAAAATGAGAACTGTGCTTTGAAATAAATAAGATACAGTAAATCTGAAGTCTTCATTTTAAAGCTGTATTTCCACCAACTAACGTCCAGAATGGTACCAGAAATTCACTATTTACATTTTACTGGTAAATGTCCATTCTTCAGTGCTAATTGACTGTACACTTCGTAATCCTCTATTTCCATTTCTTCATACATCTACCTGTTCTGAACATAACTCATTTGTATGTCTTCTGTAGAGTTTCCACAGGCATCCTCCTCCTCCTCTGTGGAGTAAATGGTGATGAAAAATTTATTGTGACAACTTGCCTATTTTTTAATTTATCCAAATTCAGATATTGCTGGAAATTCACCAGATTATTATTATTTTAGGAGGAGCAGGGGAGGGGAAGAAGATTAAAATTTGGCAAAGGAAGTTAGTTGAATGGGTGTGGACATCAGGACCATTCCAGACAAATTTTGCTGTTTTGTTCCTTGTGGTTTTAGACAGTTTAGGGAAGCTGAGGAGTGATTTGGGAAGCATGGTGTGTCAAAGGAAATGTTCAGCTGAAGGTTATCAGTACATCATAGTCTGGGTTGCCAAATACAAGTCACTTTACCAATTAGTGTGAAACTCAGGGATTATGGTGTACTGATTACCAGCTGAATGCTGACTTTGTCGATACAGACAATGGCTAGAATGATGATTTTCTTAGGATAGATTTTTTCCTATTCAATTTATTTCTAGAATGTTTACTTGGGGCTGGACAATGCCTAATGGTTAGACAATGAGGTGAAGTAAAGCAACTCATGTCACTGACTAATCCAGATGCTCTATGCATAGGATTTAGCAATTACCTCACACTCTATATTTTTTTTCTGCTCTAATTTTATGATCTTCAAACCTGGATTTTTATTATTTTGTCATCTGTGTCAATTCTTCCACTGAATAATTCACAAATCCCCTTTTAATAAATGAATACTAATGATTAGCTAATACATCAAAGAATGCTGATGTAAAGATTTCTCCATAATTGCCACCAAACCACTGGCAAGTGTGGTGAATCAACTATCTTATGTGTCTTATACTTTAATATTAAACATGCTGAATTTTATGGACTAACTGAAATAAAAATAAATGACAAGGAAAAACCCTTTATGTAGCTGAAAATGCAAATTGAATGGATTTCAGAAGTTTATGTATTCCTGATTTCTTGTTCAGAGTAGCAAGGTAATGCCACATTAAAAGTGGTGGGAAAAGAATTACTCCAATGATATTCAAAAATCATGGTTGATTTAATTTATACACATGTAACAGTAACACTTGAGGACTCCACATCTAAGCACAAATAACTTTAGATCCAAGGTTTGCTCTTTGTTTTATATAATATATATATATATCAGGTTACCTCAATATATTGAATAAGCAGAGTAATTCACAGTATAATTTGAGGAGAAACTCAGAATTTTTGCCTGGAGCATATAGAATATTTCCAACATGGATAGTATTATGTATGTGGAAATCCAATACTGAAATGAAATCGAGATACTAGTGCTGTATCTAGAGTCTTACATACTCCATGAAACAAGTTGCTTTGCACGTTCTAACTGTACACAATTTAACTACATTTACATACTGAAATATTTTACCTGAAGAGAGATTGCTGGATGTGGTGTTCACACACCAATTGCCTAATATGTAGGGTCTATAGTTCAATACCTTTGAAAGCAATGACAGTGAAATTGCATTAGTGGACCTTTTTCCTTTGTATGTGTTTAAAGATAAATCAGGCAGCTTAAGAATGGTACTTCTGGAGAAGCAAAAATATTATGGACCCAGACTGGGGAGACTAAAAAACAGAAATTACAATCAAGCGCTGCAGTCAACATATTTTGAATGTAGGTCAGATTTCAAATGCTCTAATGTTTGAGCATTGGTTGATGAATAAGGCTTAGTTATTCCAACAAAGCTTACCTAAGCCTCTCTTGCACTTGAACTTAAATTTTTATTCTCTCATGCATTAGTTACAAACAAGCATCCTGGAATAAAAGAGAAACAGGTGCTCAAAAATATTTCAGTTGAAATTATTTTTATTGAGTGAAGAAAGGGAGTTAAAATATTTGGACTGGTTATTTTGGAGTGCAATCAAAACTCTGATTTTACTGTTACCATTTGACAGGCCATGCCCACTAATTTTCCACTCTTCAAAGTGAGGGTAAATATGATACTAAGTTTCTAGAATTGCAACTTCAGTCTACTTCTTTTTTTCATGCCAGTTTTACTCCAGGCATGGGCATCCTCTTCCTGATCTTACTTTCTTTCAGAGTCATTAAGTTTTTCTGCTAGATGGATCCTTCCAGCTGATCAGAACGCCATGTTCTCTGAACACTGGTGATCTAAAACTAAGTTCAAACTTCAAAACTTCAAGATAAATGGGAAACCTGACATACATTTGGTTTTTTCCTTCTGTAACACCAACAGGATAATCTCCATATTCCCAGGGCATAGGTAAAGCAGGGGAAGGTCAAGCAGATTCCATCCTGTGTGGTGCATACATAGAAAATGCATGGTTATGTTAAGAACGTGAAAAATTTTCCAAGAACAACTGGGGTCTTGAGTCGCTCTTGTCTTTCTGCCACTCTGGATCATATTGGGTAATGTTTCGTGAAAACACAGCATGTGCAAAGTAAAATTCTTTGGATATACTTAAAATCATTTAGGTTGCTTATGCCATGAAAAGATGCTGATACAAGTGATGAAGACTATTCAGATTTATTTTTTTTAAATCAATAAATGTGTTTCTGAGGATAGGCCTCACAATATTAGAGTGACTTGCAAGGTGGGAAAATCAGAGTGAGAATACTGGTGACTACTATACAGCAGTGCTTACTTGTAAAGATACATGTTAATATATTAAAATATTTAATTATTTTTGCATAGTTAGTAATCTTTCTATTGCCTCTTTCTTGTCTCCATTTTTTAAAAAGAAAGGAATAACATGGCTGTCACAATAGAATATTCTTCAGCAAGAAAACTAATCTCCTGTGTCGCCAAACTCCCTCAGCAACTTGAGAGCTATACAAGGCCACTTCTTAGCAACAAAAGGGACATTTTTGTCCTTGGATGTGTACAGATGGTATTCAGTGAAGTACACAGAAGCCAAGGCATGTCTTAGTAGTAGAAATAGCTGAGATTTTTGGAAGATTATGGTTAGAAAAGAAAAGCAGTCTATTTCTTTCATTCCTTTATAATTGGTGTGACTGTTGGACACTGGGGAAGCACAAGCAAATATATAACAATTCATACTATGCAGTAGGATTACAATTGAAAAAGGACACGAAGACGTGGAGAAAGAGGGAGTCAGTCATTGTTAGTCTGCTTGGTTAAGGAAAAATATCAAGCCCTTCCCTCTGCTTAAAAATAGTCCCACTGTTATCAGTACATTGCTCTCCGGGCTGTAACACAGGGAGGAGTAGGGAATGTCCCTTCCACTGGATCTGACCATTCTGGTTCTCCTGCCCTGCTGAGGTCATCTATTTATTTTTTGTAAACTAAACATTAAAAGATGCCGTGTCTGAGAAAGAGCCGTGCCTGACTCACCTTTGCAGCAAGCAGCACTAAGGTAAACCTCGGATGGTTGGTGTGCCTGCTGCCAGCAACAATAGTGTTTTGTTGGTAAGAAGGCAATGTGCACAGACTCACAGACTAAAAACACAGTAATTGCAGTGCTGACCATTTTCATTGGATTTGATAATTATCAGCTGAAATATCTGTTCTTTCCTCCTTTGGGAAAAATGTGTTTGACTGTTGGTGGGTTTTTTTTCCCTTTTTTTCTTTATTTTGTGAGATTTAGCATGGCAGTTTACACCCTAAATGAGACATCCATGTGTTTCTAGGTACTGGCAATAAACTGACCTGTAGGACTACTAACTAACAGAACCTTTATTCTGCACCTCCCTGCACTCCCCCCCCCCCTCCCCCCCCAAAAAAAAAGTAAAATGGCTGCAGTTGAAAATGGAAATGCTATTTGCAAGATTGCATTTTTTAAGGATAATTTGTGTTTGCGTTTATATATGTATGCCTTAAATAGCCAGTGCTCTAGTTTTTTTAAAGTCTTAAACAAAAATCACAGCACGATAGTGTGTCTTATTGGTTACCAAGGGTAACATGAAGTATGGGTTTAAAGGCATTTCTGTTGGCATTCCGTACATTTTACATTTTCTCTTGGATGATGCTAGGTGACATAATGTTTGCACTATGTCAGGTTTTGAGATGTTCTCTTTAAAGGAATTAAAAATGAGTTAATTGGGTATCATTGAAAATTAGGAACTGTGTATAAGGAATTTATACCCGCACATTCCCCATGTTCTCTCTCCAACATTAGAACAAGTTAAAATAAATAACCCATATTATATACAGTGGTTTCTGATATACTTGCACCTGAGCTAATATGATAACTACATAGCTTGAATTAGGTTGTCTCTAAGGTAAAACTAAAATAGTTTCCTAATCCCAATATTGCAAAAAGCAAACTGGTAACATTTTAAAATCTTTGTGTTGAAAGCTGTCTTTACCCCAGTCCAAAGCAATATATTTATTACATTTTTACCATGTTCACCTTAAATTTTTGTGTAGCTGATACATTTTGGTTATTAAGTATAAATCATGGTGTACAAAACTGATAATATTAATTTCTGCAATGTAGGTACCACTGGTACAAGCTGTTCTTTTCAGGATATTACTACTTTGGATGAATTTGGTTAGCTTCTATGGAAAATCTAGGATTTTCTAGGTCTTTCTGTATTAGGTTTATGTGGCAAGGTTTTGGTAGTGGGGTCTGAAGGGGTGGCCTCTGTGAGAAGAATCCAGAAGTTGCCCCATGGGCCAATAAAGGCCGATTTTATCTGTCCCTAGTAGAGACCCGCCACTGGCCAGAGACAAGCCAATAAGCGATGTTGTTTGCACTTCTGTGAGAGCAGATTTAAGAAAGGGAAAAAAAAATACTGCTGGGCAACAGCAACTGGGAGAGCAAGGAGTGAGAAGCAGCCCTGCAGGCCCCAAGGTGAGCGCAGAAGGAGGGCAGGAGGTGCTCCAGGCATGCAGCAGCAGTTCCCCTGTGGCCTGTGGAGAGGCCCCTGGTGGAGCAGGCTGTCCCCCTGCAGCCCATGGGTCCCACATGGAGCAGATCTCCACGCTGCAGCCCATGCAGGAGCCCCCGGTGGAGCAGGTGGATGTGGCCTGAAGGAGGCTGTGGCCCATGGAGAGCCCCCGCAGGAGCAGGCCCCGGGCTGGAGCTGCAGCCCATGGAGAGGAGCCCACGCAAGAACAGGGGGTCTGTCCATGGTACGGAGCCATGTGGGAGCAGCTCTTGAAGAGCTGCTGCCTGTGGGCAGCCCCCGCAGGCTCAGTTTGGGAAGGACGGCATCCCGTGGGAGGAACCCCACATGGAGCAGGGGCAGAGAGTGACTGTGAAGGAGCGGTGGAGATGGAGGTGTTAGGGACTGACTATAGCCCCCATTCCCCTGTGCCACTCGGGGGGGAGGGGGGGGAGGAATTGTGTTTGTTTGTTTGTTTGTTTGTTTCTCACTGCTCTAGCTTGTTAGTAATAGGCAATAAATTACATTAATCTCCCTACACTGAATCTGTTTTGCCCATGATGATAATTGTTGAGTGATCTCCCTATCCTTATCTCAACCCTTGAGCCCTTTTCATCATGTTTTCTTCCCCTTTACCTTTGATGAGAGGGAGTGAGAGCGCAGTTGTGGTGGAGCTCAGCTGCCCAGCTGGGTGAAACCACCACTCTCTCTCATGATAGGAGCTAGATGATATCATAAGTTAATGAGCTCACCATGACAGGATAAGGATAGGTAAGGATAGCAAAGTTTGATTTGTCATGTTGTCCTATACAACTAACAACCTTTTAAACATTTTTATCTGTAAACTGGAACTTATGTTACATATGGAGCAGACATGGGTTCAAATACATACAATAGTGGTAGCACCTTTTAGTGATCATCTCATTTACAACTGATATATGATATGGAGTTCCTGACCACTTGAAATTATTTTTTTATAGCCCTCAATCTTCATAGATGATGCCTTGACCAATTCTCACTTGTGATTTATTTCCTGCATGCCTAGATGTTTTTCTACAGTTTAAACGGGATACTGCAGTTTTCAGCTGATTAACCAAACTGCTGCACAACACAACATTTTGGTGTTGGTTCCACCTTACATAGCCAAGTCTTATTTATTTGTTAAATGATCTTTAGGTGAAGTTTGAGCATTTTCTTTTGAAATGTCCAGATTCAAAATGTACACCTGCACTTGCTTGACTTCAGATGCTGCTGCTTTTTTGAGGCAGAGAAGGCTGCTCAGCTTTCCCAGTAGCTGGACTGTGAATGAACAGTGATGCCTCCCTGGCTGATCTGGTATAGGGTCTAAGGTTGTAATTTGGAGTGGGCTTGGAGACACCTCATCCCCTGCTCTGGACTGAGCAGTTCCTACTGGATGCATCTGTGTAACCTCCTTGTAGTGCAAGGAGGTTATTTGGATTGCCATTTTCTGAGGCAGTCACCTTCTTTCCCTTATATACAGCCATTCAACATCTGCCTTGTGGTTCCACTGTTGGAGCTATGAATCATTATAAAGCACCTAGGCCAAAGATGCCTCCTTGAAATTGAAAAAAGATGTCTATAAGAAATTAAGAGTCCTTCTCAACCTACCATACAAAACTCTTTTAAGTATTTGCCACTGTCTGCCAGTATGTAACCTGAAGGCTGTCATGTTTAAAGCAGATTTTACACAGCACAGAGTGGAAAATACAATGCACAGGGCTTGGAGCATCAAGAATGAGAACTCTGTTACTCCACATATGAACGCTAATGTCCCTCAGATGTAAGAGCAGTGGATATCTCAGAGGGAATGGATAAGACAACTGTCAAAGGAACGGCTAGATTAAGTAACCTTCCGTGATTCTCTGGCATATAACCATAGTTTCAGATGTGACTATTCATAAATACCAAATGAGCTTTTTAATATTCCATGTTTCTCAGTCAGCTAGAGATCCTTGTTCTAATTCTCAATAGCTTATAGAAATCCAGTTAGTCAAATTATATTTTCAATGAATACAAAAGGTGAGCATTGTGTGTAACCTCTATCACCTTTTGGACTATGCTGCAAAACTGTGTCTTCCTGGATCTGTAACAGTGTGGGCTTCTGACACTGTCAGCTGCATTCATTGTCAGTGAGCACAGGCACAGAAAATTTGGCAGAATTAAATATTCTGAGAGTAGAGTGTCAACGTCAGATCAAATGCGAAAAATAATGTATAGGCAGGTTAGCAAAATACAGGCTTGCTGCGGCTTCTGGTAGAAAACAATGATCTGCTGCTGCCCTAATGAAGGTCCACAGGCCAGCAAGTAAAGGGCACGTCACCATTGTTAATTTACTTGAATGTCCCAGGAGAAGGCCAATATGAAACACTAATCCCTGTGAGAGAGAAATTACTGACATGACCTTAGACCACATCAGAAGCGTGTCCGCATGTAGAATTCCTCGGGCAGTTTGTTGACAATTTGGAGTAAGGGCAGCATAATCCCTACATCTGTGAAGTCACTCTGCATCTTCATCATGGAAACTTTTCTCTCATTTTTTTTTCATTCTCCCCTACAATGGCATTATTGCTGTGGTTTTTTTTTTCAGTTTTGCTATGACATATGGTATGGGCAAGAGTATGAAGGAGAGCATAGGCCTCTAAATAAACTATTTCTGAACTAGACAAGTTTAGAAATCTGCCACAAATGTGATTTGTGTCAATGAATATTTGGAGAGAAAGTCTGCTTGTGTGCAAGTGGGACATAGTGTTCCTGACAAAGTCCAATAGAGGACAAAATGTGATATAAAAGCAACAAATTGCAATGCTTAGGATCTATCTTTCACCTGTTCAGGGTGCCATATAATTTATATGACTAAACAGGATAGCAAGCATTGAGTGTGCGTAATTGTTTGCCAATGTATTATGTATCAAGGACTACTTGCTGTAGGCATAGCCTCACAATTCTATAATGAATAAGCCAATAAATTATTGGTTTGGGGAGTAATTCATCATCAGAAAAAGGGAAGAGAATTCTTCTCATTGGTTATTTGATGCAAATTCTTCACTCAGTCGTATTTAGTCACTTAAACACTAACCTAGCAGGGGGAAGACAAGACCTAGCATATGCAACAGTGAAAATAACATTTTTGTTAATCACTCTGAACATTTAAAGATTAATGAAGTCCTTCATCTGCATTAATGCAGCTATGGGTGTTCCTGTAACTACTGGTTCCCTGGCTGGTTTCCAAAACATGGAGTTTAATTTCTGTAAAAAGTAGAAAGAAAATCCTGTTGTGTTCTATACAGTTTCCCTGGTTAAAGCAGGTGTGATCCAGCTGCTGGCTACACAACTAGTACAGGCTCACTTCAGAATACCACAGAAGGCAAAGCCAAGGGATAAGAAAAACAACAAAAACCATAACAGATGCTGCCATCATTCCATCATTGTCCTTTTAATCACTTCCAGATTGGCTACCTGTGGGCTTCAGTTGCATTTTGGGCCCTATGAACTGGTGTGACTAGAAAATATAAGCTTTAATAAATTCCTGTTTAACAGGAAAATGGTAGCAACTGAAAATGGCATCATTACCTGAAACCCTGTGTAGGTCTGTAAGCTCTTGGAGGGCTGTCAAGTATTGCATTTGCCTGTACAGTTCCTGGTACAATGGAACATTGACCTCTGACCGGGATTTTAAAGTGTGACTATATGGCTAAAGATAATTAACACTAAGGCTTAAAATATGGAGATGCACGCATCTGTTGAATATGCTTTTGTGTTACTTAAATGAATTAGGTGAGGGCGATGCAGCAGGAGCAGAAGGGCTTAGTTTATCCAGCTGTTGCCAAAACAAGGGAGCTATACTGCAGTCCTCTCTCTCTCTCACTCTTGTTCACATATGTTTGCTTGTTTGTTTGTTCTTACCTGTCTTTCTTTGGCAGTGTTGCTGTGTGCAGATGGTCCTCTTGAGTATTTTGCTCCTTACTTGCCCTTCTTCAAGTCATGCAGAGAGTGGCCAACCTACACCTTCCTTACCTTCAAATACCCACAGGTATTTGGGGTCATTGATAGATGGTGTTTTTACTGTAGTTCATCTGCAACAGACACTAAAAATATTTCGGGAGTTAGGTTGCTTTAGTGGTGACATAATGCCAACACTAGTTCCATTACCTAGGTGACAATCACCATAGCAACAAGACTTTATCATTCAGCCGCCCAAGCGTTTTTGACAGATGGAAAGCCTGAAGATTTGAAGTAGGACACAAATGAAACTGATCTGATTGGGCTAAGTCATATTAACAGTTCATGAGCAGGAATCTTCTGTGCAAGGTGCATCAAATCAGAGGAGATGATGTATCTTTTACAGGCCCATTCACTTCAAATGCAATTGTTGAAGGTTAAAATTTTTCTTCCTCTAGGGAAAAAATAGCATTTAACTAAAATAAGTAGATAATAAACCTGATTGTTTAAATATTACTGTACAGTCTCTAGGTATTACTTCTGTTCTAGGCATTGTATGAGACTAAATGACAAAGTACTCCTAAAAATTTTAGCTGACTGTTAGTTCACTTCAGGGGTAGTAATTTACCTTGCTGAAATGAGATTATGAGCACCGACATGGAGACCACCCCACACTGAGCCGTGACCTAAGCAGCTCCAGTGAGGCTGCCAATTTCCAGCTGTGCTACCTCTGCCTTGGACTTAGTTGGGAAATACATAACCTCAGACTACAGCTAGTACAGTCAAATGCAGCTGGGATTAGGCCCAAGTTGAAGAATAATCAGAGAGAATTTCTCTCTCAATATAATTTTTGCCATTGACTCCAGCAGACCCACATTTCACCCTGTGGATACTGCTCTGTTGCAGACCGTGTTCAGTTTTCTTGGACGATGAAAGCTGAAAGTACCCCTTCACTTTCTGCTATGGTCCTTGGGCCGTTAAGCCATATTGCTCATCCATGCAGGCAGCAGTGATGCTGCTTCAGGTGACGTGGGGTAAATCAAGAATGACTGCTTTAGGGGCAAATGAGAAGGACCTGGTTAGGCCTCCTTGATCCAATAGATGAGGGGAAAAGTTTGGATAGGAGTAAACACGTTCTGCAAGGTAGCCAATTGAGTACATGGGTAAAAGCATCTTTGCCAGCAGCCTGGTGAAGAGATCTTTAAACTACATGAGTCTTGGTGATAACAGCTTGCAGTTAAATGAGGAGACAGAAGCTGGGGTAGTAAGTATATGGGGGCAGGATGAAGTGCTCTTTGAGCAGTCTGAGGAAGTTGGCAAATAAAAGGCCTTAGTCCTTGTGGGGAGACTTTGGCATCCCCCTTGCAAGGTCAGCCCACTGGGAGGCACGCAGTGTGAGAGGTTTCTGGAGTTTGTCAGTGGTAGTTTCTTAATGTAGATATTAGGTAAGTTAAGTAGATATCATGCTCTCCTGGATGTGCTACTCACAAACAAGGAAGAACTGGTTGGGGATGCGACCTGGCCTCGACTGTGGTGATCATGAAAGTGTGGAGTCCGGGCTGCTGCCTGGTGTGAGGAAGGCAAGTAGCAAAGTGCAGACCCTGGAGCCGAGGGGAACAGGCTTTGGTTTATTCAGGAAACTGATTGGTAAGATCCTGTGAGAGACAGCTGTCTCACCCATATTCAAAAATGGCAAGAAAGACAAACAGAGAAACTACAGGTCAATCAGACTCATTTTGTTTCTAGAAGCAAATCCTTTCAGAAACTATTTTTTGACATATGAAGGAGAGAGTAGTTGCAAGTAGCCACTGTGGACTTACAAAGGGCAAATCATGCTTGACTAGAGCTGTGGGTGATGAGAGATCAGAGGATGCTGTCTACATTCACTTTTACAAGGGTTTTGACACAGTCACCTACATCATCCTTGTATCCAAGCTGGGACATTACAGTCCAGATGAGTGGACTACTGGGTGAGTGAAAAAACTGTCTGGCTCACCAGGGTCAAATAGGAGTGATTAATAGCTTGTTATCACACCTGGTGGAAGCCGGCCATGAGGGGGGTGCCTCAGTACCAGTAATCTGGAGGAGGAGACATATTTGTACCTTCATCAAGTTTGCCATTCAGTGCAAAGTCCTACACTTTGGACAGATTGGCCCCTTATATCCAGACAGGCTGAGGAGCAGCTCTGCTGAAAGGGCCTTGAGGGTCCTGGAGTGCAGCAGGTTGAACGTGGTCCAGCAGGGCTGCAGAGGTCAACAGCATCCAGGGCTGTATCAAGAAGATTGTAGACACTAGATTGAGAGAAGTGATTATTCCTTTCATCTTGGCACTCATTAGACTAGATTAGACATCTAGACATCTAGATTATTGCATCCTGGTTGGGACCCCTAGCAGAAGAAAGTGTACTGGAGGGAGTACAAGAGAGGTGACTGGAATGGTCAGGACAGGAGCACTTACCCTGTGAGGATAGTCAAACACAGCAAGAGGCTGCATAGAGAGGTCATGGTGCCTCCATCTTTGGAGGCTTTCAAGCCCTGACAGAGTCACGAGCAACAGGATCAGAATTCTGTGTTAACCCTGCTCTGAGCAAGAGGTTGGATGAGAGATCTCCCCTGGTCCCTTCCAACTGGAATTATTCTGTGATATATATATAGACACATATATATATTACTGGAAGATACAATTCTTTTTTATTCCTCTTAATCTTCCTACCTATATCTAATCTCTTAAAGCTGTACCCCTATAATGGCTTGTGAAGCAACAACAGCAAAGATCGTAGAGTTTCTTTCCTATAATAAATAGGCATGTATCATATTTAGATGAAATGCTACTGATCACAGAATGTGGTATTTAAACATAAAGTCTGTGTTATACTTTTTTTTTGTACTGAGATATACATTACCATTTTAATCAAAATGGCTTATATTGGTTCAGGCAGCAACAGTGAACAAAGTCTCAGATAAAGACAGTGACTCACTGTTAACTTTCTTTCTTCAACTCAAATATTAGCTGCCCTCCAGTAAATGCAACTCATCTGTGCTTAGAAATGCAGTACACAGTAGATTAAATGCCATTTTTTCCATTTATTTACCCATATTATAGAAGCTCAGTAGTAACCTACGTTTTTCACTCTGGTGGAATTAGACGTGGTAATTATTTTTAACATATTGTCTGATGTCTTTCCTTATCAGGAGTTCAGTTTTGTCTTCCCACCTTTAGTATCAGACACTTTCTAATGGAAAGAGGGACTTTGGACAAATAGGCTGGAGGGTCAAAATAATGCTGGTAATTACTTTCCGTTCTAATTGAGCTTGTGAAGACATAACTCAGCATTTAGAATTTCTCCATGCATCTCGTGGGTTTTTCTCATCATCCCCCTTCCAGGCAAACGTAGACACATCGTGGTTTATGTTCTGTAACCTCAGTGGCTTTGGGTCTTGAAAGCCACTTTTAGAGGCTCAGGAAAATCACAGCAAAACAGCTGCTTGGTTTTATGAAATACAAATGGTACAGTTGAAAATGCACAGATGGCCTCTTGCTGATGTATTTCAGAAATGTGCTTAGATGTTGTTCAAAATATGAATTTGAATAAATCCATGATTGATTAATGATTTTCTAGTTGGTGACAGCAGCTATTGGTGGGATAGAGCA